>NC_092419.1:57081129-57683212 GCF_040894005.1 Engystomops pustulosus
CATAGAGTGTGATCACTGTGCAGTGTATAGACGCTAATAGTCGCTCACCACAAGATAGACTAACGGGTCCATCGGCGTTCCTGACCGTCGACTGCGCATGACAGTCACATGACGGACACGTGAGTGATCACGTGATCGCAGTGAACGTGAGGGGAGAGAGAGAGGTCGGCGGACAGCGCGCATGCGTACTCATAACTTCTATGACGCTGCCGCCATAATGGATATGGGAACAAAGTGTGGGTAAGTATATGGGAATATATCCCAAGTGCTTCTACATATGTCTAAAGGTGCATGGTTCCAAAGGTACGAGAAGCACCCGAGCCCACAGAACACCTATCCTGGTTTTCTGATGGACACAAATCCACTTTCTGCGACCCTGTCCGGACATAAGTCCAAAGGGTGCATCTTGGGGATAAGGTGGTACTCCTCAAGTAATCCTTTAGCGGAGCCATTATCGCACCTTGCAACTAGCCACAATAATGATAATCACAATGCCCCTTAAATATAGCATAATCGACCTCTATACCCCATCAGGACCCAGTATTGAGACATAATAATAAACTGGTGAGAGAGTGACGCTTCTTCAACGTGAGATTACGGTGTGGTGCTCATTGTGGAGTGAGATAAACATCTATAAGTAAAGGAAAGAGAAATAAAAATTAATCGGCTTGAATCATAATATATGGAACACATAAATAATAACAAGTAAATAATAACAAAATCCTTGGGATCCATAGATTAAATACCTTAGGACCTAGAGGGCTCAATATAGAGTTCAGACCCCTCGATGTGACTTAGGACTGGGTGACTCCATAGGTGTCCGAGATACGACCCCTATCATCCTCTTCAGAAATACATTGGTGTTATTTTGTTATTATTTACTTGTTATTATTTATGTGTTCCATATATTATGATTCAAGCCGATTAATTTTTATTTCTCTTTCCTTTACTTATAGATGTTTATCTCACTCCACAATGAGCACCACACCGTAATCTCACGTTGAAGAAGCGTCACTCTCTCACCAGTTTATTATTATGTCTCAATACTGGGTCCTGATGGGGTATAGAGGTCGATTATGCTATATTTAAGGGGCATTGTGATTATCATTATTGTGGCTAGTTGCAAGGTGCGATAATGGCTCCGCTAAAGGATTACTTGAGGAGTACCACCTTATCCCCAAGATGCACCCTTTGGACTTATGTCCGGACAGGGTCGCAGAAAGTGGATTTGTGTCCATCAGAAAACCAGGATAGGTGTTCTGTGGGCTCGGGTGCTTCTCGTACCTTTGGAACCATGCACCTTTAGACATATGTAGAAGCACTTGGGATATATTCCCATATACTTACCCACACTTTGTTCCCATATCCATTATGGCGGCAGCGTCATAGAAGTTATGAATACGCATGCGCGCTGTCCGCCGACCTCTCTCTCTCCCCTCACGTTCACTGCGATCACGTGATCACTCACGTGTCCGTCATGTGACTGTCATGCGCAGTCGACGGTCAGGAACGCCGATGGACCCGTTAGTCTATCTTGTGGTGAGCGACTATTAGCGTCTATACACTGCACAGTGATCACACTCTATGTCAATATTTTGATGCTCATAATGAATATGTATTTTCAACACTGTATATTGATTGTACTTTGCACCTGTTGTTTCTAAAGACGAATGATGTCACTTCCTTTAATGTTCTGTATAAATTGTACCACTGCTGTATACACCTTTGCTTGAAAAAGGCTCCAGGCTTTGGGAGCTGAAACGTTGCACGGCACATGCTGGAATAAAATAGTACGTTTTTGACCACATTGAAATCTCGGAGTGCTGCCATTTTTCTTACTTTATACGTTGGATGAACTGTGATCCCGGTTCTGGGAGTGTGCACCTGAGTAATATCTTTCATTTTTTGAGTGCTGCTATATTTTCTTTTTTATTATATATATATATATATATATATATACGGGGGAAGGGAGCAGAGAGGAGTGGGAGCGGGGATTTTGAGGGGTGATAGCCCGGAGCAGATAGGTGGCGCTGTACTTTAAGCAGGGGGATGTATACGTCAGATAAAAGGATGTGCCGGCTGGCAGGAAAGAGAATGTGCCAGCCGGCATGCAGTGGGTGTGTCAGCCATGGGCGGTGGCAAAGGTAGCAGCACGGCGGGGAACTGAAGCACGAGCGAGCTGGCGGGCACATGACGACGCCCCCTCGTACAGCAGGTGGCACGCCGCCTGAGGCGAGAGTCTCAACTCGCCTCATGGCAGGTGCGCCCCTGCATATACTATATGACAGGCTGCTATTTATGCTAAACATTTTCCTAGCATCCCAATTCCTCACTCTCTGTAACCTATCCTCCTCCAGAAATAATGTTTAACCCCTTAACACGCCATACATGCACGGCGCAGAATGCAGGGGGTGTATGAAGAGGGCTCACGGGCTCACTGCTAATACCCTCGGTCGGTTCTTGCAATGATTGTGGCTATTGACTCTTCCGATGCCGGCGGCATTTAAAAGACGGCCATCGTCTTGGTTCCAATCGTCGCTCCCCCAAACGTCACCGGGGACGGCGATCGGTTGCCATTACAGCACCGGGTCTTCATCCGAAGCTGCATGGCTTCTGCAGATTAGTTACAATGATCCAGTGGCTCATTGTAATGAATACAGTGCAAAAATGCAATTTACTGCAATACAGTAGTATAGTAAGAACGATCAGACCCTCTAGGTTAATGTACCCTAGAGGGTCTAAAAAATAGTAAAAAAAAGTTTCAAAAATTATTTTAAAAAAGTAAAAAACACCTGAAAGTTCAAATCAACCCCCTTTCCCCAGAACTGATATAAAACATAATAAATTGTTAAAATCACAGACACAATAGGTATCGCCGCGTCTCAAAATGCCCTATCTATCAAAATATAAAAACTGTTATTGTCGGCGGTGACCCCCATAACGGAAAATAGCACCCAAATTTCCAAAGTGTGATTTTTACAACATTTTACATCACATAAAAAATTTAATAAAAAAGTGAGCAAAATGTCGCACAGTCCACCAAATGGTAGCAATAAAAATGCCCGCTCATTTTGCAAAAAATAAAGTAAAACCAAAGAATAAAGTAGAGGAGTTATTCGGAGCGCAGAGTGAAAGTTGTAAAAACTGAGCCCACAAGAACGTGACGCAAACAAGTTTTTAGAAATGTTTCCACATTTTGAATTTTTTCCCGCTTCCCGAGGCACGGTATATAATAATAATAAATAACATCACTGAGAAGTAAAATTTGTTTCACATAAAATAAGCCTTCAAACAGCTCTGTACATGGAAAAATTAAAAAGTTAGGGAATTTTGAAGAGCTAGAAATGAGTGAAAAAACGCTGCAGCAGAAATGTCATGTTGCTAAACACAATAATGTCAAGCTTATTTTATATGCTGCCAAATCCCTTCAGGTTGGCTATAGATGATTCTGTTGCAGCATAACCTACCCAACCCATATTTGGTATTGTGAAAATGACGTGCCACAGAATTTTTAACACGGATTGATTCATAATGTGATACTATAGAAACAATACAATGCTTTGGGGGTGCATGGGAGGGCTGAGTGCAGTGCATATATAGCAGGACATTTAGCAACCATACCTGCAACACCAAGACCACTCCTGGACTTTAACCCTTCTGGTCTAAGCCATTTTAGGGCCTTAGAACCAGGCATGATTTTTTAAATTTGCTCTGTCATTATAGAAAGTTATAACTTTGTAATGCTTTAACATATCCAGGGGATTTTGTGACTGTTTTCTTGTCACACATTGTACTTCAAAGTAATAGAAACATTTCGATGATATCTTTTGTGATAGTTATGAAAAAAAGAGAAATTTGGCAAACATTTCTAAAAATTGTTCATTTTTAAAGTTCTAAATTTTCTGCTTTTCAGGCAGATAGTCATAGCACCCAAATAACTTTATAACTAACCTTTTTCAAAAGTCTCTCTTTTTTTAGGTTGTTAGGTGGTTCAGAATTTTGGGTGCAATTTTTCTCATTTTTAAAAAAATCGCCAAAATCCTTATTTAGAGGCATCTGCTCAGGTTTAAGTGACTTACAGAGGCCTAAATAGCAGTAAACCCCCATACATTATGCCATTTTAGAAACTAAACCCCTCAATGTGTGAAAAATCAACTTTAAGAAGTATGTTAATACTTCACAGGGGTTAAAACAAAATGGAGGTGTAATTTACAAGCTGTCCGTTTTTTTTAGACAATAAATTAATTTGGCAAAAACTGTTACAAAGTATTAAATGACGAAAAACTTCACAAAGTTTGATAGACAATTTCTCCCAAGTATGAGGATGCCCTCATATATGTTGGTAAACTGCTGTGTGGGCACATGTCCGGGCATAGAAGGGAAGGAGCGCCATTCAGAGCAGATCTGCATTGTCTCATTTTACAAACTATAGAATGTTTATTTATTTATTTCATTTGGGCATATGGGGGATTATTGTTTTTGTGGATGAGATCCACTTTTCAGGTACATCATTTACTGGGGGTTCAATAGCTAATAATCAGATTTTAATTAATCTTTCTGGGTGGTGATTAAAAAAATCATTAATTCTTGTTGATCGTTTTTAGCCTTTTTTTTACGTTCGCCGTACCATAAAAATAATGTGTTATATTTAATTTTGGGTCATCACAATTACGGCAATACCCCATTTATATAGCTTTTTTATGGTTAACTTGTTTCGCAGAATATAGAACTCATTTTGTGAGAAATTTGCTTGTTTTTCCATCATCCTGTAACAATGGGCATAACATTTATATTTTTTTGTTTACCAAGCTGTTTTAGAGCTTAATTTTTGGGGGAGAAGGTGTACTTTTTCTTGGTATCATGTCAGGGTAAATGTTACTTTTTGATCACTTTTATGCGCTTTATATGTTGTTCACCGACACTTTTATTGTATGGGTTGTTACATACTTTATGATACCCAATATGCTATGTTTTTTTGGGTGATTTTTATTCAGGGGACTTTTATTCTTTTTTAATAATTGTTTTTAATCACACTTTTTTACTGTTTTATTTTGTCCCAGGGTGGGACATGAACAAGTGATCATTTGATCACTTCTTCATTGTAATATACTGCAATACTAATGTACTGCAGCATATTACATAGTCAGTCTATGCATTCTACATAGGCTGACAGCTGCAGTGTTAGAGCTTGCTGTAAGCACGATCCTAACAGGCCTCCTTCTATAGGCAGCCCTGGGGTCCTTTGCCAGTGCACTATAGAAGTCGCAGTCACTATGACTGTAGCCTCTATCGGGTTAAACAGACGGGATCGTGATATTTGGGATCCCAGCTTCTGAGCTCGGGCGATCGCCATGGCATAATTCTACGTCAAGGTGTGGGAACTACCCGTATCCTATGCCCTGAAGGGCTCTGGGCTCCATTGGTGTTAATGGAGCCTGGAGGCCCTCAGGCTCATGTGCATAATTTTTAAAGCCTTTTTTGTGAGAAAAAAACAAAAACAAAACAGATCATAAGTAGCTAAAAGAAGATTAGAGGTAGATTTTCTTTATGCACATCCAAGCATTCCAAGACCCCACAAGAAGAAAGATTCTCCGTCAGCGGATCTGTCCATCTTCAAATTGCTACAACCAGGGGCGCACCTGCCATGAGGCGAGTTGAGATTCTCGCCTCAGGCGGCGCAACTCCTGCTAGACTAGGGGGCGGCGTCGGGCTCCCGCCCGTGGCAAGTGTTCCAGCCGGCACCTCTTACCGCCCCCCGCCCAACAATACCACCGCCCATCACATTTACCGGCCGGCACCTGTACCAGCGCGCAGGCCGACACTTCCCCCAGCGGCCCGCTTATCAAATCCAAACACCCGGCACAGGTACCAACGCGCGGGCGGACACTTCCCCCCCTGAGGCCCGCCTATCACATCTGACCGCCCGGCACAGGTACCAGTCCCTGCCCCAGCCCAATGTCCGCGCTAGTCGTCGCCTCCCCTCCCGCTCCGTTTTCGCAGCCCCCCCTCCGACTCTGGTCCCCCCGGCTCCGACATCCCCGTTCCCCCCTCCCCCGGCTGCGATTCTCACCTCCCCGGCATCCCCCCACACCGGAGGACAAGGCAGACGAGAAAAGAAAAAAAGAGTGAAGGTAACTTCTATGTATGTATATATATATATGTGTGTGTGTATGAATGTATGCATAGATGTGTCTGTGTGTGTTTGTATGTGTGTAATATATATATATATATATATATATATATTCTGTATATGTATGTCTGTATATTTGCTGTATATACTGTTTATATGTATGTGTATACATTCAGCGTGCCACCATGTAAAATATACTATATGGCACCACGCTGGTATATGGAGGCACACTGTATGTATTATATGGTATATGGAGGCACACTGTATGTATTATATGGTATATGGCGGCACACTGTATGTATTATACGGTATATGGCGGCACGCTGTATGTATTATATGGTATATGGACGCACACTATATGTATTATACGGCATATGGCGGCACGCTGTATGTATTATATGGTATATGGCGGCACGCTGTATGTATTATATGGTATATGGCGGCACGCTGTATGTATTATATGGTATATGGCGGCACGCTGTATGTATTATATGGTATGTGGCGGCACGCTGTATGTATTGTATGGTATATGGTGGCACGCTGTATGTATTATATGGTATATAGGGGCACGCTGTATGTATTATATGGTATATGGCGGCACGCTGTATGTATTGTATGGTATGTGGGGGCACGCTGTATGTATTGTATGGTATATGGGGGCACGCTGTATGTATTATATGGTATATGGCGGCACGCTGTATGTATTATATGGTATATGGGGGCACGCTGTATGTATTATATGGTATATGGGGGCACGCTGTATGTATTATATGGTATATGGGGGCACGCTGTATGTATTATATGGTATATGGGGGCATGCTGTATGTATTATATGGTATATGGAGGCATGCTGTATGTATTATATGGTATATGGGGGCACGCTGTATGTATTATATGGGGGCACGCTGTATGTATTATATGGTATATAGGGGCACGCTATATGTATTATATGGTATGTGGTGGCACGCTGTATGTATTATATGGTATATGGGGGCACGCTGTATGTATTATATGGTATATGGCGTCACGCTGTATGTATTATATGGTATATGGAGGCATGCTGTATGTATTATATGGTATATGGGGGCACGCTGTATGTATTATATGGTATATGGGGGCACGCTGTATGTATTATATGGTATATGGGGGCACGCTGTATGTATTATATGGTATATGGGGGCAAGCTGTATGTATTATATGGTATATGGGGGCACGCTGTATGTATTATATGGTATATGGGGGCACGCTGTATGTATTATATGGGGGCACGCTGTATGTATTATATGGTATATAGGGGCACGCTATATGTATTATATGGTATGTGGTGGCACGCTGTATTGATTTTATATTATATGGCGGATTGTTGTATGTATATGTCCTTTGTAGTAGCTCGCTGTGTTTATTCTATAGTACACGGTGGGATGCTCTATGTATTTTGCATTGCTTTTCACATTAAACCAATATGATTGGGTCTGGTCCTGGCACTCCTTGATATATTACATATATGGAGTCGGGGGGGGGGGGCGTCTTTTTATAGCTCAGGCAGCAGAAAGGCTAGGTGCACCCCTGGCTACAACAGCTAGAAGCTGCATTTCATGGTGCCCGCTTCCACTTCCTGCGCCCAGCTATCCTTATGTCTGGTCTTCCCAGCCAGAGACATTCTACCCACGTCCACTGCACCATCAGCACCATTAGAAGATTGGAAGATTTTCTATGTTCCAAAGACTTTATGATAGAAATTTAGCCATTCATTGGATGGATGATTTGAAAGGAGACAAATGAGACATTCGATGCCCTGGAGGAGCATAAGAAGAGGGGGAAAGACCATAATAGTCATATACAGCTGCTTGAGTTGAATTCTCAGAGGTAGCAATAAGAATCCCGAATTTCTCCAAAAACATCATTGCCTTGAAAGAGACTGACACATATATATTTGCAGCCCTCTTTAAATCAGACACACCCTGACTTATTTTGAATTGTGTGGAACATGTTAACCCATACAAAAGTTATGATGATCAGATGGTACACCTTATATATTGTTTATGACAAGAACACTGTATAATATAAATTACCCTTTTTGTTTCACAAGTTCAAGTTTCTTTAATATTGTACTGAAAATTGTTAACTGTAGAGCTTATAATGGTTTCTTTTCTAGGGAACCTTTTAGTAGAACAACTTATTAAATGTCCACAATGAAAAAAGCCATTTGGTCTTGTTTTGGAGTTATTTCTCCTTATATGGTTTCTGACTATTAGGGCAATTTTTAGACCTAAATTAGAAACATTTGGGTAAACTATTCTGGATTTTATGGAATGATGTCACATAAAATCTCATACTCTTTTAAGAGATCCCAGTGTTTATTTTCTCAAACTTTTATATCCTGCACTGCAGGTAATATTAATTTAGTCACATTTCTTTCTTATTTTCTTTCATTACGGTACTTTAAAATTTAGATGGTTCAGTATATTCCATAAACATTTTTGCCATTTCTTTCTTTCTTTATTTTTAATATTTAAGATCCCAAACCGAGTATTTATGTGTGGATTATTAAAAGAACAATTAAAAGCTTACTTTATAATATGATTATTCGCTTTCATCTATTGCCATTAGGTACTATCAAAATACTATAATATTATACCAAATTATTATACCAATATTATAAATATATATATACCAATAATATAAATATTATACCAAATACTATAATATTTTCATTTCATTTGCATTTTGAAACACAATGCCAACACATCAGGCAAAATGCATCATTATTAATGATGGTGAAAACACTCATGGGTTTTGATTAGCACTTTTCCCGTTGTGTTAGCAATGTGTTTAAATACCCAATGCAAACACATAGGGGCAGATTTATCAAGTGTCTGAAAGTCAGAATATTTCCAGTTGCCCATGGCAACCAATCACAGCTCCCCTTTAAAATATTCATGAGCACTGGTGAAATGAAAGCTGAGCAGTGATTGGTTGCCATGGGCAACTGGAAATATTCTGACTTTCAGACACTTGATAAATCTGCCACATAGTGAACGCTGCATAAGGCCATGTTCACAAGAAGTGGCTGAATTGCATTTTGAAACCCATTTTAAGCAGATCCGGAAAAGCTGCTCCTCGCACACAGATGTGATTAGACCAGAGGCGTAGCCAGGGACACAGATGTAATAAGACTACAGTTGTAGCTGGGGGTTCAGCATAGGGGGGGGCAAAGCCAGTATAAGTATTGACTTATAGGAGACATCTTTGTAATATATACATGTCCTGTCTCTTAGGTATGTACAGTGCCACTCTGATTTCTAACAGTGGGATTGTGGAATTGTTAAAGAGAATTTGTCAGGTGGATTTGGGACACTAAACAGCCCATATGTCCTTATGTAAACATTTATACTTATCCAGATGTGTCAGGATTCGGGTGTCAGTGGATCCTCTGTACCACCACGGGAGGTGGTACTGGCAAACACGGGGGCCGGAATCTAAGTGGCACCTGGTCTTCACCAAAGCCCGCAAAAAAGTGCGATGGTCTTCCTGCGGCGGGGTACCACCAGGTTGTTCCACAGGTGCAACTAGCCCACAGTGACAGCCGAGGTCGAGATACCTTAGCAGGAGACAGTCTTGTGGTCAGGTTCAGGCTAAGGGTCAGCGCACATGGCAGAGATGTAAGTCAAGATGGGTCAAGTCCCATCCGGAGCAGCAACGGGAAGTGTCAGGCAAATGGGAACGGGAACACAGGAACGGACAGGAAGACACAAACACACAGGAGCACGGGAACAGGAACACGGGACACAGGAACGCAGGAACATGGGAACTCAGGAGCAGGAATACTTAGGAATATCGCAGGGGAACTTTCTCTATGGCGTAGGCACAAAGATCTGGCAGGGTTTGCAGGAAGAAGCAGACTTAAATAGAATTAGTGGTGCGCTGGCCCTTTAAATCTTTTGAAGCCAGCGCGTGCACAGATGAGGAAGACAGAGCAGGAGTCGGGACATGTAAGCTGCCCGGGCGCCACGCCAGCAGGGTGACAGAAGCATGGGTGAGCCCGCAACCCACAATATGAACCCTTCGGCTTCCTCCTCTTTTTGGGCTGAAGACACCTTTTCAGGAGGTTACAGTCCAGGATTTTCGCCTCAGGCTCCCAAGATCTCTCCTCAGGTCCGAACCCCTTCCAGTCAACCGCTTCCCTCTCACGATCTTCATGTCCAGTACCTCTTTTACCTTGTAGACATCCACTGAGTCGGCCTCTGGAGCAGGAGGAGGAGGTTGCCTAGAGAAGCAGTTCAAGATGACAGGTTTCAGAAGGGAGACGTGAAAGGAGTTTGGGATGCGCATAGTGGGAGAAAGCTGGAACTTATACGGCACAGGATTTATGCGCTTCAACCCCACAAAAGGACAGAGAAACCGTGGACCAAGCTTGTAACTCTGAATCTTCGGTCTAACATATTTAGAAGACAACCACACCTTGTCACCCGGGGAGAAGAGCCCTACGTCTCTTATCTGCCTGGGACTTGGTGCGAGCAGAGGCCTGAAGAAGAGACTGGCGCGTCTGTTCCCAGACAGATTTGAGGTCCTGCATCCAGTCTTCGACCACAGTGACATCTGAAGAAACTGACAGAAAAAGTGGTGGGCGAGGAATTCATCCATAGACAATGAAGAAAGTAGCTGCTTTGGCAGCCTCTGGGGCCCAAAGAGTTATAGGAGAATTCTGCCCAAGGCAACAGACAGGACCAATCATCCTGACGGGCAGAGACAAAATGGCGGAGATAACAGCCCAAAGTTTGGTTCACCCTCTCCACTTGACCATTCGACTGAGGGTGGTAGGCAGAGGAAAAGTCCAAAGTCCCTTGCAACTGATTGCACAAGAATTTGGACACAAACTGAGCCCTCGATCGGACACAATGGGGCACATTTACTTACCCAGTCCTGTCCTGTCACGATCCCCACTGTGCGTTGTCCGATGTTTATGGACTCCGGAGCGATTCGTGCACCCAATATCCTGCATGTGTCGCTTCCTCACTGAGGTCCTACAGAGTTCACCTTCTCCTTCCTAGTGCATGTAAGTGCATTGTCTTACGACACCATTTAAATGTTCAATACCGCGCTCAGTCAGAATCCGTCAGATCGTCCGATTGCCCGTCCCTGATTTCTGTCGCATGCAAGCCGGCACCGATGCGCCAAAATCTGATCGCATGTGACACAATGCCCTTCTAAATTCGGGTCCTGCAGGACCCTCAGTAAATAAGCCCCAATGTGTTGAGGGAGACTATGCAGACGGAAGATATGTGGAAAGAACAAGCTGGCAAGACGTGGAGCAGACGGAGGACCTGGGAGGGGAACAAAATGCGACATCTTAGAAAACCGGTCCATTACCACCCAGATGACGGCATTGCCAGAGGAAGGTGGAAGGTCCATGACAAAGTCCATAGTCACGTGCGACCGCAGGCAACTGGATATTGGTAACGGAAGCAAGAGACTAGCCAGTTTCAGATGGGAAGGTTTATTACAGGTACAGGAAGTGCAGGATCCCACAAAGTCCTGAACATCTTTGACCAGTGCAAGTCGGACATACATCTTGCCAGGGAGAATGTGCAAAAGATCCACCGGAGCGGCAACAACCAACTGTTCCGGAGAAATAATATGCTGAGGAAATGGCTCTTCTCCAATGACATTGGAGGCACAGAAAAGGGCATCCGCTTTGACATTCTTCTCCGCGGGTCGAAAGGACATCAACAAGTTGAAGCGTAAGAAGAAAAGTGACCAACAAGCTTGCCTGGGGTTAAGACGTTGGGCAGTCTGGAGATACTGTATAAGAGATTTTTATGGTCTGTATATATGCAGACCGGATGGAGAGCTCCCTCCAAAAGATATTGCCATTCTGCCAGGGCAAGTTTAATGGCCAACAGTTCTCTGTCCCCAATAGAGTAATTTCTCTCTGCCAGAGTAAAGGTTTTTCGAAAAGAATCCGCACGTGACGCAAAGGCAGACTTTAACCTTGAGAAGATCTCTTCAGCCGCTGAAGGCCAGAGACGTGGATTGGCACCCTTCTTGGTGAGCGCCACGATGAGAGAGACCAGATTAGAGAAATGTGGAATAAACTGCCGGTAATAGTTCGCGAAACCTAGGAACCTTTGGATGGCTTGTAAACCTTTTGGATGCGGCCATTGCAGCACTGCAGACAGTTTAGCAGGATCCATCTGGAGACCCGTAGCCCGTAGCCGTGGGTCTCAAGGTCTGGAAAGAACACCAAGATGTTATCTAGATGTCATCTCTGTGATCAACGGAAGAGGGTAGTGATTCTTAACCGTGATCTTGTTAAGTCTGCGATAATGAATGCAGGGATGCAGAGAGCTGTCCTTCTTGGTCACAAAAAGGATCCTGCACTGGCTGGAGAGGAGGACTTACGTATAAACCCTCTCTGCAGGTTCTATTTAATATACTCCAACATGGCAGCAGTCTTTTGTACGGAGAGAGGGTACACCCGACCCCGGGGAGGAGAGGTACCTGGCAACAGATCAATAGGGAAGTCATGGGACGATGTGGTGGCAATGTCTCTGCCTGCTTCTAAGAGAACACATCGGCAAAGTCCCGGTAACATGTAGCTAGGCCCTCTAAAGGCTTCACGGAGAAGGCCAAGACGGGCACTGGCCGAGAAGCCTCCATACAGTGGGACTGACACTCTGGACCCCAACGAAGAATCTCCCCCATCATCCAGTTGATACAGGTGCATGAAGCTGTAGCCACGGAAAACCCAGAAGGAGGGACAAGGTAGAGTGGGGCAGCATGTAGAAGGACAGCCTCTCCTTATGCAGAGCACCAACTTGCAGGAAAATTGGCTCAGTACGGTACCTGAGATCGGAGAGGATTTTTCCGCTGACCATGGAGATGACCAGATGCTTCTCGAGAAGGACCACAGGAATGTGGTGCCAGGAGACCAGGGCAGCATCCACAAAGTCCAAGAAAGCAGAGACATGGATCTGGGTGCAGGTGCCAATGCTGAGGAGCAAAGGAATAGTCAGGCGAGGAGAAGCTTTGCTCACACCCAGGGAGGCTTCTCCCAAGAACCCTAGGTGCTGGCGTTTCCCGAACATTGGGGACAGACAGGACAATTCCCGATGAGGTGCTCTGGGCTGGCACAATACAGGCAGAGGTCCCCCAGACGTCATCTGGAATGCTCCTTTAGGGAGAGTCGGGTTCTGTACATCTCCATAGGTTCCTCAGCAGACAATACAGGTGGAGGCTGGAAGCAAGGAAGGAAAAGGAAAACGTCTAACCCAGGCTTTTGGTTGCTGGAAGCGTAATTCCTCAGCGCGTTCCTTAAACCGCTGTTGAGACCACTCAGTAGATGGCAGGTCTTTGACCTGAGCAGAGAGTCCCTTTTTAAAGGTTGCGGACAGGGCTGCATTGTTCCAGGAGAGTTCCGAGACCAGGGTATGGAACTGGACTGCATATTCTCCCACGAAAGAGTTCCCCAGGTGCAGATTCAGTAGAATCTTCAAGCACAAACCGGAATTCCACCAGGAATGCCGTATGAGTAGCCGTGACCGGGTCGTCTCGGTCCCACAGAGGGGTAGCCCAGGCCAGGAACTTCCTGGAGAGGAGGCTGATGATAAATGCCACCTTGGATCACTATGTGACAAATTGAGATGGTATGAGTTCGAGGTGCAAGGAGCACTGGGTAATAAAGCCCCTGCATAGCTTGGGGTCCCCATCATATTTGTCTGGCATTGACAGTCGTAGCCTGAATTCAGCGGCAGGAAGACAAGCTGGAGCAGCAGGAGACACCACAGGAGCAGTCTCAGGAACTTGTTGCTGTTGTTGAGTGGCTAGCAACTGTTGCAGCATGGCAGTGACTTGTCCCAGCTGTTCGCGTTGCGCGGCAATCTGCTAGGATTGTATTTTTAGAAAGAAAAAGAAGTGTGCTATACTGGACCCAAATCCAATTTTAAATACAATATAATCTTTATTATACAATATATGAATTACACAACTGTAAATTTAAAATCACTTAAAATGTCAAAAGAAGACACAGGATGGAGTGGGCAATAGCTCTACTCCAACCACCACCCCTAACCACAAATGTATGGACAATAGACAAAGTCAAGTAAATATCAAAGTATGCAGTACAAGGGTAGTAATCCGTTACAGTGGAATGAACAATAAAGTGCTACCAATACAAAAGATGTATGCATCCAACTAGTATATGGGTGAAAACACAACTCATATGAAGTCACCTGCCAGAAAGAGATAAAAGGATCTCAAAACATGTGCAGCATAACATATAAGGCAAGGTGCAAGTGCCATGTAATGGTAAAATATAGGCAGCAACCAAGTAAAACTGGGCCTGGCCAAGCACCCAGGTATTTCCACCCACAAACCTCAGCCACAATACGCACCATACAAAAAGCAATGGTAGGGGTGGGAGGCTCCCCACGCGTATTGTCGCTGTTAAGTGACTTCCTCAGGGGTATGAAGCCTCTATGGTGGATAGCTCAACCTTTATGCGCTGTACTCTGGCCTGTAATGATGCGGTCCTGGTGTGTTCGTGACCGGAAGTGACGCGCCGATGAAGCGGAAGAGACAAAAAAGTGTCGCCTCGCGGCCGAGGGAAAACAGGTTTTTTGGCGCAGCTAATAACGCAGGCAACAGGCACAGAGTGTGCAGCGCTGACTATATCTTAGCGCTGCAAGAGTGTAAAGACTATCAGAGAAAAACCTGTGGGACATACAGTAGATACATGAAGTAAACGTATAAATATCACCAAGTTTTAAATACTTCATGATCGCCCATAGGGAATGTGCCTATGTAAAGAGGAGCTATCCAAAATATCACATCTAAAACAATACATCCAGTTTATGCATACAGGGTAACACATATATTATATTCTCATAATATGTATATACATGTCATATAATTTCTACAAAGTATTGCTATGGACTTAATGTCTGGGAAGCAAGTCTAAAGGTACATCTTTTATGATCTAATTAATAAAAGTGATAGATACACACGATGATACATCTAATATACAAAGCTCAAAGGACACAGAAGTAGAACAATATATCTGACTAAGTATGTGGTAAACCTCGGAACCGAGACAAATATACATACACATGCAGGGAAACAAGAAAGCATGCTAGAAGAGAACATATGTCATTTCAAAAATATTCCAATTTCATAGTAGGTTCATTCGGATGTTCTGTTCTGCTCATTGGTCGTATTCTACTAGGCTGAGGAAAAGAATCGTCAAGTACAGTAAAGTCCGTAAATCCAAAGGGTTCCCAGGGTGGGTAGACGCGGACCAAGCTGTATGGTAAGAAGTATATATCAAATATTACCACCAATATCAGAAAATATTGAAAAGCAGTGATACATAATGAACGTGAAAGATGTGTTAACCCGTGCAGAGTGCCACTGTAGCCATATAGTAAGTGCGGAAATCCAAAAGGACCCAGTGAATGGAGGTGAAATTAGTAGGGGGGTAGTGCTCAGTGAGGTGAGAACCGCTGTGTGTGCGTGGAAAGAGTGGAAATAGGAAGTGTTAGGGGGTCAAAAGGACCCAAACTAGAAGAGGTCCCAAGGGAACCATGCTATGTGATGAAACAAAAACTCTATGATCCACTAAAAAGTGCAGAATTGTGCTATTGCTGGAGCTGTGAGGACACGACCCTAAGAGTGCTGGAGTGAAACTATGGTGAATGCGATGACTAATGAGTGAAGCACAGAAGCGTGCAAGTGGAAAACTAATGGAGAAAGGGGGATCGCATACTCACCCTTCTGGATCATAGTAGTTCGGAGGTCCTATCTCTGTTTATAGAAACCCGAAAATAGAAGATCTTCATTTAAGCCTAGTGGAGAGAGGGCCCCTAGCTCATAGATCCACTTCGCCTCCCGTCTCAACAATTCAGGTGTGGTGTCACCACCTCTGATGTTTGTAAATATTCTGTCGAGGCCAATCACCCTTAGACCCTTAGGTTTACCCCCATGATGAAGTCTAAAGTGTGTGGCCACAGTGGAAAGAGTCTTGCCTTGATAGAAGTGAGATTGGGCATTGATGATACTGGAAATGTGTTGTTGAATCCTCCTCCTAAGTTGTTGGGTAGTTTGTCCGACATACAATTTGTCACATGTGCAAATGAGGGCATATATTACGTTCTTATGTAATATATGGAGTTTTTGATTCTTTGGGTTCACCAGTTGTTTTGTCTGTTGCACAAAGGGGCACACAGAGCATTCTCCGCATGCAAATGTGCCCTGAAGTCTGATGCCCCTTCCCAATTTTTGGGTGGGTCTGCAGAAGTGGCTGTTGGACAGTTGATCCTTGAGGTTTGGGGCACGTTTAGCCACAATCTGTGGTCGCTGTGGAAGAAACCCAGATATTCTTGGTTCCGATTTAAGAATGTTCCAGTTCTTGCTCACAATTCTCTGGAGATCAGCCCACTGATTATTGAATCTCGTAATGATCCTCAACTGTTCAGAGGTTTGTCTTTGTCTATTCTGCAGTAACTCCTCTCTGTTCGTATCTCCCGCCCTACGGGAAGCTCGAGAGACCACCTGTTTCGGATATTCTCTAGATCTAAAGCGTTGTGTCAGATCTCTTGCATTCCTCAAGAAGTCCTCATCTTGCGTACAGTTACGTTTAATTCATATAAATTGGGCCGTCGGAATTCCAACCTTTAAATGATACGGATGGAAACTTCCAAAATGCAGGAGGCTGTTAGTCGAGGTGGTTTTCCTGAAAAGGTCAGTATTCAATCTGTTATTCTTCATGAAGATTCTTAAATCGAGAAACTCCACCATCGTCTGGGAAAAAGTAGAAGACAATACAATGTTCAAGGAATTTGCATTCAAAGAGGTGACAAAATCCTGGCATAGTTCCAAAGGACCTTCCCATATGACCAAAATGTCGTCTATAAATCTATGCCAGTATCTGACATGTCTTTGGAACAACTCCGATGGGTACACGTGCACGCCCTCCCACCACCCCAAAAATAGGTTGCCGTAGGAGGGCGCACATCGTGCACCCATCGCCGTCCCCGAGACCTGTCTGTAGTACCTGTTATCGAAGACGAAGTAGTTGTGCCTCAGAACGAAGTTCAGTAAGTCCAGTAAGTGTTTATCCAGAAACGTGGAGACTGCAAATACACAATCATCATGTCCTATATTTGTATAAAGGGCCTCCACATCCAAGGTGACCAACCAAACTTCAGTGGATAGTATCGATTGGTCCAATTTCTGAATCAGGTCCGTGGAATCCCTTATGTACGATGGGAGTGATGTAACTAGAGGCTGAAGAAAATAATCTAAGTACATGCATGCCTTTTCCCCTATGCTCCCAATGCCTGCAACAATAGGCCTACCTGGTGGGGCCTCCAAAGATTTGTGGATCTTGGGCAACATATAGAATGTTGGTGTCACAGGTTGTTGTACAGACAAAAATCGATGTTCTTTTGATGAGATAATTCCGTAGTTCAAAGCCGAATCGATCAGCCATTTAAACTTCTGCAGAAACACTTCAGTGGGATCTGAGGGGAGAACCATATAAAACACAGTGTTGTCAAGTTGTCTCTTGGCCTCTTTCAGGTACATGTCAACAGGCCATATAACAATGTTCCCCCCTTTGTCCGCCTCCTTTATTAGGAGGTCTCGATTTTCTCTTAAATGCTTGATCGCGTATCGCTCTTCCCTGGACAAATTCTCGGCCCCACGAGGATTGATATTGAGGGCCTCGATGTCTAGTACCACACTATTAACGAATACTTGAATTGCTGGTACAACATTGAAATTTGGCGTAATTTGTGAAGGTGTCCATAATGGACAATTCTGCCTACCTCCAACTTGGGTACGTTCGTTTTCCGATAGCAGGTCTAATAGGTCACGAAAGGTTTGGCGATCAGCCTCAGGAATATGATCAATCAGAGAGGGTTGATGATATAGGGCCTTGAAGGCCAGCTGCCTGCAAAATAGGAAAATATCTTTGATACATTCAAATTTATTAAATTTGTTCATCGGTGAGAAGGTCAAACCTCTCCTGAGGACAGATATCTCAGCCGGAGATAAAACATAATCCGATAAATTCACTATCTGTAAGTTAGAGTCCTTACCCTCCTCTGTTTGGTGATGTTCTGTTATTTTCTGCTGCTGTTGCGTTGTTTGCCCCTCTTGTAGACTGGGGAGCCCCCTTTGTGTCGTAATGTCCTTTTTCTGTGATTCAAATCGCTTTCTCTTGCCCCGTCGGATTTGGCTTCGCTCTCGCTGCTGTCTGCGGATAAAAAATCTTCGCTCGAGGAGATATCAGACGTAGTATTGGATTTATGAATCCTTGGTTTGTTTGATCTGTAGTTACCCCTGTGCGTCCATTTATACGCATTGCCCCTTTCGAAGTCCATTTTATCCCTCCGTAATTTGTTTCTTTTCGTTTGAATAATGTCCTTCTCGAGGGCCTCAATGGCCTCTTTTAGTTGAGTTTGAAATGGTTGGACAAGGGCCACCTGATCAAACCCTATAAGTTTGGATTCTAATTTTTTGATGGTGTCCCGTGTCTGGGACAATCTGCTAGGATTGCTGGACCATGAGATGGTGGCATGATCGGACCGACAGGGAAGCGGTACCTCGGTGGGACCGAACTGTCAGGTTTCGGTATCAGTGGATCCTCTGGACCAACACTGGAGGTGGTACTAACCGACAGCTGGGACCATAATCTAAGTGGTGCCTGGTCTTCACCAGAGCCTGCCTCAAAGCGGGATGGTCTTGCTGCGGTGGGATACCACCAGGTTGTTCCACAGGTGCAACTAGCCTATGGTTGCAGCTGAGGTCGAGGTACCTTAGCAGGAGACAGTCTCGTGGGCAGGTTCAGGCTCAGGGCAGGTGGCAGGGATGGAAGGTCAAGTCCAATCCGGGGTCAGCAACGGGAGGTCCAAGCAGATGGGAATGGGAACACAGGAACACACAGGAGCACGGGAACAGGAACACAAGAACACGGGAACTCAGGAGCAGGAACACACAGGAACGCAAAAATACTTAGGAATATATCGCAGGGATGCTTTCTCTATGGCGCAGGCACAAAGATCCGGCAGGGTTTGCAGGAAGAGGCTGGGTGAAATAGAATTTCGGAAAATGGGCAGCGCCAATTAGTGGTGCGCTGACCCTTTAAATCTTTTAAAGCAGGGATGAGCACGCCCTAGGAATCGGGAACACACACGCACGGCTTGGGAAGACAGAGTAGGAGTTGGGACATGTAAGTTGCGCTGGTGCAAGCGGGGGGACAGAAGTACAGGTGAGCCAGCGATATGGGTCACGGGATCACCCATGACAAGATGTAAGTCCAATGAGGCACATGGGCACATCTAGAATACTTGTGTCTCCTCTCTAAATGCACTGAAGCTGGAACACTCCAGCTTCATAGCACACGCTGTGTACCTAGAGAGCTTGTATAGTGAAGCAGGGTGTACTACTCCGGCGTCACCAGCATTATCACATAGGTGTTGAGAGCCCTGGACCAAGGAATTTTTTTGTAATGTGTTTAAAAAAAAAAGTAATCATACAGGGCAATTTGGAGCTCTAAATCATTATTCCATAAGGACCTGTGGGTGGTTGAGTGTCCCAAATGCAGTAGTGCTATATGAGGGGACCCCCCCAACCTACTTTCTCCCTCTCCCCCCCCCCCCCCCAGTCTCTCGTTCTCTTGTCTTTATCTTTGCCTGATCTTTGGGATATGCCTATACCGTGCTCTCCACAAATGTGGTTGCCACCATTTAATGATTGTAATAACTATCTTTCATATTCTCTTGGATGCAACTTACCTTCTAATGTATATTCTAACTGAAAATGGTCATCCTATCTTTGTACTGTCTTATGTTCCACAACCACAAAATTCTCCAAAATGCTCTACCACTCATCCTCTTGTCCCTAATCTCATTCTACATATTCACGCTCTTTCATCTGCCAGTTAACTAAGATTAGTCTCTGTGATCCTCTCAATCTTTTTTCCAGGCCTTCTATACACCCTTTATTCTGCAAATTGAAATGGCTGTGCATGAGTGGTTTATGCACCATTACTTATGTATTTATTTTATTATATTTTTTTATAACAGTGGTTGGACCATTATACACTCACCGGCCACTTTATTAGGTACACCTGCCCAACTGCTCGTTAACACTTAATTTCTAATCAGCCAATCACATGGCGGCAACTCAGTGCATTTAGGCATGTAGACATGGTCAAGACAATCTCCTGCAGTTCAAACCGAGCATCAGTATGGGGAAGAAAGGTGATTTGAGTGCCTTTGAACGTGGCATGGTTGTTGGTGCCAGAAGGGCTGGTCTTAGTATTTCAGAAACTGCTGATCTACTGGGATTTTCATGCACAACCATCTCTAGGGTTTACAGAGAATGGTCCGAAAAAGAAAAAACATCCATTGAGCGGCAGTTCTGTGGGCGGAAATGCCTTGTTGATGCCAGAGGTCAGAGGAGAATGGGCAGACTGGTTCGAGCTGATAAAGGCAACAGTGACTCAAATCGCCACCCGTTACAACCAAGGTAGGCAGAAGAGCATCTCTGAACGCACAGTACGTCGAACTTTGAGGCAGATGGGCTACAGCAGCAGAAGACCACACCGGGTGCCACTCCTTTCAGCTAAGAACAGGAAACAGGCTACAATATGCACAAACTCATCGAAATTGGACAGTAGAAGATTGGAAAAACGTTGCCTGGTCTGATGAGTCTCGATTTCTGCTGCGACATTCGGATGGTAGGGTCAGAATTTGGCATCAACAACATGAAAGCATGGATCCATGCTGCCTTGTATCAACGGTTCAGGCTGGTGGTGGTGGTGTCATGGTGTGGGGAATATTTTCTTGGCACTCTTTGGGCCCCTTGGTACCAATTGAGCATCGTTGCAACGCCACAGCCTACCTGAGTATTGTTGCTGACCATGTCCATCCCTTTATGACCACAATGTACCCAACATCTGATGGCTACTTTCAGCAGGATACTGCGCTATGTCATAAATCTGGAATCATCTCAGACTGGTTTCTTGAATATGACAATGAGTTCACTGTACTCAAATGGCCTCCACAGTCACCAGATCTCAATCCAATAGAGCATCTTTGGGATGTGGTGGAACGGGAGATTCGCATCATGGATGTGCAGCCGGCAAATCTGCGGCAACTGTGTGATGCCATCATGTCAATATGGACCAAAATCTCTGAGGAATGCTTCCAGCACCTTGTTGAATCTATGCCACGAAGAATTGAGGCAGTTCTGAAGGCAAAAGGGGGTCCAACCCTTTACTAGCATGGTGTACCTAATAAAGTGGCCGGTGAGTGTACATGTACTGTCAACTCCAATGCCACAACTTCTTCCTCACAGATTGTAAGCTCTTGCAAGCTAGACCCTCATTCCTTTTGTTCTGTCTAACAATGTTATTGCTCTGTTATATCTTATTTTGTCCCATAAACTGTAAAATGCTGCAGAATATGTTGTTACCATATAAATAAAATGTATTATTATAATGCAGTGTGATAGATGAATGTTGTGAGTACTAAGTTGTTGATACCATTTATTGACTAAAAAAAAGATGATGATGAAGATCTTTTAGGTATTATGACAGTGGGGGTGGGTTGGAAAGGGTTTAAGAAAATTTTTGTTTATTTTTAAGAAAATAAGCTCTAAAATGTTATTGAAGAGATGCTTTGCCTGTTACTTTCATTACCTATGTGCAGCAGCTTCTGCTATTCTTCTCCGTCAAGTATGTCAAAGCACCAGCCAGGGCCGACGCCAGCACTGGGCACACCTAGGAAAGTGCCGGGGCCCACATAAGGTTGTATATAAGGAATCCAAGGGCAAGAGGGGGCTATATCTAATAAATCCATAGGGTGTGTGGAGGGCTTATATAAAATAACCATGAGGGGGCTGTTTGGGATGATAAACTACGGAATTTATTATGACAAACAACTGTTTTAGTCCAGAAATTTGAATGCTGCTATGTGAATTCACTGCAAAGGGGCCCATTGAGGCTCTGTCACCCAGGGGTCTACTGAAACCAGGAGCCGACCCCCTGGCACCAAGCTTTCAATTGTCATCTCCATACTCTGTGCTTTTTTTCTCTTCTAGTCTATAGATTACACAAGAAACTGGATGGATTCTAACTGCAGGAAAGGTGGGGATACTGCTCCAGGCTCACTTTGTTTAGAGGAGTAGACCATGCGATCATGCTCTCTGTGTAGCTATATGCCATCACTTTATGTAACAAGAATGCGGACCTTTTAAATTTCTGAATGCAATATGAGGGAAAAAGGAATTGCATTTATTATTTTGTCCCCATTAAGTCCTCATTAAGAAATTTGTGGACTACCATATAAGTGTGACCGAACCCCTCTTTCCCCCAGGACCAGACTCTTCCATGTAATTTGAATGTCCCCTTATTGCATAAACTACAGTAGATAGTACTAAAATCTTTACATATTACTTATGTACACAACAATCGATATGTCTGACATGTTTTGTATTAGCTTCACACTAATCGTATTGAAATGTACTGTTTTATTTCTAGCAAGGGGTTAAAACAAGCAATGCAATGAAATTATTTTTTTTCAGTTGCAATTGGATAGATCCTAAATGTAACTTAAAAAAGGAACTTTTAGGAGGATATAAAAATGACGGGTGAGAAGGACTTAAAATATGTTGCATATTTTCTCATTTGTAAAAAAAATAAACTATTTTATTGCTTCCAGACAGGAGGGTTATATTCCTGGCAACTATGTTACTGAAGCTCGGGATCCACTTGAAATATATGAGTGAGTATGTTTAAAAAATATTTTTTGAAAATTCATATAATTAGGCCGTTTGTGTGTAGTAGATTAATATTTATTGTAACATTATGATATATTTGTACATACACAGAATATGCGGGACTATCGACCTCTGTCATATACATATGTTATAATCTAGGGCAGTGATGGTGAAACTTTTAAAGATCGAGTGCCCAAAATGAGACCCAAAAAACACTAGCTTTTCCCAAAGTGCCAACACGGCAATTTAGGAAGTAACAAACTTATTGCTATCAGAATCTTTAAGCTCCAATCCGACTCTGTCCACCTTTTTTTACTCCTCGGACAGGACCAAGCAGCACCGGATGGGTCACTTTAAAATAGCAGGGCACTGCCTGAGACTGCAGGAAGATGCCATGTCGGGCAAACTCTGTGCCTGGGAGACAGTCCGTGTGCCTACAGAGATGCCTCCGAGTGCCATCTCTGGCACCAGTGCCATAGGTTTGCAGCCACTGACCTAGGGCCTCAAAGAAAAATTTACAGTACCGGTATCTTTTCAGAAGACCATATTTGATATCTGAAGCACAGACTGTCTGTCTGGTTACATATTACCAACATAGCCCTAGAAACAAGACTCAGTTACTCATAGATAGCTACAAGTTCCATTCTATTTCCAGCTGAAGGAATTGTCTGGGATATTTTTGACTATGGCTCAGAAGGATATAACAAACACCTCTCTCCAGCGCTCCATTACTCTGGCTCAGCACAGAGCCTCCTTTTTGTATACAGAGATGTCATTGATTTCACAGTGACAGCTGTACAACCACTACAGCATGCAGACCTGCGCCACTCCACCATGTCACCACTGAGCATCTGAATAGAAATACAGTTACAACATTTTCTATACCACTTTCAATTGACACGTCAGCATTATTTTTTGGGTTAGTATCATAGACATATAACAAATGTATACAGTTTTATTTCTTAATACCTTCAAAAATGTACAAAACTTTTCAAAAACAAGTCTTTGTATCTCAATATTCTAAAACTGTGGATATCACTTTTTATTCAAATTGTTGATGGAGCTCACCATTCCCCACACGATGTTGCTGTTAAGATGCCTCCACTGATTAGGTGCTGTAGTTCCCTTTGATCGTAGCACATGACAGCTTCACATTGTGATCAGTGCCATCACCAATTGCAGCCATTAACAGCAGGTGTCTGCTGCAGAATACAACAGACACCTTCCCTGAAAGGAGAGGTCTCATGCAGCGTTGGGGTAAGGTGGCGGCAAACTGGGCATATGCATGTGGACTTTAGTGGGTAGAGACCCAGGAGAAGATCTGAGAGTCTCCTCAAGTGAGTGTCTCTCACTGCTAAATATTTGGAGCAGTGTAGTAGGAAGTGGACCTCATCCTCGGTGGCCTCTGGGTGCTCGCACTGTTGGCACAGTCTGCTCTCCCTGGGCACGTATTTCTGTCTGTGCCGCTCGGACTTTGGTCAGCTGTGATTGGGCCAGGTTTATGCCTGGCTGGGTTTGGGTTCCAAGGATGCCAGAGACCCCCTATTGCTGCTTTATGGTAGAAGGAATCTGGACTGCTGTTCTGTGGGTGAGCCAGGAATTATAGCGCCTAATGCTGGACTGTGTAATATGTAAAGGGAATCTACTAGAAATGAGCGAACACACTCGTCCGAGCTTGATGCTCGTTCGAGCATTAGCGTATTCGAAACTGCTCGTTGCTCGGACGAGTATTTCGCCAGCTCGAGAAAATGGCACCTCCCACCGTTTTGATTTTTGGCGGCCAGAAACAGAGCTAATCACAAGCCAGGAGACTCTGCACTCCACCCAGCATGACGTGGTACCCTTACACGTCGATAGCAGTGGTTGGCTGGCCAGATCAGGTGACCCTGGAATAGACTAGCCCCTGCCCGCGCTGCTCGGATTATTCTCTGTCTGGATGCCATTAGGGAGAGAGCTGCTGCTGGTCAGGGAAAGCGTTAGGGTGTTATATTAGAATAATGTTAGGCAGGAGTGATTCTACAAGAACCCAACAGCCCTTCTTAGGGCTACAATAACGTTATATATTTTTTTTTATTTGCTTGTGGCTGGGCTTGCTGACACTAGTAGTGCAGCTAGTACCATATTGTGAGGAATTTGCAGGGAGACTTGCGACCGTTGTGTTTAGCTCTTAGTGACACACATATCCACCTCAAACACCGAAGTGGGACAATTTATTAGGGGTTTGATTTGAATTAGGCACAGTCTGCTCATTTATTTTTTTTTACGTTTATTTTTTTTTATAACTCAAAGTCATCAGGCACAGCACAAAATCCAGTTGTGTGCTGTCAGTGCAGGTTAGAAACTAGCCATAACAATAGGATAGCATCGTTTTGTTTAAAAAAAAAAAAAACACAAAAAAACAAAAAAAAATTTACAGTTTACACTTTAATTTTGAAAATGTTTAACCCGAGGGCTAGGGGTAGAGGACGAGGGCGTGGACGTGGGTGTCCAACTACTGCAGAGGTCAGAGGCCGTGGTCCTGGGCGGGGTGAGGCACCACCTGCTGATGAGGGAGCAGGGGAACATCGCAGAGCTACACTCCCTAGGTTCATGTCTCAAGTTACTGGGACTCATGGTTGAGCACTGTTGAGGCCAGAACAGTGCGAACAGGTGATGTCGTGGATTGTGGACAAGGCTTCTAGCCATTTGTCCACTATTTTCACAAACCACTTGTCCGGTTGCTGCTGAGCTATTTTCCGATGCCCAGGTTTTCCACCGGTCGCAGTCTGTGGGTCATGATGACATTATTGACGTAGTGGAAGAAGTGTGTAAAGAGGTGTCGGACGATGAGGAGACACGGTTGTCAGACAGTGGTGAAGTTGTTGTCAGGGCAGGAAGTCCGAGGGGGGAGCAGACTGAGGGATCGGAGGATGATGAGGTGACAGACCCAAGCTGGGTTGATAGGCCGGGTGAACACAGTGTTTCTGAGATGGAGGCGAGTCCTATACCAGAACAGGTTGGAAGAGGCCGTGGTGGGGCCAGACGGAGAGGCAAGGCCAGAGCTGGTGCATCAGCTCCAAATGTTTAACATAGTCATGCTCCCGTGGTGAGGGCTAGATTTTCAGAAGCCTGGAGATTCTTTAAAGAAACACCGGATGACCGACGGACTGTGGTGTGCAACCTGTGCCAAACCAGGAACAGCAGGGGTTCCACCACTACTAGCTTAGCTACCATCAGTATACGCAGGCATATGAATGCTAAACACCCCACTCAATGGCACCAAGACCGTTCACCTCCGGCCGTGCACACCACTGCTCCTTCCCCTGTTTCAGCTGATAGTCAGCCCCCTGCCCAGGACCCTGGCACAAACACCTCCCGTGCGAAAACCCCATCTTCGCCTCCACGATCCTTAACAGCATCCACCAGCGTTCAGCTCTCTTTTGCTGGAGCGCAAAAGGAAGTATAGTGCAACCCACCCACACGCCCAAGCCCTCAAAGTCCACATTTCCAAACTGCTTAGCCTGGAGATGCTGCCCTATAGGCTAGTATAGACCGAGGCCTTTCGAAGCCTCATGGCGGCAGCCGCCCCTCGGTATTCGGTCCCCAGCCGCCACTACTTTTCCCGATGTGCCGTCCCAGCCCTGCACAAGCACGTGTCAGACAACATCATCCGTGCCCTGACCAACACCGTTTCTGTCAAGGTGCACCTGACCACGTGGACGAGTGCTGCCGGGCAGGGCCACTATGTATCGCTGACGGCACATTGGGTTAACTTGGTGGAGGCTGGGACCGAGTCTGACCCTAGGGCTGGTCATATACTGCCGACGCCCAGGATTTCGGGGCCTACCTCGGTCCAGGTCTCTCAGGCCTACTATGCCTCCCACCCCTCCTCCACCTCCTCCTCCAAATTACCATCTGTGGGCATGGCGCCATCAGTCGGTAGCTCTAGGCACAGCAGCAGTGCCGTCGCTAAGCGACAGCAGACCGTGCTCAAATTGCTGAGCCTAGGCGATAAAAGGCACACCACCCAAGAGCTATTACAGGGCATCATGGCGCAGACTGATTTGTGGCTGGCACGGCTGAACCTGAAGCCAGGCATGGTTGTGTGTGACAACGGCCGTAACCTGGTGGCGGCTCTGCAACTCGGCAGACTGACACATGTGCCATGCCTGGCCCATGTGTTAAATCTCATAGTTCAGCGGTTCCTCAAGACATACCCCAATCTGTCTGATTTGCTCACGAAGGTGCGCCGCATCTGTGCGCATTTCAGGAAGTCCAGCACAGATGCTGCCACTCTCAGGGCAGCGCAGCGCCGCCTCCAACTGCCCGCTCACCGACTGTTGTGTGACGTGCCCACGAGGTGGAATTCAACATTAACCATGTTATCCAGAGTTTACCAGTAGCGCAGAGCGATTGTAGACTGACAGATGTCAACTTTCACCAGAACTGGTAGTCAGGTCAGTCAGCTTCCTCAAGTCTACAATGAGGAGTGGACGTGGATGTCTGATATCTGTCAGGTGCTGAGTAACTTTGAGGAGTCAACACAGATGGTCAGTGGCGATGCCGCCATCATCAGCCTCACCATCCCGCTGCTTGGCCCGTTGAAAAACTCTCTGGTCAGCATGAAGTCGGAAGCTTTGCGCTCGTCACAAGAGACGGGGGAAGAAGATTCCCTTGTTGATAGCCAAAGCACCCTCAGGTCTGTTTCTCAGCGCATAGGTGGAGGAAGAGGAGGAGGAAGAGGAGGAGAATGTTGGCGAGACAGAAGAGGGGACCATTGTTCAGTCCTTCACTGTTCAGCGTGTATGGGCAGAAGAAGAGGAGTTGGAGGAGGAGGAAATGGAGAGTCAGGCCAGTGAGGGGAGTGAATTCTTGCGCGTTGGGACTCTGGCGCATATGGCAGATTTCATGCTAGGCTGCCTATCCCGTGACCCTCGCGTTCAAAGAATTTATTCCAGCACCGATTACTGGGTATTCACTCTCCTGGACCCCAAGGTACAAGCAAAATCTTTCCACTCTCATCCCTGGAGAGGAAAGGAGTGTGAGAATGCATGAATACCAGCAGGCCCTGGTGCACAAGCTGAAACAGTATTTCCCTTCTGACAGCGCTAGCGGCAGAGGGCGTACTTCTGCGGGACAAGTAGCGAGGGAGAGTAGGCGAGCAGGCAGCTTGTTCAGCACTGGCAGGGGTACGCTTTACAAGGCCTTTGCCAGTTTTATGTCACCCCAGCAAGATACTGTCATCTGTCCCCAGTCTCGGCAGAGTAGGGCTGATCTTTACAGAAAGATGGTGAGGGAGTACGTAGCTGACCATACCATCGTCCTAAATGATCACACAGCTCCCTACAACTACTGGGTTTCAAAGCTGGACATGTGGCACGAACTGGCACTGTACGCCTTGGAGGTTCTTGCCTGCCCTGCCGCTAGTGTGTTGTCCGAGCGGGTTTTCAGTGCAGCTGGTGGCATCATCACCGATAAGCGTACACGCCTGTCAACTGACAGCGCTGACAGGCTGACGCTTATCAAGATGAATAAAGCCTGGATTTCTCAGGATTTCCATTCTTCACCAGGTGAAGGAAGCTCAACCTGAATAATTTATGTACTCCTCCTCCTCATTTTCCTCCTTCTCCTCCTCTTTGTACATTAAAGAAGAGGAAAGTGGCTATTTTTTGCCAGGCCCAACTGGCTCTAGCTATAGTACTCTATGTATTTAATTTTTCTGGAGGGCCACCTACCCGGTCCTCTGTTTTAAACAATTTTTGGGAGTGCCACATACAGGCACTATCCAAATTAAATTGTCTCCATAGCAGCCTCCACACGTCGTCTTTTTAGCTGCCTCCACACGTTTTCCATATAGCTGCCTCCATACATCGTCCCCTTATCAAACGAGCTGTGTCAGGCAGAATTTTGGGCTGTTTTCATGGCTTCCACATCAAACTTGTTAACTTTGTCGCCAACCTGCTGTGTTATCCACAAAATATACTGGCAAACTTTTATCATTTACCGATATTATTTCAGCGCATCTGTTTACATTCCCCTCACCTGCCATAACCCAAACTTATAAGAACACTACTACACTTGATCTTATACAAAAGGTTCTCAGAAGTGCTGTGTCAGGCAGAATTTTCAGGTGTTTCACCAGATACATAGTGGAACTCGGCCCATCTGTCGCCGCCATGCTGGAGACCTGAAGTTGCAATCATAGCAGCGCAATATGGATGCCCCATACTGTCACTCTTAATCATGGAAGTCGTCGCCATGGCTGCCTCCACATGTCGTCCCTTTATCAAACGAGCTGTGTCAGGCTTATTTTTCGGGTGTTTCACCAGATACGTTATGGAACTTGGTCACTATGTCGCCACCGTGCTGTGTTATCGACTAAATATACCGTCAACCTTTTGTTCACATAGGAAATCATTTCAGCGCTTCTTGCTCACCTCCTTTGGTGAAGCCTGAGTCCATTTAGGGTATGTCGCCATGACACTATCTAGCCTGCCGCTGCTGCCGCTGCCTCTGCATGCCGTCCCCTATAGTGTCAGGGTCAATTATTGGATGTTTTAGATGCTATCTAGCCTCATTCGGTCACTCTGTCATGGTCATGCTGTTGCCCATAATTTTGGCATAATGGTACGATTAAGCAGCCTCAGAGGCATCCATGCATGCTGCCCCTGCTGTTTCCTGTCCATTTCCGTGGTGTTTCCATCCTTTTCTGAGGTTCCCAGGTGTTTGGCCAAGCTTCCCTGTGCAGAGACTTGGTCCCCTTGAAAAATGCTCGAGTCTCCCATTGACTTCAATGGCGCTCGTTATTCGAGGCGAGCATTCGAGCATCGGGAAAAGTTTGTCTCGAATAACGAGCACCCGAGCATTTTAGTGCTCGCTCATCTCTAGAATCTACCCAGTTCTTCTCTATAGCCACTGTCTATCGTCTATCATAATTTACTTTATATTTCATAGTATACAAGGCCGGAAGGAGACGCAAGTCCATCAAGTCCAACCTTCAAGAATTAAATAAATGTTTTATCCCCATAACCCGTGATATTTTTTCTCTCCAGAAAGTCATCCAGGCCTCTCTTGAACATGTACATAGAGTCGGCCATAACAACCTCCTGCGGCAGAGAGTTCCATAGTCTCACTGCTCTTACAGTAAAGAACCTTTGTCTATGGTGATGGTAGAATCGCCTCTCCTCTAGGCGTAGAGGATGCCCCCTTGTCCTGGTCACAGGCCTAGGTATAAAAAGATCTTTGGAGAGATCCTTGTACTGTCCGTTCAGGTATTTGTACATTGTAATGAGGTCTCCCCTCAGTCGTCTTTTTTCTAAACTGAATAATCCCAAATGTTGTAATCTGTCATTGTATTCTAGTCCCCCCATTCCCCTAATAATCCTGGTTGCTCTCCTCTGCACCCGTTCCAGCTCTACTATATCCTTTTTATATACTGGTGCCCAAAACTGTACACAATATTCCATGTGTGGTCTGACCAGGGATTTGTATAAGGGCAGAACTATGTCTTTATCATGAGAATCTATTCCTCTCTTGATACATCCCATTATTTTATTTGCTTTAGCAGCAGCCGCCTGGCTCTGGTCACTAAAATTAAGTTTACCATCCACCAATACGCCCAAGTCCTTTTCAGCTTCAGTTTTACTAAGTAATTGACCGTTTAGAACATAATTATACTTTTTGTTTCCATGGCCCAAGTGCATAACTTTACATTTATCTACATTAAACCTCATCAACCATTTCTCTGCCCATCCCTCAAGCTTCCACAAATCCCTCTGTAATGCTAAACTATCGACCTCAGTATTTATTACTTTACACAGCTTAGTATCATCTGCAAATATTGAAACTTGACTGTGTAAACCCACTACAAGGTCATTAATAAAAATATTAAAAAGAAGTGGCCCCAATACTGACCCCTGTGGCACTCCACTGGTAACATCAACCCAATCTGAGAATGTGCCATTAATGACCACCCTCTGTTTTCTATCACTAAGCCAATTACTTACCCAGATACACAGATTTTCTCCTATTCCCAGCAGTCTCATTTTATATACCAACCTTTTATGTGGCACGGTGTCAAATGCCTTTGAAAAGTCCAGATATACAACATCCACAGCGTCCCCCAGATCCAGTCTTGAACTTACCTCCTCGTAGAAACCAATCAGATTAGTCTGACAGGACCGATCTCTCATAAACCCATGCTGACGCTGGGTTATAAGGTTGTGCACAGTGAGATACTCCAGGATAGCATCTCTAATAAACCCCTCAAATATTTTCCCCACCAAAGCAGTTAGACTTACGGGTCTGTAGTTTCCAGGATCGCTATTTGATCCTTTTTTGTATATTGGTACCACATTTGCTATGCGCCATTCCTGTGGAACATAACCAGTCCTCAGTGAATCTTCAAATATTAAAAATAACGGTCTGTCTATCACCGTACATAATTCATGCAGAACCCGGGGGTGTATGCCATCTGGCCCAGGTGATTTATCTATCTTAGTGGTTGCGAGGCGGCGCCGTACCTCTTCCTGGGTTAAACTGTTGACATTATAAAAAGAATTTACATTATTCCTCATTGCGTCTTCCACCAGGGGATTTTCCTGGGTAAAGAGAGTTGAGAAGGCGACATTTATGCATCTATAAATATTGTGTCTTTCATATTTATCTTCTATCATCTATCTACCTTTCATTTCTTTCTCTCCTAGACAATTCTCCTATAGTCCCACATTACAGGGTTTTTTTTACCATTTACTGTTTGTAAACTACAAAGTGTTATTATTGTGCAGGGCTAAATGGAACAATCTTACTGAATGTGACTGTTTATTTTGGGACCCAACTACTACAAATATTCAAAAGGAAAAGGTCAAACAATGAGGCTGGTTGTTTAAAGTTGGCTCCTACTCTATGTTATGTAAGATAATGCATAATCAGAGGAAACATAGTTGATCAGTTAAACAAATGCACTAGCCATAGGACTTTCTTAGGCCTTTTGTCCACAAGTGTTTTTCTCCCGTAAGTCTAATGCGTTCCATCATCACATTAGATTTGCACTCTGACACATAGTTGTTCAATACATCCTTCACATATATGTTTTTTTTCAAGCTCTGTGTCTGTGTTGTGATGCAATGTGTCAAAAGTAGAGTATGTCCTACTTTGATGCAAGTCTGAGGAGAAAAACACACATTGAAGTCTATGGATTCGTGAAAAATACCTGACAGTACTAGGATGCATTCTAGTGCAGTCACTTTTTCCTGCGTAAGTTTCAAGGAAGTAGCCGAGAGCAGAGAGAATCTAATACAGGTGATAGACAATCTGTGCTACAAAAAACCCAAGTGCATTGTTGCCTAGCACTCAGACTTGTAAACCAGCACCCAGTGTGTGGCTGGCCCCTTACCAAATTCTGAACCTAGAAGAATACATAGAAAATAAGGACAGAGGAGGACGGCGCATCAACAGAGAGGTGGTCAGATAAGTGTGCAAGGCTGCTCATCTGATTACCACTTGATGGTATGCAGAGTATAACACAAACCAGGGTGCAGTGTCTTGATGGTGTTGGTTGTTCATGCAGCTCCCGGAACTCCAAAGGACTGGTAATCCCACAACTGGGGACTGGTAATGTGCAGTATAGAAGAGGTGCAGAAAACTGCGCAAAAAACTGAGCTATAATGGGTTGCTAAACAACCTAGTACGGTGGAGTGTCAACACCAGACTGGCAAGAACTACAACTGATTCTCCTCATACCAGTACATATAAAATATAATATTTATTGATAAAAGGTAACAATAAAAAATGTATTATAACAAATATGGTAACAGCATAAAAATGGTTGTCCAAAGTGACGCATTTCGGGATATAACCTTCATCAGAATAAAACAGGAACAAATGATATAAAGGTATGAGCCATGGATATAAAGCCAAACCTACAGTGGTAAACAGGAGGATCTACCACCCTGCACCAACCCATGCTGAGAAACAATAAAATACATATACAGCAATAATATATACATAGTTGTTATAATATAAGTATAATAAGTAAAACACTTACATGATCTTCCGGCAGTGTGTGTGGGCTGCTTACAGCGTAGAGATTGGAAACATATGATTGTGTGAACGGTGGCTCATATGCAGACACCTACAAAACTGTTGGTCGTTAAGAAGCTTTTGATGTCAAATGTCTCACTAATGATATTAGGCCCGGAATGCGTTCTTTTATGTGTGATGGATTCGCAACACTTGAATAAGTTGTGCCCACACCTAAAACTACCTATAGTAAGGGGAAAAAAGGAAGGTGGTGCAATTCCGTCTTATCCTTTTGAACTGACCGTAAGGGATGTTTGTCTTCCTCTTTTTAAAATGATTGCTAGAAAAGTCAAGATAACTGTCAACTGTTTTGAAATGCGTTCTAGTATAAATTTTGCCCTCTCTGTAGCAAACTACCACATCTAGGAACTCAGCTTCATTGACTACAATGTTGTATGTAAAGTCTAGGCCCCAATTATTCTCGTTAATATCTTTAATGAAATTGAGTGCCTACTCTTTGCTGCCTTTCTAAATAATAAATATATCATCAATGTATCGTCTATATAGTAGGCAGTTTTTGAAGACCTTGTGTGTATAGATGTTTTTCTCCTCAAAAAGTCCCACATAGAGGTTGGCATAACTCGGTGCAAATTTACTACCCAATGCTGTTCCTCTCTGCCGTTGGTAAATCTGGTCTAAGAAAGAGAAATAGTTGTGCTCCAGGATGAATGTGATAGGCCTAACAATAAAGTTGCTCTGAATGTCAGGCATATTCCCAGGTCATGTGGAATGTTCGTATATTAGGATCTTATGTTCATCGTAATGAACATATATGTTTGAATTCAAGGGATCTGCAGAACATGTCTCAAAAGGTCTGAAGTGTCCAATGTAAATGATTGTAATTTCCGAACAGGTTTGAATACATAGTGGAATACATTTGCAGTTAGTGAATTGATCCCTGAAATTATAGGGCCACGGGGTGGATTATTGAGGTTTTTGTGGATTTTTGGTTAGTAGTAAAACAGTGCAGTGGTAAATTCTTCTATTTTCATAGTTACCGTATATACTCGAGTATAAGCCGACCCAAGTATAAGCCGAGGCCCCTAATTTTACCACAAAAACCTGGTAAATCCTAAATATTTTTTACTCGAGTATAAGCCGAGTTTGGGTTTTCAGCACATTTTTTTGTGCTGAAAAACTAGGCTTATACTCGAGTATATAAGGTAAGTTCTTTTTTAGTTAGAATTCCTAATCTTTGGCCCTCCTCCAATATAGAGCTAGTTTAAAGAAGGCAGTAGGGTTGCTATTCAATTTGGAATAAAATGTAGTATCAGAAAGTAGTCTAAGTGATTCCTTCACATAATGGGGCACATTTACTAACTTGCCCGACAGAGTGCACCCAAAGTGCATTGTCCGACGATAATGCACAATGCCGCGATTCACCAAGATTGTGCACCCGATATCCTGCATGTGTCGCTTCTCCACTCAGGTCTGACAGAGTTCACCAACTTCTTCCTGGTGTATGTAAGTGCATTGTCTTGCGACACAAATTGAAAGTTAAATCCCGCGCTCTGTCTTAATCAGTTGGATCGTCTGACGACCCACCCCCTGATTTTTGTTGCATGAAAGCCAGCGCAGCTGCGCCACAATCCAATCGCGTGCAGCACAATCCCAGCACAAATCCCGGTTAAACACTATCAAAGCTGTGCAAATACCGAAAACCATGAACAGTCCGATGAAAGTGCAATCCGCGACCCTTCGTAAATAAGCCCCAACCTGTTTTGTTCGGCAACGCAATCCACCAACCTTTGTCTGCTGACTTGATTACGAGTTTGTAATTTTTAGCCAATAGTGCAAGTACTTTCTATTCCATGGCAGTCATGTTATATATGTTGTGGTTGATTCCTAGGCTGAGGTTTAAGAGTATGAAAGTCTGTAGAGACCAGGGGGTAAAAGGTTTCTACAAAGTTACCCTTACGGTAGTTGGGGAGAAAAATAGACTTTGGTTTCAAATCTGTATGGATAAAGTTAGCCTGTGGCTGCTGTGAAAGCACATCAGAGACGATGTTTGTCTCTCCTCTGGTCATTTTTTTAATTTTAAAGTGTCTCTTTAGTGTCAATTTATGGATGAATTTGTTAAGATCGACAAAGAGCTTAAAGTCGTTAGAGGATATGCCTTTTCTATTATTTTAATTTCTGCTTCCTTAAGTGTATAAGAAGAGAGAATGAATATTTTGACTGTGTTGGCAGAGTCAGTACTTTGTCTACTGATGTTGTAGTAGTGGTATCTACTTCTGTCTTCTGAGTTTGGGGGTTTCTAATAGTGAGTCTTCTGAATTCTGAACATAATCACACCGACACGATTTTCACTGAGCAAAGTCATGCGATTTTCAGCACAGATCGTGGGCAACATGTCTTTAACAGTGTACAAACTTAGGCTGGGTTCACATCACATTTTATGTAAAAGCTCCCAACACATCTGGCGAAAAAGCATGATGGAAAGACATAGCATGCTACATCTTTTCATCCTGCTACCTCCTGCTGAGTGATGTATGCTCTCAGCGCAAGCAAAATTAGCCTATGGCGAGCAGATACCTCCTCAAGGCATGCTAAGCACAAGTAACTCAGCAGGAAACACCCTCATATATCGGCAGCAGCCAGTCTCCGTTGTCAACAGTCTCCTCTGTTGTCAATGTACACTCATTGCTCCAAATTCCGGGGAGATGAGGGGTCCGCAGACGACGGATCGTCTGTGGCATACGTTGTAAGGACACGTCGGAATCCCCTAGATGTGCCCTTATGTTATGCCAACACTCACTTTTATTTCAGTATGCAGCATATACATAGTGATCACTGACTCAAGCGCATGCTAGTTTGAGGACTGTCAATTGAGGACAGCTGTCCTTGGTTATGAATAAATAGCGTTTGCATATGAAACATCCAGGAATTACTGCATGTCCCACAGCCATGCAGTGGAAATAAACACTAAATCCCGGTGGTCAGCAAGGCCTCAATAATGCACATGTGGTCACTGCTGGAAGAGTGTAATGTTGGTAGTATCCAAGAATGAATATTTCATTTCAAAGGTACATAATAGCTAAATGCCACAGGTGCTCCTGCGACCCACGAGCCGGGTCACAGGCGCATCTGTGCTCCTATAGGAGCCCCCGACCCCTGCCACTATGCTTACCTCTCCACGTTCCCGTAACGGCTCCGGCAGTGATTGGCTGCCGATTTCTGATAAATTCTCAGGCCCTTCCTGTCTTCCCTGCCAGATATTTGTGCCTTGTTTTTATTGAGAAAGCTTTTCCTATGTCTTCTGGGTTTATAGTGATTTCCTGTTGTGATCTCGATTCTGTTCCTGACCCTGATCTTGTACTGCCTGTCCTGACTTTCCGCTACGTCCCTGACTCTGATTCTGTGCTGCCTGTCTTGACCTCCTGCCTGTCCCTGACAACTAGTTGGCTTCTGATTCTGTACTTCGCCATTCTGTACTTGTCCACCGCGGACAAAGTTGTGCCTGTGGAAGGACCTGGTGGTACCACCCGCAGCAAGCCCAACCCATTTTGCATCAGGGTCTGGTGAAAACCAGGTATCACTTAGACTCCAGTCCCTGGTGTCGGCTTACGTCATCGTCTGCAGTGGTCCAGAGGATCCACTACCACTGATCCGGACAATACATTTATTGGAAATGATCTTCATAGTGATGTGAATATGCACAGAATATCCCTTAAAGGGCTTAAAAGGTATGTGCCCTATATGTTTGCTGCAAGTCTATGAATTCAAAGAGAATTTAATTTTCAGAACTTCTGAGGTGTAATTCATTTGGGGAGTATCTATTCAGTTGAATGTGCATGCAAAAAAGAACCAGCAGATCTCATAAAGAGAGAACAGAAGAGCATATCAGGAACATAAAAAATGGTTTGGTGTTTATTAATTTAAAGGGGTTGTCAAAGAACCTCCTCTAGCATTCCTGTTCTCCTGCATCACCACCCTTCACTGCCAGGCCTCTGTTTGTTTAGAGAGCCCAGCATTCCCATCCTGACCAGTGTTGTGTGCCTGCTACACACTGAAACTAATGCTGTAGCAGGCACGTGGCAGAAATTAGGACTGCATCGCCAGCCTCTGTAAACCGTGTCCTGGCAGTGAAGGGAGGCACCACGTGAAAATGTGGACAACCCCTTTAATAAAGTCAAGCTGTACTTTGTACTTTGCACCTCCTATTGTTGCCCTTTTACAGAGGGAATGCTGCACCTTTTGGTGCATTAGATGTAAAAGTGTCCAAATACCGCCTGAAATCTTTTTATAAATGTAGTACAAGATGTTAAAAACATAATAGTTATGTTTCAGTACCCTTTTGGCTTTACTGTGGGCTAGTGAATGCTTTACTCTGGGTCTAGATAGAGATTAGGTAACACAGTTGGTTGCTGATGCAGAAGAGGGTATGGAAAAAACTCAGAACAATTATGTCACTTATAACTTATATTTTTATATTACAGATGGTATTCAAAAAACATGACAAGAAACCAGGCAGAGCAACTTCTAAGAGCAGAGGTAAGAATTAACCCCTAAAGGGACATAGTCTCCAGGATCAGACCTAGATTTAAAAAAAACAGAGCTATCTGCCAAAAATAAGCATATAGTTGGCTTTTCGCCAGGGGACACTTCTATGCCAGGTCTGACCTGGTCTAGAATTTAGCCATGGCTATAGGTAGTGTGCAGGCCTGGGGCAGCAATAACCTGCGCTTGCCCACTGCACAACCTGGCACTGTCCCCTTCCCACTAAACAGCATAGAGGGCAGCAGGGTCGGACTGGGGTGCCTGGGGACCACTATAGGAATTGATTCTGGGGGCCCACCCTCATGCTACATAGAAACATTGGGGCATATTTACCAGGGCGTATGAGAATTGGTCTCCAGCTCGCCATGATCGTGGCAGGTCCCTTCCAGTTAGCACGGATCATCCCCGCTGCAGGGCAATACATCCACAAGAAACACTTCAGGATCCAGCTTTATACAGAGAATGTGGGCACTAAAATAGAAACTGTCTCAGATTGTTTGAGACAGTTTGTGTACAGAATTATATTTATTTAATTGTGTTAAAAAGTTATATTGAGACTGTATTTGATTGGTCAAGGCTGACGGGAGGGGAGGAGTTGATGAACCCAGTGCGGACATTTAAACCGGCTGATCAACCATACTCCTTAGTCATGAGTAAGAGCACTTAATCGTGCTAGAAACGTGTTGACAAGCCTGACCACTCCACCTGTATTTTACCTATTGGATGCCATGAAGGATTAAATAAAGGCAGTTTTACCCTAAACTAAAGCTGGATCCTGAAGTGTTTCTTGTGGATATTTACCAGGACCTCTGCGTCATGCACTTGGGATTATTTTGCCCTCTCCACCACTGTCACGCCCGTGGGCCGGCGTGGGGCGTTACTGTCCCCATCCACTCGCTGCCGTAGGCGACTTTTCATATGTGAAAAGTCATGGTCTGCATTTTATTTCTACACCAGGCCTTGCCTGGCGTAAAATAAACGCTGCGCAGCCGCCTGCCCTAATATATCAAGAGGAGGAAGGCCCCTATATACAGGAATATAACTACTATAATACTACTCCTATGTACAAGAATATAACTGCTATAATACTGCCCCTATGTACAAGAATATAACTACTATAATACTGTCCTCTATGTACAAGAACATAAAAATGATAATTCCGCCCCCTATATACAAGAATATAACTACTATAATACTGCCCCCTATGTGCAAGGAACATAACTACTATAATACATCTCCCTAAGTACAAGGAATATAACTACTATAATACTGCTCCCAATGTACAAGATGTACAAGAATATAACTACTATATTACTGCTCCCTATGTACAAGGAATATAACTACTATAATACTGCCCCCTATGTACAAGAATATAACTACTATAATACTGCTTCTATGTATAAGAATATAACTACTATAATACTACCCCCTATGTACAATAATATAACTACTATAATACTGCTTCTATGTACAAGACTATAACTACTATAATACTGCCCCCTATTTACAAGACTATAACTACTATAATACTGCCTGTAGAGGAGAGGAGAGTTTGACCAGGTTGCAGCCTTGCAAATGTCATCCAGAGGAATATGGCCCATCTCAGCCCGTGAGGTCGCTGTTGACCTGGTGGAATGGGCCCTGATCTTCAAAGGAGATGGAAGTTTCCCTAGAAGATAACATTTTTCAATGGCAGATGTAATCCACCTTGCTAGCGTAACTTTGCTGGCTTTCTGCCCCTTGTTGTGGCCTCTTAGCTGTAAAGAGAGTGCTTCGGATTTACGGAAGAAATTCGTTCTTTGGATATATATCAGAATTGCTCTTCTGATATCCAGCAGATGCCCTTTTCTCTGTTCCTCATCTTGTGGATTTGGAAACAAAACTGGTAGACCGATTTCTTGTGTAATGTTCTTGAAAGATGGAACTTTGAGAAGAAATCCTGGCATGGTTCTTAGGATAAGGCATTCTCCCAAGTCCCTTAAATATGGATCCCTATGGGACAAGGCTTGTAGTTCGCTAATACGCCTTGCTGAAGAGATAGCCACTAGGAAGAGAGTTTTCACTGACAACCACTTGATTGGAGCCTTTTGCAAAGGTTCAAATGGTGCACCTACCAGTTGTTCCAGAACTGTAGGTAAGTCCCAGGAAGGGGCTGGAGGATGAGGATTTGGATCCATTCTTGAGAGAGCCTTGAAAAAATTTCTTATCAAGGGGTTACCTGAGAAGATATTCTGCAATTGTGCGTTTATCGCATTAAATTGAACCTTAAGAGTATTGATCTTGAGGCCTTTTTGATATCCTTCTTACAGGAACTGAAGTACTGAATTCAAGGAATCAGGAGTAGTGGTGTTTTGAGCACACCATGACTTAAACAGAGACCAGCTCTATTGTAGACTTTCACTGTAGAGGGTCTTCTTTTCCCTTTCAGTCTCCAGGCCGCTAGTTGAAGCATCCCTGGGTTCGGGTGAACCTGACCTCTCTGTGAGAGTAAGTTGTGGGAAACCGGAAGTTTCATAGGATCTTCTTTCCAAAGTGACCACGCGAGTGAGAACCAGGCCCTGCGTGGGCGAAAAGGAAGGATGGCTATGGCTTCCGCCTTGTCCTCTCTGATTTTCAGGACCCTCGGGATGAGAACCACCGGGGGAAATACATATATCAGGTGATGTGACCAACTGATTGATAGACCGTCCAGAGCCAGGGCTTTCGGGGAGCGAAATATCATGCAGAAGTGATTGCATTTTGAGTTCTCCTCCGTTGCCATCGCATCTGTCAGTGGTGTACCCCATCTGCTTGTCAATAGGGAAAAATTCTGATGATTCAGTGACCATTCCGCTTGTGGAAGACAATTCCTGCTGAGGCTGTATTCCAAATGATTCCGATGACCTTTGATATGGACGGAACATTGAGTTGTGCCCACCTCATGAGCTAGTTGCACTCCTTCATCATGGAGCGACTTCTGGTGCCGCCTTGTTTGTTTATATAATAAACCGTGGCTAGGTTGTCTGACTGCACAAGAATCTTGAAACCGCATAATATTGGCTGGAAATGTAAGGGGGCCAATCTGACCACCTTCAGCTTCGAGGATAGGTAAGAATCTTTCTTCTTCCACTCGGCCCGGAACTGGAGATGATCTACATGGGCACCCCAACCCAAGGAGGATGCATCCGTAGTGAGGGCGTTCTGTGGCCGGGGAACCAAGGACACCCCCAGGATAGATCTGTGATCGTCTGTGGGGAGACTGTTAGATATGACTGAAGATCCTTTTTGCCCCGTCGCCAAGCCCTCAAAAGATCTCTTTGGAGGGACCTCATTCTTGCACTTGGACTTTCAGCCAATCTGATAGTCACTGTCCACTGATTGGGCACCATTTGTTGGATAGACTGTATTCTTTCTGGAGATAACGTGATTCTTCAGTTGACAGAATCTACGATGAACCCTAGAAACATTATGTTGCGAGAGGGTGTGAGGTGAGACTTCTGATGGTTTATGTCCGTAAGGTTCTCTGATGTTGAGACTCCAGAAGAGCTTGGGATGAGGCCTTGACAAGCCAGTCGTCTAGGTATGGGATGATGCATATATTCTGTAGTCTTAAGCACTATTACCACTCTGAGCCAACGAGATTCCAAAGGGGAGGCTTGTGAATTGAAAATGATGAATCCCCAGTCCATCTTTGATGGCAAATCTCAGGTACTTCCTGTGAGGAAAGATAGGAATGTGTAGATATGCATCCCGGAGGTTGATTTTGGCCATGAAATCCCCTTTCTGTAAAGTCGTCATCACTGAACGAATGGTTTCCATCCGAAAAGCCTTCTGGACCAGAAAGCTGTTGAGGAATGACAGGTTGATCACTAGTCTCCATTTGCCTTCTGGCTTTGGAACTGGAAACACACGAGAATAAAAACCTTGTCCCCCTTTAACTACTATAATACTGTCCCCTATGTACAAGAATATAACTACTATAATACTGCCCCCTATGTACAATAATATAACTACTATAATACTGCCACCTATGTACAAGAATATAACTACTATAATACTATCCCCTTATAACAGGGGGGCAGTAGGGGGGAGGACTAGAGGGAAATTAGAACTGGGGGACAGCAGGGGTGGAACTAGAACTGGGGGCTGCAGGGGGGAGAACTGGAGGGAGGGGAACTAGAACTGGGGGCTGCAGGGGGGGGACTAAAACTGGGGTCAGGAGGGGAGGGGTAAACTAGAACTGGAGGCAGCAGGGGGGAGGGGAACTAGAACTGGGGCAGCAGGGGGAAGAACTAGGGGGGCTTTAGGAGGGGAACAAAACTGGGCGCAGGAGGAGGAAACTAGAACTGGGGCAGAAGGGGGAACTAGAACTGAGGGCTGTAGGGGGTAAACTTGAACTGGAGCAGGAGGGGAGGGGGGAATAGAACTGGGGGCAGGAGGGGGGAACTCAGACTAGGGACAGGAAGGGGGAACTCGAACTAGGGACAGGAGGAGAGAGGGGAATAGAACTGGGGCAGGAGGGGAGAATAGAATAGGGGGCAGGAGGGGAGGGGGGAATTAGTACTGGGGGCAGGTGGGGGGAATTAGTACTTGGAGCAGGAGGGGAGGGGAGGAATAGGACTGGCTGCAGTAAGGGGAAGGGAAACTAGACCTGTGGGCAGTATTATAGTAGTTATATTCTTGTACATAGGGGGAAGTATCATAGTAGTTATATTCTTGTACATAGGGGATAATGTTATAGTAGTTGTATTCTTGTACATAGGTGGCAATAGTATAGTATAATACTGTTCTTGTACATAGGGGGCAGTATTATAGTAGTTATATTATTGTACATAGGAGCAGTATTATAGTAGTTATATTCTTGTACATAGGGGGCAGTATCATAGTAGTTATATTTTTGTACATAGGGGGCAGTATTATAGTAGTTATATTCTTGTACATAGGGGGGCAATAATATAGTAGTTATATTCTTGTACATAGGAGGCAGTATTATAGTAGTTATATTCTTGTACATAGGGGGGAGTATTATAGTAGTTTTATTTCTTGTACATAGCAGGCATTTGATAGTAGTTATATTCTTATTTAACGGAGAAGGTATTGTAGTAGTTTTTTTGTGTATATATAAGGCAGTATTAAGTTGTGTTCTTTTTAAAAAAGAAGCAATATTCCTGTATAAGGGAGGCAGTATGAGTCTCTTTCTCTGCGCTGTACAAATTGATTTAGACCATCTTCAACAGTTTGTAGCTCCACACACATCACATGATCACACCTACTTGTTTTGACCCCGCCCACAGAATGGGGCCACTTTTACATATTTTTCCAAGGCCACTTTAAATTCCCAGTCCGCTCCTGTGCACACCCATGTTAAAAGTGCACTAGCACACTCCTTCCTTCACAGCAATTACAGAGCATTTAATAGGTCAGTATAGTTAACTCTTAACCTCGCAACCTCCCAGGCAGAATCGTACAGCTGCAATTACCAAGTTTGTCATGATCTCCTAATGAGGTGATTAGTCACGCAAGGTAGTTACTGACATGGAGAGGGACACTTTCACAACACCTACCTATCCCATGCAACGGCAGGGGTATGTCATATACATAATACTACAAAGCACAACCAATAAAACCACTTAAACCGCACATATGTGGATGTGCATTACATCTCGGGGCTGGAACTTTACCAGCCCATTATCCGCCCTGTACCCTGTCTATATAAAGCACATGCCTATATAACAACCTAATGCAACAGTCAAGATGTACAAAAAATATACAACTTATGCCAATCCAAGTAAGTGAGGTGGTGAAAAAGATGGAGGCATGAGCAGGCAAGGGGGAGTGGGAAGCAGAAAAGAATAAACAATTTGTTTCATAATATGCACACATAGCATAAAGAATAATAATAATAAAGATACAAAGCCTCAATTTATAACAAAATGAAGCAAACCAGTAAAAAATTATTATAAAAAAATACTAAATAGCAAAAGAAAAGCAGTTTGGTATGACAAGATGGTCAAACAACCACATATAGTGATATGAAATAATAGTACCCATGAATGTGATAAAAAAATGATTAAAGAACAAAGTGGAAAATAGAAATTACTAGTGATCACTTTATTAAAAACAACAAAATTGCTGATTACATACGTGAATAAACAATAGACTTAAGATGTTAACAAAAAAGAGGCACACGTGCCCCTGTATTGGCTTAGCCTGCCAGTATGGGTACGAGAGGGGTGCTGGCCATTGGTCCCTGCTTGCGCTGTGTTGCAGGAATGGATGACGCCATGTGATGCTGCACGCCATATTTGAGGGACTAACTAAAATGAGGTGGTAGTGTAAAGTGGGGGCTTATGCAATTTGATAAAAATGTAGCTAAGAACATTGAGTTTGTTTTGTTAATTGGGCCTAGCAGCAATAAATCACTGTATAAAATGTGGATGTGCAGTCCAGATCTTTCTCTCCCAAAATGTTGCTATAGTGTTTATTAATATACAAGAGAATAGATTCTTTAATTACAGGGGCACATTATTTCTTACAAGTGGCACAATTTAAATTATAGTGGGCACATTATATGTTAATTAACATATAATGTGCCTGCTGTAATTAGTTAGTTATTATGGCACCTGCAATTACACTGTGCCCCGTGTAATTAAAAATATATACACACTGTATGTATTAATGATGGGGCATTTTATGTATTCATTTTTGTGTTTTTTGTGTTCATTTGTATATATGTAAATTAGAAGTGTTCTGTCAATATGTAAATTCATTTAGGAAAATATATTTATGCATATAGGGACTACTGGTGCTGTTCTTTTGTATGGAGTCCAGTTTTAATGCTGCATTTATGTACTGAGTCTTATTCTTGTACTGTATTTTTATATGAAGCCTGCTTTTTATGTTATATTTCTGTATGAAGCCCACTTATGCTGCTGTATTTCTGTATGGAAGTCGGTCCTGATGCTGCATTTCTGTACAGAGGGCAGTTCTGGTGCTTTTTTTCTGTACAGAGCTCAGTTCTGATACTGTAGTTCTGTAAGGAGGTGGGTTCTAGTTCTGTGTTTATATACTGACCTCAGTTATGTGCTGTAAGTATGAAATCTGCTAATAAAATAATTCATGCCAGCACTATATAATAATTTGAGGTATACAGTACATATTTTAATTGCAGAGGGGTCACTTTGTGTGCTAAATGATGTGCAAGCAATTGTGGTTGGGTATAAATTACTAGCAGTGCTTACCTCTTCATTTGTGGAGCACAGTCTGCTTTCCCCTCACACTTCTACAAATGCAGGAACAATTGCTTCCCTCGGCAGGAGCTTAATGAAAAATGTATTATATTTGCAAGACTTCCTGGTGAAGTATTGCATATTTCATAAAAAGAACTCAACAAAATGGCGAAGCAGAACCCGAAAATGCAAAAGTATGAAAAATTCTAAATAATGTGAAAAAGGCTGTGTCAACCCATTTACGTACATGTATATGCTACATAAATGTTGCTGATTTTAGTTTTGCTGCAAAATTTATATATCAAATTTATTTACAGGACAAGGAGGGTGGATTTATTGTTAGAGACTCTAGCAAAGCTGGAAAGTATACAGTATCTGTGTATGCAAAGTCATCAGGGTAAGTGAAATAAACTAAATAAACACCAAAACAAATCTAGAATATCAGTTATAATTGGCAAAATATGTACAATATGGTAATATTGTATAATTCAAATATAGAAAGATGCAGAAGAACAGGCACTACCCAAGTCTCTCCATACTGTGAACACAGTGTGAACTCTCCCCAATAGCACAGGACGGTACCTTCTCCAATCGCTGATGTAATGGGATCTATTGTGGTGCTCTGTTCCCAATAGAATAGAATAGAAGCCAGTAGTGGAAAGTCCAAGAACAGAACGGCACTCACTTTTCTCAATCCACGATTCCTTTATTCAAGCGTTAAAACATCAGACATCTGAGGACGCCGAGGTCCACAAGGTAACAGACTGTTTCGCGCGTATAGCGCTTTGTCAAACCAGGTTTGACAGAGCGCTATACGCGCGAAACAGGCTGTTACCTTGTGGACCCCGGCGCCCTCAGATGACTGATGTTTTAACGCTTGAATAAAGTAATTGTGGATTGAGAAAAGTGAGTGCCGTTCTGTTCTTGGACTTTCCACTACTGGTAATATTGTATGTCCACAATAGCAAGTTAGGGTCAAAACGGTCCTGGAAAGGAGCTGGCTCACAGGGGAGGAGTGCTTCGGGACGTGGGGTGATTGTGCTTAAAAGTTGATTAAAAAATCAATTAACATTAATACATTGTGCAAATATTATATTGCTCCTGTTTAAGTAATGCACATTTGTAGTACTGTATAACATCGCTGCCTGCGGCAGTTTATATACCTCTCTCCCTTCTTGTTGTAATTGTTGGGGTTGAAAAAGGTGGGGGGGAATTTTCAATAAAAACATTTGATTTAAAAATAAATAAATAAACACCAAAACCTGCACTACTTATTTTCCAATACAAATTCCATTTCAGGTTTTGTACATGCAGTTTCTGAAACTAAAAAATGGTTTAAATCATAAAGAGATAAAATGCATAAATGAAAGGTGGCACACCGCCTTTTTGTCAATCCACTTCTAGTTGTGGCATCCAAAACTGTACGCAAAAATCGGAACTTGGAGAACCAGAAGCAGAAGACCAAGGTTTGCAGTGTTAGTTTGATATGAGTGGCCCTATTAGAGTATTGTACTCACACGGGTAAACTTTGGTATTTTGGTAAGACTTCTTGAAAAGTCACATTTCATAAATCTTTCTTGAACATATGAATTCATTGTATAACTCTTGGGTAAGTCAGGTAAAGTCAAAAGCAAAAGTAGAAGAACAAAAGTCACATAAATTGTGTAAATAAATTGTGAAGATATAGAAAATGACGTGATGACGTAGCATGCACATCTCGAGGCTGTGCTGCGCTGCCTAAGCTTATTACACAGACAGCAACTCACCTCCCCTTGATAACCCCTGGAAGAGAAGTGTTGTGAGTTGATAGGCATTGAGCGAGAATATGGGACGCTGACACCATGTAGATCACACCTCGAGCAATACCGATAGAAGCCAGAAGGGTCACCACTGCGGAGGAAGCAGACATGAGGAGGACACCTGGAGTGCAGAAGGAAGTAAGCCTGGAAATAAGTGCCAGAGAATACTGGAGGATCGTGATCGGGTTAGGGAATGATGTATCCAGCGCTATAGCTTACCGGAACAGTATATTCAACGAGACCGCAGTAGACGAAGTGAGTGTCGTCTGGAAGTGCAGGTTCGGTTCTTGCCAGGTACAAGAGTTGGAGTGCACCACTGAAGGAAGGGGGAAAAAAAAGAGAAAAAAAGAAGACGGGTGAAAGCTCTAAGAGAACTCTAACTTGGGGAACCATTAAAGCTACTGAATGTAATATTGTATTTCTTCAGGAAACCCACCTGGTGGAGGGTGATCAGAAGAGATTCTGTAATATTAGATTTCCACAAATTAATCAATTAAATGCCGCAAAGAAAAAAGCAGGAGTCTTAGTGGCAATAGGAGCATCATTAAACTACCAAGCTTAGAAAAGTGTAATAGACAAGGAAGGCAGATACATCATAATAGAAGGGAAAATTAACAACACAATATATACCCTAGTGGACTTGTATGCTCCTAACAGAGGGCAAATAACATTCCTGCGTAATTTAATAAATAATATTCTTAATGGAAAAATACTGGGTCCTCTCAAATAGGGCAGGATAGACCACAAAAGAAGAAAAAGCGCAAAGAGACTCAAGTGGTTTTTGTTACATGGGGTGAAAGGTGGATAGTAACAACTCTCACCTGGTAGCAGAAGGATCTAAGCGAGATTCTTTCTTTTTGGTCCGTTCTCCTAGGAAGATGGACCAACAAGATAGATGCAATGCACGGGGAGTAGAAAATCTTGTTGGTATAGGCGCTGCGACGTCCAATGGCCACAAGGAGACTGGAATTTGACTATTTCTATTTTATTAAATCACTACGCTTTTCGGCTCCAGGCCAGAGCCTTCATCAGGTGTAAAAGAAATATACTTTTTTACATGTAATATCACACATATATATACAGCAAATGATTCCTGACGTCAGATGACGTACAGCGGAAATTTCATCATAAAATGACGTAAACAGTAAAAATCTATAAAAACATGTTCTTAAAAATTCATTTAAAACATGTAAAACATATAAAACATTATTCTACTATCCTTATAGTACAATCCCGTTCTCATCTCACTAGAGCTTCAATGTTTAAGAAATGAATGGTGGGAGCGCATCGGCTTGGAGATTTGTTTACGGTTACCAAGCAACCACCATGTGATGCATGTATCGCGTGGTTTTGCACAGTTTTCATGCACTCACAGTGGCTGAGCAACTGGGTGTTTCCGATCTCCAGATGCAGTGGATGCTGCAGTAGAAGATAGAAGACGGCCCAGGTCTATGGTATGTATGAGGAGTAACACTATGCTTGGTGAAATATTCTGATTATCAGACAAATTCTATTAGTTCGTTCAAGCCACCTGGCTAAAGGCACTTGAGTTCATGGATCCAAAAAGATTCACGTTTATTTAGTTGTTCCTGTCTATCAGTTATATTTTCTGGGTTCTGCTCAATGCCCATAATTTTGATATCATGGAAGCTTTTCTTGTGTGCTATAGTGAGATGTCTTGAGAGACTCTGGGGGGGATTTACTGATTGTGGCGCAAGCATGTCTGTCGGCATCGGAGATCAGTCTCCGCAAAGCACAGCCCGATGTATTTAAGTGAGGCAAGGCTGTTAGTAATTAATGGGTAGACGGAACTGATCAGTCGGGTGCCAGAAAAATGCCGACATCAAAGAGATGTGCGTCAAAATCTTACATGGACTGCGCCTTAATTTTGCTATCTGATCATTTTTTTCCTGGTCTGTCGTGCGCCAAAAATTGCGCCTAAAAATGCCGACAAAATACACATAAATGTGGAGGATAATGTTGAAATTTTAGGCCACGCCCACTTGGGGCAAAAAAAGACGGAGGAGTCGGGATAGTCGGAAACTTCTGTTCTTTCTAGCACAAACTCATTATAAATGATCCGCAACAGTTCTGTGCCAAAAAAACATTACAATCCCAGCATTTTTTGGTGCAGATGCGATAATACATGTGCCCCTCTGTTTGAGAAACCCTGTTTTCGTTTTGAACCAATGGCCATTTACTCTCATACGAAGTTACTGTGATATCTGTCCCACGTATTGTAGGCCACAACTGCAAGTTATCAAATAGACCACGAATGCAGAATCACAAGTTATGTGATGCTTGCAGTTAAATGTTTCACCTATACTGGAATATTTAAAAACGCATTTGTTATGTTCTGTTATGTTGCAGCATGTATCACATAACTTGTGATTCCGCATTTGTGGTCTATTTGATAACTTGCACTTGTGGCCTACAATACGAGGGAAGGACATCACAGTCCCTTCGTATGAGAGTAAATGACCAATCGAATATCATTATAGGGGGAGATTTTAGTAGCATAATAAATCATAGGAGAGATGTCTCTAATCCTGAGACATCTTCTAGAGTAACAATTGGGAATATAATTGCAGAACATTATTTACATGATATTTGTTGTTATACACACCCACAAGAAAGAGAGTATACATTTTTTTCTAACAAGGCTCAGTCATATTCACGAATCGACTTTTTCTTGATTAGCAGAGATTTGATTGAAAGGACCATAGATACTACAATAGGGCAACGAGTATGGTCCAACCATGCTCCTATAACAATTGAGATAGGAAATGGGACCACCCCATGAAACATTTCCCTGGAAAATTTATTTGGCGACTATAAGGGAAGATAAACAGACTCTAGTGAAATCTCTGATAGAGTATTTCGCACAGAACGTGGGCTCTGCCTCAGCCTCTAGCCTGTGGTGTGCTCGTAAGATGGTTATTAAAGAATACTTGGACCGAATAAAAATATTAGAAAAGGAACAGAAAAATAATCTGACAGAAATAATTAAAAAAGAACTTGGGAGGCTTCGTACTAAAGTTCAAACAATATCCATAAAAGAATATAGTAATAACCTAAGGAAAATTAAAGCAAAGAACTATGCCCTGGGTGATAGGGTAGGTAAATCCTTAGCCAATAGAATAAAGGAAACTAAGCAAAATAATAAGATTGAAAAAATACAAAATGATAAGGGTGGATTAATATATAACCCCGTTGATATAATGGAAGCTTTCCAAAACTACTACTCCAGTTTATATTACATTAGGGGCTGCTGAGGATGAGTCCCCAGATTGAATAAAAAATACCTTAGACTTCTTTGATAGTTTACATCTACCAAATCTATCAAATCGAGATCTTAAACACTTCCATTACTCAGGATTAGAGATGGGCGAATTTGTTGAAATCCGGTTCGACCCGATTTGCTGAATTTTTTAAAAAAAATTGATTCGCCCTGAATCACGTTAAAAAACAGGTATTTTCTGGCTGCAGAGAGCCTGTAGGGTGTTGTAGAACATTACGCCATGCTTAAATATGCTTAGGGAGCGTGGTTTGGTCTTCAAACAATGCTGTGTTTTAGTATGACACACACATGACAGACGCCACTCTTAGAATCGCTTCACTCTTCAATGCCATGTGCACTTACAGAGGCCAACTTAACCTAATAAGCGAAGCGGGAACGCAGCCTGACAAGGTAACGTCTGTGCCAGCTTGGAAAGGACTGAGCTGATGGCCAAGATCCCACTCTTTTTACACTGACATCAGATGATTCCATAGATTACTACAGAACCTGTTCTGTTAAACTCAGATACATGTAGAAACCCCCCCCCCCCCAAAGAGTGCAGAGGGTGTCGGCAGTAATTCTGCATTGACGTCACTAATCATTTTGCCCTTCATTTCATCCGTCATTGCCTGCTTTCAATCGGTCAATAATGCATCATCAGTATTGCTAAAGCCAAAAACAAACAGGAGTGGATCCAAAACAGAGATGACCAGTAAATGGGATATTTGTCCTCTGTGTTCTGTATCCACTCCGGCTTTTGGCTATCAATCCTGAGGATTTTCATTCCTTCTGACAGATGCAATGAAGGGGAAAACTAAACAAAGTGGAGGGTGAAAACAGCATTATGGAAATCAAAGGTTATCCAGGGAAACATCGGTCAGTTGGCAGCATGACAGTGTGGAGGTGGCGGCAACCGGTGAGCCACAGTTTGGCATAATGATATGAGTGTGGAGGTGGCGTCAGCAGCAGCAGGAGCCCACAGAGTGTCACAAGGATAGAGTGTGGAGGCGGCAGCAGCAGGAGCCCACAGAGTGGCAGCAACATGGAAAGCCACAGAGTGGCACAATGATACAGTGTGGAGGTGGCAACAACCTGGTAGGCCACAGAGTGGTAAAATGAGTATGGAGGTGGCTTCAGCAGCAGCAGAAGCCCACAGAGGGGCACAATGATAGAGTGTGGATGTGGCGGCAACCTGGTAGGCCACAGAGTGCCACAATGATAGAGTGTGGAGGTGGCATCAGCAGCAGGAGCCCACAGAGTGGCACAGAGATAGTGTGGAGGTGGCAGCAACATGGAAAGCCACAGAGTGGCACAATGACAGATTGGTGGACAATTCCAGTCCCTGGTAAAGATGGAAGAAGGCAGATGGAGCAACTGGCAGCAGATGTGTGACATCAGGCGAGTGGCAGCATCAGAATAGTGGCTGAGGCAGGTAGTTAGAATCCAGACTCATTTCTCAATGTTTTTGGGAGGTGTCTTGGCTGATCTAATCTAATGCATGAGGCATTAGTGAGTTGAAATCCGGGCTGATCTAAGCCTGATTCATCTTGACAAAAGGCAGTCTCTACTCATTATGGGTGGACAAGCGGGTTCTCCTTGGGGTAACCAGATTGAACATGTGTGCCATGCAAGGCGTGTGGGCCATTCCTCCGCAGTGTAGCGCGGACACCATGTTCCTCCCATTGTCTGTCACCATGGTTCCGATTTTCAGTTGTCATGCAGAAAGCCACAGATTGATTTCTTGCTGCATGACACGGAGCATTTCCTCCCCTGTGTGACTTTGTTTGCCCAGGCAAACCAGGTGTAGAACTGCGGACACTGCTGTGCCCGGCACATGTGGTATGATAGAGCAGCACTTAGACTTGTGGAGGCTGAGGTGGTGGTGTAGAAGGAGGAGGCGGACACTGGCGCAGGAGCAGCAGTTTGACAACGTGGAGGAGAAAGCAGCATCTCTTATTCAAGTTGTTGGTGTGGGTGAGCGGGAAGCACATGAATTCTGCAATGGTACATTAATGCCAAATGAGATGTTGGAGGCACGCATTATAGTTATCCCAAAAGAAAATAAGGATATTTTCTTTTGGGATAACTATAATGCGTGCCTCCAACATCTCATTTGGCATTAATGTACCATTGCAGAATTCATTAAAGAGTAATGTCAAATATGGTGTAAGTACAGTCATGGCCATAAGTTTTGAGAATGACACAAATATTATATTTTCACATGATCTCTTGCCCTCTGGTTTTATGTGCAATTGTCAGATGTTTTTATCACATACAGAAATACAATCATATTATTAGTAACAAAAGCTTTTGTTGACAGTTAGAATGAGTTAATGCAGCAAGTCAATATTTGCAGTGTTGACCCTTCTTCTTCAGGACCTCTGCAATTCTCCCTGGCATGCTCTCAAATATTCTATCTTGGGCAATTATAGACATATATCACTTTTCAGTAGTGATATAAAAATGTTTTCTTCAATCTTAGCAAGTCGTATGAAAAGAGTTATCAAATATCTAATACCAAGAGATCAAATGGGTTTCATGCCGGATCTTCAAGTTAGGGACGCAACTAGACGAGTGCTTGATCTGATTCAAGTTGTCCATGACTCGGGGATCCCCAGTATATTTCTGTCATTGGACGCAGGGAAGGCCTTTGACAGAGTACACTGTGGCTTCTTTAAATTCACCCTCGAGAAATTTGGGTTTAAGGGTAATTTCTTACAAGCCATTTTAGCTCTTTACAATAATCCATTAGCCCGAATAGCTAATGCAGGCTTTTTCTCAAAACTTTTTGGTATCCCCTTATATTTTTAATCTAGTTTCTGAACCATTAGCTCAAGCAATAAGAAATAAGTCTACACGCGGATGATATAGTCTGAAATTGTATAGATCTCGAAACATCATTAAAGGAACTATTATATATCATAGAAACCTATTCAGCTATTTCCTATTACATACTCAATTTTAAAAAATGTCAGCTAATGGTGATCAACGGTGGAGAAAAACTGAAAGAAAAAAATAGCACATTCCCTTCCCTTAACAATGGTGAAGAAGGGGTTTTCATATTTAGGTATTTTCATAGCCAGCAATTTAGAGAAAACGCCGAGGTTCAATTCAATAACTATGATTAAATATATCAAGACTAAATTATATAAAATTGGTAAAGTTAATTTGACGTGGATAGCAAGAATTAACTTAATTGAAATGAATATTCTACCCTTGGGGGAGCATGAGATCGGTGTAGCGGAAGTTTTGTGCCACGGCCACACCCCCTTCCTTTGAGTGATGTTGGGAGACGTTCGGTCTAGTGTCTGCCGAGACGCTGAAAGCCGTGAAGTAGCGGTGCGGCAGGAGTAATGTGGTGGACCGCTGTAGGGGGCAGTACGATCCGACGACTCCCATTCATCCGTGTGGAGCTGGAAAACATGATAGGCATCCTTCATTTGAGCCAGCGCATGTACCAATGGTGCCCGGAGGTGTACCCATGTGAGAGGTGGGAGCCCGTAATTTGTGGATCGAGAGCGCCGGCCATCGACACGGAGAGTAGTGTAGTAGTAGAGTCCCGGTCACCGTTCAGTGGATTAGGAAAAACCACCAGGTGATACCTACTGGAGGACAGAGCAACTTTTTTTCTTATTGTCTCAGGTCACGTTAGTGCATACATTGCAAGAGGTTTGTCTCTATTATTGGGCTGTTTGAAAAGCGAGGTCCCCGCTGGAGGTCCCGGGGGGTGTTCCCTGGGGCTGTGGTGTAGAGGGCAGGTGCCCTTGGTGCCGCTGCGGTGGGATGCCGGTGGTTACTAAAGGTGGGGGTTAAGCTTGGCAAGCCCGGAACGTGACTCTGGGGTATATTTTGTTGGCTAAGTAAATATACAGAGGAGGACCTGACTATCGTCAGTGTGATTGACTGCTGCAATTGGATGGGAACATTGAGCTCTCTGCCTGAAGAACAGTATGCTTATTTATCCATTGCTTGAAAATATTAGTGGAGAACATCCCCTCTTAGGATTCGTGGGTATAAACTTTTCATCTATTGTGCTGGTAAACTGCCAGAAGGTTGCCCTCAACATATCTGTCCATTGTATGGGCAGGTTGTGTCTACTTAAATGGCAAATTTCGGTAAGGACATTCTGTTCTATGCTACCTTTGGTTGAAAGTTATGCTCTAAGGAAGAACTGTGCTCCTGTGGTTGAAAATTCCTGCGGCGGAACATCTCCTCTTAAGATAAGGTTTGGCAACTTACAGCTCAGAATTAGAACCAATTATAGGCTTGTCAACGCTGTACTGTGGACAGAAGGACAGTGACTACAAGAATTTTGTGTATAAATTTGATAACCCTGATAAGAAAATTTGTAAGATCTAGGATTGCAAAGAGGGATGTACCGGACATTTAATCTGTTGGTAAATTTTTTTTTTGTTTTTGTTGTTTAGGATTAAGTGTATAAGCTTGAAAGTACTATCCTGGTTTCCCAGTTAGAGGTATTTTATAAAGAGGATAAGTAGCTCCATTACTAAAGGTCTCTGTTAGGCGTCTGGTGTGGTATGATGACAGGAGGTGCTAATGCCCCAAAATGGAATAATTCCCAGAAAGAGGCAACCCGGAAATCAGGCTCCTTTACTGTAAAAAATGACTCACCTAGAGGAAAAAACATCAAGGGAGATACAAAAAGTGACACTAAGCTTATGGAGAGGTAGTGTGGGGCAAGTCATACCTTAGAAGGGGGAGGGGATGAGGAGGTAATGGCAGGGGTAGAAGCGAATCAGGGTCAGGAAAAGGAGAAAGGAGAGAACCTGTCAACATCCACAGTGGATAAAATTCTGGCGGCAATTGAAACCTGCAATAGGTCCATAGCGTATCTGGTGGGAGAAGTTGGTGGGTTAAAAAATTAGATCATATTCCTTAGAGAGGATATGCATAAGGTAAAGGAACGACTGAATAAGGTTGAAAAGCCGACTCAGGGAATGGAAGAAACGGTGCGCAAGATGCAGGCAGAGATCAAGGAGCTAAAATAGGACAACAAACAAGTCAAAGACAGATTGGTAGACATGGAAAACAGATCAAGGAGAGCAAATATTAAAAGCCTGGGCTTCCCCGAAGGTACAGAGGGGAAAGATACGTGATTGCAAGAAGTAGTACCCAGTTTCAGTGGTCACAGTTCAACCAATAACAGGGCAATGTTAATCACCGTAACAGACTCCGGCAGTACAATCCTTTAGTTATAACACAGATGGTGGTGCTCTGCTAGTGCAATATATAGTCCATTCGAGATCCAGAAAGTAAGGAAAAATAAGCGGCACTCACCATTTGCTGTGTAGTATCTTTTATTTCAGGTGCATAGTACATGGGGGAGCGGGACCTGGCGACGAGCCGTTTCGCGCCTACTGGCGCATCATCAAGCCAATGAACATTTGTTCAAATAAAAGATACTACACAGCAAATGGTGAGTGCCGCTTATTTTTCCTTACTTTCTGGAAGGGGAAAGATACGGTTGCATTTCTCGAAGGATGGTTTAAAAAATGGTTGGGTGAAGAGTTTTTCCCGACTGAGCAATTTATCGAGAGGGCGCATAGAATTCCAGTTAAACCCCCCCCCCTCTGGGCAGCCCTCTAAGGCCTTTGCTGATTAAATTTATGTCTTTTAGGGATAAAGATCGGGTAATGCAGGAAAGCAGAAAAGCAACTGAACTGAGGTGGAATAATGGAGAAATTAGACTTTTTCCAGATTATGCTGCCCAAACAAGAAAAGAGTGTGGCAGTTTTAGGGACTGTAAAAAACGTCTGAGAGAGAACAACATCCAATACGCACTTCTATTTCCGGCAAAGTTGAGAGTGATCTTTAAAGAAAAAACCCAATTCTTTTATAGTCCGGAGGAGGTGCAAAACTGGATAGATATGAATCTCCCACCAGAGAGGCAGAAAAAATAAATTTAGTATGTAACAAAAGGAAGGGGTAACGGTCATGCTAGAATAGGAGTCCAAGTTGCAGGTTCTAGTAGCTAAAGGACTAAGTAGGGGGAAGGGAGGGAGATAAAGGGAGGAGGGAAGGGGGAGGTAGAGGGGTGAAGGGGGGTGGAGTGGGTGGTGAAGGTCGTGAACGGGTTTTTTTTTTTTTTCCTTCCTTTCTTCTCCTTTCCCTCCATGCCTTCTTTTTCTCCCTCTCTCTCTCCCCTCCATATCTAAATGGGAATAGATGATTAAAATTGTGTCATGGAACGTGAGAGGATTGAGAGATGGAGAATGGCAATATTTAGGGCCCTAGCCTGCTACAACGCTGATATTTTATGCCTTCAAAAAAACCCACATTCTGGCAGAGGTTGATGGTTTAAAAAAAGATGGATTGGGGAAATTTATGCCGCTGGATATTCGGTATACTCCGGGGGGGTCTGTATATTGATAAAAAACACCTATAAATTCTCTTGTCATGGGAAGTGGCTCGATAAAGTGGGGAGGTTCGTACTTATACATTGTATACTTCAGGAGTTGGAATGTCTTATCGCATCTATTTATATTCCACCACCATTTGAGTACGGAGTCTGTGAAAAGATCCAAGAGATAGTCCAAAATAACAATCTGGATGATTTGCCATTCTTGTTTATAGACGACTATAATGGGGTATTGGACCCCGGGAAAGATCGGTTGAACCCGAACTCACAAAAACAGGGTAATGTTGGGGGGACTAATTTTACTAAATGGTGTGAGGAATTGGGGTGGCTGGACCTATGGAGATTGAGATATCCAGAGAAAAATGCTTTTTCCTGCCACTCTAAATCACATGGGAGCTTTTCCAGAATTTACATGGCATTGGGTAACGAAAGGATGTACCAAAATATCCAGGATGTCAATTACGGTATAAGGGGTTTCTCAGATCATTCCCCATTGGTTGTTCAATTGAAGGAAGTGAGGAACGGGAATCAGCCAAGATGGAAGATAAATAGCTTTTGGTTGAATAAGGTCAGATCGCAGGAGAGAATTGAACTAGAATTAAAAGAAATCCTTAAGGAACATCAGGGGAATATGGGGAAGTTAGAGCAATGGGATAAGGGAAAAAAGGCTTTGAAAAGAATATATGTTAAAGAAGTATCAGACTGTAAACTTAAGTTCCGTCAAAAGGAGGATAGGTTGAAGAAAGAAGTTGAAAAAACAGAAAGGGTCTATTTAAACGTAGTCTCAATAGAGAATAAGGAACTCTGGGAGAAAGCAACTGAGGAGTATGAGAAGCGCATTGAGCAAAGGGTTTACAGTTCATCATTAATATGCAAAATTATGTGGTTTATGGCAGGTGAAAAACCCAGCAAACTCCTTGCAAGATTAGTAAAGGAAAAAGGGTCCATGTTAAATAAGGAATTTGAAATTCTTCCAGGAATATTTTAGGGACATCTACACTTCAGAATGGAAAGGAACAAAAGAGGAGATGATTGCATTCTTGGAGGGTGTGGAAGTAGAAGTATTAAAAGATGATAGTAGGAAACTACTGGATTCTCCCCTGTCAATACAAGAGATTAAAGAGGTCATCAAGGAACTCCCAGGGAATAAAGCTCCAAGACCGGATGGGCTACCAGGGGAGGTTTACCAAAGATACTTAGAGGTTCTAGCGAATGAACTATTAGGGGTATATGAACAGGATTTAGTAGGGGAGAGTTACCTTCATCAATGTACGAGACAGACATCATTTTAATTCCTAAGCCAGATAAGGATAGAACCAATCCTGACGCATATAGACCCATTTCACTTCTGAATGTCGATGTAAAGGTCCTAGCACAAGTCTTTGGTAAGATACTTACGAATGAAGATCAATGTGGCTTTATGGCGGGTAGAACAACTACGTGTAATCTGAGAAGGCTGTTTTCATGTATGGAAGCTCCGGAGGTGCTGATGGACGAGGGGCGGTCTCCCTCGATGCAACCAAAGCCTTTGACCGAGTAGAATGGGACTTTCTGTGGTTGGTGATAGAGAAGATGGGATTTGGAGAGACTTTCATCAGTTGGATACAATTATTATAAAAACATCCAGGCGCTGCGGTTTGCATCGGGGGAAAGAGAACGCCTCTGTTTCCCTTAGCTAGAGGGACCAGACAAGGCTGCCCTTTATCCCCTTTTATTTTTTCCCTAGTGATAGAAGTAGTGGCAGTCATGATCCGTAAGGAGGGAGGGATTAGAGGGATTAGTATCGGGGAAAGAGAACTAAAAACGTCCCTTTATGTGGACGATATGATAATCTTCCTTAGTAACCCGTCAGAAGCCCTAAATAAGGTTAGGAACATTCTTCATAAGTTTGGGAAGGTGTCAGGTTTGAGTATAAATTGGGCAAAATCGGTGTTAATGCCCCTTGGGAAAGAAGAAATTGCATCTGACTTGCCAGGGGAAATTATTTGTGGGCAGAAAACATTCAAGTATTTAGGCATAATAGTCTCTAATTCACTGGAAAGGTTCGTAGAACTGAATGGAGAATGGAGAAATAAGGTTAAGATTTGGGCTAAATTAAATTTGGGCTAAATAGGGACTGGCTGTTTGTACTTTGGTATAGTGGTTATCTCTATTGGTATTCGTCATACAATACAACATGGTCCAGCATTGGCATGCTATATTAGGCTACATTCACACGATGTATGCCCGCCGTACCGTAGTATATACATCGGCGCTGCGGAGAGGAGCAAGGGATGAGCGCTGCTCACCCCGGCCCCTCTCCATAGGGAGATACAGCGCACGGTGCCGTATCACGGGAAAAGATAGGACATGTCCTATCTTTTCCCGTGCTATGGAGTGGTACAGTGCCGCACGTGTGCTGCACCGTACCGCTCCCGTACAGGGCCGTGAGCCCATAGGAGTGTATGGGGGACGTATATCGGCCGTATATACGTCCCCAATAAATGTGTGTGAATGTAGCCTTACACTTTTCATGGGACAATTGGTATGGTGCTTCGGAATGCAAGTTTGTATGCAGCATTTCACCAATTCAATAAAGATGCCAGCTTACGGTTTTTTAAGTTATTGTCAGAGGAGGTTTGAAACTCTAAAGTTATTTAGTAGTCACATCAGTTATCTGGTGTATAAATGTCGCATAATTGTTATTATGGTCAGTTTGTGCCATATTTGCAAAATTTTTGTTTTAACATTTTTATTAATTTTTCTTTTCACAAGGAAAAACAATACAATATCATGCACATACAAACAAACATACATAAAACATAAAAAAAAGAAATGACATAAAGATGTCTGATCCTGAGCAATTACAAGGGGGGTTCCTACTAATTTTTAGCAAAATTGAACATGTACCTTATCAGGGTCTTAGGATACTATCTATAATTAACATTTAATCTCCTGGTACCTGCTATTAATATCGTTGCAACAGCAGTCTTGAGGTGATCGTTATTTAATATTTAACAACCTCTTTATATCTAGTAAGAAAGCTCACTTTTCCCTAAATTGTTTTCTATGCAATATCTCATCCATAGATAATATTTCTTCATATCTATAGCAGATGATAAGTCTCTCTATTACCTTTTTGAAGTAAGCTCAGCATGAATGGCCGAAAATAGTTTATCTGTTATCCATCTTACTTTTATTGGGATAATTTCTATGGACAGATTCAGCAATGCTAACTCTGGAGTAGGGTCAATCACAATACCAGATATTTTAAAAATAATGGTAAAGATGCTATCCCAGAGATTTTTTATACAGGGGCAAGACCACAAAAGATGATAGATATCGGCCTTCATCCCACAGCCTCTCCAACATTTGTCGCTATAAGTATGGAAAGCTTTTGAAATTCTGGAGGGCGAGAGATACCAGCCTAATTGGATTTTCTAAATTGTTTCTATGTGATTAATACAGATAGCTGTCTTACCCATTGGATACAGTGCTCTCCTCCACTCCTCAATAGTAAACTGTTTATTGAGGTAGCCTTCCCATTTTATCATGTAGCTTAATTTATACCTAATTTTGGTGGATATCAATACCGAGTATATCATAGAAATACCTCTTTTAGCAGATTTATTCGGCAGAAGGAAATCACCATATTTACAATGGCAGGAAAGCTTCCTTTTCATTTTTTCAAGTATTTTATATGTTCTAAAGTATTCTCAGATTTGGAGATATTGAAAGCTGAAGTTAGTCGGTATGCCATTTTTTATTTGTAAGGTAGGAAATTTCAGTAGTCTACCTTTTTCAGAGAGTTCTTTTAATGAAAAAACACCAAAGGATGCCCAAGGTAACAATCTAAAGTTCAGAAGAATTAACCCTTCTAAGTACTGAAGATGGAAGTCAGCATGATTAATTTTAATACCATTCATTCTTTTTGTAAATCTAAACCAAGCAGGGAATATAGTTTAAAATAGTTTTGGTAATATCACTGATCATCTGTTTTGAGTTTGATGTAAACAGAAGAGGCAGCAAAATTGCTATAGGTGCTGTATTATTGTTTATATACTTTTCCAAGAACTCCCAATTTCTAGCACTAGTTGTTATCCAAGATTCCCTAACAAAATCTAGTAAACACTCCAGCCGGTAAAGTTCAAGGCATGGCACAACCATACCCCCTTTAGAAATTGAAATATATAGCAATATTTTAGATATTTGCTATTTGCCCATATGTAATTCAGGGTTAGCTTTTGTATTTCCCCAATTACCTTTCTGGAAAAATTTAGCGGTATTGATCTAAAATAGAATAATATTAAGGGTAGAATATTCTTTTTTTTTTTGTCCTTCTGTACCTGATAACATCATTTACCTCGGTTATCACAATGACCCCTTCCCGCCACCCCCCTCCCCTCCCTCCCCATTCTGAAGGTAAGTGAGCAGGAAACCCATAACAAAGGAGAAAAAAAAAAAACCTTCCCCCTTTTCTTCCCACCTTAGTTATGCCACTCTTTTCCAGCTCCCTCTCTATGACCCTTTTATTTGTTCTGCTTCTTCCATCTACTCCATTTGTTTTCATACTCCTCCACCCGACCCTTTGCTCTTGCCCATCCCATTTCTATGTCTGACACCCTATTTACACCTTTTTCCCACATATTGACTGTTGGAATAGTTTCCGATATCCACACCATGAGAATTGTTTTCCTGGCCTGAAACAGCATTTGGGATAATAGCTTTTTTTCCTTATTTGATATCTTAATTTTCTTTAAATAACCCAGTATTCCTATCCAAGCATCTAGCTGTATCTCTATCCCTATCACCCTACTCAATTTTTCAAACACACCTACCCAGTATCAGTGAAGTTTCGGGCATCTCCAAAAAAAGTGCACCCAATCTGCTCCTTCATTCCCACACTTTAAACACTTATCATTTAACCTATAACCCACCTTACATAACCATTTTGGGGTTCTGTAGTAATGAAAAATTGTGAAATTCTATGTGAACCGTAATTGGATACCTGTGTAAAGTTCCCTGAGATATACTCCCAAATCTCTTCGCCATCTACATGATTCCCCAAATCCTGTTCCCACCCCTGTTTACATTTAAACTTTACATTTTGCGTGCTTCCCTGACTAAGCAAATTATAAAAGCTAATTTTTTTTTCCTCACCACTTCACTAAGTTTCTCCGAACGTGAAATAGTGCATTTGTGCTTCGATTTTTGAAAAAACCACCATAATCTAATATACCTAAGCAGGTCATTATCCCCTAACTTAAAAGTTTTCAGTGTACCATTTTCAACTATTTGACCAATATACCTTATGCCCTTACTTATCCAACCCTTAAAGTCCCTTAATTTTTCCCCTTTCACTACTAAGTTATCCCAGATAGAGGTAGTTTCCAACCAGTCATTATTGGCCAAAATTTTTTTTACCCTTCCACAACTATCAAATGAGGTGGCTAACAATTTGACCCTTTTTATCTCTGGTGTGGGATACGTCTCTAAAATCTCTTCGATCCTGAGCTCTCGATCTTGAAAGTTATATTGGCTCACGAAACCCTGTGTCAGATCAACTGGAGGGGTTATTTTGATAACCGAGGTAAATGATGTTGTCAGGTACAGAAGGACAAAAAAAAAAAGAATATTCTAACCTTAATATTATTCTATTTTAGATCAATACCGCTAAATTTTTACAGAAAGGTAATTGGAGAAATACAAATACTAACCCTGAATTACATATGGGCAAACAGCAAATATCTAAAATATTGCTATATATTCCAATTTCTAAAGGGGGTATGGTTGTGCCATGCCTTGAACTTTACCGGCTGGAGTGTTTACTAGATTTTGTTAGGGAATCTTGGATAACAACTAGTGCTAGAAATTGGGAGTTCTTGGAAAAGTATATAAACAATAATACAGCACCTATAGCAATTTTGCTGCCTCTTCTGTTTACATCAAACTCAAAACAGACGATCAGTGATATTACCAAAACTATTTTAAACTATATTCCCTGCTTGGTTTAGATTTACAAAATGAATGAATGGTATTAAAATTAACCATGCTGACTTCCATCTTCAGTACTTAGAAGGGTTAATTCTGAACTTTAGATTGTTACCTTGGGCATCCTTTGGTGTTTTTTCATTAAAAGAACTCTCTGAAAAAGGTAGACTACTGAAATTTCCTACCTTACAAATAAAATATGGCATACCGACTAACTTCAGCTTTCAATATCTCCAAATCAGAGAATACTTTAGAACATATAAAATACTTGAAAAAATGAAAAGGAAGCTTTCCTGCCATTGTAAATATGGTGATTTCCTTCTGCCGAATAAATCTGCCAAAAGAGGTATTTCTATGATATACTCGGTATTGATATCCACCAAAATTAGGTATAAATTAAGCTACATGATAAAATGGGAAGGCTACCTCAATAAACAGTTTACTATTGAGGAGTGGAGGAGAGCACTGTATCCAATGGGTAAGACAGCTATCTGTATTAATCACATAGAAACAATTTAGAAAATCCAATTAGGCTGGTATCTCTCGCCCTCCAGAATTTCAAAAGCTTTCCATACTTATAGCGACAAATGTTGGAGAGGCTGTGGGATGAAGGCCGATATCTATCATCTTTTGTGGTCTTGCCCCTGTATAAAAAATATCTGGGATAGCATCTTTACTAGAGATGAGCGAACACACTCGTCTGAGCTTGATGCTCGTTCGAGCATTAGCGTACTCGTAACTGCTCGTTGCTTGGACGAATACTTCGCCAGCTTGAGAAAATGGCACCTCCCGCCGTTTTGATTTTTGGCGGCAATGAAACAGAGCCAATCACAAGCCAGGAGACTCTGCACTCCACCCAGCATGACGTGGTACCCTTACACATCGATAGCAGTGGTTGGCTGGCCTGACCAGGTGACACTGGAATAGACTACCCCCTGCCCGCGCTGCTCGCATCATTCTCTGTCTGGATGCCGTTGCAGGGATAGCGTTAGGGTGTTATATTGGCTTACTGTTAGGCAGGAGTGAGTCTACAAGAACCCAAAAGCCCTTGTTAGGGCTAGAATAGCGCTATATATATTTTTTTTTGATTGCTTGTGGCTGGGCTTGCTGGCACTAGTAGTGCAGCTAGTACCATATTGTGAGGAATTTGCAGGGAGACTTGGGAACGTTCTATTTAGCTCTTAGTGACACACATATCCATCTCAAACACCTAAGTGGGACAATTTATTAGGGGTTTGATTGAATTAGGCACAGTCTGACGATTTTTTTTTTTTTTCAAAACTTAAAGTGACTTTTATAATCCAGTTGTTGTGTGCTGTTAGAAACTAGGCATACAAGAACCCAACTGACTTTCTTAGGCCTACAATAGCGTTATATATCTATACATATATATATATATATATATATATATATATATATATATTTTGTTGATTTGCTTGTGGCTGGCCTTGCTGGCACTAGTAGTGCAGCTAGTACCATATTGTGAGGAATTTGCAGAGAGACTTGGGAACTTTCTATTTAGCTCTTAGTGACACACACATCTCAAACACCTAAGTGGGACAATTTATTAGGGGTTTGATTGAATTAGGCACAGTCTGCTGATTTTTTTTTTTTTTTACTTTTATTTTTTTTTTATAACTCAAAGTCATCAGGCACAGCACAAAATCCAGTTGTGTGCTGTCAGTGTAGGATAGAAACTAGCCATAGCAATAGGATAGCATCGTTTTGTAAAAAAAAAAAAAAAAAAAAAACACAAGAAACACAAATAAAATAAAAAACAAAACAAAAAAAAACAAAAAAAATTTACAGTTTACACTTTAATTTTGAAAATGTTGAACCCGAGGGCTAGGGTTAGAGGACGAGGGCGTGGACCTGGGCGTCCAACTACTGCAGGGGTCAGAGGCCGTGGTCCTGGGCGGGGTGAGGCACCACCTGCTGATGAGGGAGCAGGGGAACGCCGCAGAGCTACACTCCCTAGGTTCATGTCTCAAGTTACTGGGACTCGTGATAGAGCACTGTTGAGGCCAGAACAATGCGAACAGGTGATGTCGGACAATGGATTGCGGACAATGCTTCTAGCCATTTGTCCACCAGTCAGTCTTCCACGCAGTCCACCCATGTCACCGAAATCAGCACTCCTCCACCTCAGCCTCCTTCCCCCAGTCTGCCCCCTCCCAGGAAAACTTGGCATTTGAACCAGCATACTCTGAGGAACTTTTTTCCGGACCCTTCCCACAGTCACAAACCACTTGTCCGGTTGCTGCTGAGCTCTTTTCCGATGCCCAGGTTTTCCACCGGTCGCAGTCTGCGGGTGATGATGACATTGTTGACGTAGTGGAAGAAGTGTGCAAAGAGGTGTCGGACGATGAGGAGACACGGTTTTTAGACAGTGGTGAAGTTGTTGTCAGGGCAGGAAGTCCGAGGGGCGAGCAGACTGAGGGATCGGAGGATGATGAGGTGGCAGACCCAAGCTGGGTTGATAGGCCAGGTGAACACAGTGCTTCTGAGACGGAGGAGAGTCCTCGACGAGAACAGGTTGGAAGAGGCAGTGGTGGGGCCAGACGGAGAGGCAGGGCCAGAGCTGGTGCATCAGTGCCAAATGTTTCACGTAGTGAAGCTCCCGTGGCAAGGGCTAGATTTTCGGAAGTCTGGAGGTTCTTTAAAGAAACACCGGATGGCCGACGGACTGTGGTGTGCAACCAGTGTCACACCAGGATCAGCAGGGGTTCCACCACTACCAGCTTAACCACCACCAGTATGCGCAGGCATATGAATGTTAAACACCCCACTCAATGGCACCAAGCCCGTTCACCTCCGGCCGGGCACACCACTGCTCCTTCCCCTGTGTCATCTGCTGCCTCTGCTAGTCAGCCCCCTGCCCAGGACCCCGGCCCAAACACCTCCCATGCGAAAACCACACCTTCACCTCCACGATCCTCCATAGCATCCACCAATGTCTCCATGCACAGCCTTCAGCTCTCCATACCCCAGACGCTGGAGCGCAAGAGGAAGTACAGTGCAACCCACCCACACGCCCAAGCCGTCAAAGTTCACCTCTCCAAACTACTTAGCCTGGAGATGCTTCCCTATAGGCTGGTAGAGGCCGAGGCCTTTTGCAACCTCATGGCGCCGGCCGCCCCTCGGTATTCGGTCCCCAGCCGCCACTACTTTTCCCTATGTGCCGTCCCAGCCCTGCACCAGCACGTGTCAGACAACATGTGCCATGCCTGGCCCATGTGTTAAATTTCATAGTTTAGCGGTTCCTCAAGACATACCCCAATCTGTCTGATTTGCTCACGAAGGTGCGCCGCATATGTGCGCATTTCAGGAAGTCCAAACAAGCATTCGGGGAGGTGATACCACACCGGAATTACTACATCGGGAGGCACGTTGGATCTACAACCTAGGATGCATTGCACTCTCAGGAATAAATGAGGATCTTCTATTTTCGGGATTTTATAAACAACACTAGGACAAGGATCGCTCAGGAAATGGTGAGTCAGCATCAATTATACAATAAGCTGTCAGCACCCAATTCATTACTTCTCACACTGAATTCATAACTTTTCAGATTAAACATAATGTCCTCTCACTTTAGCTTTTTCTCAAAAATACTCCTCTGAAATGGGCTAACACACATCTTTTTTCCTTTCTGTCAATGCACCACAGTTTTTGTTACACTTGGGGTATTTATTGTTCTTTGTACTTTGCAATGTGTATTTTCTGTACCCCCTTCTAGACACTGGACCCTTCTGGTCCCTTATCACTCACATCTTGGAATGAGTCACTCTTCTACAGTTTATGGTCACACACGGCCTAACTATGATCACTCGGATTATGTCATCGTTTTATATTCACCTGAAGTTTAATGGAATTTCTTCTGGGTAAAATTTCTCACTAAACACTGGACCGAATATCAATATTGACAATGTATATATTGAAGCGATATGTTTACTCATACTCACCACTAATCCTCTTCGCTACAAATCATGGGCGACCCATCGAACCTTCGGAATCCGCGATACCATCTGACTCAACGAACCATATCTGAAAACCATCCAAGTAAAAGAAAAACCTCTTTGGGAGATGAGAGAGGATTTCTGTTTTACCCTACTTTTTGGAACATCTCAAAGACACCCCTATGACAATCAACCATCTCATCCATCATGAGCTCCATTGTCCTCGAACTATATTGTAGTATTTTTTGGACATTCAAGAAGGACTTAAATGAGGTTTATTTTTACGATATAGATTAGGCCCTGTTCTGGTCGTGGATGGACATGTTTCACGAGTATTTATTTTAGTAATATACTTGTAAAATGTATATAGATAGACTTATTACGATTATTTCTTGTGCCATACAACCATTTTTTAATGTTGTACTCTTTCATCTCCCCCGCTGGTGTCCACTACCCCCAGCCTTCATGTATCGTGCTCAGCCTTTTCAAATGACTTTTTACAATTGCTACTATATCGTCACTTCTATCTTTTACTATCGGATTTTCTATGTCTCAGGCTTGCTGCCTAGTGACTCATTATATATATATTTTTTATTCTTTCTTATTTCATGTATGCGTATCACTAAAAAACTATTACTCACCTATTATTTCGCTGTAACTAAGAATAACATTGTGACTTATTTCACATATCTTGCGCCTCTTGTATCTTGTATTTTGTATTTCCTTGTATCCTTCAGATTTAGTCTCGTGCATGCGCCAAAAAATCGTGTATTTGAACCCCGACGCATGTTTCTAACTTTATTTCAGTTTTCATTTTTCTTTTTTGCGATATTAGATCTATATTACATAAACTGCTGAACGCACTGTCACTTCGTTATCCTTATTCAGCATCTTTTGCATTTTTAGGGCTGTAGGCTCCTTGTCGAGCAACTCATTATCTTGGTCCCTCTCTATTCTGGCGCACGCGCATAATTAAGAACAATAATAATACTCTTACTTACCTTTTGTCCCACTGTATGGATTTAACCAAATATGGAACTGTGATGCACTCTACAAACTTTGTATTTTCTTGTTCTTATATTGATCTTATTATTTATTACTGAGATTTCTGTGCATGCGCCAAATATCGCGAGCCGTTTTGCGCATGCGCCATTTTTGTGTCGCCCTCTCGCGAGATGAGACCGGTCACGTGACTAAACATCACGTGACCAAACACTTTCTATCTGTTCGCGCCGACAGCACAGCACACAGGTGCGTTAATTGAATTGAAGGCACCTACCTGGCACGTTATTGGCTGAGTGGACACCTGGGGGAGGTATTTATAGGATGAGTACATTTTGTGTGTTAACTGACCCCTGAGGAAGTCGCAGTTTGCGACGGAACGCGTGGGGCATCCCTATACATTGCGCCATACTTATTTAGCCTTTTGCTCCATTGACCTTTTTTCCTTCATGTGGTAACTATACTCCAGCAAAGTGCTGCATCCTTACAGGTTGTGCCATCTTTTGTTTATCTACCTCATGGTGTTATACTTCATTACTTTCTCTAACAACCTTTTTGTGCACATATTGCTGTTTACAACTGGGGCTTGTGGCAATATTTATTTACTGAACATCAATTCTTGCAATGTATTGTATCTACTTATTAGGGTTTGATACAGAGGTCTTTTTCATATGTACTCTTGTACTTTTTAGATGTTTTTAATCATGTTTTGTTTGGTACTTTATCATGTAACATAATAAAATTTTGTATATAGTTTTTGCCCATTATACACACTTCTGTCTTGTTTTTTTCTTTGATTCATATTCAGTGTGTGGGCCTTGTTACATTATGAATTAAACTAGCATATATTGAGCAGTGCAGGGTTTTTTCTAGCATTTGAGACATTTCAGGAAGTCCAGCACAGATGCTGCCACTCTCAGGGCAGCGCAGCCCCGCCTCCAACTTCCAGCTCACCGACTGTTGTGCGACGTGCCCACGAGGTGGAATTCAACATTAACCATGTTATCCAGAGTTTACCAGCAGCGCAGAGCGATTGTAGACTGACAGATGTCAACTTCCACCAGAACTGGTAGTCAGGTCAGTCAGCTTCCTCAAGTCTACAATGAGGAGTGGACGTGGATGTCTGATATCTGTCAGGTGCTGGAGTCAACACAGATGGTCAGTGGTGATGCCGCCATCATCAGCCTCACCATCCCGCTGCTTGGCCTGTTGAAAAACTCTCTGGTCAGCATTAAGATGGAAGCTTTGCGCTCGTCACAAGAGATGAGGGAAGAAGATTCCCTTGTTGATAGCCAAAGCACCCTCAGGTCTGTTTCTCAGCGCATATCGGAGGAGGTGGAGGAGGATGAGGTGGAAGAGGAGAAGAATGTTGGCAAGACAGAAGAGGGGACCATTGTTCAGTCCTTCACTGTTCAGCGTGTATGGGCAGAAGAAGAGGAGTTGGAGGAGGAGGAAATGGAGAGTCAGGCCAGTGAGGGGAGTAAATTCTTGCGCGTTGGTACTCTGGCGCATATGGCAGATTTCATGCTAGGCTGCCTATCCCGTGACCCTCGCGTTCAAAGTATTTATTCCAGCACCGATTACTGGGTATTCACTTTCCTGGACCCAAGGTACAAGCAAAATCTTTCCACTCTCATCCCTGGAGAGGAAAGGAGTGTGAGAATGCATGAATACCAGCAGGCCCTGGTGCACAAGCTGAAACAGTATTTCCCTTCTGACAGTGCTAGCGGCAGAGGGTGTACTTCTGCGGGACAAGTAGCGAGGGAGAGTAGGCGAGCAGGCAGCATGTCCAGCACTGGCAGGGGTATGCTTAACAGGCCTTTGCCAGTTTTATGTCACCCCAGCTAGACACTGTCACCTGTCCCCAGTCTCGGCAGAGTAGGGCTGATCTTTACAGAAAGATGGTGAGGGAGTACGTAGCTGACCATACCATCGTCCTAAAAGATCACACAGCTACCTACAACGACTGGGTTTCAAAGCCGGACATGTGGCACGAACTGGCGCTGTACGCCTTGGAAGTTCTTGCCTGCCCTGCCGCTAGCGCGTTGTCCGAGCGGGTTTTCAGTGCAGCTGCTGGCATCATCACTGATAAGCGTACACGCCTGTCGACTGACAGCTCTGACAGGCTGACGCTTATCAAGATGAATAAAGCCTGGATTTCTCAGGATTTCCATTCTCCACCAGGTGAAGGAAGCTCAACCTGAATAATTGATGCACTCCTCCTCATTTTCCTCCTTCTCCTCCTCTTTGTACACTAAAGCAGAGGAAACTGGCTATTTTTTGCCAGGGCCAACTGGCTCTAGCTATAGCACTCTATGTATTTAATTTTTCTGGAGGGCCACCTACTTGCTCCTCTGGTTTGAAAACTTTTTTGGACTGCCACATACAGGCACTATCCAAATTAAATTGTCTTCATAGCAGCCTCCACACGTCGTCTTTTTAGCTGCCTCCACGCGTTGTCTCCATTGCTACCTCCACACGTCATCTCCATAGCTGCCTCCAAAAGTCGTCCATATAGCTGCCTCCATACATCGTCCCTTTATCAAACGAGCTGTGTCAGGCAGAATTTTGGGTTGTTTTCATGGCTTCCACATCAAACTTCTTAACTTTGTCGCCACCCTGCTGTGTTATCCACAAAATATACTGGCAAACTTTTATCATTTACCGATATTATTTCAGCGCTTCTTGCGCATCAGTTTACATTCCCCTCGCCCGCCATAACCCAAACTTATAAGAACACTACTACACTTGATCTTATACAAAAGGTTCTTAGAAGTGCTGTTTGGGGAGGAGCCTAGAGACAGGGGCTTGGACAGGCGAAAGCTCGCCTGGCAGCAGACCGCCAGCTCCATCCCAAGATTAGGCAGCCTCAGAGGCATCCATGCATACTGACCCTGCTGTTTCCTGTCCATTTTGCCTCCACGATCCTCCACAGCGTCCACCAATGTCTCCACGTGCAACTTTCAACTCTCTATACCCCAGACGCTGGAGCATGAGAGGATATACAGCACATCATCCCCTTATCAAACGAGCTGTGTCAGGCAGAATTTTCAGGTGTTTCACCAGATACATAATGGAACTCGGCCCATCTGTCGCCGCCATGCTGGAGACCTGAAGTTTCAATCATAGAAGCAATAAGGATGCCCCATACTGTCACTCTTAATCATGAAAGTCGTCTCCATGGCTGCCTCCATATGTCATCCCCTTATCAAACGAGCTGTGTCAGGCTCATTTTTCGGGTGTTTCACCAGATATGTTATAGAACTTGGTCACTATGTCGCCACCATGCTGTGTTATCGACTAAATATACCGTCAACCTTTTGTTGACATAGGAAATCATTTCAGCGCTTCTTGCTCACCTCCTTTGGTTCCTCTCTGCCACCCATTGGTTTGAAGCCTGAGTCCATTTGGGGTATGTCGCCATGACACTCTCTAGCCTGCCGCTGCTGCCGCTGCCTCTGTATGCTGTCCCCTATAGTGTCAGGGTCAATTATTGGATGTTTTAGATGCTATCTAGCCTCATTCGGTCACTCTGTCATGGCCATGCTGTTGCCCATAATTTTGGCATAATGGTGCGATTAAGCAGCCTCAGACGCATCCATGCATGCTGCCCCTGCTGTTTCCTTTCCAGTTCCGTGGTGTTTACATCATTTTCTGAGGTTTGCAGGTGTTTGGCCAAGCTTCACTGGGCAGACCCTTGGTCCCCTTGAAAAATGCTCGAGTCTCCCATTGACTTCAATGGGACTCGTTATTCGAGACGGGCACTCGAGCATCAGGAAAAGTTTGTCTCGAATAACGAGCACCCAATCATTTTAGTGCTCGCTCATCTCTAACCTTTTCCATTATTTGTAAGATATCTGGTATTGTGATTGACCCTACTCCAGAGTTAGCATTGCTGAATCTGTCCGTAGAAATTATCCCAATAAAAGTAAGATGGATAACGGATAAACTATTTTCGGCCATTCATGCTGAGCTTACTTCAAAAAGGTACTAGAGAGACTTATCATCTACTATAGATATGAAGAAATATTATCTATGGGTGAGATATTGCATATAAAACAATTTAGGAAAAAGTGGTCTTTCTTACTGGATATAAAGATGTTGTTAAATATTAAATAACGATCACCTCAAGACTGCTGTTGCATCGATATTAATAGCAGGGTACCAGGAGATTAAATGTTAATTATAGATAGTATCCTAAGACCCTGATAAGGTACATGTTCCATTTTGCTAAATTAGTAGGAACCCCCCTTGTAATTGATCAGGATCAGGCATCTTTATGTCATTTCTTTTTTTTATGTTTTATGTATGTTTGTTTGTATGTGCATAGTATCATAGTATCATAGTATATAAGGCTGGAAGGAGACGCAAGTCCATCAAGTCCAACCTTCAAGAATTAAATAAATGTTTTATCCCCATAACCCGTGATATTTTTTCTCTCCAGAAAGTCATCTAGGCCTCTCTTGAACATGTACATAGAGTCGGCCATAACAACCTCCTGCGGCAGAGAGTTCCATAGTCTCACTGCTCTTACAGTAAAGAACCTTTGTCTATGGTGATGGTAGAATCGCCTCTCCTCTAGGCGTAGAGGATGCCCCCTTGTCCTGGTCACAGGCCTAGGTATAAAAAGATCTTTGGAGAGATCCTTGTACTGTCCGTTCAGGTATTTGTACATTGTAATGAGGTCTCCCCTCAGTCGTCTTTTTTCTAAACTGAATAATCCCAAATTTTGTAATCTGTCATTGTATTCTAGTCCCCCCATTCCCCTAATAATCCTGGTTGCTCTCCTCTGCACCCGTTCCAGCTCTACTATATCCTTTTTATACACTGGTGCCCAAAACTGTACACAATATTCCATGTGTGGTCTGACCAGGGATTTGTATAAGGGCAGCACTATGTCTTTATCATGAGAATCTATTCCTCTCTTGATACATCCCATTATTTTATTTGCTTTAGCAGCAGCCGCCTGGCTCTGGTCACTAAAATTAAGTTTACCATCCACCAATACCCCCAAGTCCTTTTCAGCTTCAGTTTTACTAAGTAATTGACAGTTTAGAACATAATTATACTTTTTGTTTCCATGGCCCAAGTGCATAACTTTACATTTATCTACATTAAACCTCATCAACCATTTCTCTGCCCATCCCTCAAGCTTCCACAAATCCCTCTGTAATGCTAAACTATCGACCTCAGTATTTATTACTTTACACAGCTTAGTATCATCTGCAAATATTGAAACTTGACTGTGTAAACCCACTACAAGGTCATTAATAAAAATATTAAAAAGAAGTGGCCCCAATACTGACCCCTGTGGCACTCCACTGGTAACATCAACCCAATCTGAGAATGTGCCATTAATGACCACCCTCTGTTTTCTATCACTAAGCCAATTACTTACCCAGATACACAGATTTTCTCCTATTCCCAGCAGTCTCATTTTATATACCAACCTTTTATGTGGCACGGTGTCAAATGCCTTTGAAAAGTCCAGATATACAACATCCACAGCGTCCCCCAGATCCAGTCTTGAACTTACCTCCTCGTAGAAACCAATCAGATTAGTCTGACAGGACCGATCTCTCATAAACCCATGCTGACGCTGGGTTATAAGGTTGTGCACAGTGAGATACTCCAGGATAGCATCTCTAATAAACCCCTCAAATATTTTCCCCACCACAGCAGATAGACTTACGGGTCTGTAGTTTCCAGGATCGCTATTTGCACCCGCAGCCGACCCGTGACATGCTAGGTCTTGAAAGGGTTAAGTGGTTTTATTTTTTTTTAATTTGTTATATTATTATTATATATTATTATATTATTTTTTTAGGTTCTTGTACCCTAGGAAGCCTGATCGCTCATACAGTATTCTTGAGTACTACTGTATTGCAGTATATTAGACCCTTAGGGAGTTTTGGAGAGACTCTCAGCTGTCATTGTGTTTTTTTCATGACCCAGTTTGGCATATAAAGTCAAGCTCTCTCTTTTTTTCAGAAAGCCCCCATCACTGTAATTGAAGGTCCTGCATCCAGAGACATCACTAAACATATTTCCTGAAGTCCAATGCATAATGTCAGTCACAGAGGAGGAGGCATTTAGAGCTCCCCACCTTCACTTCAGTGTTAAACTCTCTGGCTCCTTGACTTTATACAACCAATTTACTTCTCACTTCAAAGCTGATTATGTGGATGATGACACCACACTGGGAAATACTGGAAGTGGTTTATTAGGCCACTTGCTGATGATAGGTTCCCTTTAATGGCAAAAAACTTTGAGTTTTATCTCGAAGTACATCCGTTTCCATGTTCTGCCATGTATTTTAACCAGATGGAATAAAGAAATTTGTGCTGGAGACATTTTTTAATCAATTTTCTTCAGAATTAATACAGTTATCTAAGATCTTTGTTACATTGTAATATGCTATGACTAAGAACTAGAGATGAGCGAGCACTAAAATGCTCGGGTACTCGTTATTCGAGAAGAACTTTTCCCGATGCTCGAGTGCTCGTCTCGAATAACGAGCCCCATTGAAGTCAATGGGAGACTCGAGCATTTTTCAAGGGGACCAAGGATCTGCACAGGGAAGCTTGGCCAAGCACCTGGGAACCTCAGAAAAGGATGGAAACACCACGGAAATGGACAGGAAACAGCAGGGGCAGCATGCATGGATGCCTCTGAGGCTGCTTAATCGCACCATTATGCCAAAAGTATGGGCAACAGCATGGCAATGACAGAGTGACCGAATGAGGCTAGATAGCATCTAAAACATCCAATAATTGACCCTGACACTATAGGGGACTATGCAGAGGCAGCGGCAGCAGCGGTAGGCTAGAGAGTGTCTTGGCAACATACCCCAAATGGACTCAGGCTTAAAACCAATGGGTGGCAGAGAGGAACCAAAGGAGGTGAGCAAGAAGCGCTCAAATAATATCGGTAAATGATAAAAGTTTGCCAGTATATTTTGTGGATTACACAGCAGGGTGGCGACAAAGTTAACAAGTTTGATGAGGAAGCCATGAAAACAACCCAAAATTCTGCCTGACACAGCTCGTTTGATAAGGGGACCATGTATGGAGGCAGTGAACTAGTAGTAGATTAAAGGTGCTGCAGTTAAAACTATGTTAGTTGGATCTTGGGATGGAGCTGGCGCTCCGCTGCCAGGCGAGCTTTCGCCAATCCAAACCCCTGTCTCTAGGCTACTCCCCAAACAGCACTTCTAAGAACCTTTTGTATAAGATCAAGTGTAGTAGCGTTCTTATAAGTTTAGGATATGGCGGGTGAGGGGAATGTAAACAGATGCGCAAGAAGCGCTGAAATAATATTGGTAAATGATAAAAGTTTGCCAGTATATTTTGTGGATTACACAGCAGGGTGGCGACAAAGTTAACAAGTTTGATGTGGAAGCCATGAAAACAACCCAAAATTCTGCCTGACACAGCTCATTTGATAAGGGGACCATGTATGGAGGCAGTGAACTAGTAGTAGATTAAAGGTGCTGCAGTTAAAACTATGTTAGTTGGATCTTGGGATGGAGCTGGCGCTCCGCTGCCAGGCGAGCTTTCGCCAATCCAAGCCCCTGTCTCTAGGCTACTCCCCAAACAGCACTTCTAAGAACCTTTTGTATAAGATCAAATGTAGTAGCGTTCTTATAAGTTTGGGTTCTGGCGGGTGAGGGGAATGTAAACAGATGCGCAAGAAGCGCTGAAATAACATTGGTAAATGATAAAAGTTTGCCAGTATATTTTGTGGATTACACAGCAGGGTGGCGACAAAGTTAACATGGAAGCCATGAAAACAATCCAAAATTCTGCCTGACACAGCTCGTTTGATAAGGGGACCATGTATGGAGGCAGCTATATGGACTACTTTTGGAGGCAGCTATGGCGATGACGTGTGGAGGTAGCAATGGAGACAACGTGTGGAGGCTGCTATGGAGACAATTTAATTTGGATAGTGCCTGTATGTGGCAGTCCAAAAAAGTTTTCAAACCAGAGGAGCAGGTAGCTGGTCCTCCAGAAAGATTACATAGATTGAGTGCCTGTATGTGGCAGTCCAAAAAAGTTTTCAAAGCAGAGGAGCAGGTAGCTGGTCCTCCAAAAAGATTAAATAAATTGAGTGCCTGTATGTGGCAGTCCAAAAAAGTTTTCAAACCAGCTGGTCCTCCAGAAAAATTACATAGATTGAGTGCCTGTATGTGGCACTCCCAAAAATTGTTTAAAACAGAGGACAGGGTAGTTGGCCCTCCAGAAAAATTAAATACATAGAGTACTATAGCCAGAGCCAGTTGGCCCTGGCAAAAAAATAGCCAGTTTCCTCTGCTTTAGTGTACAAAGAGGAGGAGAAGGAGGACAATGAGGAGGAGGAGTGCATACATTATTCAGGTTCAGCTTCTTTCACCTGGCGGAGAATAGAAATGCGGAGAAATCCAGGCTTTATTCATCTTGATAAGCGTCAGCCTGTCATCGCTGTCAGTCGACAGGCGGGTACGCTTATCGGTGATGATGCCACCAGCTGCACTGAAAACCCGCTCGGACAACACGCTAGCGGCAGGGCAGGCAAGAACTTCCAAGGCGTACAGCGCCAGTTCGTGCCACATGTCCAGCTTTGAAACCCAGTAGTTGTAGGGAGCTGTGTGATCATTTAGGACGCTGGTATGGTCAGCTACATATTCCCTCACCATCTTTCCGTAAAGATCAGCCCTACTCTGCCGAGACTGGGGACAGGTGACAGTGTCTTGCTGGGGTGACATAAAACTGGCAAAGGCCTTGTAAAGCGTACCCCTGCCAGTGCTGGAGCAGCTGCCTGGTCGCCTACTCTCCCTCGCTACTTGTCCCGCAGAAGTACGCCCTCTGCCGCTAGTACTGTCAGAAGGGAAATACTGTTTCAGCTTGTGCACCAGGACCTGCTGGTATTCATGCATTCTCACACTCCTTTCCTCTCCAGGGATGAGAGTGGAAAGATTTTGCTTGTACCGTGGGTCCAGGAGAGTAAATACCCAGTAATCGGTGCTGGAATAAATTCTTTGAACGCGAGGGTCACGGGATAGGCAGCTTAGCATGAAATCTGCCATATGCGCCAGAGTCCCAACGCGCAAGAATTCACTCCCCTCACTGGCCTGACTGTCCATTTCCTCCTCCTCCAACTCCTCTTCTTCTGCCCATACACGCTGAACAGTGAAGGATTGAACAATGGTCCCCTCTTCTGTCTCGCCAACATTCTCCTCCTCTTCCTCCTCATCCTCCTCCACCTCCTCCGATATGCGCTGAGAAACAGACCTAAGGGTGCTTTGGCTATCAACAAGGGAATCTTCTTCCCCCGTCTCTTGTGATGAGCGCAAAGCTTCCGACTGCATGCTGACCAGAGAGTTTTTCAACAGGCCAAGCAGCGGGATGGTGAGGCTGATGATGGCGGCATCACCACTGACCATCTGTGTTGACTCCTCAAAGTTACTCAGCACCTGACAGATATCAGACATCCACGTCCACTCCTCATTGTAGACTTGAGGAAGCTGACTGACCTGACTACCAGTTCTGGTGGAAGTTGACATCTGTCAGTCTACAATCGCTCTGCGCTGCTGGTAAACTCTGGATAACATGGTTAGTGTTGAATTCCACCTCGTGGGCACGTCGCACAACAGTCGGTGAGCGGGCAGTTGGAGGCGGCGCTGCGCTGCCCTGAGAGTGGCAGCATCTGTGCTGGACTTCCTGAAATGCGCACAGATGCGGCGCACCTTCGTGAGCAAATCAGACAGATTGGGGTATGTCTTGAGGAAACGCTGAACTATGAGATTTAACACATGGGCCAGGCATGGCACATGTGTCAGTCTGCCGAGTTGCAGAGCTGCCACCAGGTTACGGCTGTTGTCACACACAACCATGCCTGGCTTCAGGTTCAGCGGTGCCAGCCACAGATCAGTCTGCGCCGTGATGCCCTGTAATAACTCTTGGGCGGTGTGCCTTTTATCGCCTAGGCTCAGCAGTTTGAGCACCGCCTGCTGTCGCTTAGCGATGGCACTGCTGCTGTGCCTAGAGCTACCGACTGATGGCGCCATGCCCACGGATGGTAATTCAGAGGAGGAGGAGGAGGAGGAATAGTAGGCCTTTGAGACCTGGACCGAGGTAGGCCCCGCAATCCTCGGCGTCGGCAGTATATGACCAGCCCCAGGGTCAGACTCGGTCCCAGCCTCCACCAAGTTAACCCAATGTGCCGTCAGCGATATATAGTGGCCCTGCCCGGCAGCACTCGTCCACGTGTCCGTGGTCAGGTGGACCTTGTCAGAAACGGCGTTGGTCAGGGCACGGAGGATGTTCTCTGACACGTGCTTGTGCAGGGCTGGGACGGCACATCGGGAAAAGTAGTGGCGGCTGGGGACCGAATACCGAGTGGCGGCCGCCGCCATGAGGTTTCGAAAGGCCTCGGTCTCTACCAGCCTATAGGGCAGCATCTCCAGGCTAAGCAACTTGGAGATGTGGACGTTGAGGGCTTGGGCGTGTGAGTGGGTTGCGCTATACCTCCTTTTGCGCTCCAGCGTCTGGTGTATGGAGAGCTGAACGCTGGTGGATGCTGTGGAGGATCGTGGAGGCGAAGATGGGGTTTTCGCACGGGAGGTGTTTGGGCCGGGGTCCTGGGCAGGGGGCTGACTAGCAGATGACACAGGGGAAGGAGCAGTGGTGTTCCCGGCCGGAGGTGAACGGGCTTGGTGCCATTGAGTGGGGTGTTTAGCATTCAGATGCCTGCGCATACTGGTGGTAGTTAAGCTAGTAGTGGTGGAACCCCTGCTGATCCTGGTTTGGCAAAGGTTGCACACCACAGTCCGTCGGTCATCCGGTGTTTCTTTAAAGAACCTCCAGACTTCTGAAAATCTAGCCCTCGCCACGGGAGCTTGACTACGGGCAACATTTGGCGCTGATGCACCAGCTCTGGCCCTGCCTCTCCGTCTGGCCCCACCACTGCCTCTTCCAACCTGTTCTGCTATAGGACTCGCCTCCGTCTCAGAAGCACTGTGTTCACCCGGCCTATCAACCCAGCTTGGGTCTGTCACCTCATCATCCTCTGATCCCTCAGTCTGCTCCCCCCTCGGACTTCCTGCCCTGACAACAACTTCACCACTGTCTGACAACCGTGTCTCCTCATCGTCCGACACCTCTTTACACACTTCTTCCACTACGTGAATAATGTCATCATCACCCACAGACTGCGACTGGTGGAAAACCTGGGCATCGGAAAATAGCTCAGCAGCAGCAGGACAAGTGGTTTGTGACTGTGGGAAGGGTCCAGAAAACAGTTCCTCAGAGTATGCCGGTTCAAATGCCAAATTTTGGTGGGAGGGGGCAGACTGGGGGGAAAGAGGCTGAGGTAGAGGAGCTGGAGGAGTGCCGATTTCGGTGACATGGGTGGACAAATGGCTAGAAGCATTGTCCGCAATCCACGACATCACCTCTTCGCACTGTTCTGGCCTCAACAGTGCTCTACCACGAGTCCCAGTAGCTTGAGACATGATGAACCTAGGGAGTGTACCTCTGCGGCGTTCCCCTGCTCCCCCATCAGCAGGTGGTGTCTCACCCGCCCAGGACCACGGCCTCTGACCCCTGCAGTAGTTGGACGCCCACGTCCACGCCCTCGTCCTCTACCCCTAGCCCTCGGGTTAAACATTTTCCAAATTAAAGTGTAAACTTGAAAAAAAAAAAAAAATTGTGTTTATTTTTTTTTAGTTTTTTAGTTTTTTTTTTAACAAAACGATGCTATCCTATTGCTATGGCTAGTTTCTAACCTACACTGACAGCACACAACTGGATTTTGTGCTTTGCAAGATGAGTTTGAGCTATAAAATGAAATAAAGGTAAAAAAAAAAAAAAATCAGCAGACTCTGCCTAATTCTACTCAAACCCCTAATAAATTGTCCCACTTCGGTGTTTGAGGTGGATATGCGTGTCACTAAGAGCTAAACACAACGGTCGCAGGTCTCCCAGCAAATTCCTCACAGTATGGTACTAGCTGCACTACTAGTGCCAGCAAGCCCAGCCACAAGCAAACAAAAAAAAGGAAAATATAACGCTATTGTAGGCCTAAGTAAGCCGTTGGGGTTCTCCTATGGCTATTTTGTAGCCTACAATGAGAGCACACTGCTTTGCAAGATGAGTTTGAGCTATAAAATGAAATACAGCTTAAAAAAAAAAATCAGCAGACTCTGCCTAATTCTACTCAAACCCCTAATAAATTGTCCCACTTCGGTGTTTGAGGTGGATATGCGTGTCACAAAGAGCTAAACACAACGGTCGCAGGACTACCAGCAAATTCCTCACAGTATGGTACTAGCTGCACTACTAGTGCCAGCAAGCCCAGCCACAAGCAAACAAAAAAAAGGAAAATATAACGCTATTGTAGGCCTAAGTAAGCCGTTGGGGTTCTCCTATGGCTATTTTGTAGCCTACAATGAAAGCACACTGCTTTGCAAGATGAGTTTGAGCTATAAAATGAAATACAGGTAAAAAAAAAAAAAAAATCAGCAGACTCTGCCTAATTCTACTCAAACCCCTAATAAATTGTCCCACTTCGGTGTTTGAGGTGGATATGCGTGTCACTAAGAGCTAAACACAACGGTCGCAGGTTTCCCAGCAAATTCCTCACAGTATGGTACTAGCTGCACTACTAGTGCCAGCAAGCCCAGCCACAAGCAAACAAAAAAAAGGAAAATATAACGCTATTGTAGGCCTAAGTAAGCCGTTGGGGTTCTCCTATGGCTATTTTGTAGCCTACAATGAGAGCACACTGCTTTGCAAGATGAGTTTGAGCTATAAAATGAAATACAGCTAAAAAAAAAAAAAAAATCAGCAGACTCTGCCTAATTCTACTCAAACCCCTAATAAATTGTCCCACTTCGGTGTTTGAGGTGGATATGCGTGTCACTAAGAGCTAAACACAACGGTCGCAGGTCTCCCAGCAAATTCCTCACAGTATGGTACTAGCTGCACTACTAGTGCCAGCAAGCCCAGCCACAAGCAAACAAAAAAAAGGAAAATATAACGCTATTGTAGGCCTAAGTAAGCCGTTGGGGTTCTCCTATGGCTATTTTGTAGCCTACAATGAAAGCACACTGCTTTGCAAGATGAGTTTGAGCTATAAAATGAAATACAGGTAAAAAAAAAAAAAAAATCAGCAGACTCTGCCTAATTCTACTCAAACCCCTAATAAATTGTCCCACTTCGGTGTTTGAGGTGGATATGCGTGTCACTAAGAGCTAAACACAACGGTCGCAGGTTTCCCAGCAAATTCCTCACAGTATGGTACTAGCTGCACTACTAGTGCCAGCAAGCCCAGCCACAAGCAAACAAAAAAAAGGAAAATATAACGCTATTGTAGGCCTAAGTAAGCCGTTGGGGTTCTCCTATGGCTATTTTGTAGCCTACAATGAGAGCACACTGCTTTGCAAGATGAGTTTGAGCTATAAAATGAAATACAGCTAAAAAAAAAAAAAAATCAGCAGACTCTGCCTAATTCTACTCAAACCCCTAATAAATTGTCCCACTTCGGTGTTTGAGGTGGATATGCGTGTCACTAAGAGCTAAACACAACGGTCGCAGGTCTCCCAGCAAATTCCTCACAGTATGGTACTAGCTGCACTACTAGTGCCAGCAAGCCCAGCCACAAGCAAACAAAAAAAAGGAAAATATAACGCTATTGTAGGCCTAAGTAAGCCGTTGGGGTTCTCCTATGGCTATTTTGTAGCCTACAATGAAAGCACACTGCTTTGCAAGATGAGTTTGAGCTATAAAATGAAATACAGGTAAAAAAAAAAAAAAAATCAGCAGACTCTGCCTAATTCTACTCAAACCCCTAATAAATTGTCCCACTTCGGTGTTTGAGGTGGATATGCGTGTCACTAAGAGCTAAACACAACGGTCGCAGGTTTCCCAGCAAATTCCTCACAGTATGGTACTAGCTGCACTACTAGTGCCAGCAAGCCCAGCCACAAGCAAACAAAAAAAAGGAAAATATAACGCTATTGTAGGCCTAAGTAAGCCGTTGGGGTTCTCCTATGGCTATTTTGTAGCCTACAATGAGAGCACACTGCTTTGCAAGATGAGTTTGAGCTATAAAATGAAATACAGCTAAAAAAAAAAAAAAAATCAGCAGACTCTGCCTAATTCTACTCAAACCCCTAATAAATTGTCCCACTTCGGTGTTTGAGGTGGATATGCGTGTCACTAAGAGCTAAACACAACGGTCGCAGGTCTCCCAGCAAATTCCTCACAGTATGGTACTAGCTGCACTACTAGTGCCAGCAAGCCCAGCCACAAGCAAACAAAAAAAAGGAAAATATAACGCTATTGTAGGCCTAAGTAAGCCGTTGGGGTTCTCCTATGGCTATTTTGTAGCCTACAATGAAAGCACACTGCTTTGCAAGATGAGTTTGAGCTATAAAATGAAATACAGGTAAAAAAAAAAAAAAAATCAGCAGACTCTGCCTAATTCTACTCAAACCCCTAATAAATTGTCCCACTTCGGTGTTTGAGGTGGATATGCGTGTCACTAAGAGCTAAACACAACGGTCGCAGGTTTCCCAGCAAATTCCTCACAGTATGGTACTAGCTGCACTACTAGTGCCAGCAAGCCCAGCCACAAGCAAACAAAAAAAAGGAAAATATAACGCTATTGTAGGCCTAAGTAAGCCGTTGGGGTTCTCCTATGGCTATTTTGTAGCCTACAATGAGAGCACACTGCTTTGCAAGATGAGTTTGAGCTATAAAATGAAATACAGCTAAAAAAAAAAAAATCAGCAGACTCTGCCTAATTCTAATCAAACCCCTAATAAATTGTCCCACTTCGGTGTTTGAGGTGGATATGTGTGTCACTAAGAGCTAAACACAACGGTCGCAGGTCTCCCAGCAAATTCCTCACAGTATGGTACTAGCTGCACTACTAGTGCCAGCAAGCCCAGCCACAAGCAAATAAAAAAAAAAAAAGTATAACGTTATTGTAGCCCTAAGAAGGGCTGTTGGGTTCTTGTAGAATCACTCCTGCCTAACACTATTCTAATAGAACACCCTAACGCTTTCCCTGACCAGCAGCAGCTCTCTCCCTAGCGGCATCCAGACACAGAATGATCCGAGCAGCGCAGGCAGGGGCTAGTCTATTCCAGGGTCTCCTGATCTGGCCAGCCAACCACTGCTATCGACGTGTAAGGGTACCACGTCATGCTGGGTGGAGTGCAGAGTCTCCTGGCTTATGATTGGCTCTGTTTCTGGCCGCCAAAAAGCAAAACGGCGGGAGATGCCATTTTCTCGAGCGGGCGAAGTATTCGTCCGAGCAACGAGCAGTTACGAGTACGCTAATGCTCGATCGAGCATCAAGCTCGGACGAGTATGTTCGCTCATCTCTACTAAGAACACATAAGTTTTTCCTTTGTGCTTCTCTGCTTTTAAAGAATATGAAATAAAGGATTCTTTTATCTGCAACTGTTGGATGCTAGATACATTTGCTTCTTTACTTACTGGACCCAATACAGTTGGGAATATAGTACGGTATATAATATTAATTGTATACTTCTTTGTCTTTTGCAGGGAAAGAATTATCCGTCATTATGTAGTATGTGAGACACCGTCAAACCAATATTACTTGGCAGAAAAACATTTGTATTCTTCAATACCAGAACTGATCACCTACCATCAGCATAATGCAGCTGGTAAGATGCACATTTATTACAACGATACAATAAAACTTTAATAATAAGGGAAATAATGTTCACCACAAGAGATGGTAAAAAGGACAAAACTGATACATACATACATAACATTCCAAACATAAATATACAGAAAAACTAAAGAAAAAAAGCATATATTTACGCCCATTATGATATCCTAAGTGAATAGCAATACAAACAATTTTGTTAAAGTAAAATATTATAACAATTACAATAAATTACCAAATAGAAATCACTAGTGAAAGTGATATACTAGTAGCATATTAAAAAGACAAAATACACAACATAATGCTCCCAGACAGATTAGATAAATGTGTCTCTTGAAATATAGAGATGTGTGTTGACGCTCACCAATACGTTATGGGAGGATAAATGGGTGCTATGATAAAACCCTGGTATCAACGGATAAACAGAGTAATCCATTTTCTGAGGACACCACATTAGGTGGTGAAACATGTCGGGGGGTGGAGGGGGGGGCGCGACGCTAGGTTTTAACACAGAGATAGAGAGGAGCCAATGAAACAGCAAGCCAGTTTAGGTTTCTGCACGGAGGACCCAAATACAAAACGGGTTCTACAGGGAGACGAGGGGAAAGCCAACAGGTATAGGGTATTGCAGATGCATAGAGTGGGATGTGTGCATTGTGTGAACTACCCTACCCCAATCCTAAATCTTCCCCTACCCTACAAATACCCTCCGTCTGAATGCTAACCAGAATGATAGATGGCAATACAAGTTAAGACATTTCAAAAGGAATTTGATAGATAAAGAGATCAAATAGGCTAACCTCTACTCTCTGAGGATTTTAACATAAACAACATTGAGTCAGCAATATAGTCCTTGCATATATTTTGTTTCTCTTTTTTCACCTTTTTAAATTGGACAAGAATTAAGTTATATTTTAAAGAGCACTAAAGGGTTAAAAACGGCCGAGTGGCCCTATTCTGTTGCACATTATATACAATACTACTCTCTGTGGGAGAAACCGTTCTCTATAGATTTTTTCATACCATTCCTGCAATCCACTTTTGGCTCTCCACTCTCCTATTCCCTCGTTGGCGTTTACAATCGGGGCTTGGTATCGCTGTATCATTGTTAAATGTATCGCTGTTGGGACAAATGAGTTTCTAAACTAAATCATCTTCATCCTAAACTGTTGAAATGACTACTAAAAATGACCACATCATAGAGCCGATGCAATGTTGTGCTCATAATGGCCCTGAATTACTCTAACATTCTCAATTTCACCATCTCAGTCAATCCTTCCAACTCCATACAAATCACAGCCAAAGCTTTCTTGATAACTCGACCAATCCTTCCTACATCTCTTTTTGTCATACCAAACCCAAAACAAGTTTTCCAATAAAACAAACTCCCAGCCACCACAGCGTCATAAAACATCTTTATAGACTTCTTACTTACATTAAAAGACTGAATGTCTACGTCCAAAAATAATTCTCCACTGGCCTTTTGCATGTAGTTTATCAATATTTACAGTCTAAGTCCTCATCAAGGAAAACACCCAAGTATTTATAGTAACATTTTCTCAATAAATATGATCAGACGCACATTCAAATAAAGGAAAGGTTCTGACACTCTGGGGGGATATACCTCTAAATGACCATTATGGCACAAAAAGGATAATGTTGTGTACCTTGTTTTTGATATTACAGCCAAATATTGCACTAACTTACCATATATACTCGAGAATAAGCCTAGTTTTTCAGCACAAAAAAATGTGCTGAAAACCCAAAATCGGCTTATACTCGAGTGAAAAAAATATAGGTTTTACCAGGTTTTGTGGTAAAATTAGGGGCCTCGGCTTATACTTGGGTCGGCTTATACTCGCGTATATACGGTATATGCATTTTCTCAGGATAAGGTACAAAAAAGCCACATATAAGGTGCTAGACAGATCTATGACAGCTTGTCAAACAAAATAATATGTATGCATGCATAATCACTGACTATACACCAGTCTGATTACTTACTTACAATTGGTCATTAGTTAGGTCCACTATGCCCCAACACATGTTTTACCTAAGCTTTGTCAGGAGGCTGTCTGTATTACAATTAAGTATTTAAACCAAAACTGGTCAATAGGGTCTCTCCTAAAGTGCTAACCTTGAATCCAAGCACTTGTGTATTGTGCGTCACTTTCAAAATGGTGTCGGAACAACATCTGTCACGGAGCGTGCATGTCCCAATGATGCCGAGACCAGGGACCCGCCCAAACATAACATAGACGGACCAACACCGCCCTTTTTGTGGACGTCACCGACACTGGGTGAAGACATGGTGGGGTGTGCGCTCCTGTGCTGGTAAGAATTAATTTCTACAGATAGAACAACAAGATTTTAGAATAACTCCAACTAGTTAATAAGGCAATTATTGCTAAAACGATAATTGGATGCCTAATGTTCCTAGTTTTTATGTGGATAGCAATCTAAAGTGGAGTTCTACAGAAAATGTGTCACTTATTCAGCTGCTAAATTCCAGATCATACCCATAAATATTATAGGCAGATATCTATCTCTATCAACTTACCGTATGTGATTAATCACTACATCTAGAGGTATATAAGTATGTATTATTAGTACTATATATTACTAAATGCTAAGGTATATTTAATATGTAAATCATTTGAAAAGAGTGCTCTCCTCTTTCCTCTAAATGGCCATGAATACGATGCAACATATAAATAATCGCATCTTCCACCCCCACCCTCTCCTTGTAAGAAAAGTTTAACGGGTCACCATAATCAGATGTTATCTTCTTCAATTAGAAGACAACATTTCGAAGACTTTGTTTTCATGATGTGTAAAGTCAAAAACACTGGTCTGAAATCTTCATCTGGCATTTTTATCTTGTGCACTGGAATGATAATAGATCGCTTTCACAGCGTTAGGCACTCGTCTCTCCCTCAAATCTAGTAAGGTCTCCCACAGTGATTGTTAATACCATTGGGCTAATACCATCCAACCCTTTAGTCTTCCTCCCATTTAGCTTCCGCAATTGTGTGCGCACATCAGCAACATCTGTAATCGTCTCAGGGTGTCAGGACTGGGAGTCTGTGGACCCTCTGGACCACTTCGGGAGATTATACTAGCCGACACCTCGGACTGGAATCTAAGTGGCACCTGTAATGTAAGGAGTTCGGGATGCACATAGATGGAGGAAGGCGGAGCTTGTAGGCCACTTGATTGATGCGATTGATTACTTCAAAGGGACCAAGGAACCGGGGACCAAATTTGAAGCTGGGTATCTTAAGCCAGACTTATCTGGAGGACAACCATTTTTTGTCACCAAAAGAGAAGACAGGCGTTCCTATCAGCCTGGCTTTTGGTACGGTCTGTGGCTTGTAGAAGAGACAGGCAGGTCTGGTCCCATATAGACTTAAGGTCTTGCACCAAATCCACGTGGTATACGTCCATAGACCAAAAAGAAAGGAGCCGAGCCAGCAGACCCCGATTCCAGGGAATTGTAGGAGAACTCAGCCCGAGGTAGTAGGTCAGCCCAGTTATCCTGATGGGCTGAGACAAAGTGGTGAAGGTAGCAGCCCAAAGTCTGGTTCACTCTCTCTACTTGACCATTCGACTGAGGGTGGCAGAAGAAAAGTCAAGGAACACCAGAATTTTGACACAAACTGGATTCCTTGATCGGACACGATGTGTAGTGGAAGACCATGCAGCCGGAAGATATGTTTGAAGAATAAACTGGCAAGCCATGGACAGGGCCGGCGCTGTGAATGCAAATAAAATAATAATGTAATAAGTTTATGTGAACACAATTATTGCCTTGTGCTAGCTGTCTTAGGTCGTTGACCTTAGACAAGAATAGACATTGTACAGCTCTGTGAATGACAGCTGTAGCTGGACTCTGCAAAACTACCCCCATCACTAAAGACTATTTATATATTTAGTTGCACATTCTAGCTTTATCATCAGCTTTATGTAAAGGACATATATGGCATCATGCGTTCTCTTGTCATCAGTCACATGTCTATGTAGATTGTGAGGGGCAGTCCCAGGATTTCACTATATATAATAAAGTTTATTTGAATGCTCTGAGGGGGGGGAAGGTGGATGGAGCACTAAGCAACAACGTGTCACCTGTGTCTCTGTCCCTACTCCCTACCCCCACCATCTCCCATGGGGGGATGACTAAGTTCTCTCTGTATGTCTGTCAGTCTGTTTCTCTCACACTCTCACACCCATAGAAAACTTGCTGTTAGCCGCTGCAGCGACATTACTTGGGGGCTATCGTCCGCGATTATGGAAGGAACCAAAAGAAATAATTCATGGCGGGCAGTGGCTAACAGGACAACAGGGAATCACGCCATTGGACTGGTGAGTAAGACAATTGACAAAATTGTATTGGCTGCTGTCCAGGAGTTGTTTTCTCTGTGTTAAGTAGGAAGTATAGTTTTCTGTGGGTTGTGAATATGTACAGTTGTCTATGTTTAGTTGTTGTTAGAATAAGAAAGATGACTACATGAGTGAGTGAGTGACGTGTGATTGAGATAAGGGAGCGCTTGAATTGTGATCTCAAGAAACACACCCCTGAAAAGATTCTTTACTCACTTCCATACAGCACGTTCGGGCGCAGTGAGTCTAGTGCTTTTTCATGTGTGTTGAGATCAGAAGGCAAGTTGATCCTTGTAGAAGTGACAGAAACCTGTTGATAGTCTCTCTTCCCCTGTGTTGAGAGTAAAGGGAAAAGACACAGGTTTTCTGCCCCATGAGTCGGGTTAGTTCCCTCGCGGTATCTGGACCGTGACCCATGTGAGGCTCGCCCAGCCGGGGGAAAGATAGACTTTGTGTGAAATTGTGAAAGTGATGCAGGTTGTTAAGAAGTACTGGAGTACGAGCTAGGCAATGCTCCAAGGGCCAGTGTAACATAGGATAGATTATTTTGAGTGCTCCTGCATATGATAAGTAACTTATTGATGTTGTTTAAGGCCTTCTGCATGGAGCCTAGCAGATTCTGGTGGTAGTTTAACTAGCTGCGGTATACAAGTTGATGCTAGACACTTGATCCAGTGGAAATTAGGATTACTGATTTCTAGGTGTCGGATAGTGGGAAGATTGCCGATATGGGGGGTTTGATCAGCCTCTTGTTTAATTAGTTGCGCCTGTATTAGTTGCGCCTGTATTAAGGTAAGGTGCGGAAAGGTAAGGTGCGGACTGGAAGTATGGGAATATCGGGGTCTAGAGCTAATGCAGAGATGACCACAGAGGGTGGGGAGCTACGGCAGCAGAAATAGTTACTGAACAATGTGGAGAAGGGAGTTAGAGAATGGGTTCAGATACCATGGGCTGAGTCCATTTAGAATTATAGCGGTTAAAAGATGCGGCCCCTGGGAGCCAGAGATAAAGTGATGTGATTCTGAGAGACACAACATAATGAACTAACAGTAACTTTTAACAACTTTAAGAATTGTGCCTTATCTGGAAATAGTATGAGTGAATTAACGTGTTTACGTTTTTTTTCCAGGTAATGTGAGTAAAAAGAGAGAACTGTCTATTTGTAATTTCAATATGTTGAAAATGTTTGATGTAAAATGTAACGGATATCCTTCAAATTGGTTAATTGGTACAAGGTCACGTGACAACAAATGAGCTCAATTAAATTTTGCATTCTGTGTGCATTTTGTCTGTTTTTGTGTAGTTGTGCATGTGCATTTTTGTGGATGTAAAAATTGACGTTCCTATTTTTAGGTGCATGCCATTGCTTCTGGAGTTATGTGCATGTTGTGGAATGTTGGAAAGATCCATGCCAATTGACTGACAGGAGCAAAGTGACATCTGTGACCATTTGGGGCTAAGAATAGGTTATGTCACATTTTTGGTGTCTGTTTAAATGTCACTTAAGTGTAGAGTCAATGTATTATTGTACATGTTAGGAATTGTATTAGTTATGCCTGGGTAAAGGCCTGCCCAGTCATCAAATGTATAAGGGAAATTATAAGATTGAATATATTTGCAATTAAGATCTTGGCAATGCCTTTGTTTTATTTGTTTATAAGTGATCTACAACTAAGTGTTCTATGTGTTAATACTGCACAGTTGTAGTTGGAGCTCCAGTGAAAACTTTGTCATAAGTGTTATGTGGGCCCATTGTCTATTTATGTGAAATGTATTTTGTACTACCCTTTTTGGTGTAATTTGTTTCACTTGTGATGTCAGACAGCTGTCACATACAGTGATTTGTATTTCTTATTTGTTGTCTACAACAGGTGTAAAGTTTACTTGTGTGTGGATCATAAAGAAATAGCAACCTAGGGTCTGTCTGAGACTATTGTGGGAGAATGATTTCTCTATGCATCTTCACTAAATGTTATCTTTATATTTGTGTATATACCACTTTTTGCTTATTTATTACCTGAGCTATTCAAATTTCTTCTTATATTGATTCACAAGGCCAGAAACAAATATTATCATCAATTATGTTTTAGTCTGGTTGTTTAGGTTAGTGAGATATTCAGTCTCCTATTGAACATGTGTCTGTTTCATTGAGTATGAAACCCTTCCTTTATTTAATTATGTTTTTGTATCATTAGTGGTGTATTTTGTACCCTGCTATATTACATATTCAGGGTCCAAAAAGACGGGAGATATGATATGGTTAAATAAGGAATGACGGACATATGGGACTGTGGGATAGAATACAGACTGGTCACAGGAAATTCTCATAGCACAGGTGACTACATTGCTCATTGTCTAACTGATACCTTAGGTTGTCTTGTAGATTATGTCCTGAGGAATCTATTAGATCAGAGATCTTCTTACTATCCTGACAGCTGGGATAGAGAACCACTCCTGCCCTATCAAAGTAGGGGGAGCTGAGGGCATCGCTGATACATGTAAGCTGGTAAGAGGTGTCTTTAGTATTGTGGTTATGGGCAAGTCTGGAGATGTAAGACCTTGCTGGGTCCTCAGGAAATCTCATGATGAATGTTGATGAGTGGTTGTGATCCTGACACTGCCTCTGTATTATGTAATACCTAGGTGTGGGCACACATATGTTATCTGATGAGGCAGCTGAGGCTGCTGCTCTGCTCTACCTTTCCCATAGGATATGGTCTCTTCATGACTGTGAAGGATAAAGGTCCTGTAGTCGTGTTAGATGAGCTGCAAGGATAGATCCCACTGGCTGAGAGGAAGCACTGGGAAGCCTTCAGTGTATCTTGGAGTGATGGGAGCAGGAATAAAATAGTGCCTGCCTAGAACTAAGTTTCCATAATGGTTCAGTTTGTGGATGGAGGGACCAGTGTCAGGAGAAGGACTATGTTTGCATGATGATGGGTCACCCTGGGATCTAGCAATGCTGCCAGATTTGTGCAATGATAAATGTGTCTGCCATAACCTTACAACACTGTGTGAGTTACAGAAAGGCACATGGAGCAGCTTACACATCTCAGCGACTGCAAAGGGTAACTTGAGACTGTCAAGGGTTGGTAAGTATAAGGATGTTCTGGTCTGTGCAGATCTCTTCTCAGGTGGACAGAAGGTAGATGTACCAGTAAGAGTGGTAAAGGTATTGCCTTTGCTCAAAACGTAATAACTGAATGTTTTAAAGAATCTGGATAGAGGTCATGCTTTCCACACTCCTTAGCCTGGAAGCAGTGGGAAGGGAAGGTGGAAAGACTGAATTAGACCGTCCAGCTTGGAGTTCAGGAGGCAATGACAAATGTGTGTTATCTAATGACAAATGTGTGTTAACGAACTGGAAATGTTTGTCAACTGATAAGAAATCAGGAAAACCAGTTAGATGTATCCTGGTATGATGTATAGTGTTTATATGTCAGCCTTTTTCATTTTCATATAGGAGTATTATGGCTATAAGCTTGTTAAACATCATGTGACCATAGTAAAATATAATTTTTATTATAAGTGTTTCCTATTTATGGAAGTAGTTTTTTTGTTAAATTATTGGGACCTGGCATAGAATTGTTAAAAGTAGTGTCTTTTCTAGTAGTATGACATGTGCCAGGTGGTGGGTTCTATCTGTTATATATAGATCCTATTGGTCTTTGTGGGTCTAACATGATGTTGAGCAAGTTTAAAGGTCAAGGGAAAAAATATCAACCATCTAACTTAGTAGAGGATGAGAATTTCTGGTGACCGTCCTGTCTCAGTTTGTTTACTCAACTGGTGGTGGCCTTGAGGGATTAATCAATTTTTGGGATTTTAAATGTATTGTTAGTAGAGGTGTGTATTTTTGCTGTTTTTGCTGTCTTTTAAGCTTGTGTTTTGCTTTTGTGTAAGGTAAATTTAAAGCAACAGCTGAAGATGCTGAAACAGTACAAGTCCATTGTGGTCCAAGCTCAGCAGAGTCCAAGGGGAGATGATTAAAGCTTTCTGAAGTCAGATGATGTGACCCTTGAACTTCTGGAGTTTGGCGCCGCATAAGAAGATCACCCTACTTCTATACTATATTTGATACAATCCCTTAGATATAGTGAAATAACTGGTCTGCAAGAGTTCCAGAGTTTTAGTATTTCCTTATGAGGTTGTGGCCCAACTGGTGAATGACGTTCGAGTGTCCTGGTCCGGGGGATCCGGCCAGAAGTAGCTGTTTGGGTGCAACAACATAAGGAGGCAATAAATGTGTTCAAAAGGAGGAAATGTGAATGCAAATAAAATAATAATGTAATAAGTTTATGTGAACACAATTATTGCCTTGTGCTAGCTGTCTTAGGTCGTTGACCTTAGACAAGAATAGACATTGTACAGCTCTGTGAATGACAGCTGTAGCTGGACTCTGCAAAACTACCCCCATCACTAAAGACTATTTATATATTTAGTTGCACATTCTAGCTTTATCATCAGCTTTATGTAAAGGACATATATGGCATCATGCGTTCTCTTGTCATCAGTCACATGTCTATGTAGATTGTGAGGGGCAGTCCCAGGATTTCACTATATATAATAAAGTTTATTTGAATGCTCTGGGGGGGGGGGAAGGTGGATGGAGCACTAAGCAACAACGTGTCACCTGTGTCTCTGTCCCTACTCCCTACCCCCACCATCTCCCATGGGGGGGATGACTATGTTCTCTCTGTATGTCTGTCAGTCTGTCTGTCTCACTCTCACACCCATAGATAACTTGCTGTTAGCCGCTGCAGCGACAGCGCTATGGGTAGACAAAGGTGGCAATTGCCCAGGGCCCCCAGGGAGAAAGGGGGGAATCTCTTCTTTCAAATGAATCTTGAATTTTGTTTCTAGGTGCTATGGATCCAGAGATATTCAGGTTTAAAGTGAGAATATCAGGTGCCATATTTATATATAAATATCTCCGTTTTCCTACATTTCAGAAAAACAAGATTCAGAAAAACTAGATTCATATAAAAGAGGAGACTCTCTTCTTTCATAGGAAAAAAGAAGTGAGGTTCTATGAGTCACAGAACCAGAGATACAGCCCTCTGAAGTGTCTCCCCCATCTCCAGATTCTTAGCCATCAGGCTGCGGGAGCATTTGCTGCACACAGGAGCTGCTGCACCTCACAGATAATGGAAATATTCACTTTATATGTTACTAGTACTACATTTTGAGAAGGGATAATATCAACTAATATTCATGTTTTTAACCCTTCTCTATGCAAAGCTAAGAACACACTTTGGGCCACATGTATCAATCTTTTTTTTCTGTTGTTTTTGCGCCTTTTCATTCAGGCGCACCGTTTTTGTGCCATTTTTGCGACTAAATGCCAAACTAGCTGCCCAGCAAAAATAACCAGCTTTCCCTCATTTATCCTAGCAATCCAGATGTTTTGATGCGCCTAATGATATTCATCACTTGCGACTTTTCATTTAGGCGCAAAAACGGGCACAAAAACACTCCAGCCCGAAGCTGGCGTTAACTGAGAAGAAAGCACTGAGCCCCTTTGCAGAAGAGCTCATTTCTAACAGCAAAGCTCAATCAGACACTGCAGACACTAGAACAGATCATACAGACATGAGATACTCTGCAGACAGGAGCTGCAGACTCTATTTACACTTCATCACCTTCTATTTACAAAACATTCTGCAGAATCCTGAGCTCAAAGCAAGAGAGAAGAGAATGTTACAGAATGTTGCACATAGTACTGACAAGTGTCCCCCATGTAATTCTGCACAGTGTCTGAGGGGGATACTGTGCAGAATTACAGGGGTGCAGCAGGAGACTAGCACTGGGGGATCCCCTCCAGGAGAAGCCCCTGCTGAGGAGGTCACTGGGTGCTGGGTGTCACACACCTTGGTGCTGCTGTGAGTGTTATCTTCATGCTGGGCTGTGGGAGAAGCAGAGAGGAGCTTGTAGCAGGATCACATGTAAGTGCCTGAATCTAACATTACGCCTTAACTGCGCCAAAATTGTGCCTAAACTGTGTTAAAGTAAAGTGATTAATAAGATGCAGGAAATTACCTTATCACAGATGGTTGTAGCTTGTGATAATTCTGGAAAACAGTGCGCCAGAATTTAGGCGCAACTACTACACTTAGGCGCACAAAAGTGATAAATGTGGCCCATTCTCTCTTATTCCCTTTTATTTTGTGATAGTTATTTTTTGTTGGGAAAATTGACTGATACGATGAACATTCAATCCTCTTCGCTTAATGTGACTACACCGTGACCAGAACATGTCCATAAAGTTATATGTAACACCAAAAACACACACATGTCCTGGAATAAAGTTTTTATTTCCCATCATCCTCCATTATTTACACCTATGTTATGACGTTCTCACTCTCATTCTTATGAAGCGCGGAGGGTTCTGTTATTGTGATAATACAATGGCGCACATCTAAACGTGACTATTATTATCTCATTAGAGAGGTTTATGGATGTGTAGTTATTTATTTGGGTTACCATTGTCTAAGGAACAGACAATGATACATATGTGTGAATTTTCTGCAGTTCCCTTTGCTGCATATTTTGGTGAATATACACATGTGGGGTATGTATGGTCTCCTCACATCTAACTGTTTTAGGAAAGTATATTTTCTTTATATAAGTATCTGGATTTGTACATATTTTAGAGGAAATTTTGAATGTTAATTGCCAAATGCATCGCCTGGTTGTCTGCTTTCAAAATTCTATAGGTTTTATGGTGCCTTTACTTTTTATTCTGTTTTATTGATATATTTTGCAGGTTGTGACTGTCTAAAAATGTCTAGCTGAAAAGCAGTTATCTAGTTATTACAGTGTTAGTGATAGTATGTGGATTTATTCATGTGAACATATCAATAGGGCACATTTGTGAACTCTACAAATGTCCATGTTTGGATCAAATTTTTTGCCATCAAAGTCAAATTTTAAGTATTTTTTATAAAAAGTTTCAATTTGAATCAAAATTGCATGAAGGCGCCTATGTCTATAAAATCTTTGATGCAATTTTGAAAATGGGGCAAGTGTCTGCTTTCAGAAAATATCGGTCCCTCTCCCCAATGGGCCTCACAGTCTAATCAACCTACCAGTAATTTTTTGGAGTGTGGGAAGAAACCGGAGGACCCGGAGGAAACCCACGCAGACACAGAGAGAACATACAAAATCTTTGCAGATGTTGACTAGCGCTGCAAGGCTGTAGTGCTAATCACGGAGCCACCATGCTGCCCATAAATCTCCCTATCATTTATCTATCTCCTATAAAATTCTCCCATATTACAGTTTGTTTTACCATACTAAAGGAGCCTCTTGCTGACTGTGACTGGTCATAAAATAGTTTTATTTTGGGGCCCCACTTTTAGTTTTGCCCAGGGCCCCACTTTCTCTAGAACCGGCCCTGGCCATGGAGAAGATGGAAGACCTGGAAGGGGAACAAAATGGGACATTTTGGAAAAACGGTCCATCACCACCCAGATAAAAATACTGCCTGAAAAGGCAAGCAGAATGGTGACAAAATCCATTGCCACATGGGACCACGGGCGACTGGGTATCAGCAACGGAAGTAGCAGTACAGCCGGTTTGAGATGAGAGGCTTAGTTGCGGGCACAGGAGGAGCAGAATCCCACAAACTCCCAAACATCCTTGATCGGGTCTGGACACAAGTAGTAGTGGGAGATGAGGGCCACAGTGCGTTGCACCCCAGGGTGCCCTGCCACACGAGAAGAATGTCCCCAAGACAGAATCTTCTTCCAGAGAGTAGGTCTATCATATGTCTTGCAGGGAGGTAGCTGCCGAAGATCAGCTGGAGCTGCAACAGCAAGCTGGTCAGGAGAAATTATGTGCTGTGGAGCCGGTTTTTCTCCAACAACATTTGAAGCAGGGGACAGGGCATCATCCTTGACATTCTTGTCTGCTGGACAAAAATAAATCAGCAGATTGAAGCAGGAGAAGAACAATGACCAACTGGCTTGCCTGGGATTCAGTTGCTGGGCTGTTTGGAGGTACAACAAGTTCTTGTTGTCAGTGTACACACTTACGGGATGGAGAACTCCCTCCAGAAGATACCGCCATTGTTCCAGAGCAAGCTTGATGGGCAACAGCTCTAATTCCTCTCAGCAGGGGAGAAAGTTTTAGAAAAGAAGCCACATGTGGAGGTTTGACCCTTGGGCGCTTTCTGGGTGAGCACAGCTCCAGCTCCTACGGAGGACGCATCCACCTCAAGACAAGAAGAAAGGGTTTGTTCGTGTCAGGCCTAGTCAGCACCAGAGCCTAGGCAAAAGAGGACTTCAACTTGGAGAAGGCCATTTCAGCAGCAGGAGACCAGGCACGTGGATTGGTAAGTTCCATGATGGGAGAGACCAGAGTGGAGAAGTGTGGAATAAATTGCCGGTAATAGTTTGCAAAACCTAGGAACCTCTGTATGGCTCGTAGGCCCTCTGGCCACTGAAGAACTGCAGACAGTTTCGTGGGGTCCATCTGGAGGCCTCTGTTGGAAATTATGTAACCAAGGAATGGAAAGCTGTGCTGGTCAAACTGGCATTTTTCTAGCTTGGCATAGAGGTGATTGGCACGAAGTCGAACAAGACCCTGTCTTACGTTTGCCTGGTGGGACTCAAGGTCTGGAGAGTACACTAAGATGTCATCTGGATAGACCCTGACACATGTATGAAGAAGGTCTCGAAAAATGTCATTCACAAACTCCTGAAAGACAAGAGGGGCATTACACGGTCCAAAGGGTATTACTAAATATTCAAAGTGCCCGTCACGGGCATTAAACACCGTCTTCCACTCGTCACCCTTGCAGAGATTGTAAGCACCACGGAGATCCAGCTTGGAGAACACCCTGGAACCACACAGGCTATCAAAGAGTTCTGTAATTAACGGCAGGGGGGTAGAGTTTTTCTAACCGTGATCGTGTTCAGCCCACAATAGTCTATGCAGGGACGTAAGGGGCCATCTTTCTTGGTAACAAAGTAGAAACCTGCACCAGCCGGAGAGGAGGACTTGCGTATGAAACCCCTCTGCAGATTCTCCTTGATGTAGTCAGACATGGCAGCCATCTTGGGTACAGAAAGAGGATAGACAGAACCTCTGGGAAGAGTGGCCCCCAGAAGGAGACCCACAGGACAATCATAGAGACGATGTGGTGGCAAAGTCTCTGCTTATTTCTTAGAGAAGACGTCAGTAAAGTCCCAGTAACAAGCTGGCAGACCCTGCAGAAACTTGGAAGACACAGAACAGGTCGAGACCGGAAATGGTGCCCCCATACATCGGGTTCGGCATTCAGGGCTCCAACACAGGATCTCACCAGTCTTCCAGTTGAGGTCCGGAGAATGGAGTTGGAGCCAAGAAAGACCCAGAAGAAGAGCTGATGTGGAACAAGGCAGGACATAGAAGGTCAAGTTTTCCTGATGTAGGACTCCAACTTGAAGTCGGATAGGATCCGTGTGGGACCGGACCGGATCGAAAAGAAGCTGTCGCTTACAGAGGAACTTAGGAGGGATGACTTGAGGGGAATCACTGGAATGTGATGCCAGGAGACCAAAGCGGCATCCACAAAGTTCCCTGCGGAACTAGAGTCCAGGAATGCTGAGACTTGCACGCGAGCACTGGTGCCGACACTGAGGAGTACCAGAATAGTCAGATGTGGAGAAGCTAAATTTACACCTAGGGACGCTTCTCCCAGAATCACTAGGTGCTGGCGTTTCCCAGATGTTGTGGACGGACTGGACAATTCCCGATGTTTTGGACTGGCGCAGTACAGACAGAGGTTTTCTTAAAAACGTCTCGAATGTTCCCCAGGTGTAAGTCGGGCTCTGTCAACCTGCATAGGTTCATCTTCAGACTGTATGACCGGGGAACGGCTTCTGGAAGACCGGAGTCAATCGAGGCAGACATGAAAGCCGGACTAGAGGTCGCTCATTCCGCAACTTTTCAGCTTGTTCCAAGAATCGCACGTCTATCCAAGGTGATAAGACCACTCATAGTAGCTGTCAGAACCCGGACAGCAATTGCATCTTTAACCCGTGTGGGCAGTCCTTTCTTAAAGGTCGCACATAAAGCCGCATCGTTCCAACAGAGTTCAGACGACAAGGTGTGGAACTGGACAGCGTATTCACCCACAGATGAGGCTCCTTGGCATAGATTCAGAAGCGCTGTTTTAGCTGAAGAGGCTTGTGCTGCTTCCTCAAACAAGGACCAGAACTCTGCTAGGAAAGTGGTATTGGTGGCCGTAACTGGATCATCCCTCCCATCTCGCTGACAAACTGAGATGGCATTAACATAATATGCAGCAAGCACTGGGTGATGAATCCTCTGCACAGTTTGGGGTCGCCATCGTATTTAATAGGCATAGATAGTCTCAGCCTAGGCTCTGGTGCTGGAGGACTAGCCGGGATGACAGGAGAAGTCGCAGGGGTAGTCGCTGGAACTTCCGTAGGAGTAGTCACAGGGGCCTGATGCTGAGGCTGAGAGTCAAGCAGCTGTCGGAGAGCGGAAGCGACTTGGCCTAAAAGTTCTCCTTGGGCAGAAATCTGCTGCGACTGCCGGGCGACAACACTGGAAAGTTCTGCCAGAATCTGATGTGGCTCCTAGGTGGGGTCCATTCCCAGATCTTACTGTCAGGACTGGGATTCTGTGGACCCTCTGGACCATCACGGGAGATGATACTAGGCGACACCTGGGATCAGAGTCTAAGTAGCACCTGGTCTTCAACAGAGCCCGCAGCAAAGCGGGATGGTCTTGCTGCGGCGGTGTACCACCAGGTCGTTCCACGGGTGCAACTAGCCCGGGGTGGCTGCCAAGGTAGTAATGCAGGAGACAGTCTGTAACCGGAGTGACACATATACTGAGTTCCTGCTGGCAGCAGCTTGAGGAGTGTGAAGCTACAGATAGATAAGTTCTTTATGGGCAGAGGAAGGCACAGCAGATCCAGTGTGTTATGGAATAGCAGAGATGTAGGAGAGTTGACTGCATCATTGTGTGCAATAAGCATCTCATGGATCTATCTCATATCTCTTTATGTTTCAGATATTAGTAGAATGTTCAAAAGCTAAATGAAAGTGGAGATAAACTTTAGCACATCTAAGCACATTACCAGCTCACAGAACTAGATGGATCATGATGGGAAACATTTACTTACCCGTCCTGCATGATCCCCAAAAGTGCATTGTCCGACCGGAATACACATCTGCCGCGATTCACTAAGATCGTGTGCCCCATATCTTGCATGTGTCGCTTCCCCGCTCAGGTCTGCCAGGGTTCACCCTCTTCTTCCTGGTGCATGTAAGTTCTTGGGCTTGCAAAATTGAATGTTTGATGGCACCCCCCCCTAATTTCTGTCCGCAACACAATCCGAACGCTTGCAACACAATCCCCTGCTAAATCCCTGTCACAGCAGCGCAAATCCCGAAAATGTCGGGAAATCCAGCGGAAATGTGATCCACGGGCCCTTAGTAAATAAGCCCCAATGTGTCTGCTTAGAGAGTCTCTGCCCACACCCTGGAATATTACACTGACCATCACTTAGTTATAGGAGCTAAAACAGCAATAAAACTGAGTAAAATTGTGAAGAAAAGGGTTGAAAATGATCTTTATTAAGATGACCTTTAAGGTGCCAGGTTAACACAAATTAACTTGCAGGTTTCTGAAAGTGTTCTCTAATTTTGATTAGTGTTCTTTTACAATTATCTCATTTACATTTTCATTTTGTGCTTGAGAATATATACAATTTATGAAATCAGCTAAAAATATTGCTATTTTATACATGTTAGGATTAGAGATGAGCGAACATACTCGTCCGAGCTTGATGCTCGTTCGAGCATTAGCGTACTCGAAACTGCTCGTTGCTCGGACGAATACTTCGCCCGCTCGAGAAAATGGCAGCTCCCGCCGTTTTGCTTTTTGGCGGCCAGAAACAGAGCCAATCACAAGCCAGGAGACTCTGCACTCCACCCAGCATGACGTGGTACCCTTACACGTCGATAGCAGTGGTTGGCTGGCCAGATCAGGTGACCCTGGGATAGACTAGCCACTGCCCGCGCTGCTCGGATCATTCTGTGTCTGGATGCCGCTAGGGAGAGAGATGCTGCTGGTCAGGGAAAGCGTTAGGGTGTTCTATTAGAATAGTGTTAGGCAGGAGTGATTCAACAAGAACCCAACAGCCCTTCTTAGGGCTACAATAACGTTATACTTTTTTTTTTTTTATTTGCAGCTAGTACCATATTGTGAGGAATTTGCAGGGGGACTTGCTACCGTTGTGTTTAGCTCTTAGTGACACACATATCCACCTCAAACACCAAAGTGGGAAAATTTATTAGGGGTTTGATTTCAATTAGGCACAGTCTGGCAGTTTCTTTTTATATTACGTTTATTTTTTCATAACTCAGCGTCATCTCATCAGTGTGCTTTCATACTTGGCTAGAAAATAGCCAAAGGAGAATCCAAACGGCTTACTTACGCCTACAATAGCGTTATATATATTTTATTTCTGGTTGATCTGCTGGTGGCTGTCCTTGCTGCAGTGCATATACTAGCCAATTGTCAGGAATTTGGAGTGAGACTTGCGACCGCTGTGTTTAGCGCTTAGTGACGCACATATCCATCGCAAAGACCGAAGTGGGAAAATTTATTAGGGGTTGGATTTCAATTAGGCACAGTCTGGCAGTTTCTTTTTATTTTACGTTTATTTTTTCATAACTCAGCGTCATCTCATCAGTGTGCTTTCATACTTGGCTAGAAAATAGCCAAAGGAGAATCCAAACGGCTTACTTACGCCTACAATAGCGTTATATATATTTTATTTCTGGTTGATCTGCTGGTGGCTGTCCTTGCTGCAGTGCATATACTAGCCAATTGTCAGGAATTTGGAGTGAGACTTGCGACCGCTGTGTTTAGCGCTTAGTGACGCACATATCCATCGCAAAGACCGAAGTGGGAAAATTTATTAGGGGTTGGATTTCAATTAGGCACAGTCTGCCATTTCCTTTTTATTTTACGTTTATTTTTTCGTAACTCAGTGTCATCTCATCTGGCATAGCAGTGTGCTTTCATACTTGGCTAGAAAATAGCCATAGCAATAGGATAGCATTGTTTGGCTTTAAAAACTAAAAAACACAAAAAAAAAACTAAAAAACACAAAAAAACACAAAAAAAAAGTTAAAAAAAAATTAAAGTTATAACTTTCATTTTCAAAATGTTTAACCCGAGGGCTAGGGGTAGAGGACGAGGGCGGGGACGTGGGCGTCCAACTACTGCAGGGGTCAGAGGCCGTGGTCCTGGGCGGGGTGAGACACCACCTGCTGATGTGGGAGCAGGGGAACGCCGCAGAGCTACACTCCCTAGGTTCATGTCTGAAGTTACTGGGACTCGTGGTAGAGCACTGTTGAGGCCAGAACAGTGCGAACAGGTGATGTCGTGGATTGCCGACAATGCTTCGAGCAATTTGTCCACCAGTCAGTCTTCCACGCAGTCCACCCATGTCACCGAAATCGGCACTCCTCCAGCTCCTGCACCTCAGCCTCCTCCCCCCCAGTCTGCCCCCTCCCAGGAAAATTTGCCATTTGAACTGGCATACTCTGAGGAACTGTTTTCTGGACCCTTCCCACAGTCACAAACCACTTGTCCGGTTGCTACTGAGCAATTTTCCGATGCCCAGGTTTTCCACCAGTCGCAGTCTGTGGGTGATGATGACCTTCTTGACGTAGTGGAAGAAGTGTGTAAAGAGGTGTCCGACGATGAGGAGACACGGTTGTCAGACAGTGGTGAAGTTGTTGTCAGGGCAGGAAGTCCGAGGGGGGAGCAGACTGAGGGATCGGAGGATGATGAGGTGACAGACCCAAGCTGGGTTGAGAGGCCGGGTGAACACAGTGCTTCTGAGACGGAGGAGAGTCCTCGACCAGAACAGGTTGGAAGAGGCAGTGGTGGGGCCAGACGGAGAGGCAGGGCCAGAGCAGGTGCATCAGCGCCTAATGTGTCACGTAGTGAAGCTCCCGTGGCGAGGGCTCCCGCGGCGAGGGCTAGATTTTCAGAAGTCTGGAGGTTCTTTAAGGAAACACTGGATGACCGACGGACTGTGGTGTGCAACCTTTGCCAAACCAGGATCAGCAGGGGTTCCACCACTACTAGCTTAACTACCACCAGTATGCGCAGGCATATGAATGCTAAACACCCCACTCAGTGGCACCAAGCCCGTTCACCTCCGGCCGTGCACACCACTGCTCCTTCCCCTGTTTCAGCTGATAGTCAGCCCCCTGCCCAGGACCCTGGCACAAAAACCCCATCGTCGCCTCCACGATCCTCCACAGCATCCACCAGCGTTCAGCTCTCCATACCCCAGACGCTGGAGCGGAAACGGAAATATAGTGCAACCCACCCGCACGCCCAAGCCCTTAATGTCCACATCTCCAGATTGCTTAGCCTGGAGATGCTGCCCTATAGGCTAGTAGAGACCGAGGCCTTTCGCAACCTCATGGCGGCGGCCGCCCCTCGGTATTCGGTCCCTAGCCGCCACTACTTTTCCCGATGTGCCGTCCCAGCCCTGCACCAGCACGTGTCAGACAACATCATCCGTGCCCTGACCAACGCCGTTTCTGACAAGGTCCACCTGACCACAGACACGTGGACGAGTGCTGCCGGGCAGGGCCACTATATATCGCTGACGGCACATTGGGTTAACTTGGTGGAGGCTGGGACCGAGTCTGACCCTGCGGCTGGTCATATACTGCCGACGCCGAGGATTGCGGGGCCTACCTCGGTCCAGGTCTTTCAGGCCTACTATGCCTCCTCCTCCTCCCACCCCTCCTCCACCTCCTCCTCCGAACTACCATCCGTGGGCATGCCGCCATCAGTCGGTAGCTCTAGGCACAGCAGCAGTGCCGTCGCTAAGCGACAGCAGGCGGTGCTCAAACTGCTGAGCCTAGGCGATAAAAGGCACACCGCCCAAGAGCTATTACAGGGCATTCCACATCAAACTTGTTAACTTTGTCGCCACCCTGCTGTGTAATCCACAAAATATACTGGCAAACTTTTATCATTTACCGATATTATTTCAGCGCTTCTTGCGCATCTGTTTACATTCCCCTCACCCGCCATATCCCAAACTTATAAGAACGCTACTACACTTGATCTTATACAAAAGGTTCTTAGAAGTGCTGTTTGGGGAGTAGCCTAGAGACAGGGGCTTGGATTGGCGAAAGCTCGCCTGGCAGCGGAGCGCCAGCTCCATGCCAAGATCCAACTAACATAGTTTTAACTGCAGCACCTTTAATCTACTACTAGTTCACTGCCTCCATACATGGTCCCCTTATCAAACGAGCTGTGTCAGGCAGAATTTTGGGTTGTTTTCATGGCTTCCATGTTAACTTTGTCGCCACCCTGCTGTGTAATCCACAAAATATACTGGCAAACTTTTATCATGTACCGATATTATTTGAGCGCTTCTTGCTCACCTCCTTTGGTTCCTCTCTGCCACCCATTGGTTTGAAGCCTGAGTCCATTTAGGGTATGTCGCCATGCCACTCTCTAGCCTGCAGCTGCTGCCGCTGCCTCTGCATGCCGTCCCCTATAGTGTCAGGGTCAATTATTGGATGTTTTAGATGCTATCTTGCTTCATTCTGTCACTCTGTCATGGCCATGCTGTTGCCCATAATTTTGGCATAATGGTGTGATTAAGCAGCCTCAGAGGCATCCATGCATGCTGCCCCTGCTGTTTCCAGTCCATTTCCGTGGTGTTTCCATCCTTTTCTGAGGTTCCCAGGTGTTTGGCCAAGCTTCCCTGTGCAGAGCCTTGGTCCCCTTGAAAAATGCTCGAGTCTCCCATTGACTTCAATGGGGCTCGTTATTCGAGACGAGCACTCGAGCATCGGGAAAAGTTCTTCTCGAATAACGAGTACCCGAGCATTTTAGTGCTCGCTCATCTCTAGTTAGGATATATTCACATAGGACTACACAATGACCTTGACATTTAGGAAATTCTGTGTTGATCTCTAGTTTATATGCATTATAGTACATAAGGTTGGAAAAAGACACAGGTCCATCAAGTCCAACCTATACAGTAAGATTAACAAATGTTTTTTTTTTTCAATGATACTTTTGTTCTAAAGAAAGGCATCTAGGCCTCTGTTGAACTTGTATTTAATACCGCTCCCTATGTACAAGAAAATAATGAAAGGTAATCAAAATGAATCCTCACATCCCTGGACGAGTAGTTTGCATTCCAGTCTCCATTTGTTTGGGATGTAAGAGAGCCTAGTCCGCCGGCCACGGACACAATAGTATCCAAATAAGATAAGATCCAAATCAAGAAATGGCTCAGCATCAACTTTAAAATCCACTTTTTTTTATTCCATTAGTTTAAAAAGCCCATAGCAAACACCAATAACTTCTATAACACTGCCCCATATTTACAAGAATATAACTACTATAACATTCCCCCATATGTACAGGAATATAACTACTATAATACTGCCCCCTATGTACAGGAATATAACTACTATAATACTGCCCCCTATGTACAGGAATATAACTACTATAATACAGCCCCCTATGTACAAGAATATAACTACTATAATACTGCCCCCTATGTACAAGAATATAACTACTATAATACTGCCCCCTATGTACAGGGATAGAACTACTATAATACTGCCCCCTATGTACAAGAAAATAACTATATAATACTGCCCCAATGTACAAGTACGTAAATACTATGTAGACGTGAGGGATCTGCTATATATAGGGAACTGATGTAGGCCTGCACCCCAATGTCCTCTTCTTATACAGCCTGTATGCTCATGTCCCTTTTTATTGACATCCAGTCAGCACCACATCCCCCCTCTTCAAACAGCCAAACTGCGTATGTCTATTCCCCCTCATATTCAGCCCCCTCATGTGTGCCTCCTCTTTTATTCAGCCTCCCATGTCTGCTTCCCCTCATATACAGCCCCCTCAGTCTGCTCCCCCTTATATTTAGCCCCTTATATTCAGTTCCCTCATGTCTGCTCCCCCTAATATTCAGCCCCCTCTTGTCTGCTTCCCCTAATATTCAGCACCCTCATGTCTGCTCCCTCTTATATTTATCCCCTTTATATTCACCCCCTCATGCCTGCTCCCCCATATATTCAGCCCCCTGCCCGACGGACACATCAAGAGTTGTATGCCATAATTTTATTTGCTTTATTAACAGCTGCCTGGCACTGGTCACTAAAATTAAGTTTACTATCCACCAGTACACCAGTTACAAATAATACTTTTCTTCTTGTTTAGGATTGATCTCAAGACTGAAATACCCAGTGTGTTCTATCCGAAGTACTCCATCCACGGCTGGTCTTGGCTATGGTGAGTATCAGAAATACAATGGGGCTTATTTACTAAGGGTCCCGCGGCCGCATTTCCGTCGGGTTTTCCGACGTTTTTGGGAATTGCGGCACTGGCACAGGCATTTAGAAGGGGATTGTGTCACATGCAATAAGATTTTGCCGCATCGGTCATGCGACAGAAATCGGGGGGCAGGCTGACCGCGGGATTTAACATTTAAATTGTGTCGCAAGACATACACTTACATACACCGAGAAGAAGAAGTTGAACTCCGGCGGACCTGAGCGGGTAAGCGTCACATGCAGGAAATCGCACGCTCGATCTTTGTGAATTGCGCAGGAGTGCATGATCGCTGCACAACGCACAGTGGGGATCGCGACAGGACCGGGTAAGTAAATGTGTCCCAGAATATATAAACAATTAAAGGAAAAGTACCCTATATCTTGAAAGCAGATGGCCTGACAGTTGCAGTTCCCTTAAAGTTATGTCACTATAATTTGCCTACCCAAATTAACTGCTATTTGCCCACACATGTCACCCTTACCTTTATTTATATTTTCCAACTGCTCCTTCCATTCTAAGATTTCACTATTCAGATATTTTGAAGTGCTGTGGGGGCTTTGACTCCACAACAGTAACAATTTTGTGGTGTAGTTGAAAGAGGAGAAATGTGGTTTTTCTAAGGAGACGGAGCCCAAAGGTGCTCTGCTAAAGCACTTTACACTTCTAATGTGCCCTTTAAAAAGTTATTCAAAGCCATGGCTATCTTCATTGAAATTATGTCACGAACATAATTAAAAAGTGCAACTAAAATGAATTAAAAAAATTTGTATGTAAATTGTACAGTATATGCTGAGGCTTGAGTACAACAAATATGTTATGACAAGTTTATAGAAATCACTATCATTGTCATTCATTATGGCTTACACTTATACATGGCACAGACAGTTAGATGTTAGGTGAAAAGGTTGTGTTTTTATTCCACAGTAATAAGTGGCGACGTTTCAGCTCAGTATGAGGCCTTCTCAAGCAATGTGTACAATGAAAAGGGCCGACAGTCCTCAGACAGACCGCCCATGTTAACCATATAAAGTGCAGAGAAGTATATACAATATGCTAGTAATATTAATACATACATAATACAATACCATAAAGTGCAAATTGTCAAATATACAGATAAACATCACAGTAGTTGATAAATGTAGTAAAGTGCATGAAAAAAAGAGTGATGAAAAATCAAATATCTTCACAATGAAACACATCAATTCCCCGTCTGCTCCATACAAACAAGATGTTTATCGTTGTATCAGTACTGTTATGATGTAACAAACTTGTGAGAAATGTAAGTGTGAACAGCACATGTAAACAAAAGCCAGAAAGCAAGCCTGCTGACTTTTTTATTTTTGCTTATATTTTGCTTGTTTTACTTTTTGGTGCATTCGAACTACCTGTTACTTATTTCTAAATTTTAATAACAGGTTCTGGAGGGAATGTATAAAAAGAAATGAATTGACACTTTTTTCAATGGCACAAAATCACTGGTATTTTATTTTGAATTATAATTGTACATCACCGTGGCATATATATATAAAATGTTTATTCTCTAAATGAGTATGATTCTTAATCTATTTTTTCTCCCAATTTTGTACAGTGAAAACTACTTTAAAAAAAAAAAGTACATTCATTTTTGCATCACTATCTTCTCAAAGTTGTAACTTATTTTTTTGCCAACAGAGCTAGTTGCGTCCTTCTTTCTGTGTGATGATTTGTAACTTTCTTGATTCCATTCAAGGTTATACATGACTTTTTGATTCCCCTTTCTTAAGCTTTCTTTGAGAAGAGGAGACAAAACACAGCAGTTTTATATTTGCCGCAAATGCATGTGCTCAGTTAATGGAAATGGACCCATGTGCTGGTCAGATCCCAAGCACTGAACACAGTACACTGGACGAGAGTGCACTGTAGAGAATTATTTGCTTGCGCTCTTTTCTCTATTCTCTATATCATAGAGAATTATTTGCTGGCGCTGCTGTTTGACCGGCAGACAGGGATTCTTGTCCACTGTACTCTGCTCTGTCCATGGATTCTGACTAGCTCATGAGTCCGTTTCCATGGACCCAGCACGTTTGTTTGCAGCCAGCCTTTTGGGGGTTTTTTATGATGTTTACTGAGTGGATTAAAAAATTGATTGGTTTCAAAATCAGGGCCTTTACAAACACAACAATACCGAATATGTATGGTTTATATTTATTTATTTTATTATTGCTGCTTTGCTTAATGGAAGTTTCCAATATACCTTCAATATTTAAATTCAAATTGCATTTCTGCAAATGGAGGTCTTTTGACCAAAAGTATCAAGGGTAAGTATAAAATTTAACTTTTATTTCTATTTTTCTAATAAATGATTCAGAACTCAGTCTGTAACTCTTATGGAACTCTCAGTTCAGCCCTGACACCCCCTGAGGATGCCAGATTGTGGCGAAACATGTCGGGGGGGCTGACCGAGCGAGAAACATTTTAATCTTTGTGATAAAAAGCAGTGGATAGCCTTAGAGCCTAGATGTGTCAGACTGCAGCGACACATCTCTAGGTTCTATTTAGAAATTATCTCTAATACTACAGCTCATAGAGGGACTATTTGGATACCAGAATAGATATATGCGTGTGTGTATGCAAATGTGAATGCCTGATATCTCCTACAAATACCCCTTCCTTGAGAGCATGTGAATGCCTGATATCTCCTACAAATACCCCTTCCTTGAGAGCATGTGTGAATACGGGCAAAGAGAGGAATTATGACATACTAAATGGTCGATTTCCTCCACCAATTTTGGAGACTGTCAGGAGCGCCACGATAAGCCTACAGCAGCCAGGTGACTAGCACAATACCCACACGTATATACCACACGGGTATAGACTCCAAAGGTCTCCCTCCACGATAATACAATATCTATCAATACTCACCCTCCGCTATCACATAAATATTTTAAATACACCTTTTTCGATTCAGCATATTGATTTCAAATAAGAGTTACAGACTGAGTTCTGAATCATTTATTAGAAAAATAGAAATAAAAGTTAAATTTTATACTTACCCTTGATACTTTTGGTCAAAAGACCTCCATTTGCAGAAATGCAATTTGAATTTAAATATTGATTTATAATAGGTCTAGACCAGAATTTAAAATTCCGGATCTTTCCAATCCAATTTTTTGTTTTTTCCTAATATACCTTCAAAACCCATTATTCACGGTTTTCATAGATCTCTGCTTGTTGTCATTTATTGGGAAAGCTTCATTGCTAGCTGCCAACTAATAAAAATCAGGTTTCAGAAATATCTTCTTTACAAAATCCCATTTGTGGAAAAATTATTATTGCTATTGTATTTTTCCTAAAATGTGTGCTGGCAGGTCACAGGAGCATGTTACGCTCAGCTGGGAGTTAGAACCCCATGGTCCCAATCATTTCCCATGTTCTTTCTAGCATCTAGACAATAATAAACATGAGTTCTATTCTATTATATAGTTTTATACTTGTAGGATACCGAGTGAAAATACATTTGTTAATAAAGCTTTGCATAAGTCAACTGGGTCAGTAGATCATAATACAATTATATTCTTCATTTTATTCCAAGGCTCATGGGAGATTGATCCTAAAGATCTGACTTTCTTGAAGGAATTAGGGAATGGACAGTTTGGGGTTGTAAAGTATGGAAAATGGCGAGGACAACATGAAGTTGCAATCAAAATGGTAAAAGAGGGCTCTATGTCAGAGGATGAGTTCATTGACGAAGCAAAGTGCATGATGTAAGTGACCCTTATTTTTAACTTTCACAACATTGTTATTGCAGATAGGTGCCTAAACAATTTAAACCGGTTTCTACTTCATGACAAAAATATTTACTGTATATAATAATGACATATTTACTACCTGGTCATACAAAACAAAATGGGGGACTGAATTTGTATATAGTAACACGTCCACACATCAAACAATCATATGTATTACAAGAAAAGGAAAAAAGAAGATGTGTATATAGGACAAAAATACTTTATTGAATAATACAGATATTAAAAACACTAAAAAAGCTATAAGAAGCTTTACAGTACAAATCTGATGTGCAGGGCCAAATGAAGGATATAACTGGACGGCAATGTACTAATGTGCTCCAATAGAAAAATAATTCAATATAGTAACATCAGAAAAATCAATAATCATTGGAGCAGAGAAAGTGCATTGGTGCAAAGTTCAATTCTACGAACATGATGACATGATGATAAAAGATTTACATGATATTACCGTCATATAGTGAGACACATGTGTTTCGCATGGGCCAACTTGACTCACTATATGACGGTAAGATCATGTAAATCTTTTATCATCATGTCATCATGTTCGTAGAATGTTACTATATTGAATTATTTTTCTATTGGAGCACATTAGTACATTGCCGTCCAGTTATATCCTTCATTTGGCCCTGCACATAGGATTTGTACTGTAAAGCTTCTTATAGCATTTTTAGTGTTTTTAATATCTGTATTATTCAACAAAGTATTTTTGTCCTATATACACATCTTCTTTTTTCCTTTTCTTGTAATACATATTTACTACCTGGTTTCTTATTCCCCAAAATGTTTACTTTTAAACACAAATTGGAGTATATATAAACCAAGAACAAAAACATCTGTCAGAAATTTATGAGGACATATGAGCAGCATAGACTGGATTTCCTGCTTAGTGAAACGCATCTATAAGCCACAATGGAAAGCTGCTAATATAGAAACAGGATGGAACAACTTCCATTTTGGTGGACCAATCCCATGGATAAATTGCATGGTTAGCTAATTATGCTGTCCCACACTCAGCTTTCTCAGTGATAACAGCTGTTGGTATGAGAACCTGAGGTCGCATTCACATGATGTGTTGCGCCATGCTTTTTGCTACATTTTTGACGCATTCCAAAGGCTGGAATTGTGATCATATGCTGAGGTTACATTGCATTTAAGAAAATGGAGTGGAAATGCAATGTAAACTTAGCATGTGATCAAGGCTGAAACCTTTGTAAACACAGCAAAAAACACAACGTAACGCAATGTATAAGTAGGGGAATGCCTGTATAAGAATACATACATACAAAATGAAGACTATACTATGTTATGTACACAATTCCAAGACAAAATAGATTTTTTTATTGACGCGTGTTTGCTTTACAGGAAACTATCACACCAAAATCTGGTTCAATTATATGGAGTCTGCACAAAACAACGTCCGATCTTTATAATTACAGAGTACCTTTCAAATGGCTGCCTTCTTTCTTACCTTAAAGGGGCACGTTCTCATCTGGGACCAAGTAATCTCTTGTCTATTTGTGATGGTGTTTGCGCTGCTATGAATTATCTTGAGTCTAAGCAGTTTCTTCACCGTGATCTGGTAAGGAATGCCCAATTCAACATTACCATTAAATCTAGAGATGATGACATTACCAGTGGAGTGCCACAGGGGTCAGTATTGGGGGCCCTTCTTTTTAATATTTTTATTAGTGACCTTGTAGGGGGTTTACACAGTCAGATGATACTTAGCTGTGTAAAGTAATTAATACTAAGGTCGATAGTTTAGCATTACAGAGGGATTTGTGGAAACTTGAGGAGTGGGCAGAGAAATGGTTGATGAGGTTTAATGTAGATAAATGCAAAGTTATGCACTTGGACAATTAATACAAAAAGTTGAATTATTATATGTTTTGCCCTTATACAAATACTGGAATATTTAGTACAGTTTTTGGTACCAGCGTAGAAAAAGGAAATAGTAGAACTGGAATGGTGCAGAGTAGAGTAACCAAGATTATTAGGAGAAAGGGGGGACTAGAATACAATGACAGATTACAAAATTTGGGCTTATTCAGTTTAGAAAAAAGACGACTGAGGGGAGACCTCATCGCAATGTACAAATACCTGAACGAGCAGTACAAGGATCTCTCCAAAGATCTTATTTATACCTAGGCCTGTGACCAGGACAAAAGGGCACCTAAAGGAGAGACGATTCTACCATCAACATAGACAAAGGTTCTTTACTGTAAGAGCAGTGAGACTATGCAACTCTCTGCCGCAGGAGTTTGTTATGTCAGACTCTATGTTCATGTTCAAGAGAGGCCTGAATTCAAAAATATCACGGGTTATGGGGAAAAAACATTTGTTTAATTCTTAAACATTGGACTTGATGGACTTCTTGATGGCGTCTTTTTTCCAGCCTTATATACTATGATGCTATGTCAGGAAAGTAATGCTTGTAGTTATCTCCACTCCACTTTACAGTAAGGATAAATAGACTGGAGAGAGCAAGCCATCCCAAATTTGGAGGAGAGATCGGCTGTGTCCTTCAACAGGGCTGAAGCTAACAAGACATGATACTTGAACTGTACCTAGAATTGTCCGAGTTTGCCCTGGGTAATCTGACCTACCTGGCCAGTAGTATGGCATCAGAGCAGCTTTTTAGTGCAGTGAGGGCATGTTGCAACAATATTACAAATGTGAACAGACTGCACTTAAAGGAAACCTACCACTTTTAGTGGCAGGTTTCTGATGGAAATACCGGGCACCAGCTCAGGGTGAGCTGGTGCCGGAGCTTATTTTCGTTAGTGTTTTAAACCGCGGTATCGCGGTTTAAAACACTTTTTAAACTTTATAGCCGGCACAGGCAGGTACGCGCTCGGCGCTTATCATGTGCGCGGCTCTCATTCACTTCCTATGTAGCCGCGTGCACGGTAAGCGCCGAGCGCGTACCTGCCTTGATTGACAGTCGGAACGACTGATGTGGTGGGCAAAGTGCGCATGCGCTGGTCTCAGGGAAAATAATACGAGCAGGGAGGTAGGGAGAGAGAACGATGTGTCTGTGAGTGAATGTATGAGTGAGTGGAAGAATGGATGTGGATGGCTGATTATTAGGGATTGCTTGAATGGGTATGAGAGCTGGATGCTTGGGATAGAGGGATAGAAATGGGAATTGATAATGTGCAGAAAGCCTGCAATTGTATACAAGAAGAAAGCGTGTCAAGACAACCAAACTATAAACAAAATATCAAACTTTATTTACACATATGCAATTTTGACAAACACTGACCAATTTAAAAACACTTTTACTATGCTATATACTATATATAGTAATGTCATACTGTGTTCCAATTTCATCCTCATTTCATTTTATTTCATTTTACTTCAATGCAATTAATTAACTTTATTAATTAATCTTTTAACTTGTATTTCACTCATGCAAATCTCCCCATTTTTATATATACATCTCTGTTATGCATATACATATTTATCCTACTCATTCCTCCCACCACCAACATAACTCATCCCCACTCATTCATCTTTCACCTTATTACAACAAATAAGGAGCACCAACTAACAACCGATACTACTAATGATTACAACAATCAATTATAGGCTTTCTGCACATTCACAAAAGAAGGGTGTGGGCCCTGCACAGCCAATATGCACCGGTTGTTTTATAGACACAAAAATGCCAGCAATTGTGTACAAGAAGAAAGCGTGTCAAGACAACCAAACTATAAACAAAATATCAAACTTTATTTACACATATGCAATTTTGACAAACACTGACCAATTTAAAAACACTTGAAATGTGTAACAAGTACACAAACAGGACTCAATGGGATGAAAAATGTCCAAGTCATCCCAAGAAAACCACCCTGGCTACAACAAATCTTATCTGGTGTTGATGAATATACAATAAGAGCTCCCAAAGGGAATCAGCTACATAAGGTGCATGGTAACACAACAGTATAGTAAACTTTTCCTACATAACAATCATAAGAAATGAGGCACTGTGTATCACCCATATGTATACAAAATCATGGTAGTTTACCAGACAACACCAGAGACAGCCAGGGGGTCGTGATGCCCCACGCGTTCCGTCACCTAAAGTGACTTCATCAGGGGAGAGCAATCAGCTGAGTCGTTGTGGCGGCTTTTATAACAGCAGTGGGAGTCCCCTTAACTGCGGGCTGCTCAGTTCACATCCGGTTACTGCACCGGAAGTGTCAGATGTTGTAATTACGTGTGCGACACAAATAGCGCCAGAAATATTTTTATGCGCACGCGCTGTGTATAGGAGCGCCTGACTCAAATTTAGGCGCACGGGCAGCGCCAAAAAATATTTTTATGCGCACACTTGAAAAGCGCTGTATAGAGGAAAGTTCTCATTATGTAAATACAGTATATCCACAATGCGGCGCATGAAACTAAAGTCAAGAGGACAAAAAGCATGAGATCTCACCATATGAAGTATGGGTACAAGGGGTTCACTATTTGGCGCCTTGGTGCAGGTCTTACACTAGATGGTACTAATAGTTCAAATATGTATTAATACAAAATTCAAATAATACAAATAATACAAAATTGCATAAATACAAAATTCTCTCTAGTCGACGCATATCGATAGGAGTATAACAACTCCCACCCATATCAACATGGATTCCTACTGAACAAAGTATATAAGCGCGTATTTACAAGTTTTGCGCTGATTCAGACATATATGCCTACTTCCAAACATGTAATACACATGCAGAGGTCCGTAACGGCGAGCTAAAAGTCTATGCCCTATAACTAGAGCGTGCAAATTACAAGCATAGCGTATATTCATATAGATGTTAAAAATACATGTTTATCATGTTAACCTATATGTACAGAGCAAACCCCCGTTGAGGTACAGTCTGTGGGGACCCCCACTGCCATAAAACCACAGCCATCACACCTAGTAGATAATGACAGGTAATGGGCGTAGATGGTGCAGATAAGTCAAAAAACATTTCTTTCATATAATAACAACACAAATGTGTGATAGTAAATCCATTACAGGTACATTTCAAAATTACAAACAGCAATAATTCTTTAAAAGTTAAATCAAGGACCACGGAGACAGGCATCAGACCAATCCTGTCGAAGATGGTACCGGGAAACAAAGAAGGAGGAGCAGGAGAAGGGTCACTCATCTCGGGTTGTTATAATTTCCGATGAAGTTCCAATGTAATGATATGAGGGACAAATGGGCAATTTTACAGGTCCAGGGTGCAAGGTCTGTTCAACTGGGTGTTAGTCCTGGAGAGATAAATGTTGGAAGTTTCTATTCCTCAAGGAGGAAAGAGGAGAAGTGGGGCCAAAATAGGTAAGATGTAATCCCAAGGTTATGCTAAGACAGAAAGGGGATTGAAGAGAGGAAAGAAGAAAAAGTGCCAATATGAAGTAAAATCCTGGGCCAAGAATATCCCCTGTACCTCCAAAGAAGATAAGTGTGTGTATAGAAAAATGATAATCACCGTGCTACAAGATAGTCCTGAGAACCGTGTAATATAAGAATAAACTGATGTGCTCGTTAGGAGCGACCAATGGTCCCAAAGCATGTGAAAAAACGTGAAAAGTTGTGAAAAGATGTGTGGAAAATTAGACACTAAATAGTGAATATGGATCAACCGTGCTGTGAAAAAGTGATTAAGTAATATTTATGTGAAAAAATCAATTAAGGGAGGGAAAGACCTCCGCTATACAACCAAAACATAGAGTGAGATACATAACCAATATGTCATACTTACCAGGCTTCTAATGGCAGATGTATCGAAGAGCTGACGTTCTATTTCTGCTTATAAAAGCCTGTGAAGAGAAGGTCTTCGTTAATGCCCCGAGGGGCCAGACTCCCCAGCCTAAAGATCCATCTAGCCTCTCTGCGTAAGAGTTCAGGTACCAAGTTGCCACCCCGGATCGAGGGGCGAATCATATCCAGGGCCACCACTTTGAGTCCCTGTGTCCTACCTGAATGGTGTGTGCGAAAGTGCATCGCAACAGTCGACAAGGTCTTCCCCTGTGAGAAGCTGGATTCCGCGTTGTTGATTGTAGACAGATGCTGTTGTATTCTCTTACGCAGTTGTTGAGTTGTTTGTCCCACGTAGAGTTTTCGGCAAGGGCAGATGAGTGCATAGATAACATTAGTAGATTTGCAGTTAATGTAGTGGCGTAGAGGAACCTTCTCGAAGCCGGGCACATTCAGGTGGTTCTTGGAGACCTGCATAAGGGGACAGAGAGAACAGTCACCACAGGGGAAAGATCCCCTCAGTCTCATCCCCGTACCAATTGGGACCATTGTTCGTTTAAAGTGACTTTGTGAGTGTCTGTCCTTAAGATTCTGTGCTCTCCTTGCAATCAAAGTTGGTTTTGTGTCTATTACCCGTTGAAGCTTTGGTTCTGCCAGTAATATATTCCAATGTTTCTGCAGAATATAATGCAAGTCATGCCACTGATTATTGAATGTGGTGACAATACCTGGTTTGGGTTCAGGTCTCCGTCCTCCTGATCGGAACAGTTCTTCTCTCTTAGATCGCCAGGCTCGAGTGTATGCCCTTGACAAAGATCTTTTCGGGTACCCTCTCATCCTGAAGCGTTTGGTCAGTTCGTTAGCATTTTCCCGAAAGTCTGTATCGCGGGTACAGTTCCTCCTCAAACGGATGAACTGGCCCACTGGGATTCCGGTCTTTAAATGTCCAGGGTGGAAACTATCAAAGTGAAGTAGGCTATTAGTAGCCGTCTCCTTGCGAAATAAGTGGGTTATTAGTTGATTATTCAATACCGACACTTTGAGGTCAAGGAAATCCGCAGACATCTGTGAAAAATGGGACGTTAAGATAATATTCCATGGATTTTGGTTTAATGATTCCACAAAATTTTGACAAGCAGAGAGGGGTCCATCCCAAATCAGAAGCACATCATCAATAAAGCGGTACCAACCGACTACATGTTGGCAAAAATCCTGCCTGGGGTACACGTGTGCGTCCTCCCACCAACCTAAAAATAGGTTGGCATAGGAGGGCGCACAACGTGCCCCCATGGCGTTTCCAGATACCTGTCTGTAAAAGACACCATCAAACACGAAATAATTGTGTTTTAGTACGTACTCAAGTAAGTCCAAGAGGAATGAGTCGTGTCGTCTATCTCCAGTTGATTTCCGGTCCAGTTGGTATGCCACAGCTGCTAGGCCATCACCATGCGCTTTATTCGTGTAGAGAGCTTCTACATCAAGGGTGACGATCCAGGCCATGTTTGGGATGTGGAGATGCTTGACTTTTGAGATTAAATCCGCAGAATCCCGGATGTATGAGGGGAGATCCAAAACCAGGGGCTGCAGAAAAAAATCAACATACATACAGGGTTTCTCCACCAGTCCACCAATCCCTGACACGATGGGTCTCCCTGGTGGGTTGGTCAGGGATTTGTGGACCTTGGGTAACATATAAAAGGTGGGAATAACCGGGTCCTTAACAGAAAGGAAATGATGCTCCTTTTTGGAAATGATGCCATGGTATGAGGCTGAATCCAACAAATCAGTATGTTTCTTTAAGAAGACCTTCGTAGGGTCAGAAGGCAGGGGGGAACAGTAGATTCTGTTTCCTAGCTGTCGTTTGGCCTCTACCAGGTACAATTCTGTGGACCATAGAACCACATTCCCCCCTTTGTCCACCTCCTTTATCAGAAAGTTGGGATTAGATGCCAAATTGCCAATGGCCTGGCGTTCTAGTTGGTTCATGTTTTCCCCACTTAGTTTGTTCTCAGGTAGGCGTGCAATTTCCCCACATACACTCTGGTAAAACATTTGTATGGCCGGTACCAAACCCAAATTGGGGGTCACCTGTGAAGGTATTCTCAAGGTACAGGGGCGCCTACCTGTCGGGTTAGGTCTCTCGTTCTCTTGGAGCAAGTCCAGGAGATCTCGAAATGTCTGTTGATCTTCTGCAGGTATGGTGTCCAATATGGAAGGCTGTTGGTAAAAAATGTTAAAGGCCAGTTTTCTGCAGAAAAGAAAAAGATCTTTAGTAAACTCAAACTTATCCAGTCTTTTCATAGGTGAGAAGGAGAGGCCCTTCTCAAGGACCGCTAATTCAACAGGGGATAAAGTATAATCAGACAGATTAACAACTTGTAAATTACCGTCCATGGGGCCGCAGGTGTTCTTCTGTGTGGTCACTTGTGTCGGGCTTTGCCCCTCTTCTGATTGCGTAATGTTCTCTTTTTGGGGTTTGTTTGTTCTACGACTCATTCCTATTGGACTTACTTGAGTACGTACTAAAACACAATTATTTCATGTTTGATGGTGTCTTTTACAGACAGGTATCTGGAAACGCCATGGGGGCACGTTGTGCGCCCTCCTATGCCAACCTATTTTTAGGTTGGTGGGAGGACGCACACGTGTACCCCAGGCAGGATTTTTGCCAACATGTAGTCGGTTGGTACCGCTTTATTGATGATGTGCTTCTGATTTGGGATGGACCCCTCTCTGCTTGTCAAAATTTTGTGGAATCATTAAACCAAAATCCATGGAATATTATCTTAACGTCCCATTTTTCACAGATGTCTGCGGATTTCCTTGACCTCAAAGTGTCGGTATTGAATAATCAACTAATAACCCCCTTATTTCGCAAGGAGACGGCTACTAATAGCCTACTTCACTTTGATAGTTTCCACCCTGGACATTTAAAGACCGGAATCCCAGTGGGCCAGTTCATCCGTTTGAGGAGGAACTGTACCCGCGATACAGACTTTCGGGAAAATGCTAACGAACTGACCAAACGCTTCAGGATGAGAGGGTACCCGAAAAGATCTTTGTCAAGGGCATACACTCGAGCCTGGCGATCTAAGAGAGAAGAACTGTTCCGATCAGGAGGACGGAGACCTGAACCCAAACCAGGTATTGTCACCACATTCAATAATCAGTGGCATGACTTGCATTATATTCTGCAGAAACATTGGAATATATTACTGGCAGAACCAAAGCTTCAACGGGTAATAGACACAAAACCAACTTTGATTGCAAGGAGAGCACAGAATCTTAAGGACAGACTCTCACACTTTAAAGTCACTTTAAACGACCAACGGTCCCAATTGGTACGGGGATGAGACTGAGGGGATCTTTCCCCTGTGGTGACTGTTCTGTCTGTCCCCTTATGCAGGTCTCCAAGAACCACCTGAATGTGCCCGGCTTCGAGAAGGTTCCTCTACGCCACTACATTAACTGCAAATCTACTAATGTTATCTATGCACTCATCTGCCCTTGCCGAAAACTCTACGTGGGACAAACAACTCAACAACTGCGTAAGAGAATACAACAGCATCTGTCTACAATCAAAAACGCGGAATCCAGCTTCTCACAGGGGAAGACCTTGTCGACTGTTGCGATGCACTTTCGCACACACCATTCAGGTAGGACACAGGGACTCAAAGTGGTGGCCCTGGATATGATTCGCCCCTCGATCCGGGGTGGCAACTTGGTACCTGAACTCTTACGCAGAGAGGCTAGATGGATCTTCAGGCTGGGGAGTCTGGCCCCTCGGGGCCTTAACGAAGACCTTCTCTTCACAGGCTTTTATAAGCAGAAATAGAACGTCAACTCTTCGATACATCTGCCATTAGAAGCCTGGTAAGTATGACATATTGGTTATGTATCTCACTCTATGTTTTGGGTGTATAGCGGAGGTCTCTCCCTCCCTTAATTGATTTTTTCACATAAATATTACTTAATCACTTTTTCACAGCACGGTTGATCCATATTCACTATTTAGTGTCTAATTTTCCACACATCTTTTCACAACTTTTCACGTTTTTTCACATGCTTTGGGACCATTGGTCGCTCCTAACGAGCACATCAGTTTATTCTTATATTACATGGTTCTCAGGACTATCTTGTAGCACGGTGATTATCATTTTTCTATACACACACTTATCTTCTTTGGAGGTACAGGGGATATTCTTGGCCCAGGATTTTACTTCATATTGGCACTTTTTCTTCTTTCCTCTCTTCAATCCCCTTTCTGTCTTAGCATAACCTTGGGATTACATCTTACCTATTTTGGCCCCACTTCTCCTCTTTCCTCCCCTTGAGGAATAGAAACTTCCAACATTTATCTCTCCAGGACTAACACCCAGTTGAACAGACCTTGCACCCTGGACCTGTAAAATTGCCCATTTGTCCCTCATATCATTACATTGGAACTTCATCGGAAATTATAACAACCCGAGATGAGTGACCCTTCTCCTGCTCCTCCTTCTTTGTTTCCCGGTACCATCTTCGACAGAATTGGTCTGATGCCTGTCTCCGTGGTCCTTGATTTAACTTTTAAAGAATTATTGCTGTTTGTAATTTTGAAATGTACCTGTAATGGATTTACTATCACACATTTGTGTTGTTATTATATGAAAGAAATGTTTTTTGACTTATCTGCACCATCTACGCCCATTACCTGTCATTATCTACTAGGTGTGATGGCTGTGGTTTTATGGCAGTGGGGGTCCCCACAGACTGTACCTCAACGGGGGTTTGCTCTGTACCTATAGGTTAACATGATAAACATGTATTTTTAACATCTATATGAATATGCGCTATGCTTGTAATTTGCACGCTCTAGTTATAGGGCATAGACTTTTAGCTCGCCGTTACGGACCTCTGCATGTGTATTACATGTTTGGAAGTAGGCATATATGTCTGAATCAGCGCAAAACTTGTAAATACGCGCTTATATACTTTGTTCAGTAGGAATCCATGTTGATATGGGTGGGAGTTGTTATACTCCTATCGATATGCGTCGACTAGAGAGAATTTTGTATTTATGCGCCGTACAATACATATTTGAACTATTAGTACCATCTAGTGTAAGACCTGCACCAAGGCGCCAAATAGTGAACCCCTTGTACCCATACTTCATATGGTGAGATCTCATGCTTTTTGTCCTCTTGACTTTAGTTTCATGCGCCGCATTGTGGATATACTGTATTTACATAATGAGAACTTTCCTCTATACAGCGCTTTTCAAGTGTGCGCATAAAAATATTTTTTGGCGCTGCCCGTGCGCCTAAATTTGAGTCAGGCGCTCCTATACACAGCGCGTGCGCATAAAAATATTTCTGGCGCTATTTGTGTCGCACACGTAATTACAACATCTGACACTTCCGGTGCAGTAACCGGATGTGAACTGAGCAGCCCGCAGTTAAGGGGACTCCCACTGCTGTTATAAAAGCCGCCACAACGACTCAGCTGATTGCTCTCCCCTGATGAAGTCACTTTAGGTGACGGAACGCGTGGGGCATCACGACCCCCTGGCTGTCTCTGGTGTTGTCTGGTAAACTACCATGATTTTGTATACATATGGGTGATACACAGTGCCTCATTTCTTATGATTGTTATGTAGGAAAAGTTTACTATACTGTTGTGTTACCATGCACCTTATGTAGCTGATTCCCTTTGGGAGCTCTTATTGTATATTCATCAACACCAGATAAGATTTGTTGTAGCCAGGGTGGTTTTCTTGGGATGACTTGGACATTTTTCATCCCATTGAGTCCTGTTTGTGTACTTGTTACACATTTCAAGTGTTTTTAAATTGGTCAGTGTTTGTCAAAATTGCATATGTGTAAATAAAGTTTGATATTTTGTTTATAGTTTGGTTGTCTTGACACGCTTTCTTCTTGTACACAATTGCTGGCATTTTTGTGTCTATAAAACAACCGGTGCATATTGGCTGTGCAGGGCCCACACCCTTCTTTTGTGAATGTGCAGAAAGCCTATAATTGATTGTTGTAATCATTAGTAGTATCGGTTGTTAGTTGGTGCTCCTTATTTGTTGTAATAAGGTGAAAGATGAATGAGTGGGGATGAGTTATGTTGGTGGTGGGAGGAATGAGTAGGATAAATATGTATATGCATAACAGAGATGTATATATAAAAATGGGGAGATTTGCATGAGTGAAATACAAGTTAAAAGATTAATTAATAAAGTTAATTAATTGCATTGAAGTAAAATGAAATAAAATGAAATGAGGATGAAATTGGAACACAGTATGACATTACTATATATAGTATATAGCATAGTAAAAGAACCTTTTTAAGGTTGAGGTTACGTGAAGCCCTACACAGGGTGGTTAAAAGTATAGTGTCCGCATGTGCACATGCACGCAACATGCACATACAGACGCGTATGAGGGTGCATGCAAGGAATAGCGTGCATATGCGCAAGTGACAGCGACATGTACATTCCAAAGCGCAGGAAAGCATATAATAATAATAGTAATATAATGGTATAATAATAATAAAATAACATAAAATGATATAAAATAACATAACAATAGCAAACAACGTCCAGATTATTAACATAGAGCCTGCAACACAATTCTGTCGAGTTGCAGTAATAAATGTGACTCATTTTCCTAATCAGCGCTGCATGTGCAGCCGTGACACAATACTGGCGCAAACACTTCATAAATACACGTGCAAGAAGTTTGCATGAAGTGCAAAGTCAGATGGAAAATTGACACAAACACTTTAACAAAGGTGGGCCAGTGTGTTAAAATTGCATTCAAAAAAGCATGTAAAAAAATTATTCATATCAAATCAAGATTTTTTGAGAACTCTGCTGAATCAGTCGAATAGAATTTTTGAGAAATTCACTCTTCTCTATTTCAATAAAAAATAATAATAAACTGCATCATCTATTATTTTCTTTTAGGCGGCCAGAAACTGTTTAGTGGCTGAAGATGGCACAGTAAAAGTTTCAGATTTTGGCCTCTCAAGGTAAATAAAATCATTTGTTGCAGGTGTATTGTTATTGAAACTTATCATTCTAACTCAAAGTAGAAAACTAATGAACTAATTTGTTTTATTAAAACTAACAATTCACTAAAAATTCACAAAAAACAGCAAATAAGTTTCATGAACCTTTTATTTCACAAACCCATTTTAGACTGGGGACAAATGTATTGAAAAGAGTTCTTGAATCTGCAGTAGTTTTGAACACATAAAGAATGATGGGCATGACACTGCAAAGTACAGAGTTTACTTATGCAATAGATAAATCTGTGAGGCCTCTTTCACACTTGTACTGCAGATCACGTCACAGGGCAATGCATGAAAAACTTCCTTTTTTTTGCCTGCATTTTAGGTCAGTTTTTGCTAGGAGTCATTAGCATTTATTCATATTTCATGTTCTTGTTTCAAATCACATGATTCTTCAATTGGTACCCACGTGCCACGTCCTGCCTTTTTTCACATCACCTAGCAACCCATCCGTTAAAAACGCATTGTGCCTGTTGCTGTTTACTGGGACGTTTTATTCAACCACAAGCTTGGGGCCATATATGCGTCCCCACAACAGCAGTGTGAATGGGGCTTAATAAATGTGGTGCAAGCCATTTGAAATGTTTTTTTACTCCAGAAGTTTGGTGCATACAGCTTGATAAATCTCGAACAAGTTTTTTTTTTTAACTGTATTTTTATTGAAAAGAAAAGGTTTTACACATTTTTCACATATATTATCAAATCCTAACAATGATAAATTCATAAAGATTGGGGTTTTAAACCACTCTTAAAATTCTTCTCCGTCATCTTGGATCTACAAAGAGGCTATGGCATGATGAATATCTCCCTTTGTGTTCAGACCCATTTTCTGATATTCCTAACAATCACAATATTCTGTAATACAGGTTTTTCACTTTCCTTTATGGCCTGCATACCCCATTAACAAATATATTGCACTTCTGAGCCACCTCCCTTTAGGACATAAGTTACAGTTGGCAGTGTTGCACTCTTGGCAGCAGACCCAATACAGGAAAACATCATGTGCAGGTCTTATAAACTTTGCAGATCCTCTCTTTAGCATCCAGGCTAATGACCCTTTCACTGCCAACTGGAGCAGAGTCTTTCTTGGAGTTCAAGCCACATACGACAGCATTCTGGGGAAAACATACTCCTTGTGCGTCATTTATCACATTTTCCTTTTTGTTTCGCTATAATTTGCGGCCTTTTGTTGCCTCTTTTTTTGCATCCATTCTGTGTTTGTAGTCTTGGCTCTTTTGTTAAATGCAGGTTATTGATTAGACTTTATACATGCAAATTTTTGCAAAACTCATACTATTAGCTTTTCTATGCATGGTCAGGACTGGAGTATTTTTGCACAATTATTTGTGTCCCTTTGAGGTGCAAATCAATGTTAAATCTAGCACAAACATCTGGAAGCAGGAAACATCCAATAACACTAGACTAGACTAAGACTGCGTCGGAGTACAATGTAAATGCCGGTGTATTCATGAGGGAGTGGTCCGAGACACTGCTTCTCCCCCGGACCGCCCCGCTCGCTCCATAGGCAGACGGTGACTGCCCCTAATCCCACCCCCAATGCCGCCCCCTCATTATTACAACGGACAGCTTTGAGAGTGGTCCGGCGTTTACATTATACTCCGCCACAGTGTTAGATAGCGTTATCGGAGGTTTACGATAACGCTATCATTCTAACACTGCAGCGTTTGTTTTAGCACTAGGAGCTGCTTACTTTAATAAGCAGCTCCTAGTGCCAAATTTCTGGGTGATAGGTCGTCTTAAACCATGTTTGGATTGCAGCTCAGAATCAACATATTTTTTTCTTTGAAGAATAGAACAAGGAGGATTGTTTTCTATTACTTAAGTGCTCCCAAGTAAGAACTAGCGCATTATACAAATTAGCAATTTCCTTTAAAATGTAACTGCAGTTGGTGATAGAGCTTCTTCGTCAACTGGGGGCTTCATTGCTTTAAAAAACTGCATTAAAAACTTGTGAAAAAACAAATGTAGAATGCTGGCAGACGGTGGAGAAGAAAATCACATCCTGAGAATGATTTGTGAGGGATACTAGTAAAGTTAAAGAACGTGCATGAACATGTTCATGTTCCACTGCCTGGGTCCTATGATCTGAATAACTGCTGTAGAACTCTAGCAAAGCTTGTTACAGTATTTACTCAGAGCACTCCCCCACTGCTCATGTAGAAGCTACAATTTAGGGATATAAATCTATTTTCACTAATACTACTTACAACATACAAAAAGGTATGCCTAATGCTCAACAGGGCTGTTATGTAACTGGACAATATTTTATCTTCAAACAGAATGCATGCATCATGTGGTAGGGTCAAACAATCCCCTTTTTATGAGATGTAGGCAGCCAGGCTTTATGTGTCTTAAAATGTTTTAACCTTACTTATTAATGTAAAACCTGCACAGACATCAGTGAAAGCAACAGACACATGCATTTTTTATGTTGTACAGATATGTATTGGATGATGAATATACAAGTTCACTTGGCTCAAAATTTCCTGTCCGCTGGTCTCCTCCTGAAGTTCTTTTATTTAGCAAGTTCAGCAGTAAATCAGATGTTTGGTCATTTGGTGAGTGATGATTTTCTAGATTTTTTGTCTATTCCCACATGTCCTATTTGTTGCCATTTATTATGATTTATTTGGATTATAACATTACTAAGATTATTTGGACTATAATAATTTGATATATGGCATGGTTTTTATGCATCCTCTCATTTTTCTAGGATGTTATGGGGCTTAGAATTTTTAATGCAATTTTTTCCATTTTTATAAAAACCCATATTTACAAGAAGCTTTCAAGTGACTTTCAGAGGCCTAAATAATAGTAAAATAATAGTAAATAATAGTAAAACACCATAAATTACCATATTATAGATACTAGACACCTCAATGTTTGAGAAACCAACCCATACGCAGGGTTTAAAACAATATGGAGGTGTAATTTACATTTTTTGGGACAATAAATTAATTTTGGCCCAAAAGTTCAACATTTTCAGTGGATTAAATGACAAAAAGCTCCACAAAGTATAATACCCAATTGCTCACAAGAATGGCAATACCCCATATGTGTTGGTAAACTGTTATATGGGCACGCGGTCGGGCATAGAACAGAAGGAGCGCCATCCAGAGCAGATTCTCATTGTCATATTTTACAGGCTATAAAATGTTTATATTTTTTGTAACGTGGACATATGGGGGCTTATTTTTTCTAATTGATGAGATTATATTAACTATTTCTTGGTGGGGATAAGAAAAGTGTTAATTTATTTAATTAAATTTTCTAAATCATTTATTACTAATTGGGCAAGCAATTGTGCCAGATCTTAAAGGGAACCAGTCATTTTTCACAAATACATCTAGTAACAGATTCCCATAGAGCCATATTAACTAAATGCCACCCATTTTTCAGCTAACAATTGTATTCCTCACATCCCCATAAAATCAACTTTTTTTCCTTTCCTGGCGAGTCAGAAAGGACAGGGCTTAAGCCCAGTCCAGCGGCTCCTCCCCATACCTTATATTCAGCACTTCATGTCATTTGAACAAAGTCTTTCACCTTACCAAAATCTCCTTGGACTTCTAGTTCTCCCCATGGAGGCATGCTGTGATTTAATGTGTTCAGATACATACATGAGGTAGATTTTGCATAGGTTAGGGGGTAAGGGCCTTAGATGACAGCACCCTGGTCACATGACATGAAGTGCTGACTGATGAAACAGAGTTCTCTCTCTCCACATTCCAGCGGGGCACTGTGTAAAACATTTGACACATTGGGGCACATTTATCAAGTGTCTGAAAGTCAGAATATTTCCAGTTGCCCACGGCAACCAATCACAGCACCCCTTTAAAATATTCATGAGCTCTGGTCAAATGAATGTGATTGGTTGCAAGGGCAACTGGAAATAATCTGACTTTCAGACACTTGATAAATCTGCCCCAGTATTTACTACAGAGCTGTCTGTAGTTGAATATTGGCAGACAGTCCCTAAGTACTGTAGCAGTGAGTCAATTAGGACTTGGGAGGCAGGGAAGTGCATAGAACACTGCATATGCAGGACCCCATTAATCTCATTGAACTCAGGTGAGTTGCAAATTTAAAAACTGATTTTTTTAACATTGCAGCCATGGAAAGGAAGCATTTATGGATAATGGCAATTTTGGATGGGTTAATTTGGCAGGCTCCCTATAAGACTATAAGATTGCCGCATGTGTTATATGCAGAGTGCTTATCTGTAATATTGTTGTGTATCATGTTCATTTAACTCCAAATATAATTCGCCTCTAAATTTCAATATTTTAATATAATATTAACAAATACACATTTCATTTTCACAGGTGTTCTGATGTGGGAAGTTTTTACATTTGGGAAGATGCCATATGAAAGATTTAGTAACAGTGAAATTGTGGATCAAATAATAAAAGGAGTTCGTCTGTACCGACCTCAGCTTGCAACAGAAAGAGTGTATAGTGTTATGGTTAGCTGCTGGGAGGAGGTAAATAGAGTTCATACATAAAATAGTTTTCTGTTGTCTGCATCATTATTTGGATTTATAGAGAGTATTCTTATTGCCTTATGAAGTAATGGATGTAGCTAGTTATCAAGAACACCATAACAGCAGGAAAAAAGAATGATTGATAAATGTGACAGATGCACATTTTTAGTTTAGTTCACATTATTTTTATTAACCCCTTAGCGCTCCGCGCCGTAGTTGTACTGCGCTGAGTCCTGCGAATAGGAATCTGCACAGGAGTCGAGCCAGCATTGGGGTGGCGGGATGTCAGCGATGTCATCCGATCGTTTATGTTTAACCCGTTAAATGCCGTGGACAGCGCGACTGCGGCATTTAACATGCCTTCTGGGGGTCTTTCCCCCACAATTGACGCCCCCGCGTCATTTTCGGGGTGCTGATTGTTGCTATGGCATCTCTGGGGTTCGATCGGGACCCCAGAGATGCCTGAAGTCAGTGCCTTTAAGATGGCATCTGTGACGTCATCTTAAAGGCACAGTGTCAGTCTATGCATGTGCATAGGCTGACACTGCTAATACCCTGCAATACATAAGTATGATTACTTGTTCATGTCCCATGGTGGAAACAGTAAAAAAGTAAAAAAAAATGTTTTTTAAGAAAAAATAAAGTAATAAATCAATAAAAATGGCCATAAGCCCCATAACATACACTCACCGACCACTTTATTAGGTACACCTGTCCAACTGCTCATTAACACTTAATTTCTAATCAGCCAATCACATGGCAGCAACTCAGTGCATTTAGGCATGTAGACATGGTCAAGACAATCTTCAAACCGAGCATCAGTATGGGGAAGAAAGGTGATTTGAGTGCCTTTGAACGTGGCATGGTTGTTGGTGCCAGAAGGGCTGATCTGAGTATTTCAGAAAATGCTGATCTACTGGGATTTTCACGCACAACCATCTCTAGGGTTTACAAAGAATGGTCCAAAAAAGAAAAAACATCCAGTGAGCGGCAGTTCTGTGGGCGGAAATGCCTTGTTGATGCCAGAGGTCAGAGGAGAATGGGCAGACTGGTTCGAGCTGATAGAAAGGCAACAGTGACTCAAATCGCCACCCGTTACAACCAAGGTAGGCAGAAGAGCATCTCTGAACGCACAGTACGTCGAACTTTGAGGCAGATGGGCTACAGCAGCAGAAGACCACACCGGGTGCCACTCCTTTCAGCTAAGAACAGGAAACTGAGACTACAATTTGCACAAGCTCATCGAAATTGGACAGTAGAAGATTGGAAAAACGTTGCCTGGTGTGATGAGTTTCGATTTCTGCTGCGACATTCGGATGGTAGGGTCAGAATTTGGCGTCAACAACATGTAAGCATGGATCCATCCTGCCTTGTATCAACGGTTCAGACTGGTGGTGGTGGTGTCATGGTGTGGGGAATATTTTCTTGGCACTCTTTGGGCCCCTTGGTACCAATTGAGCATCGTTGCAACGCCACAGCCTACCTGAGTATTGTTGCTGACCATGTCCATCCCTTTATGACCACAATGTACCCAACATCTGATGGCTACTTACAGCAGGATAATGCGCCATGTCATAAAGCTGGAATCATCTCAGACTGGTTTCTTGAACATGACAATGAGTTCACTGTACTCAAATGGACTCCACAGTCACCAGATCTCAATCCAATAGAGCATCTTTGGGATGTGGTGGAACGGGAGATTCTCATTATGGATGTGCAGCCGACAAATCTGCGGCAACTGTGTGATGCCATCATGTCAATATGGACCAAAATCTCTGAGGAATGCTTCCAGCACCTTGTTGAATCTATGCCACGAAGAATTGAGGCAGTTCTGAAGGCAAAAGGGGGTCCAACCCGTTACTAGCATGGTGTACCTAATAAAGTGGCCGGTGAGTGTATAAAGAGACATGTAACACTAAAAACACACACATAACACAAACCTCACATATATAGTATCACTGCTTCCGTAACAATCCGTAGAATAAAATTAAATAACTATTGAACCAGTACCATGAACGCCGTAGAAGAAATGTAAAAAACCCACTAAAAATTATTTTTTACCTATTGAATCCCACTAAAAATGCAATAAAAAGTGATCAACAAAACATATGTACACCAGAATGATGCTGTTGCAAAGTACAACATGTCCCGCAAAAAACAAGACATCAACCAGCTCCGTAGCCAACAAACCCCCACATTAGGGTTTTATTTGGCAAATTAAGTAAAACATAAGAAAAAATATTCATGTATGGTATCCCCGTAATCATATCGACCCATAGAATAAAGATAACATGATTATTGGGCTATACGGTGAACATGAAAACATTAAAAAGTAAAAAATCCAGTATAGAATTGATGCTTTTCTACTCGGGACCTCAAAAAAAGTTCCTAAATTTTCAACAATAGGGGATACCAACCCCAAAATTGTAAAACTGGAAAAATCATCTCATCCCACAAAAATAAAATGCCGTCACATGGCACCGATAACGAAAAAGCGAAAATTTATAGCCTACAAAAGGGGCCAAGGAGGAAACTAAAATCTTGGCAGCTGCAGGGTGCTCCTTCCTCTTTAGATAAGTAACAGTGTTCAAAAATTATAACCATATGAAGAGATGCAAGTCAGAATCCAAAAAATGGGACTGAGCCTTAAGCTACAAAATGGCTGCGTCCTTTACTCACGCAGGGGGTCAAAAGTAAAAAAGAGATACATGGGATGTTGCATAATAAGTTGAATTTTAAAGAGCCCAAGACCTAGTAACGTAAATAAAATACACTAACTACACTTAACAGACACTGAGACAAACAAAACACAAGTGCGAGAGGGAGAAGGGGGGATGGCTTAAACTGGAGTCAAGAAAAAAAAAGTGTACTCACCTTCAGGACGTCCCCCGGGGTACCTGTCGTAAACTTTGTTTTCTTTTTTTCTTGACTCACGTTTAAGCAGGCATTATATTGGGGGCCGGGACTGGTGGGCTTTAAACTAGAGGGGGCTGACAGGCTATACATTAGAGGGAGCTGGCAGGCTATACACTAGAGGGGGCTGGCAGGCTATACACTAGAGGGAGCTGGCAGGCTATACACTAGAGGGGGCTGGCAGGCTATATACAAGGAAGATAGAAAGAAGAACACAGGTGGCGCCCCTAGTGCAATACGTTTTGTTTATAGAAATTAAGTTGAGATTGTAATATCTGCTCACCTTGTGACACCTTGTGTCTATTATGTTGGAGCAGATATCGAAGATTCGGAGGAGCAGGTATGTTGCGCCTGACCGGATTCCGGTACTGGATAGTGCCGGATAGAATAGTTGCGGAGGTTTGGTAATGGAAATGTCCGGGTAGGTATAAGACGCGCTTCCCAAAAGTAAGGTGATCCAACATATAATGCTTGGTTTGAAAAAGGTTTTTATTCGGGTAATATAATGGACTACACGTTTCGGGGGCGGTCCACCCCCCTTCATCAGGTCCGTGAAAATACTGAGTAAAATAATAAAGTAAAATATGTACACATATGTCCCTGAAATGAGTGGTATCGAACAGTGGACATAGTATAGTTGGTGACATAAAAAGAATAAATAAATATATAAAACAATACAAAGGTGAATTCATTTGAGCATATCGAGAGGATAAAAAAGTGAATTCATTTGAACATATCGAGAGGATAAAAAGATTAAAAAGCATGTATATATATATATATATATATATATATATATATATATATATATATATATATATACACACATACATATGTACACATATGTATATCATATGGTATGAGGTGTGGATAAATAAATGAGTAGGTGGTGGGAATAGGTGAATAGGTAGGTAAATAAATATACAGGTTGGAAATGGTATATAAGTCTCTGTGTGAGATGGTGGGGAGAAGGTGGGACAGTAGACATAGGGGGAAGTATTGGATAAATGGGATGCATAGGAAAAATGAGAATAATAGGAATGGAGGCAAGTAACAGATGTGGCATAAATTGTAACTATGAGTGGTGGGTGTATTGGGGAGTTACCTGTGTGACAAGATTAGCAGGAGAAGCAAGCAAGGTGGTTGGTAAATCACTATTCCAAAGTGGGAGTAACTAGTATGGGAAACTGAGATGAAGGGGTTAATATCCGAGGGGTAGATATAAGGTATATAGCATAAAACAAGAAAAAAGAAACGCCGGCTCACCCGTACCACCGGTGTAGATAACAAGTCCGCACTCCAATTCACGGCAGGTGCTCCGGAAACAGGCCTCCGTCCACAGGCCCAACAAACGTGTAGAAAAGGTAGATTTGGATCCAGCACTCTTATGCCAAACACGGAGACGGTCCAATGCAGAAAAAATGATCCTTTATTGAAGATAAAATCATGCGGACACACAAAAGCTGATTGTAAGGGATCAACGCGTTTCGGCAGGAGCTGCCTTAGTCATGATCTAGATATAAGGTACTTATGAAGTACGGGTTTGCTTCTGCCTGGTGTGGTTGCGCGTCACCTAAGAGTCCTGTGTGATGCAGAGGCTATTTAAGCGTGTCTGGATAAAAGTGAAACTTGGCGCATGCGCAGTAGGAGTATCGGGAGGATCGTAGTTGTGCGCAGGCGCAGTAGGGATACTTGGCCGATCGTGGTTATGAGAGTACAGGCAGTCCCCGGGTTACATACAAGATAGGGTCTGTAGGTTTGTTCTTAAGTTGAATTTGTATGTAAGTCAGAACTGTATATTTTATCATTGTAATCCCAGCCAGAACTTTTTTGGTCTCTGTGACAATTGGATTTTAAAAATGTTGGGTTGTCATAAGAACCAGGATTAACAATAAAGCTTCATTACAGACACCTCTGATAACTGTTACAGCTGATCATTGTAGCCTAGGACTAAAGTAGAATAAATTACTAATATCCAGAGATCCGTTTGTGACTAGGGGTCGTATGTAAGTCGAGTGTTCTTAAGTAGGGGACCGCCTGTATAGGCACAGGCTAGATTGAGCAGATGTAGTGTAGGGGCAGCCACAGGCACTCTAGTATGGATATGTAGCTGATTAATAAGGGGATGGGGTAAGAACGGTGGATTGGATTGATAAAGAGTGTGAATGTGAGCGGGGAGATGATGGCAGGGGTTGCTATAGGTTGGCAGAGGATGGATTGAATAAGTTATGGAGATGGATTTTTTCATAATAGGATAGATGATAAGATATAGAGATATTAATATGACCGTGTTAGTGTGTTCACTTGCTCTGAATAGATGTTTCACAGGTAAAAAACTTAAATTAAATTGAATTAAACAGAAAAAATGGGTTGGTGACGGTGGTTACAACACTTGTAAACTAATGCAATAATAATACAAAATTAAAAAGGATTTACTAGACAATGATGTTATAAAGTCACAGAGTTGGTAATTAGCAGGATATTATCAAAAGTTGATAAGAGCTTTGATGTGAAGATGTTTTTTTTTTGTCTTATGTCCGTTCTATCAGTTCGTTTAGCCCGCTTGGAGTTAGAGTATTGAGTTTAAAAATCCAGAAGTTTTCTCTGGGGACTAGTTGATTGAATCTGTCAGGATGGGAGGGGGGGATTTGTTCTATAGGGATGAGCTTGAGTAGGGGCGGGTCCTTATTGTGATGGGCTGCAAAATGGCGAGAGAGTCCATGGAGTGGGAAGCCGGAGGTGATTTTGCTACGGTGTGTGTTCATGCGTTCTCTTACACTTTGTATCGTCCTGCCTATAAATTGCATGGTTTATTGTTGGGGTCCAAAAGGATGTCGCACACAGAGGTGAGTATATTAAAAAAAATGTATTCAAGGTCTTTAAAACATGTGTAATGAAGCTTTATTGTTAATCCTGGTTCTTATGACAACCCAACATTTTTAAAATCCAATTGTCACAGAGACCAAAAAAGTTCTGGCTGGGATTACAATGATAAAATATACAGTTCTGACTTACATACAAATTTATCTACACCTCATACCATATGATATACATATGTGTACATACTGTATGTATATGTGTGTATATATCGTATATACTTGAGTATAAGCCAACCCGAGTATAAGCCGAGACCCCTCATTTTACCACCAAAAACTGGGAAAACCTATTTACTCGAGTATAAGCCGAGGGTGTAGTATACAGCCAGTCCCCATGTTGTATACAGCCTGCCCCCAAAAGGTATACAGCCTGCCCCCATAAAGTATACAGCCTGCCCCCTGCCAAGCGTATAAAAAAATAAACGTAATACTCACCCTCCGGTGTCCGGATCGTTGGCGCGGGTCCCAGTCTTCAGGACGAGGCTCCCGATCCTCGGCGCAGTACCAGGTGGCGGCTCCTCTTCTCTCTTCTTTATTCTGTAGCCGGCAGATCGCGTCCACATGCAATCTGCCGGCGGGCGCGCACAATGATACCGCGGTGTCGCGGCTGATGACGTCATCAGCCGTGACAACGCTGCATCTTATTGTGAGCCCACCGGCAGATTGCATGGATGCGATCTGCCTGCTACAGAAGAAATCAGAGGAGCCGCCGCCTCCTGGTACTGCGCCGAGGATCGGGAGCCTCACGCTGAAGATCGGGACACCGGAGGGTGAGTATTACGTTTTTTATTTTTTCTTGACTCGTGTATAAGCCGAAGTGAGGTTTTTCAGCACATTTTTTGTGCTGAAAAACTCGGCTTATACACGAGTATATACGGTATATATATATAGACATGCTTTTTAATCTTTTTATCCTCTTGATATGTTCAAATGAATTCACTTTTTTATCCTCTCGATATGTTCAAATGAATTCACCTTTGTATTGTTTTATATATTTATTTATTCTTTTTATGTCACCGACTATACTATGTCCACTGTTCGATACCACTCATTTCAGGGACATATGTGTACATATTTTACTTTATTATTTTACTCGGGGACCGCCCCGAAACGCGTAGTCCATTATATTACTTGAATAAAAACCTTTTTCAAACCCAAGCATTATATGTTGGATCACCTTACTTTTGGGAAGCGCTTCTTATACCTACCCAGACATTTCCATTACCAAACCTCCACAGGCTATATACTAGATATATGTGTGCAAACCTGAGCAGAGGGTGTGCTGGGGTAATATAGCTGATTAATGCCAGGTGATGTAGAGCTGCAGCCGTGAGATATGGGATATATGTGTTTATATTTCTTATGATTTGGTTACTTGTGTATATGGTAAACTCCCCTTTTAAAGGGAGACTGTATTGTGATGTTTTATATATTATTTATGTGAAAAAATGTATTTTGTGTATCCCTTGAAGACTCTAGGAGTCTGGGGAAATAGTTGGGTATTAAATGACACCTGTGTGCAGGGCCGGCGCTATGGGTAGGCAAAGGTGGCAATTGCCCAGGGCCCCCAGGGAGAAAGGGGAGAATCTCTTCTTTCAAATGAATCTTGAATTTTGTTTCTAGGTGCTATGGATCCAGAGATATTCAGGTTTAAAGTGAGAATATCAGGTGCCATATTTATATATAAATATCTCGGTTTTCCTACATTTCAGAAAAACAAATTTAGATTCATATAAAAGAGGAGACTCTCTTCTTTCATAGGAAAAAAGAAGTGAGGTTCTATGAGTCACAGAACCAGAGATACAGCCCTCTGAAGTGTCTCCCCCATCTCCAGATTCTTAGCCATCAGGCTGCGGGAGCATTTGCTGCACACAGGAGCTGCTGCACCTCACAGATAATGGAAATATTCACTTTATATGTTACTAGTACTACATTTTGAGAAGGGATAATATCAACTAATATTCATGTTTTTAACCCTTCTCTATGCAAAGCTAAGAACACACTTTGGGCCACATGTATCAATCGTTTTTTTCTGTTGTTTTTGCGCCTTTTCATTCAGGCGCACCGTTTTTGTGCCATTTTTGCGACTAAATGCCAAACTAGCTGCGCAGCAAAAATAACCAGCTTTCCCTCATTTATCCTAGCAATCCAGATGTTTTGATGCGCCTAATGATATTCATCACTTGCGACTTTTCATTTAGGCGCAAAAACGGGCACAAAAACACTCCAGCCCGAAGCTGGCGTTAACTGAGAAGAAAGCACTGAGCCCCTTTGCAGAAGAGCTCATTTCTAACAGCAAAGCTCAATCAGACACTGCAGACACTAGAACAGATCATACAGACATGAGATACTCTGCAGACAGGAGCTGCAGACTCTATTTACACTTCATCACCTTCTATTTACAAAACATTCTGCAGAATCCTGAGCTCAAAGCAAGAGAGAAGAGAATGTTACAGAATGTTGCACATAGTACTGACAAGTGTCCCCCATGTAATTCTGCACAGTGTCTGAGGGGGATACTGTGCAGAATTACAGGGGTGCAGCAGGAGACTAGCACTGGGGGATCCCCTCCAGGAGAAGCCCCTGCTGAGGAGGTCACTGGGTGCTGGGTGTCACACACCTTGGTGCTGCTGTGAGTGTTATCTTCATGCTGGGCTGTGGGAGAAGCAGAGAGGAGCTTGTAGCAGGATCACATGTAAGTGCCTGAATCTAACATTACGCCTTAACTGCGCCAAAATTGTGCCTAAACTGTGTTAAAGTAAAGTGTTTAATAAGATGCAGGAAATTACCTTATCACAGATGGTTGTAGCTTGTGATAATTCTGGAAAACAGTGCGCCAGAATTTAGGCGCAACTACTACACTTAGGCGCACAAAAGTGATAAATGTGGCCCATTCTCTCTTATTCCCTTTTATTTTGTGATAGTTATTTTTTGTTGGGAAAATTGACTGATACGATGAACATTCAATCCTCTTCGCTTAATGTGACTACACCGTGACCAGAACATGTCCATAAAGTTATATGTAACACCAAAAACACACACATGTCCTGGAATAAAGTTTTTATTTCCCATCATCCTCCATTATTTACACCTATGTTATGACGTTCTCACTCTCATTCTTATGAAGCGCGGAGGGTTCTGTTATTGTGATAATACAATGGCGCACATCTAAACGTGACTATTATTATCTCATTAGAGAGGTTTATGGATGTGTAGTTATTTATTTGGGTTACCATTGTCTAAGGAACAGACAATGATACATCTGTGTGAATTTTCTGCAGTTCCCTTTGCTGCATATTTTGGTGAATATACACATGTGGGGTATGTATGGTCTCCTCACATCTAACTGTTTTAGGAAAGTATATTTTCTTTATATAAGTATCTGGATTTGTACATATTTTAGAGGAAATTTTGAATGTTAATTGCCAAATGCATCGCCTGGTTGTCTGCTTTCAAAATTCTATAGGTTTTATGGCGCCTTTACTTTTTATTCTGTTTTATTGATATATTTTGCAGGTTGTGACTGTCTAAAAATGTCTAGCTGAAAAGCAGTTATCTAGTTATTACAGTGTTAGTGATAGTATGTGGATTTATTCATGTGAACATATCAATAGGGCACATTTGTGAACTCTACAAATGTCCATGTTTGGATCAAATTTTTTGCCATCAAAGTCAAATTTTAAGTATTTTTAATAAAAAGTTTCAATTTGAATCAAAATTGCATGAAGGCGCCTATGTCTATAAAATCTTTGATGCAATTTTGAAAATGGGGCAAGTGTCTGCTTTCAGAAAATATCGGTCCCTCTCCCCAATGGGCCTCACAGTCTAATCAACCTACCAGTAATTTTTTGGAGTGTGGGAAGAAACCGGAGGACCCGGAGGAAACCCACGCAGACACAGAGAGAACATACAAAATCTTTGCAGATGTTGACTAGCGCTGCAAGGCTGTAGTGCTAATCACGGAGCCACCATGCTGCCCATAAATCTCCCTATCATTTATCTATCTCCTATAAAATTCTCCCATATTACAGTTTGTTTTACCATACTAAAGGAGCCTCTTGCTGACTGTGACTGGTCATAAAATAGTTTTATTTTGGGGCCCCACTTTTAGTTTTGCCCAGGGCCCCACTTTCTCTAGAACCGGCCCTGCCTGTGTGTACATAGATTGTCTTTAGTTCAGAGCGTCTGATCTGACCACAGGGGAGCTGCTTGTTCCAAGGTAGCTGGAACCTGACCCCTGAATTATCAGCATTTATTCTTGCATTGCATTCTTGCTATGCTCTGTTTATTTTATTTCTTCTTGTGCAAATAAATGCAAGCCTTTCATTTGGACCTGAAGCCTGAGTAAAAGACCTTTTTTTAACGGCCAGAAGATTCTACATCTCAACAAGCCCCCAGGGACAAATGTTAATACACACAATATAATGAATAGCAGATTAAAAATCATATATATAATAAATATATATATGTAATAAATATATAAAATGTATAATTCACACCTAAAGAATCAATCACTGTGTCCCCAATGCCTAGTGGCAAATATGGCCATGATTAGTATTACATTGGTCCTAGTTAGGGCTCTTTCACATTGGTGTTACTTTTCACATCTGTGGTTCAGTGATTTCCACAGATGCCTCACAAAGCCAATGATTTCTATCGGTGTTTTCACATTGGCTGGTATTTTCACTGATCCATTGTCTGTGGAAATAATTATGAAACATATCCTATTTTTTGCACTGATGCGTATCACAGAAGGCAATACAAGTCTATGGGTCAGCAACATCAGTCTGATTTTCACTGATGATGATGAACAACAAGGTGTGATGTTTTCAAAGCAATTCCGGTGCACAGACGGACCGTGCATCACATTGTCATGAGAATTCCAAAAGAAGTTTGTCGCACACCCTATGTTAAAGGTGCACCAAAAACAGTTGATGCACTCTGTCGGGGCAGTGCAGGGAGCACCCAATTGGTGAAGAATGGGCACCACAATTCATGAATCTCGCGCCCTCTGCACACTACACTGACAAACTGCACATAGTGGAGTTTGCACAGTTTTTAGTAAATGTGCCCCAATGTGTTTTTCATCAATTATAGTAAAAACTGCTTTCATGTGAAAGGCTCATAGAAAGGGTCCTAAGAAAGCTTTGTGAGTTTTATTCGATTTCCCCCAAACACATAAGATTCACTATAACTACTAAAAGACTCCAGCCTCTTCATTTCCTTAGCTCTTTGGAGGTCATTTGCATTGGAATTGAAATGTATACCAGCCAGGGACTTGCATACTTTTTCACACGCTCAAACCTCTGTTCCGTACGGTTTAACGTAGCAATTTTTAACTGAAAAAACTATACATTAATGTCAATAGGATTTTTAACTGATAACGTTAAACGGTGTTTAAATGGTAGTGTGAACTTAGCCTAACCAGGGAGTAGAATAAGTCAAAGAAAATCTATGGCCCATGGTCACTGTAACCTATTTTTGATACCAGATAACTTGTTACATAGCATATAGCCATAAAAACCAGTCCATCTGTACTATAGTGGATTACGCTCAGGAAAGTGAAGTGTTGCATTATGACTCTATGTATGATGCTGCTTATGTTGATTTTGTCAACAAATTATTTGTTTCTGTCATTTTTCCATAGAAAGCTGAAGACAGACCAACATTTCAAGACCTACAGGCGGCAATTTTGGAAATTCTGGAAGATTTGTAAAATAACAAAATAAGTTGACTTGATGTAAACGTATTACTCCACTTGTGTGTTCTTTATTGTAATTTAGTTAATGCTTTTGAAAGCATCGCAGTTTCTTTAACAAATCAATCAAAGTGGAATTGGTTTCAACAAATTGTTTAATTACTTTTGGGTTGTTATTTATAGAGAATAAAGATAAAATTGTAAGTTATTTCAGGATCTATTATGAGTTATGTGCAAAAGTGTAAAGGTGGTACAGGGAAAATATGCAAAGTACGCATGTTTTCAAAAATGAAAATTTCTTTAAAACTTTAAAAATATCATGGCCAAAGCTTTAACATTACTAAGAAATACAGGAAATTCCAACTGTTTTGTTGGTTTTTTCCCCCATAATTATCTTTTTAGCCACTTTATAACATGGCTCAGCTCAGTTGTTTGTTTCTCTTGATGGAAATTTTTTTTGTTAATGGTCGAGCAAGAGAAAGAGGAGAAATTCGAGTCACTACTGCTATGCTCTGATATTGTCTTGAATGTATGTTTCCTTTCCTTAATGTGGGGCCTATATTCTGCGGATTCTGTGTTACTGTCCGATTTCAATGGCAGGGTATAACATTATATAATGGAACATGAGAGACCTGGGGACCCCTGGCAAGAGAGGTACAGTCTTTACCCATTTCCCTTCAGGAGACCCATATGATCCCTGAGACAGCACGCTATTGAAATAAGCCTTGGGTACAATGGATTAAGAGTTCATGCCATACTTCTTATTCCCGGGGCGTTTCCCTATTCATCCACTCTTTCTTGCGATGGGACCCTCCAAGAGTGCAAATAGAACTCGATGGTCATCATTATGTATTTGTTTAGTCCCTATTATTCTCCAGGCCAATAATATTATCAGGTCAGTACAATCCTCCCCCTGGCTCCCTCAAAATCCTGCAGGAAGCAGTTACGTATGCATTTCAGTACCCTGGGGCTGAAATTCTACTAATGGGGGCATCTCAGCAGACTCCAGCTCTTGCCATTCTCCAGGCTCCTCACAACTTGCCCTGTTCATGTCACAACTCGGTTGGATCGATCAGTGGAGATCCTTTCACCAGTCATTACAAGAGTTCACTTGCCACACAGTTAGATTATATGATTTATCCAGAATAGATTATATGTTTGGCACCCCTGGTATTCACGCAGATACGGCTAACATTTTCCATCTGTCCTGCTGCTGTCAGACCACAGTCCTATTATCCTCAGCTTATCATCAGGGGTGGAGGGGAGGCTTTTAAGTAATAGGATTCACCCCTTCTGGCTTACACTTATTAAGGCTATAGATAGAATTCCAGACCAACAATCACAGATTGAGATGCATTATGCTGAACTAGTTGACTTGCTAACATGGATACCCTGAAGTCCTATCTGCGGGGTTGCCTGCGCTCATCTTTTTCTTTTGTTTAAAAATCCTTGGCTCTGCATGAGGAGGAACTGGTCAGGGCCTGTAGATAGGCGGAGTTTGCCTTTGTTAGCAACCTGGACGTGGCAAACAGGAAGTGCTGGCTTTCATTGGGCAGTGATTATCTAACGGTGGTAAAGGGAAAGGCAGCTAAAAGCCCCTTTTTTAATAGACAGTCATATTTTGAAGCAGGCAATAAATTGGGGAAGCTGCTAAACAAAGAAGGCTTCCTCCTCTCCCCCGGTATTACATATTAGATCCACAGCAGCCTCAACAGTATCTTCCTGCGAAGACATTCTGATCTCACGACTGAACTGAGTACTTAGATGAGCTTACATATCCCAGCCTATCCCCCGAGAGTGCTCAGTTGCCCCTATATCAGAAGAGGAGAACACTGAAACGCTTCATTCTATGGCCAAGGGTAAGGCAATTGGGCTCTGATGGTCTCCCCTTAGAGGTCTACTTAGAATATGCAACTTCTCTTACGCCCCACCAACTGAACATGCACCAAGCGGCATTTTATTGGGATTGTCTCTCGCCCTCAAAGATGCCACTATTGAAAGGACCGGGAAAGGACCCAGAGGAGTGTGGCTCATATAGGGCCATCTTGCTCCTTAATAATGACTATTATTAGTACTATAAAGTACTATAAAATCCTGGCCAATCGCTTAAGTAGAGTGATAATGTAAATGATACATCCTGATCAAGCGGGCTTTATCTTTGGCAGAAGCATGTCAGATAATATTCGACTGGCCCAGGTTATTTCCCAGAGGGTTGGTGGGAACTCGCTAGACGCGACCAAGGCATTCTATTCAGTAGAATGGCTGTAACTGTTGGTATACTGGAAAGATTCGAGTTTGGGCCTAGGTTTCTCAAGTGGGTGCCTATAATGTACAGTTCCCCTACTGTCAAGGTGATGGTGAATGGCTTGCTCTCCCCCTCCTTTTGCCTCTATAGAGGTACCAGACAGGGGTGTCCCCTTTTACCACTCCTGGTCGCAATTGTGATGGAGACGCTAGCCATCCGGATTCACCTTGATACCGCTCTTCAGGGGGTACGAGTGGAAGCATGGGAAAACAGAATTAGCCTTTATGCTGATGACGTAGTGTTGTACATGGCTAACCCTGCTGCCACCCTTTCTAGGGCAATCTTAATTATAAATAGTGTGAGAGAAAAACAGTAGAATGGCACTCACCACGATTCTTCCTTTTCAATCTGGTTTATTTTGTGATACTCACAAAACATGACGTGTCAAGACATTCAGAGGGAGGGATAGACGCAGGGACTCACGATAAAGCAAGGTACATGACAGCTGTTTCGCGCCGTAGCGCTTCGTCTGACTTGCCTGTTCCACAACATACAACCATATGGCCTTTTAAACCTCCAAGCAGACCCGCCCCCACTCGTTGTGAACTTCCTATTGGTGTTCATGGAACTTAATAGTTATCCTATTTATTAACATAGAAACTGCCTTGTCCTCCACTCTAAAGCTGTAATAAACATTGTTGTTAGTACTTACCGCAGACAAATTGCGCTCCTGCAGTCTCCTCACAATAAGCGTTCCCCTATACGGGTGGATGGCCGGGGAGGTGCCAACCCCAAGATGGCGCCATTCTACTGTTTTTCTCTCACAATAAGACCAGTACTTTGCATTGAATAAGAGCAACACCCCGCCAGCTACCCAAACCTGACTTATCTCTTGTACACAAGTCTGACCATCAGAGACTGATAATTTGTTTACACAAAGTAGTTGCCATCCACCCCTTTCCCCTCTCTGTTGTACGCTTAATTCTAAATAGGTTTGGTGACTTCTCTGGCCTCCTCATTAATTGGGATAAGTCTTTTCTGATGCCACTGCGTAGGGAGGGCTATGTTTGGGGCCTTGGGTTCTGTGGAAGGATTTCAATACCTGGGGTACATATTGTACGGGACATCTCCTGCTCCTTTTCCTTAATATTGCCACTTTGGTGACTTATCTCAAAGAAAAGGTAAATACTTGGAAGCTCCTGCCTGTGTCTGCAGCAGGACGCATACATTTACTTAAAATGATTGCACTAAATTGTTGTACGCTCTCTAAAACATGAAGATATCTCAGTGCTCAGAAGTTTTTTTGCTCAGCTGTACTAGTTGTTCACCTTTTTCATTTGGGGGATTGGACGTGCGAAGCTCCGTCTGTCCACTTTGCATCGCCCTAAGGTACAGACGGAGGCCTCTCTGCCGGACCCCTTTCTGTATTACCTGGCGGGTTAGCTTTGATATCTTCGTAGTGGGGTGTCACTAGGACAGATTCCCAGTGCTGAATGCCATTTCGCCTGTGTTCCCTGTGGCTCGTGTTTATTATAAGCCTAACCATCTTCTCCCTCTGCATAGGCTGGTCAGGCAGGTTTGGTCTCTTGCTAAGAAACTGTCAGCTGCACTAGGAACCCTCAATCATGTTCCCTTCTGGTCCCACCCAGAGTTGCTTCATTTTACAGATTTGCAAGTTGGTTCATACTGGACTGCCAAGGGCTTAATGAACATTTCTCAACTTCTCGAGGAGGATGGAGAGTCTCTCTCTGTGGAGGCAATTAGATCCGCTTTTGATGTTCCAGATAGGGAAATCTGTTGTTGCTTACAGCTGGGGCATGCTTTTTTGGCTCAGTTCCCTCTGGCAGAGATGGCTTTCTCCTCTTTTTCACTAATTGGGGTTCTGTGTTCTCAGGGTCTGGTGTCCGTTATCTATACCCACCTTCCTTTCTGAGCCACCCTCTACAAGTCAGAGCCTGATGGGAGGCTCTCATTCCCTCATTATCTGATGAAGACTGGGGAGCGGCCCAGGAGTCTCACACCTCGGTATCACCAGCAGCCAATAATAAATTAATGCAGTTACTTATCATCCATCAATGCTATTTAACTCCAGCCATGTTGTTTCATATGCATAGATTGCGAACTCTAGATGTCACAGATGTCAAGTGGATGGGGCAGATTTCATCCATGTAATATGGACTTGCGACTACATAGCCGTATTCTGGATAAAAGTAGTTTCTCTACTGTCTGATATCTGGAATAAACTGGTTCCTGCTTCGCCCCCTTATTCCTATTGGGTATTACCTGGGAGGATGACTGATCCCATTATGAAACTATTTTACTGAAGGAAGCACTGTTTTTGGTCCATAAGACCATTGGTATATGCTGGATGGCTGATTGCTCTCCTACTGTCTCTCAGTGGAAGAAATTAGTTAATATGACTTTACCTTACGAGAATATAGTTTACAAACACTGCGGCTGCCCGGATAAGTTCCGAAGAGTGTGGGGCTCTTGGTGCTCTTCCCCAGATACCCTTTTTAATGTCCGCAGTCTGAGAAAGTCTTTTGTCCCTTTTCAATGACTGCATTACTTTTGCTGTAGGTGGTATTGTAACTTCATATACTAACATTGTAACTGGGTGCGGGCACCCTTTCTGCACTTCTCTGTATATTGTCAACAGGAGGAATTCCTTAACCCCTTAACGACTTGGCCATTTGGCACCTTCCTGACACAGCCCTTTTTTTAAATCAGTCAGTCTATGTGGTAATATCTTTGGAACACTTTAATATAGGGCGATTTTGAGACACATGGTACTTCATGTTAGTGGAGAAATTTACGCAATATGTTTAGTATTTATTTATGAAAAAAATGGAAATTTGATGAAAATTTTGAAAAAAAATTATGTTTTCCAAATTCAAAATTTTACACTTTTTGGAAAGTTAGTCATATTACCAAAATAACTTGATAACTAACATTTTCCATATGTCTGATATAACTTGGCATCAAACTTCATTTCCTTTTTTTAGGATGTTAGGAGGCATATAACGTTAGGTGCGATTTTTCAGATTTTCACAAAAATCGTCAAAACCTATTTTTGCAGGGACCAAGTTAGTTAGAAGTCACTTTTTAAGGACTTTATGATATAACTCCCCCACAAATGATACTATTTTCGAAACTGCACCCCTCAAAATATTCAAAACAACCTTTGGAAAGTTTGTTAACCCTTTGAGTGTTTCATGAGCGTGAAAAATAAATGAACGTGAAATTACGGAAATCTAATTTTTTTAACAATATATTCATTGAACACTACATTTGTTTGGTGCAATTCCTCCTGAATATTCCAATGCAATCCCCGCATGTGCATAAAAAATGTTATTTGGGTGCACTGTAGAGGGAAAGAGTGATGCCCTAGTGGTACAAAACGGAGTAGAACCTAAAAAGTGATTGCAATTTTGGAAAGTACACCCCTTGAAACATTGAGCAAGGTGTAATATGTGGTGTAGTGTAATACAAGTGGTGTAGTGAGCATTTTGAACATACAGATGTTTTTCCAAATATAATGTGCTATGGATGCCCAAGATGGGAAGGAGTCCTTCCTTAAGATGCAGTCTGGGGAACTTCACTGGGAAAATGTTGCCCTGGCACAATACGGGGGACATCTAATCCAGAAGTACTGGGGCCCTGTCCTTCCTGTCCAAATCTCTTCTTGAAAATAAAGGAATGATACAGCATGGCCTGCACATTGGAACAGCACGTAAAAGTTGTACAGTGCCATCTGTACAATGTACACGGCCAGCTTTTTATACCATATCTTTGTTTTCCGTAAATCACTGTACTGCTTCAGCACTTGATTTGACAGATCAACCCCACCCATGTATTTATTGTGAGCCAGGATGCAGTCTGGGGGGCAGCGGTGGTGGTACCTCGTACAGGGGTGAGGGTTCTGGAGTCCCCATAAATGGTGGTCAGAACAAGGACATCCCTTTTGTCCTTATACTTTACCAACATAATGTTCTGATTGAAGAGTGCCTTCATGTCCCCCTTTCTAAGTGACTGCCTAGCAAGGAATTCCAGGAGGCCTCTTTGGTTTTTGCGTACATTGCCGCGCGCTACAGTACCTCTGGAGCTTAAGAATTGGAAAAGTGGAATGCTGGCATAAAAGTTATCCATGTACAAGTGGCAAACATTATCTAGAAATGGGTGCGCCTGATTCCACACAAGCTTCCCAGTAACTCCTAGGACAGGGGGGCATTCTGGAGGGCTAATTCGGGTGTCTTTTCCCTCATAAACCCTAAACCTGTGGGTGTACCCTGTGGTACTCTCACACAACTTGTACATTTTGTTTCTGTACCTTGCCTTTTTGCTGGGCAGGTACTGGCGGAATTTTAACCTGTCTTTGAAATGTACCAGTGACTCGTCTACACAGATGTTTTGTAAAGGGGTGTATGCCTCGACAAACTTTGTGCCAAAGTGGATGGGCCTAATTTTATATAGACGGTCAAATGATGGGTTGACATTGAAGTGGACATTGTGCATTATCGCTGTAATACAAAAATGTAAGAATTGCCTCAAAGCATGGCCGTGTCATTACCATGCGGTAAATTGCAGTACTGTGGAGCACAAGACGCCAAAACTTCATCATCTCTACTGCAGCTACAGGGGTCCACCTAGAGAATGATGAAGCAGGGTTTTGTGCAAAAAATTGTCTGTGACACCATGAGATTTAGGAAGTCCTCAGAGAAAAAGAATTTGAAAAATCAATTTCAGTGAGGCCACCAGTGTCAAAATAAATTCCCAAGCTGCCCACGAACTCAGGAATTTAGGGCACATAATTTTCAGAGGGTGGGTTCCATGAAGAATCACTTGCAGGCTGGGGGACATGCTCGGCAGTGGTCCAGGGGTGCCTTCTTGAGAGCCTCTCATCACCTGAGGAGGAGGAACAAAAATAAAGAAATGGAGCATCCTCCCCTTCTGAATCAGTCTCAGCAAGGAAGGCAAAAGCATCTCTTCATACAGAGATGGGCTTTGCTGCATATCACAGCAAAGACCCCTTGCTAACACCCGCGGTCGGTGCTTGCACCAATCGCGGGTGTTAACCTGTTGTTTGCCACCGGAAAATTCGCCATCTTACTTCCGATCGTCGCTCCCCCGAACGTCATCGGGGGGCGGCGATCGGTTGCCATGGTAGCCTCAGGTCGTGATCAGAGCCGAGGCTGCATGGTTTTTGAATCATGTGCATTGTAATGAATCATGTGCAAAAATGCCATATACTGCAATAAAGTAGCATTGTAGTATACGGTAGGAACGATCGGACCATCTAGGGTTAATGTACCTTAGATGGTATAAGAAATAGTAAAAAAAAAAAAAAGAGTTTAAAAAATGTATAAAATATTAAAAGTTCAAATCACCCCCCTTTCCCTAGAACTGATATAAAACATAATAAACAGTAAAAATCACAAACACATAGGTATCACCGCATCCCAAAATACCCGAGCTATCAAAATATAAAAACGTTTATAACCGGTGACCTCTGAGACAGGAAATGGCGCCCAAATGTCCGAAATGTGACTTTTAAACCTTTTTACATGACATAAAAAATGTAATAAAAATCAATCAATTATCAATCATGTTGCACAGACCTCAAAATGATAGCAATGAAGATGTCGGCTCATTTTGCAAAAAATGACAGCTCACACAGCTCCTTACACCAAAGTATGTTATTAGCGTCAGAAGATGGCGAAATTTTTTTTTTCTTTTTTGTACACATTCGTTTAATTTTTGAAAATGTATTAAAACGCAATAAAACCTGTATAAATTTGGTATTACTGCGATCGTATCAAACCAAAGAATAAAGTAGAGGTGTTATTTGGAGCGCAGAGTGAAAGACGTAAAAACTGACCCCATAAGAACGTGACGCACACACTGTTTTTTTTCAATTTTTCCACATTTGGAAATTTTTCCCAGCTTCCAACTACATGGCATGGAATAATAAATAACATTACAGGAAAGTTAAATTTGTTATGCACAAAATAAGCCCTCACACAGCTGAGTACACGGAAAAAGGAAGTTATGGATTTTGGAAAATGGAGAGCGAGAAATGAGCGAAAATACCCTGCTTCCTTAAGGGGTTAAATACCTGTGCAGGCAGTTTGCACCTGAAAGAACATGCAAAGTCTACCAGAAAACTGGTGCATGGCCCTTAGTAAATGTGCTGATACTACGGTCACCAAAGCAGCTGCTATCACTGTAGTTAGGCTGATATGAAGAAATTCCAACTTCTGTGTCAGCATCATCCTCAGTCTGTGGTGTGCGACTGAGGAGATGCTGATTTTTTTTCTTTGTTTGAACACACGCTAAGCTTGCTGGCTGTTTGGAGTTGATTGTAAAGCCTCTTCCCGTCAAGCAACAGGTAACAGTTATCCAATTATCGCTGGGTCAGAGTCTCTGGTTTCCCATAAGTATTTTGTTTACCCTTTACATGTAAAGAGCTCTGTGGTGGCTTGTTCTCTGTGTACATTTTTTTTTATATTTATATGACTTCTAGGGAAAAGGGGGTGATTAGAATTTTTTTTTTTTTTTTTTTATTATAATTTTTTTTAACTTTTTTATTTTACATTTTTTTCAAACCCCCTAGGGTACTTTAACTCTAGGTTGTCTGATTGATCCTACCATATACTGCTATACTGCAGTGTGGCAGCATATGGGGATTTTCCTCCTCATTCATTACAATGTGCAAATCGCACATTGTAATGAATGGGTTAAAGCCAGACAGCCTCGGGTCTTCAGAAGACCCGGGGCTGTCATGGCAACCTATTGCCGCTCTCTGATGACGTCATGGGAAGCGACGATCTTCAACGGTAATATGCAGCAAAGACTTATCTGCTATGGAGAGGGTTTAGCCCTCTTCATGCACCCGACCCACTCCGTACTATTATGGCACGAGTCGGGAAGGGGTTAAAAACTCTTTATATTCCAACAAAAGAAGATGAATCTACATTGTGGACTTCTTGAAAATGTTTGAACTCAGTCAATATATTATTAGTAGTGTTGAGTGAACCCGTAACTCCAAATTAAGGTCCATACACCCACGACCCTGAAGCAAAACTTTAAACGGTTTGGCTTCGGGTCCAACTTCAGGAAACACTGCAAGTGGTTCACCTTTCGGAAAAAGTGGCTGACTACTTATTCACTGCATCCAACTGAGCAGCCAATCAATCATCTTTCAGCCCTTCAGTGCAAACAAACAGAGTGACATGTTAAAGGTACCGACTCAATATATAGTTTTTTTTTTGGAAAAATATCAAATATCCTTATTTAAATTCATACTACAGACAAGTTAAGAACATTTAAAAGCACCAACATGTGCAAATTCATGTCCTATGTAATCAGTCAAATATGTGCAAAATGATGCAAGGATTACAATAGCAGCCACGTAGATATGTGCAAAGAATAAGCAGTTGTTGCTGTGAAACCCTCTCCCCTGTAATGCCCGCACGATGCAATCAATTTCCTAGTATAATATAAAGCATAAATAAATACAATCAAAGCTCTATATGCTGTGAAATGGCATCTTTCAGCTCTATAACAACCACAGCCATGCCCAGTCTGAACATGGCGGGTTCACCTGAAAGTATTGAAACTTGACTGTGTAAACCCTCCATGTGATCATTAACCCCTTAAGGACACTGGGTTTTTATGTTCATCTTTCGCTCTCCACCTTCAAAAATCCATAACTTTTTTAATTTTTCCGTGTACAGAGCTGTGTGAGGCCTTATTTTCTTCATAACAAATTTTACTTCTAAGTGACATTAATTATAATTCCATGGCGTGGAATATGGTGAAATTGGTAAAAAAAACACTGGTTCGGTGCGACCACAGTGATAAATTTAAATAAGTTTTATTCTGTTTTAATACATTTTCAAAAATGTAACTAATATGTACAAAAAAAAAATGTTTCACCATTTTCTGACACTAATAACTTTTTCATACTTTGGTGTAAGTTTGAGGGGTACTTTTTTTGCACTATGAGCTGATGTTTTAATTTGTACCATTTTGAGGGCCGTGCAACCTTTTTATCACTTTTAACCCCTTCCCGACATGTGACGTAATGTCGGGTCCCGGTGCCCGAGCCCTCTCCATAGCCGGTAAGTCTCTGCTGCATATTGCAGTAAAGGCTTACCGGTAACACCCACGATCGGTGCCGGCACCGATCGCGGGTGTTTTACTGCTGATCGCGCGGGCGCTGCCATCTTTCCGTGCATCGTCGCTCCCCGTGACGTCATCGGGGAACGGCGATCCGTCGCCATGGTAGCTTCGGGTCTCACGAAGACCCAAAGCTACTTTGTGTTAACCCATTCATTACAATGTGCTATCAGCACATTGTAATGTATGAGTAGTAAAATCCCCATATACTGCCATACTGTAGTATGGCAGTATATGATAGGATCGTACAGACACCCTAGGGTTAAAGTACCCTAGGGAGTCCTAAAAAATAGTAAAAATTAAAATTAAAAAAAAGTTAAAATAAAAAAATGATAATAAAAAAACCTAAAAATTCAAATCACCCCCTTTTCCCTAGAACTGATATAAATAAACAGTAAAAATCATAAACACATTAGGTATCGCCGCGTCCGAAAATGCCCGATCTATCAAAATATGCTAACGGTTTTTCACTGCGTTTAACCCCGTAACGGAAAATCGCGCCCAAAGTCGAAAATGGCACTTTTTTGCCATTTAAAAAAAAATAAAAAATTCTATAAAAAGTGATCAAAAGGTCGTACAGCCATAAAAATGATAACATTGTAAACGTCATCAAAATCCGCAAAAAACTGCACCAATTTTTTATTTTTTTAAATGTATGAAAACATTATAAAACCTATACAAATTTGGTACCTCCATAATCGTACCGACCCAAAGAATAAAGTAGACCTGTCATTTGGGGTGCACAGTGAAATCTGTAAAATCCAAGCCCACAAGAATACGGCACAAATGCGTTTTTTTACCAATTTCACAGCATTTGGAATTTTTTTCCTGCTTACCAGTACACGGCATGGAATATTAAATACCACCATTTTGAAGTGTAATTTGTTACGCAGAAAATAAGCCGTCACACAGCTCTGTACATGGAAAAATAAAAAAGTTACAGATTTTTGAATGTGGGGAGTGAAAAATGAAAACGCAAAAACGAAAAAGGGCTGCGGCGGGAAGGGGTTAATTATATTTTTTGTGATATATGTGATGTAAAAGTAGCGCTTCAGTCATTTGGGCGCTATTTTCCATTATGGGGTTCACCACTGTTAGAGATTTTTATCTAGGGCTTAACCGCCCTTATCAGATGTACAAGTGACTTTCAAATTAACCCTTTCATGGTTGTCCTGGTACCAGGAACTTGAACATAAAACCAAGACACACGTCAGTCTCTTAGTGTATGTAAAGATCTTCTCCCGTTTAATCTCTCAAATGCATAATATCACAGACAGAAGAGTCAGAAAAGGCTAATAGACCTTGTTCCCAGACATGTTTATACTAATTTCCTGAGAAGGAGATAAACTGTCTTCAGAATCATAATATAATGCAGCATGAAGGACAGACTGGCTTCTCATTAAATGTCAAATGGAATTAGTTGGTAGACGAGCAAACAGGTTACATAAAATGAAGTTTGAATCATGAAATTAACTGGACAGTGCTTTGACCCCCAGCGTGACCCCTGGCTAATACTTAAAATGGCAGACAGTCCCTTATTCTGGGATTTATTAAGTCAAGATGGCGTCCGAAACCGGTGGGATCTCCTTAACAACCACCAGCAACAAAGTTTTTATATTTTGATAGATCAGACATTTTGAGACGCAACGATACCTAACATTTATGTGATTTTTATTGTTTTTTTTTTACATCCTCTAGGGGTGTATTAGTGGTTGGTGTTTGCTTCAATACCTTTGTATCAAGAGGGCTGTATGAAGAGGGCTCACCCAGTGTACGGCTTAGAGTATGAAGGGGTTAATTTTTTAATAGAAATGGCCCCATTAAATAGCCCTGTGGCTCCCACTGTGTTCCATTAATGATGACCTTCTATTTTCAGTAAGGCAATTGTCAACAGAAATACACAGATTTTCCTCTAGCCCCAATAGTTTCATTTTTGGAATAGTTTAGATACACAGCGCCCCCAAGGTCCAGTCTAGTACTTAATTCTTCATAGAAGCCGATTAGTCTACCGAGACCATCTCTCATTAGCCCATGCTGGTGCTGTGTTATACAGTAAATATATTTGCACTGAGATACACAAAACTAGCTCTCATACCCTTCAAATAATTTCCCCACCACAGATGTTAAACTCACACGTATGTAGTTTCCAGGCTCTTTTTCAATATTAGTGACCCATTTGCTATGTTAGTCCTAGCTGAACCTGTCTTTGAAGGGGTTTGCCCATGAAAGAAAGTTCTCAAATTTTAATCCCTTGGTGATGTTTACACAAAAAAGATAATTTTAACCCCCATATTTTACAATTGCTATAAGACACTTTGTGATTTTTCTGTGCTTTGAAAAGCTGTGTGCTGACAATGTGCTTAGAGTATCAGAGTACAGTACTTTTATTTAGCTTGTGAACATTCTACTAGTATCTGACAGATCAGAGATGATGAGATCCATGAGATGGATATATAATACAATGACACTCTCATCTCTGCTAACTCTTCTATAACACACACAGAGTCAGCTTTGTTGTATGCTTCCTTCCCAGATAGAGACCTTATCTGTCTTAAGCCGGTAGAGTAAGTCTCTGCACACTGCTGCTTGCTGGCAGAAAGTGCTTGTGTCTGAACTGGTCTTGTAATGCAGAAGAAAGGGGCAGGAGGGAGAAAGCACTGCAGTGTCCAGTGTGCAGAACGTTTATGGTCAAATATTTGAGCTCTGTCAGTCTGCAGGTTTCCAGAAGAAGGGGAGTGTGAAAGCTGAATAGACATAGCAGATGTAGCAAAGGAGGAAGGGTTCCTAGGAGACGCTCAATTCGACCCACGGCTATCTAGATGTCCCAGGTGTGGATGGTAGTTTACCCTTTCTTAGCCACCTTTGCCGGGAAACTTGGGAAAACCAAGCTCACCGCACACCAACATGGATACAGGGGATCACCAGATTTCTATGCAGATTAGCTATCAAATCCTTTGAAAAGAGAGAAAGAGGAGGTTAGGATGATTAGGACTGGACATGAATCAGAAGTCACTATGGGCAACACCTGTATTCCACATATCCAAGATGTTTCTAACATCTAACAGGAAATTGAATGCCATTTTTGATGCCCTGCTCAGATGAGTTACTAGATCAGCTCACAGTGCCTTTTACATCACAATGGACTTGAGTTGGGTTTTGCTGTAGCCTACCTGGCACTGCTCACCCCGCTCCTCACTTACATCGGCCCACTCCTGCTCCCATCACGGCTAGGCCGCGCACACGGCCCCGCTCCCTTGGGCACGTGCGCGCCGGCATACAGGAATTTAACGGGCCATTGCACCTCTAATTGGCACTGGCACTTTCGGGTTTCCCATAAGACTGGCTGCTCCCATCAAACCCTGCCAGATCTTTGAGCTACTTGCCTTAGAAAAAGCTTCCTATGCATGTTCCCTGTGTTCCCTATTGTCCTGGGTTGATCTCCTGTTGTGACCTCAGATCTGACCCTGACGTTGCTCCTGCCAGCCTTGATCTTCTGTTCCGTTCCTGACTCTGCACCTCTGCCGCTTGCCCTGAACTTTTGCCTGCTGCTTAACACAAGATTGCCCGCCGAATTGGTACTTCGACCTTGGCTGCCACCTCGCACCTGTGGAACGACCCCGTGGCATCACGCAGCAGCAAGACCATCCTGCTTTGTATTCCATTCCCAGGTGTCGGCTAGTACCATCTCCCGTAGTGGTCCACTGATCCAGAGCCCTGACAGGTGCCATTATGGCCCAGCCCACCCTTTCAAAACCATTAATGGACAGTCAAAACTCCCCCAAATAATCAATTAGACTTAAGACTTGGTCATAAGAGGACATCATAATACACCCAGCCTTCTTTATTTCATCACAGCGAGGGGGAATGATGTGACCATTTTTAGATGATGGATTGTTTATTTAGTTAGAATCTTCATGCAATGCAGTAAAATCTGTTTTTATCTCTATTTTTTTTTTACCAAACTGTTGTTTTGCATCACATGTATATTGTGAAGCAAACCGTGACGTTTAGGACCCCTGAAGGGTACGCAAGGTCACTTAGTTATCCTTTTATAGACACTCTCAGAACGCATGGGTTCTGAAAGGTGCAGGAAGTGATTTAAAGTTGTCCACACAACTTCCGGATGTGGCGGAACAATAAATCACAGCCCAGAAAGGCTATAAGATCCCTTTCACTATCCTCAGTGAAACAGAATGTTATCAACCCTGAGCTGCCACCAGTTCTCCCTTAATATAAGCCTGGTCCATAACGGATTATAAAGGGTGAGGAACCAACCCAGTAGCATGCATATGAGCGAAGCACTGACGTTTGGTAAAAGAGCAACGCAGGTTAAATTTTATATTTAATTTCCTTAAGGACACACTAGAAAATACCGTACACACAATAGATATATAGTATAAGAGTACAAATACACAGGTAGCAATACAAGCCCCAGCAGTTCAGTGAGTGAGTTACCTTGTGTGTGGCCCTGATGGGGATGGATAGTCCACATTTTAAGATCCTCCCTACGCTTGGTAATGATCAGGTTTCCCCCAGGTGAAAAGATGATGTGGCCTTAGAGGTGCCTGATTATTTCAGATGCAGACACACCTCTGTCCACCAAACAGGAGGGGTTATGGTATCACCTGGTATCACATCCCAAACCCTGGAGAAGCCATAGCTTCTCAAGGGGAAGTCACAGGGTCACGGTTCTGGTATAATTGGATCCGGGTGAATCCCTGGATCACATTGATACCAAACCCATTTGCTATGGTCCTACCAAGAGATATTTATATCTCTGGACCCAAAGGTGCTAGAGCCTAAATCGACATATCAAAATGATACTAAGGGAGCACCGGCTCCAAAAATGTATTTGCCCTCGGGCTGAGATGGACCATAGCTCCATAACTGACCCTATTTAACCTATTGGTTTAAGAGTTTTTATGGCTCTTTGTCTCCTGTTTGAAAATTGGAGGGAAAATCAGCTGAAGCCTGTGGAGACAGCATGACTGGAGAAATTCTTTGAAGCTCGGCAACCTCCCGAGGAAGATAACACTCTGCTAGCTACATTGGGCTAATTAAGCAGAGGTTGTGGGAAAGTGGGGAATTTGAGCAGGATAAGGCCCCCCTTACCCTGGTCACACTTATCACATATATGTCTATATTTTTGATTCTTTAACGCTCCTTATCTATGAGAATCCCATTTTTTAACATTTTCCATTTTTTATATTAAAACTTCACTCTAAGAAGAGCTCTATTGTATTCTAGCAATTCCATGACCTCAGAAGAATTCCTAGATTGATTAACCAAGTGAGGGTTTTAAAATTATATAACGCTAGATCTTTAATCAACCTTACATGAGGAGTAGTGGCAGCTAAAATCTCTTAAGTTTGGAGGAGGGAGAGCTGCCAGAGGACCTTAAAGGATGACCCAGCAAGCTATATTCCTGAATCTGTGATCCTGACATTGGCATTTGCAAAAAAAAAACACCTCCATTTTATTGCATAGCTTCCCCCATTTCAGCCCACACCTCACCTTTAAGAATCCTGCCTCTTCCTGTGTTCCCTGCCGGATCTTTGTGCCTCACAGCCTAAGAGAAAGCTTCCTGGTGATTATCTGCGTTCCTGTGTATTCCTGGGTTCCTGTGTATTCCTGCGTTCCTGTGTGTCTCCGCTCCCGAGTCCTGAGTAGCCGTGTTACCCGAGTTCCTCCGTGTTGCTGTGTTCCGTGTGTCTGTGTTCCCGTTCCCACCTGCCTGGACCTCCCGTTGCTGACCCCGGATTTGGACTTGACCTCGCATCTCTGCTGCCTGCCCTGACCCCGAGCCTGGACCTGACTACGAGACTTCTTCTTCTGCTAAGGTACCTCGACCTCGGCTGCCACCGGGGGCTGGTCACGCCTGGGAACGACCTGGTGGTATCCTGCCGCAGCAAGTCCAACCCGCTTTGCGGCGGGCTCTGGTGAAAACCAGGTGCCACTTGGATTCCGGTCCCAGGTGTCGGCTAGTTCCAGCTCCCGCGGTGGTCCATAGGATCCACTGATCCTGACAATTCGATTCGACTTGAATCGAATCCTGACGAATTATGATAAAAAACAGGTATTTCCTGGCTGCAGAGAGCCTGCAGGGTGTTGTAGAAAGTCGTGCCATGCTCAAATATGCATAGGGAGCATGGTTTAGTCTGCAAACAATGCTGTGTGTAAGTATGAAACGCATATGACAGCCACCGCTCTTAGAATCGCTTCACTCTTCAATTCCATGGGCACGTACAGGGGTCAACTTGACCAAATAAGTGAAGCGGGAACGCAGCCTGACAAGGTAAAGTCTGTGTCAGCTCGAAAGGACTGAGCTGAGGGCCAAGATCCCACTATATCATCAAAGAGTGACATTTTTACACTGACATCATAGATACATGTAGAAACCCCCCAAAAGAGTGGAGAGGGTGTCGGCAATCCTGAAGCTGTTCATTCCCTCTGACAGATGAAATGAAGCGGAAAACCAACCAAAGTGGCAATGAGTCATAGAGTGGTGATTGGTGAAAACAGCAATATGGAAATCACAGGGTGTTCTAGAGAGACAGTGGTCAGTTTGCAGCAGCATGAGTAGGCAGCAGAGTGGTACAATGACAAATTATAGAGGTGGCTGCAACATTGTAGGCCACAGAGTGGCACAATGACAAAGTGTGGAGGTGGTGGCAGCAGGAGGTCAGAGAGTGGCACAATGACAGTGTGTGTAGGTGGGCGGCAGCAGTAGCAGCAGCATGAGGCCAGAGAGTGGCACAATGACAAATTTTGGTGGTGCAGCAACATGGTAGGCCACAGTGTGGCACAATGACAAAGTGTGGAGGTTGCCACAGCAGCAGGAGGTCAGAGAGTGGCACAATGACAAATTCTAGAGGTGGCAGAAACATGATAGGCCACAGAGTGGCACAATGACAAAGTGTGGAGGTGGCCGCCGCAGCAGGAGGTCAGAGAGTGGCACAATCACAGTGTGTTTAGGTGGGCGGCAGCAGTAGCAGCAGCATGAGGCTAGAGAGTGACACAATGACAGAGTGTGGAGGTGGGTGACAATTCCAGTCCCTGATAAAGATGGTGGGAGGCAGATGGAGCAAGTGGCAGCAGATGTGCGGCATCAGGCGGGTGGCAGCATCAGAATAGTGGCTGAGGCAGGAAGTTAGAATCCAGACTCATTTCTCAACGTTTGGGGGAGGCGTCATGGCTGATCTAATCTGATGCATAAGGCATTGGTGTGTTGAAATCCTGGCCGATCCACACCTGATTCATCTTGACAAAGGTCAGTCTCTCCACATTACGTGTGGACAAGCGGGTTCTCCTTGGGGTAACGATGGCCCCCACCGCACTGAACACCCACTCTGATGCCACACTACTGGCCGGGCAGGACAGCTTCTCTACTGCGAACTTGCTGCCACACATCATGTTTGGCTACCCAGTAGTCCAGGGGATCCTCTACCTGGGGTGCTAGAGTGCTGTCCAAGTAAGCCACCACTTGCTAGTGCAGGGTCGGCTCCGTGTCCTGCTGCTGCTGCTGCTGCATCTACCCTCCTCACTAGGCAGGTGAAGGAAACTGCTTATTAAGGACTCCAGACTTAAGCTACTGATGGAGCTGCTACTGCTCGTACCCCCCATCTCCCCACAGCAGCCGTGGCAGTAGAACTTGAGTGATGACTGCCAGGAATCTCCTGGTCAGACCTGACAGAGGATGGACAATGGTGAAGATATGCAGCGGCCAACTGTCTGCACAGTATTTCTCTATAGTGGAGAGCCAAAAGTCATCCCTATGCCGGAAGTTGACTATTCGGCTGTCACTAGTTAGGCAAAGCAGCATGCTGCAGGCCATCTGCGCATGTAACTTTGAGGGACTCCCGGCCTCCATCTCCACTGTATACTGCCACAGTGCTTCTGGGTCATCTGCCTCTTCCAATGGGTGGAAACATCGCATATCAGCCTATGTTTGGGGGAGGCCATTCTGCAACTTGAGGAGGGTGTGCTTGGCTTTGAAAGAATGGATGAAGTGCATGCACAGTTTGTTGGCCATTCTTATAATGTCTTGCAGATGGGTGGAAGACTTCAGGAACCTTTTGACAACCAGATTGAACACATGCACCAGGGTGCATGGACCATCCCTCCTCGGTGCAGCGCAGACACCATGTTCCTCCCATTGTCTGTCACAACGTTACCGATTTGCAGTTGTCGCAGACAAAGCCACACATTGATTTCTTCTTGCAAGACATGGAGCACTTAGACTTGTGGAGGCTGAGGTGGTGGTGGAGAAGGAGGAGGAGGCCGACAATGGCACAGGAGCAGCAGTTTGACAACGTGGAGGAGAAAGCAGCGTCTCCTGTTCAAGTTGTTGGTGTGGCTGGGTGGGAATCACATTCACCCAGTGGGCCGTAAAGAACATGTACTGGGCTTGACCATAGTTACAGCTCCACATGTCCACGCTGCCGTGCACCTTGGAAGAAACCGATAAGCTCAAGGACTGGCCCACCTTCTGTTCTACATATTTGTGAAGGGCTGGTACTGCCTTTTTGGAAAAGAAAGTTTGGCTTGGAATTCTCCACCTCGGTTCGGCACAAGCCATTAGTTGTCTTAAGGGTGCTGAGTCCACGACTTGGAAAGGGAGAGACTGCAGTACCAAAAACTTGGACAGGACCATGGTCAGCTTCTGCACCTTAGTATGGCTGGATGCATACAGTTGTCTCTTTGTAATCACCTCTTTCAATGACTGCTGGCACCTTGTGTAGTGAGGAGCAGGAGCATCTAGACGGGGAGATGTTGTCAAAGAGGTGCTGGAGCCTTGACTGGCTGAAATGGCATGTGTGCCACTAGGTGCTGCTGCTGTTGCTGCAATGACAGGATGGACCACCACATCTGAGACACGTTTCCCCCAGATGGTGACGCTGCATGTGTTGACGCAAGGCCGTGGTGCCAATGTTATCTCCCTGGCCACACTTCACTTTCTTCCTGCAGAGTCTACATATATACAGGCTTGGCTCCTCTGGTGTCTTAACAAAAAACTGCCACACTGCTGAGATGGTGATTTTACTGCCAACACTCTGCACTGAATGACTGTTAACGCCACCGCCTCGCTGAGCCTCTGTGCCACTGCTTACTTGGACCTGTGAAGCGTAGTTTGTACCCCATGGCTGTTTGGCTCCTGTCCTCGCACTGCTGCCACCCTGCTGACTTACGACCATGGTAGCGACTTGCTGTCTGCTTCGCTGCCTGACGCACAGGCTAGCATCCTCTTCTCCCGATGATGATGATGAAGCCCTTGCTTCACCCGGCTCCCAAGTGGGATCGGCTACATCATCATTGATTTGTGTTTCCCTTTCACTGCTATTCTCCTCTACCTTCCCGCCTACTGCACGAAGCAGAGGATGTCTGCCCCACCTCTTCACTGCCAAGCAGTTGATGACTGTCCTCAAAGAGTTCGTCCTCACTGTATAGTGGCGCTGAGCCCAGACCACCTAGTAGATCTCTGGCTGAGGGAAATGAACAGGACAGAGGCTGGTTGAGGACAGGTGATGGCCGCTGACCTGCTCCTGGGCCATGCCAACTAAGGGTTGTATCTGACAAACCCATGGACTCTTGGCTCGGGTTGTCAGATGTCATTTGGGAGGAAGTGAATATCCTAGTCAACCAATCGAGAACATTTGGGTTGTTCATTAACACACTAGATGACACCGGCAGCTCTGGCCTCACAGAGTCACCCCTGCTGCGACGTCCCCTTATTGTGCTGCGATCTTACCTACAGATATACCATGCGAATGCTCTATCCTTGCTGATAGAGTCTGGATGTGAACTGAGCTCCTTTTTTATCCATATCGGCTTCCGTAATTGTTAAAACATCCATAGCAAGTATTCATAAATGAAAAAGATAAAGAAAAACGAAGGATGTTATCCATTTGAATGTTGATATGAATGGTTGTGTAAAATAAATAGAATACAACACGGTCACATTTACTTTACTTTAGCTTGTTTGACTAATGAATTAGTGACATGTCCACATGGATGTTTAAATATCCGGCAGGAAATAAACAAATAGATAGAAACTGAGGAAGAGTCTAGTACAGACTTGAAACATGTATTGCCCTGATACATTTTTATCTTTTTTAAGGTGTATTTATTTGCTTCAAGGCCTGCATGACCAATTTTATAAATAAAACGACAAGAGTATACGCCATGCGTCCTGCACTGTTACTAAGGGATCCAGGGGTTGGACTTGCTAAAGGCTTAGTACCACCAGGTCGCTCCACAGGCTCGACTTTGTTCCGGGGTGGTAGCCAAGGCGAAGTACAGAATCGTAAAGCAAATCGTGGTTGGGGACAGGCAGGAGGCCAGGACAGGCAGCACGGGATCACTGTTGGGGACATCATCACAGGTCAATGCAGGCAGCAGAGGAGCATATTCAGGAACGGAACCAGGGTCACAACGGGAAATCACAATAACAGAAGGGGCATGGCCTGGCTGTGAACGGTGATGGCAGCACATTAGAAGAGCTCCTATACCTACCTCGTATTGTAGTCCTAGTACCTGGTTATACAGCGACCCCTTCGCCTCCAGATGTGTGCCAAAAGAAAGGTGCAAGTTAGGACCCCCTCGACACAGGTTGGGAGATCACTTTACCAACATGCTGTCCACAAAGGCCTTTTCCCGGCCTGTCAAGATGGCGTCCGCTTCATCCCCTGCCCGGGAGAGGGGATTGTCGGGAGAGAGAGAGAGGATTGTCTCGGCCAGGTGCGTCATCTAGCCAGGAGGCGCGTCGGCTCCCTAAGTGCTGCAGCGGAATGCGGGCTCTCTGGATGGCAGGCCACAGTGATGGCAGAAGTCCACAGGTGGATATCCTGCAGGAGATGTAAAGGGATTCAGGAGTCCAGCCCAGGGACCAAGGACTGAGGCCCCCCGAAGCATGATCGAGAGCAGGGGTTGCTGATAGCCCTTCAGTCCCCTGTTTTGTGGCCCGAGCATGGGGAGGAATGGCTGGTCACTCCATCAGTCTACTCTCCAGCACCGTCTCCCATGTCTCCTGACCCCCTCCAGTCTCAGGGAATTGACTCCAGCCCTATTATCAATGCTGGACGACAGGTGCCCTATGCAGCTTTCTCCACAGGTTACATATTATTTACACGAGAATTGGGTGCTCTTGCTGAGCTGCATGCCTTGAGTTCTCATCTCCACACTATAACTACTAGAGACGATATGGAGAGTTATGTGGCCAGGTTGGAGCAATCCTATTCTATTGAATTGAATGGCGTGAGGAAGAAGGTCCAGGTCCAGCAACTGGGGGCCCAAGTGACCTCATCGAAAGCTACTCAGCAGGTAGTTAACGACCATCTGGACTGATGCTACTTTTTCTACACATGCTTACCTATTGCAATATCTGGCAGACCGGCAGGACGACGCGGAGAATAGGGAACACTGCAATAATATTAGGATCCGCGGCCTACCGGAATTGTTGGAAACCCCTTCTTAATTCTATTCTATATTGGAGGTCCCTGGGGATGCACCTTTGGAACTGGATAGGGCCCATCGCTCAATGCAGGCTCGGCCCCCGCCGCAAGATCAACCTAGAGATGTAATTTGCAGAGTGCATCACTATCAGCTGAAAAGAAAAGCCCTCAAACCACTGCTGACTGTATTACAACAGCAAAACATTGCATATTCTTGGGGCTTCCTGTTTCGCCCTCAGATAAGATGGGCAGACAGGAGATTCGTTATCCATCATGAGGTCCCGGCACTGGCAGCTGAACTGGGTTTTCCGGCCCCGGATATAACAGTGTGGCTCGGTCTCCCCATACCAATGCAGCAGGGAGCCCCTCCTTCTCATGGGAGACACCCTAGAAGGCGATCCCAGCGTGGCTTTGGGCGAAGAAGGGCTCATATGGGCCGTAGCGTCAGCCATCCCTCCGTCCAGAACAATAGTGTTCAATCTTGTATAATATGCTGACCTGATAAGCTCTGAAGCGCTCTGACACACAAGCCCTCCTCCAAACCAGAAGAATCTATAAAGTTAAGCATATTACTTGATAGGCACCTGGGAACACACAAGGAGCCCCTGTGAAGGATTACTTACTTGAAAAAGTCTAGAATGTTTGCTTGATCCCCATCTAGAGCCATTGATATTGGCTGCAGTCTCTGCCTATCTGCCCCCCCTTCTCCTTTCCCTGTTCCCCCTTAACGCTGGATACTTTCAGAGTTTTTTTCATGATGAGTGACATATGGTTGTAAAGGGATGGTTAGGCTTGTGAACCTCTCTCCTTGTGTTCTCTCCTAGTGTCTCTTCCTCAGTTCCCGGCCCCTTTCCACCAAACTTGACCAATCCATGCACAAAGTAGTGTTCCGACAGTATACCACTCATGGCGATGGTGAAAATTGGGTCCCTGAATGCAAGGTGGTTGAATGTCCCTCAAAAAAGATCCCAAATTCTTTAAGGCATGCACAGACAGGATGTCAAAATCTTATTTTTGCAGGAGACGCATTATAAAACCGGCCACTTCCCCGCGATTAGAGATTGATACTTCAGCCCCTGGTTCCACAGCTCTAACTCTGACTCACACTCTAAGGGTGTGTCCATTGCTGTCCACCGTTCCCTCTCACATGTTGTCCATGTGAGAGGTTAGATGGAGCAGGAAGGTATGCTTTTTGTCAAATTGCGCCTCAGTCTCAGTGTGTAGGAAGATACTGATTGAGTTGGCGTGGTTATCGGAGGGGATGCTGGTACAGATACTTTAACTTCCCATTCCCGACATCAAACATGATACCTCTTCGCAGAAGAGTTATATCCCATTGCGACAGTTGAGCTCCCTTAAAAAGGATTTGCATAGTCTCCAATTAGTGGACATCTTGCATCCTAAGGACAGGGACTACACCTATTACTCCCCAATGCATGACTCATACAGTCTTATAGACATTTTCCTTATACAACACAGGGCCCTATCCTGGGAACCGACACACCTTATTGGCAACATTGTTCTCTCTGATCATGCCCCAATCTACTTGTCGGTCAATGTCCCTTTTGTTGCTAAGCGACCATGTTTATCTGTTAAAAGATGTCCTCTGTATACAGGTCATCAAAAGCTCCATTTATTCCTATCTACTTTCACGTGACCTAAGTCCGGAAGTCCTCCCAATGAAATGGGAGGCTCTCAATTTTGAACTCCGTAGCAGGTTCACAGAGCAAAGTGTCAGATTGAAGAGGGGAACTCTGCCAAGCTCACTCATTGCATCAATTGCATCATTTAGAATGTAGACATAAGTCAAACCAATCCCCTGAGGATTTGGCAGATCTGATACTTATTAGGGATGGGATTCGAGCCTGGCTCAGTGCATGCAATTTAAAGGGCACCTGCATGAACACTCGAATAAATGTGGGGTGCCCACTCACGCAATTTATACACCCCCGGTCCAAAATTACACATATCCCCCACATCAAAACCACACATGGTGACATCACACATAACCCAACTGGGCTAGCTTTCAGGCCTAGACCCAGCATATAAAATACACAATGCCATTAAGAGCTCCGGCCCAGACGGCTTCTCTCCAGCCTTTAATAAGTTGTTCGGAGAGGTCCTCTCCACAATCCTGACGAGGGTCTTCAACTCCATCTCCTCATCCGTGGCCTTTCATCCACAGTCATTGGAGGCCAACAACATGTTCGGAGAGGTCCTGTCCACAATCCTGACGAGGGTCTTCAACGCCATCTCCTCATCCGTGGCCTTTCATCCACAGTCATTGGAGGCCAACATCAGTGTCTTGCTAAAACCAACCACAGATCCTCTTTTACTGGCCAGTTACAGGCATCACTCTCTCTTAGGAAATCGGAAGGTAATCAGAACAGATCAGGTAGGATTTGTCAGAGGTAGAGAGGCCAGGGATAACTTGAACAAGACGTTCCTTTTAATGGCACCGGCACAGAAAAAGTCGATTCCCGTCTGCCTTTTGTCAATAAACGCAGAAAAGGCCTTTCACAGGGTACATTGGGAGTTCTTGGTCAGGGCTCTTTCACAATTAAGATTGGGACCTAAGTTCTTGAATTCTTGGGGAGAATCCTGGCCCTTTATAATAGACCTACGGCCAGAGTCAGAGCCAAGGGTTTTTTCCTAATCCTTTACGTATTGGGAATGGTACTTGCCAGGGTTGTCCCCTTCCCCTTTTACGTAATAGTAATGGAACACCTGGCCAATGCTATTGAGAACAATCCCAACATACATGGTGTTTAAGTGGGCCAGCGTCATTACAAGGCAGCATTATTCGGGGATGGCCTTTTGCTATATATTTCTCAACCAAGGATCTCACTTACATCACTTCTCAAAGAATTTGAAACCTACAGTCAGCTGAGTAATTTAAAGATCAATTTCAGCAAGTCTGAGGCATTGAATGTTTCCCTACCGGGGAATGACATTCCGCTTGTTAAAGAACATTTTCCACTTCACTGGTGCCCTACATCAATTAAATATTTAGGATTCCAAGTACCCACGGAACTGTCAAAAATCTACTCCCTTAATTATCTGGCTCTATTAGAACGCACTCTGCAGGTTTTAACCACCTAAAATAGGAAACAATTAACGTTTGGTAGAATTAATGTGATAAAAATGGATATCCTGCCCCGTTTTCTCTACCTTTTTCAGGGTGTCCCCACCATCCTCGTTCTTCAGATCCCTTCAGTCAGCAATGTTATGTTTCATATGGGGCAAAACTCAACCTCGTACTGTTTGGCGGATCCTAATTCGACCAAAATCAGCAGGAGGGGTGGGCCTACCTGACCTCAAAATTTACCATCAGGCCTCTGTCTTAGTGCGGCTAATAGATTGGCCCTACAATTTGCATACCAAGCAATGGGTGAGATTAGAACAATATAGCTCCTTGATTCCTATATGCGCACTACCATGGGTGTCCACCCGGCATGTGGAGATAGAACCTCAAAAATTGTTTCTCGCTCAAACCCTGAAACTTTAGAGATCCCATATTTAGCGGAGAATCCTCTCCCGACCTTTTAGCCCCATCACGCCACTGTCTAAAGAACCATGTTCTTAGGTTGCTCAAGTCATGAGGACTTGCGCATGCAAGCTCCAATTCCATAACACGCTGAGTTGCTAGACTTGGCTACATCATTCAAACTTTCATGGTTGGAAATGGCACAGTTCGGAACCTTCCTTAAACAACCAGGGAACCCAGCTGCCTTCAATTCCCCACTCAACCCCTTTGAGACTCTTTTTCGCACCACATTGCCTCTGGAACATTGCATCTCACAGATTTATGATCTCCTCATAAGAGGGAATCAGACAGCCCTTTCTCGACAAATGGGCTAGGGACTTAAACATCTCCCTATCTCCTAGGGACTGAGATAAGGCATTTTGATTCTCTCTAGATGGTAGAGTCCCAACTCTGCTGCATTCCATTTATCCCTCAATCCAGGACATGTGTTGGAGATGCGAAGTGAACAGAGACAATGGGAGCCCGATTCGTGTTTTCCCGACGTGTTACCCGAATATTTCTGATTTGCGCCGATTTCCCCTGAATTGCCCCGGGATTTTGGCATGCACGCAACGGAAACCCAACAGATTCGTAAAAACCGCCGTATTTAAAAAACAAAATCTGTTGCGGAGCTTGCACTTACCTTCACTCAGCCCGGCTCGGTGAACTCCAGCACGTTCCGATGCTTTTCAGTGCAGCAGCACCACATGGGGGACGGCGGAGAAACTACCTTAATGAATCCCGGCCGGACCCGAATCCAGACCCGCCGCTGGATCGCGAATGGACGGGGTAAGTAAATCTGACCCAATATGTTTGGAAATATCTTTCTGGAACCAGCTGTTCGAGGTAACATCCGAAGTAACAGGCATGGTGGCTCCCAAAACTTCAGAGGTGGTCCTGCTTTTTATACTTCCGGGTTCTATACAAAAGGAAAAAAGTAGTCTCCTGAGATTCTTCCTTATAGCGACTTGCACAGTCATTCCCCGTTTATGGTGCATCACCACACCTCCTTCCATTTCGGACTGTGCCCAAGAACTGATCCACATCTATCGAATGGAGGATACCCTTGAGGGGCTGATACCCTTGGCACTACTGAGAAATTCATAAAATTGTGGAAGCCGTGTATGATATTCAGGAAGTCTCTGAGACTCAAAGCTCTCTTGAGCACGGGCATCAGCGCAGGGCATAGGAACAAAGCTTTCTTGAAGGCACAAGGCACGAAGATCCGGGTGTGCAGGGAGAGGCTGCTTTTTATAGAATTCTGGGAAATGGCCAGCGCCAATTAACAATGCGCTGACCCTTTAAATCTTCTGAAGCCGGCGCAGGAACGCCCTAGGAGACTGGTATGCCCTTGCACGGCCAGAGGACCGGGAGCAGGAACCGGGACAGGTAAGAGGCGCAGGCGTCAAGCTTGCGATCATGAAGGGGCACGGGACCACCCTAGACAATCTATATTTAGACCAAACAAATTGAACAGAAAAAAAAATCCAACAGAATCGACCAAAGAGGATCTTGAGAAAATTCATTATGAACTATAGGTAGTCCACGGGTTACGTACAAGATAGGTTCTGTAGCTTTGTTCTTAAGTTGAATTTGTGTGTAAGTCAGAACTGTATATTTTATAATTCTAACTCCAGACAAATTTTTTTTGGTCTCAGTGTGTCAATTGGATTTTAAAAATGTTGGGTTGTCATAAGAACCAGGATTAATAATAAAGCTTCATTGCAGATACCTTTTAATAACCGTTATAGCTTTTTATTATAGCCTAGGGCTAAAGTACAGTGTCGGGCTTCGGGGGTAGTGACTGGACCACTGTGGATGATGACACAAGTCAACACCTGGGACAGGAATCTAAGTGCGACCCGGTCTTCACCAGAGCCCACCACAAAGCAGGTTGGTCTTGCTGTGGCATGGTGCCACCAGGTCGCTCCACAGACGGTCAGGGCTGGCAGTGGAGGAGCGAAGTCAAGAACAGGTCCGGGGTCACAACAGGAAATCAAAACACAAGCACGAGACACAGGGAACAGCTTTCTCATCAGCAATAGCATGAAGATCTGGCAGGGAATGCTGGTAGAAGCCGGCCTTTATGGGATTTTGGGAAGTGACTTCCGCAAGTGCCGGGATGGAAGCAGGAGCACGGAGAGTTAAGTGAGGTCCGGGGGTATAGGAAGGGCAAGCACCACAGAGATCGCAGGGTGCTCCTGCGATCCGAGATGACAGTACCCCAACTTTCGGCCTCCCCCTCTTCTTGGTCTGGAGAAACCTTTGCAGGAGGTTACCGTCCAGAATATTCTCCTCTGGCTCCCAGGATCTCTCCTCAGGCCCGAACCCCTTCCAGTTGACAAGGAAGAACCGCTTACCTCTTACGGACTTCATGGCCAGTACCTCTTTAACCTCTTAGACGTCTGTTGAATCTGCCTCTGGAGCAGGAGGTTCAGTAGGGAGACATGGAACAAGTTCGGAATGCACATAGATGGGAGGAAGGCGGAGCTTATAGGCCACAGGATTTATGCGCTTTAACACCACAAAACAACTAAGAAATCATGGAACAAGCTTGTAACTGGGAATCTTCAGTCGGTTGTATCTAGAAGATAAACACACCTTGTCACCCGGAGAGAAGACAGGAGGAGTCCTACGTTTTTTATCAGACTTGGTGTGAGCCGGGGACTGAAGTAGAGACTGGCGGGTCTGTTTCCAGATAGATTTGAGGTCCTGCATCAAGTCTTCAACCGTGGGGACATCCGAAGGAACTTACAGAAGGTGGGGGTGGAATTTGTCCATAGACAATGAAGAAAGGAGCTGCCTCGGCAGCCTCAGAGTCCAGAGAGTTGTAGAATAACTCTGCCCATGGTAACAGACTGAACCAATCATCCTGCCAGGCAGACACACAATGGTGGAGATAACAGCCCAAAGTCTGGTTCACCCTTTCCACTTGACCATTCGACTGAGAGTGGTAAGCAGAAGAGAAGTCCAGAGTCACTTGCAACTGATTGCACAAGGATCGCCAGAACTTGGACACAAACTGCACCCCTCAATCAGACACTATGTGCTGAGGAACTCCTTACAGCCGGAAGATGTGTTGAAAGAACAAGTTTGCAAGACGTGGAGCAGATGGGAGACCTGAAAGGGAAACATAATGGGACATCTCGGAAAACCAGTCAGTCACCATCCAGATGACGGTATTGCCAGAGGAAGGTGGAAGGTCCATGAAAAAGTCCATAGCCACATGCAAGCACAGCCGGTTTCAGGTGGGAAGGCCTATTACGGGCACCGGAAGTCCCAAAATGCCTTACATTATTGACCAGGTCCTGCCACCAGTCGTAGCAGGAGAGGAGGGCACAGAGTGTTGCACCCCAGAGTGCCCAGCCAGACACGAAGAATGTCCCCAAGACAAAATCCTCTTCCGCAGTGCAGGTTGGACATACGTCTTCTTGGGGGGAAGCTGCCGAAGATCCACCAGGACGGCAACAACCAGTTGTTCAGGAGAGATAATGAGCGGCTCTTCTCCAAGGGCATCTTTGGGCATGTAAAAGGGCATCTTTGGGCATGCTTTGATATTCTTCTTCACAGGACAAAAGTAGATCAACAGGTTAAAGCGTGAGAATAAAAGCGACCAAGGGGTTTGCCTCAGATTAAGACACTGGGCTGTCTGGAGTTACAGGAGATTTTTATGATCTGTATATACATAGACCGGGATGGTAAGCTCCTTCCAGTAGATATCGCCATTCCTCCAGGGCAAGTTTGATGTCCAAAAGTTCTCTATCTCCTATAGAGTAATTCCTCTCAGCAGGTTAAAAAGTTTTAAACCGTGGCCTTTTTAAGCCTGCGATAGTCAATGCAAGGACAGAGTGACCCATTCTTCTTGGTCACAAAAAAGAAGCCTGCACCATTCTGAGAGGAGGACTTACGTATAAACCCTCTCTGCAGGTTCTCTTTAATGGCAGCGATCTTAGGAACGAATAGATGGTACACCTAGCCCCGGTGAGGAGAGGTACCTGGCAGGAGATCCACCGGGCAGTCGTAGGGACGATGTGGCGGCAATGTCTCTGCTTGCTTTTTGGAAAAAACAATGACAAAGTCCCGGAAACACATAGGTAGGACTTCCAGAGACTTGAGAGCTACAAAGGAGACCTGAACAGGTACTTGAAGAGGCACCACCATGCAGCGAGACAGACATCTCAGGGCTCTAATAAAGTATTTCCCGCGTCATCCAGTTGAGAACAGGTGCATGGAGCTGCAGCTACAGAAGGGCCAGCAGGAGAGATGAGTTAGAGCACGGCAGTACGTAGGACAGTATCTCCTTTTGCAGAGCACCGACTTGCAGGGAAATAGGCTCAGTGCGATACCTGACCGGATAGGAGAGGATTTGTCTGCTGAACAAGGAGATGACCAGAGGCTTTTCAAGAAGGACCACAGGGATGTGGTGCTAGGAGACCAGAGTGGCATCCAGGAAGTTCCCCGCAGAACTGGAGCCCAAGAAAGCAGCGACTTGGATCTGGGTGTGGGTGCCAAAGCTGAGGAGCAGAGGAATAGTCAGGCGTGGAGAAGCTTTGCTCACACCTACGTACGCTTCTCCTAAGAACCCTAGGTGCTGGCGTTTCCCAGGCGGAAACGGATAGTACAAGTCCCAATGAAGTGCTCTGGACTGGCACAGTACAGGCAAAGATTCTCCTGACGACGTCTTGAGCATTCCTGGAAGGAGAGTCAGACTTTGTCTGCCTGCATAAGCTCCTCCACAGAGGGTACGGCCGTAGGCTGGAGCGTCCTTAGGAAGGCATGTGTCAAGCAGGGTAGACATTGAACCCAGCCTTGCGGATGATCAAGACATAACTCCTCAGCACGCTCCGTAAACCGCACATCGATCCGAGTGGTTAGTGTGATGAGACCACTCAGAGTAGACGGCAGGCCAACGCGACCTTAACTTGAGCCGAAAGTCCTTTTTTAAAGGCCGCAGACAAGGCTGCATAATTCCAGGAGAGTTCGGAGAACAGGGTACGGAACTGAACTGCATACTCTCCCACGGACGAGTCCCCATGTTGCAGTCTCAGTAGCTGTGACTGGATCGGCTCTGTCCTATAGAGGAGTAGCCTAGGCCAGGGCCTTCCCGGAGAGGAGGCTGATGATGAATGCCACCTTGGATTGCTCAGTGACAAACTGAGACTTGTGCAGGGAGCACTGGGTAATAAAGCCCCATTGCACAGCTTGGAATCCCCCTCATACTTCGTAAGCATGGAGAGTCTCAGTAGTTAGCCAAAAATAAATATATAGATGCCAAGCGAGGTTGCCATACACAGTTTTGGGGGCCAATGACGCTCTCACCTTTCAAATATTAATCTTAAACCAGCTAGTCAAGTGAGATAACTAAAATTTATAACTTTTTATTAGATATGCATTAAAAACCAACATCTAAATAGTATCAAATAACAGTAAAATCATACAGTGCATCCAGCCCGGATGGTCATCGTATCACTGGGATCAAAAAATGTACACACCAAATCCTCAGATAGAAAGCCTCTTGATCTCTTACAGAAACATAGATGTAGTAGAAAATATTAACATCTTACCATACATGCTGGTATCTGTATAGAGGTACCTGGTGAGTTTCTGGGTCGGGAGTTGCTGGGGAGGATGGGATGTGAGGAAAAATCAATAGTGCCCCTACACTGTCCCGGAGTTGTCTCCTGCCCTTATAAGGGCAGTACCATTCAGACTTGCCCTATGAAAAAGCAAAAATACCCCCGCATCCCCCTACCCTGACACATTTCTTCACACATGGGATTCATTAGAGGGTCTACATCGGTGAAAGTGAAATGCGGACATTAGCAGTTAGATACAGTGGCCCCTGTTATGTGGTCACTAAGGGGTATCAAATGTGCAAAGTGACTAATACAGTGATAAGCACTCCACAGTGGGGCCCAAGTGAAGTGGCCACACCTATGATCCCTAGCTGGATATCAGCTATATTAATGTCTATGGAGGCATGGGGGAAGCTAAAAAAAAGGGTCTCTGGTGACAGGTTCCCTTTAAAGGGGTTTTCCCATGAAAGAAAGTTCTAAAATTTTAATCTTCTAGTGATGTTTACACAATAAAGAAAATTTTTAACACCTTTAACCCCAGCAATATTAGTAATCCTCCAAAATCTGATCACCTCAAAAAGTAGGTACAACATCCAATTGGTGAATAAAACGTAACTTTTACTTCATAAATATTGACATAAGAAGGACTTATTTGTAATTTGTAATAATATATTTGGAAAGATTCACCATGGCAGTTAAAAATAATGAATGGGCAATAGCAATATGTTTATGAAGTAACGGTAAGTACATCAAGTAATAATACCTGTAATAGGTTGCTTAACATAGCTTGTTGCCTGCCAGAAGTGAGTGGTATCAGGTATCCGATGCCGTTATTTTTTTGTGCTTAGCTAATCCAGATGTATTTGCCTTAAATAAGTGTACAATCAATAAGAGATCTAGTGTTATGGCTAAGGTATAGAAGGTACAGAGTAGATATGGTGACCCTGGCACCAGCGTACCTGTCCCTGGAATTACCATGTCAAGTATGAGCCTAGAACACCCTAGTAGCACAACTCCTAGCCATAGACCTAGATGACTACCACCCTGTCAGGAACCTGTCCCTAAAGCTAACTAACTCTAATACAAACTGCTGGTGAATAATGGTCCCAGTAAAGTTATTTGGGAAAAGAATTAGTGATAGGAGAAACAGTAAAAAAAAATTGTACAGAAAGTACATAAAAAATCAACAAAAGACTTTAAATGTATCACCTACCCTGTATGGGTGAGATCCTAGTGAAGCACCTAATCCGTGGTGCTAGTACAGCAGTAGTACGGCACATTGGTCACTATAACTGCTCTGTGGCCAATGGGTCAGGGAACTGCCATAGATGACTAGTGTTTAAATTAGAAAGTTGGCTTTCTTGTACCTGCAGAGACGCCCCACAAAGAGGGTTGACGCACCTCCAATCGTTGGAGGTTTAGGACAATGTCACTTGATGGAGGAGGGATGGGCAAACTGCGCCAGGCCACTGGCAGAGAGAAGGGCCGAAACACCCTAAAATCAGGATGGAAGTAGGTGGTAGCGCATGTGTCAGATGCTGTGGACATCATATTGTGTATGGGCATGTCATGACCATCAAATAGGAGAGTATAACAGTTAAATGCAAAAATATGAAATAAGTGTTCGCTCACCCATGGGTAGTTTCCTCGAGGTGTAAAGTGCAGTGCTCGCAGGGGGTAGCCTGGTCCGACCCAAGTAAAAATAGGTATTGCAAAAGAAAGGATTAATCCTTCAGCACCAGCTCAGTTAAAACAGTATACAGGGCCGTGACATCACACAATAGCCAAGAATATGAGGGTAACCACTGAAAATCACTAAGAGCAGACAGGATGGTTTTGCTGTCCCTAATATGACCTGGTAGACGGGTGACCAAGGGTTGGATCGGGCCGGTATGCACTAATGTTTATGGTAAATTTATCATGTTGATTGGAGGATATCTCCAACGGCCTCTCTCCTTACTGACCACACTGCAAGCTGATCGGGCGATAAGCTTCCTATGAATGCCGGCAACTTGGAGGATGGACATTTTTACCTACCCGATTGGCTACATGCTTTGGGAGTGGCCATATCTTTATAGTCTTGGCGTTTTCACGCTGCGTTTATTATTAGCCGTTACCCCTGATGAAGCCAGTTTACTGGTGAAACATGTTGAGGGGCTAATTATCATAAATTTTAACTAGCAGTGTCACCTACCTAATAGTTCTCGTCAGTGTGAGTTGCACATGCACAGCAATCTAGTTAGGAGCTCTCTTGTCATATGTGATCCAAAGGAAATGAGAGCTTACCAATTTTTGCCAGCATCGGTGCAATATACCGCACATCTATTTTTAAAAGCTCTCTCACGACGTGTGTCAACACTTTATGAGTATAGCTCATAGCCAGGGCCGATTCTAGCATATTTGCTGCCTAAGGCGAATATTAAAATGCTGCCCCCCACCCTACTCCTGTTCCATTGCCCGTGCTCTGTTCAGTAAAGCTGAAAACTTTACTAACAATTAACATCCCCACAGACAGGCACACTGACACTGTGGGGCTCATTTACTAAGGGTCCGCGGACCGCATTTTCGCTGGGTTTCCCGGGGATTTCCGTGTTGCGCACGCGATCAGATTTTGGCGCATCGGCGCACCGGCTTTCACGCGACACAAATCAGGGGGGCGGGCCGTCGGACTTCATCTTCGTTGGACTGTCCAGATCGCGACAGGACCGGGTAAGTAAATGTGCCCCAGTGTGACTGACTACAGGTTCTGAGAGTCATTAGTGGTATCTAGTATCTTATGACAATCTCTTCCATCAGGAGGACTTTATTCCGGGTTCTCCAATCTATGACGTATGAATGCTGAATTCATGGCCAGATATCTTCAGCTCCGTGCAGCACATCTACACCCGGCGTTCCAAAAAATTCCACAGTATGAAGTCTCCTGGATAACAACACTGTGCTCCTAAATAATCTCCTCCACATATAAAACATCCCTTCATTATATATATATTCTACTGGAATTATAGCATGCACAGCACACCAATAAATATACAACACCCCAAATTTATTAATACAGGCTCCCCAACATTTGTTTACATGATGCAAAGTAATCTGTTGTATGCTATAACTAATATATCCCACCCTGTTACATATGATTTTATATACAGTGCTACCCTGACCAATGTAAATATATAGCACCCACCCCCTAATGAATATATACTATATATAATTTATTTATTTTTATAAAGCCCTGCTCTCATATATTTAAAGTGCTTGTTATTCAGCCCCCAATTAAATTATATACAGCTACCATATACAGATCCCCTCCAGCTTAAATAACATCTGTCCCCACATAAACAGCACACCCAGCTTAGTAATACACTGCACCGCATATAGAGCCCCCAGCTTAGTAATATACTGTACCCCATATATAGTCCCCCCAGCTTAGTAATATACTGTATCCCATATACAGCTCTACCAGCTTAGTAATATACTGCATCCCATATACAGCCTCCCAGCTTAGTAATAAACTGTACTCCATATATAGTCCCCCCAGTTTAGTAATATACTGTATCCCATATATAGTCCCCCCAGCTTAGTAATATACTGCATCCCATATACAGCCCCCCTAGTATAAGAAGAATATGTCCCCCATATAAATATACAAAGCCCCCCAGTATAAGAAGAATATGGACCAAATATAAATATACACAGCCCCCCCCCCCCCCAGTATAAAATGAATCTGGCCCCATATAAATATACACAGCCCCCCCCTAGTATAAGAAGAATCTGGTCCCCCAGTATAAAACAAATCTGAACCTATATAAAAATATGTAGAAGCCCCACCCCCACCCTGTTATATTAATATTTTACCTTTATATATATATGACAATTTTATTGAAAAGTGTATATGAAAAAATAATAAAACTTATAATTACCTGCAGACAGAGTTCTCCCACGGCGCCCGTCTCCGATCTTCTCGTGGCTCTTCTGGCAGCCGCGACTCCGCTCAGAGACACAGGCGGTGTGATGTCACCATCCGCCACCTGTGTCCCTGCATAGTGTGGAGCGACGGCAGAAGCCTGAAAGGCGCTGTGTCGCTCTGTATCTAAATCGCACCTGTGTCTTAAAGAGACAGGTGTGATTTATTTATCTGGGCGCCCGAATCGTCCACATTATAGTGGCAAAATGCCGCTCTTAAAGGGCTACGCATTCTGCCGCCTGACAGATGCGGCCATGCTCATAGGGAGGCTCTACACTTTAAATAATTATATCTCCACGTTGGGCTTGTACACAATACTAAGCACCCTGCCATAGGGTGCTTGCTTAGACAATCCATCGTCTAGTACTCTAGGGGTCACTGTATGTTGACACCTTTGACACTATTATAATATTTGAGTGAATACTGTATAAGCCCCACTGTTGGAGTCTGTAGGATATTTATCCTAGCTAAAATAACTACAGGTTGTGTCAGTTAAGACTGTATAAATCCTTCTACAGAGCTCACAGGATATTTATCCTAGCTACAAGACATTAAAAGTGAATTTAAGCTCTTTACTCATTATCAGTAAAGTATGTGTATTAAACCATCATAGACACTCTTCCACATAGGAGTTTTTCATGGTGCTCCCTTAGACCGCCTGCTCAGTGGCACTCTATAGCCCTACTCTGAAGGGTGACAGTCTATATTCCCTAAGGTATATTATTTTTAGCACTGATAGGGTCTTCTATTTGAGCCCCTGTAAAATATATTCTAAAAGGGATACATACATTTTCTACCCAGACACTGACGAGACACATGGTTTATTGTTCACTGTGCTTTTAACCCAATTTCATCCCCAAGTTATTTCATAGCACAGCTATTACTCTATTAATGTTTGGTTATCATAAAAGTTATGTTTCATGTAAATCTTTGTCCGGATATGAGCATATTTTCTGCCAATGGCAGTTCTGTACAATGGGCCTATAACACAATGTATATTTTTATTATTAATTCATGAAAGTACACATAACAAAACAACATTTAAAATCAATGAAAAGTACACAAGCACTACACAAAAACAAAGGAAGGAGAAAAGACTATCCTCAGGGGAGGATGGTCTTTTCTCCTTCCTTTGTATTGTTTAGTAATTGTGTACTTTTAATGGCTTTTAAATGTTGTTTTGTTATGTGTACTTTCATGAATTAATAATAAAATATACATTGTGTTATAGGCCCTTTGTAGTACACTTCTTTTCTTGTGTTCATTATGATATTTTATGGTGTGTGGGCCGGTTTAAGAATAGTCAGTTTTGCACGCCCAACTCTGTTATGTGGCTACTGGATATGGATTCATCATTGGGATGCTGTAAACAAAGGACATTGTTCATGAAAATGCATTTTAGTATAAAATGAATTGCTTGATTAAGTTTGTGTTCCATGTACCTGTCCACAGGACTTGTGACAGCTGATTGTTAAAAATATGTTCTATGACCATTAGAGAACGGACTTATTTGACGTCACATATAGTTGTGAATAAATCCATGTCCTTGTATGGTGCAAAACTTAACCCTTTGGAAAATAAGCGCACTTGATTGGAGGTAAGAAAACAGGCTGAGAGTGAACCACATTGTGGGTATGTTCTATTTCTTTTTGTTCTTGTTTGTCTTTCAAGTGACATATTGGGGTACATTTACTGAAGTGCATTGTTCCGACGATAATGCATTCTGGTGTGATTCACTAAGATTGTGCACCTGATATCCTGCAACTGTAGCATGTAATTGCGACACAATTTTAAAGTTAAATCCCGTACTCAGTCCAAATCCGTCAGCTTGCCCCCGATTTCTGTCGCATGAGAAAAACCGATAGTGTGCTACACAATCCCCTTCTACATACCTGTCCCAGCCGTGCAATCCCCATAAACGTTGGGAAGTCCGACAGAAATGCGATCCGTGGACCCTTAGTAAATAAGCCCCATTGATTTGCTTTTTTGGTAATTCCTCCCCACTCGTCTTGCTTTTTTGAAAACAGGAGTGGAGAGAGAGAGACACCTTCACACCACCTCCTCCTCCATGCTTTATGGTAGGAACCAGGCATGAAGAGTCCATTTGTTCATCTTTTCTGCGTTGCACAAAGACACAGTGGTTGGAACCAAAGATCTCAAATTTGGACTCATCATACCAAAACACAAATTTCCACTGATCTTATGGCCATCCCTTGAGTTTTTTAGTCCAAACAAGTCTCATGTGCTTGTTGCCTGTCCTTAGCAGTGGTTTCCTAGCAGCTATTTTACCATGAAGGCTGCTGCACACATCTCCTCTTACCAGTTGTTGTAGAGATGTGTCTGCTGCTAGAACTCTGCTTGGCATTGACCTCGTCTCTAATCTGAGCTGCTGTTAACTTGTGATTTCCTAGGCTAGTGACGCGGATGAACTTATCCCCCGCAGCAGAGGTGATTCTTTGTCTATTCCAAATGTGTTAATTCATAGTTTTGATGCCTTAAATGTGAATCAGAAATTTTCATAGGACACTTGGCTAAAATAAGGACCACCTGTTTGATGAAAAAATGTAAAAGTTATACCTCTCAGAATAAGGTGAGCTACATATATGCTTGGTTGGAGTGAAAGTACCCATGTGTTGATTGGATGCCACAAACTGAGCACAGTTCAGTGGACTGTAACATACCACATTTGTTAGTGTTGCCACTGCTATTCAGCCAACAGACTCCTTACATCATATGTAACTGTGATAAAGGGTTCAAGTCCCATCCAGGTCAACATCTACAAAGAGTTTGTATGTTCCTTCTGCATTTGCGTGGGTTTCCTCCGGGTCCTCCTGTTTCCTCCCACACTCCAAAACATACTGGTGGGTTGATTAGATTGTGAGCCCCATGGGGACAGTGACCGATTAGGCAAGCTTTGTGCAGCACTATGGAATCTGTAGGCGCTATATAAATAAATAATAATTATTATTATTATTAACTCCCACATATTGCATTGTTCTCAGTTCATGGGACCGGATCAACATATGGGCCCATTTTGATGGATCGAACATGTTCATGTGCAGCCGGTCTTATACATTGTTGTGCAAAAGTAGTGAAACATTAAAAAAATCAAGTTGATTATACTCTGAAAAAGTGACAGCATTAAAAAAATACAACAGCTGATGCCAAAAATGAAGCCAAAAAGGAATCTTTGACCTTGCAAAAATAAAAAAAATCCTGTTTTAAGAATGGCAAGGATGGAAAAACACTTGGCAGGCAAGTGTTCAAATTGGTATATGTTACACCACTACAGTAGTGCACAAACCGGCTTCCCATGTATCATATCCTGCCATGTAGTATCAGTGGCAGCTTGGTGCTGCCGTCTTGTGGTAATAAATGTGTAGAACAGTCTATATGCACAGGCTGCCCTACACATTTATTACCATTAGATGGCAGCACCACTAGGAGCACAAAGCTGGCCCCTGACGTCAGACGCATTATACAGTAGAGTTCAACAATCCTGTTCCGGGGTATGCTGAAGGTTATTGAGCCCGTGCGCTGCGCAGGATGGAAGCGGCTGCTGACCCTGAGTTACAGAGTTTCATTGAAGCAGAAACTCAGAAACAGCGGTTTCAAGGACTCGTCCACCAGCTAACCGAGCTGTGTTGGGTGAGTGATTTACCGTATTTACTCATCTTTGTAACCGGGGAAGCAGTGTATGCCAGGAGAGGGTCACAGACGAGCGATTCTCCCGGTGATCATGCCTGGCACTGTAACGATTCCCTGCCTAGGGGCCACTTCACGAGGGAAGAAATGGGACACAAGTTGGGTTCCTGCACAGTTTGGGGACTAATCGGAGCAGGAAGATGGATTCATGAATCTGAGCGATGCTATTGGCTGGGAAAGCTGCGGCGAGAAATAGCCATGAGCACTGCAGGGGCAGGAGGGCACAGAGTGCTGATATCACCCGAGCTACAGACATGGGCACTGCAGGGGCAGGAGGGCACAGTGTGCTGATATCACCCGAGCTACAGACATGGGCACTGCAGGGGCAGGAGGGCACACTGTGCTGATATCACCCGAGCTACAGACATGGGCACTGCAGGGGCAGGAGGGCACACTGTGCTGATATCACCCGAGCTACAGACATGGGCACTGCAGGGGCAGGAGGGCACACTGTGCTGATATCACCCGAGCTACAGACATGGGCACTGCAGGGGCAGGAGGGCACAGAGTGCTGATATCACCCGAGCTACAGACATGGGCACTGCAGGGGCAGGAGGGCACACTGTGCTGATATCACCCGAGCTACAGACATGGGCACTGCAGGGGCAGGAGGGCACAGTGTGCTGATATCACCCGAGCTACAGACATGGGCACTGCAGGGGCAGGAGGGCACACTGTGCTGATATCACCCGTGCTACAGACATGGGCACTGCAGGGGCAGGAGGGCACACTGTGCTGATATCACCCGTGCTACAGACATGGGCACTGCAGGGGCAGGAGGGCACACTGTGCTGATATCACCCGTGCTACAGACATGGGCACTGCAGGGGCAGGAGGGCACACTGTGCTGATGTCACCCGAGCTACAGACATGGGCACTGCATGAGCAGGAGGGCACAGTGTGCTGATATCACCCGAGCTACAGACATGGGCACTGCAGGGGCAGGAGGGCACACTGTGCTGATATCACCCGAGCTACAGACATGGGCACTGCAGGGGCAGGAGGGCACACTGTGCTGATATCACCCGAGCTACAGACATGGGCACTGCAGGGGCAGGAGGGCACACTGTGCTGATATCACCCGTGCTACAGACATGGGCACTGCAGGGGCAGGAGGGCACAGTGTGCTGATATCACCCGAGCTACAGACATGGGCACTGCATGAGCAGGAGGGCACACTGTGCTGATGTCACCCGAGCTACAGACATGGGCACTGCATGAGCAGGAGGGCACACTGTGCTGATATCACCCGAGCTACAGACATGGGCACTGCATGAGCAGGAGGGCACACTGTGCTGATGTCACCCGAGCTACAGACATGGGCACTGCAGGGGCAGGAGGGCACATTGTACTGATATCACCCGAGCTACAGACAAGGGCACTGCATGAGCAGGAGGGCACACTGTGCTGATATCACCCGAGCTACAGACATGGGCACTGCAGGTGCAGGAGGGCACAGTGTGCTGATATCACCCGAGCTACAGACATGGGGGCACAGTGTACTGATATCACCCAGTCATCCTACAGACATGGGCACTGCAGGGGCAGGAGGGCACACTGTACTGATATCACCCGAACTACAGACATGGGGGCACAGTGTACTGATATCACCCAGTCATCCTACAGACATGGGCACTGCAGGGGCAGGAGGGCACACTGTACTGATATCACCCGAACTACAGACATGGGGGCACAGTGTACTGATATCACCCAGTCATCCTACAGACATGGGCACTGCAGGGACAGGAGGGCACACTGTACTGATATCACCCGAACTACAGACATGGGGGCACAGTGTACTGATATCACCCAGTCATCCTACAGACATGGGCACTGCAGGGGCAGGAGGGCACACTGTACTGATATCACCCGAACTACAGACATGGGGGCACAGTGTACTGATATCACCCAGTCATCCTACAGACATGGGCACTGCAGGGGCAGGAGGGCACACTGTACTGATATCACCCGAACTACAGACATGGGGGCACAGTGTACTGATATCACCCAGTCATCCTACAGACATGGGCACTGCAGGGGCAGGAGGGCACAGTGTGCTGATATCACCCGAGCTACAGACATGGGGGCACAGTGTACTGATATCACCCAGTCATCCTACAGACATGGGCACTGCAGGGGCAGGAGGGCACACTGTACTGATATCACCCGAACTACAGACATGGGGGCACAGTGTACTGATATCACCCAGTCATCCTACAGACATGGGCACTGCAGGGGCAGGAGGGCACACTGTACTGATATCACCCGAACTACAGACATGGGGGCACAGTGTACTGATATCACCCAGTCATCCTACAGACATGGGCACTGCAGGGGCAGGAGGGCACACTGTACTGATATCACCCGAACTACAGACATGGGGGCACAGTGTACTGATATAACCCAGTCATCCTACAGACATGGGCACTGCAGGGGCAGGAGGGCACAGTGTGCTGATATCACCCGAGCTACAGACATGGGGGCACAGTGTACTGATATCACCCAGTCATCCTACAGACATGGGCACTGCAGGGGCAGGAGGGCACACTGTACTGATATCACCCGAACTACAGACATGGGGGCACAGTGTACTGATATCACCCAGTCATCCTACAGACATGGGCACTGCAGGGGCAGGAGGGCACACTGTACTGATATCACCCGAGTCATCATACAGACAGGGGCCCTGCGGGTCGCAGGAGGGCTGACATTACCCGAGTCCTCTTACAGAATAGTGATGGGAAATTGTCTTAGTGACAGCAAGGGACGTTGATAGGAGTAGTAGTACTGTTTCTGTATTTACCAGATAAGAGTAGTAGGGCTGTGTTATACCCAGATAATGTAGGACAGAAGTATTAATCCTGTATACACAAGCTACAAGGGATAAGATCAATAGTGCTCTGCTCAAATATACAGGATAGGAGTAATGCTTTGCTATTATATTCAGAATAAGAGGTTATAGTAATGTGCTATGCTTTTATACACAGGCCAAGTATAGTAGTACTGTGCAGTGCCCACATCAGGTGCTATACCAGGCTATAGCATGGCACTAGTACTCCTAACCTGTATAGGTATAGTGAGTAGTAGTGCCATGCTATAGCCCGGGTGTAGGATAAGATTAGTAATGCTCTGTGATGCCCAGATAATGTAGGATAGTAGTAGCAGTGATGTAGCAGTAGCAGCCTGGTATTTAGGATAGGTGTAGTAGAGCTGTGCTATAGATATAAGACAGTGATGGCGAACCTATGACACGCGTAGTCATTTTTGCTGACACGCGGCCGCCCAGCGCCCGCTGTCCGCCCCCCTCCCTGTGTAATGTGCTGCCCCAGTGTAATGTGCTACCCCTATGTTAATGTCCCGCCCCCGTCCTTGTGTTAATGTCCCTGTGTAATGTGCTGCCCCTGTGTTAATGTCCCTCCCCCGTCCCTGTGTTTCTGCCCCCTGCTTACCTGTCCGGCGCCGCGTTGGTCCGCCCACCTTCTGCAGCTCCTCCAGGCTGCAATGCGCGCTGCTCGTCACGTGACTGAGGCGACCTGACGTCAGGTCACGTCAGTCACGTGACCCGAGGCGCGCGGTGCAACCTGGAGGAGCCGAGCCCCCATTATCATCAGACCTGCAGTAAAGCTACAGGGAAGAAGACATCACTGGGTAAGTATGTAAGTTTATTATTATATTATATTTAAAGGGAGGGCACTAGGGGTATTTTAGTAGTAAAGGGAGGCCGCTAGGGGTATTTTAGTAGTAAAGGGAGGCCACTAGGGGTATTTTAGTAGTAAAGGGAGGCCGCTAGGGGTATTTTAACCCCTTAAGGACGGAGGGTTTTTCGGCTCATTTCTCGCTCTCCAACTTCAAAAATCCATAACTTTTTCATTTTTCCGTGTACAGACATGCCGTGTACTGCGAAGCTGAAAAAAAATTCCAAATGTGGAAAAATTGAAAAAAAACTGCACGTGCGTCACGTTCTTGTGGGCTCAGTTTTTACGACTTTCACTCTTCGCTCCAAATAACACGCCTACTTTATTCTTTAGTTCGGTGCGATTGCGGTGATACCAAATTTATATAGGTTTTATTGTGTTTTAATACATTTTAAAAAATTAAACAAATGTGTACAAAAAAGAAAAAAATTTTTTTGCCATCTTCTAACGCTAATAACTTTTTCATACTTTGGCGCACGGAAATGTGTGAGGGGTCATTTTTTGCGAAATGAAGCGACGTTTTCATTGCTACCATTTTGAGGTCTGTGCGACATTTTGATCATTTTTTATTTCATTTTTTATGTTATGTAAAAAGTTGTAAAAGTCGCATTTCGGACATTTGGGCGCCATTTCCCGCCTCGGAGGTCACCGCCGGCCGTAACCGTTTTTATATTTTGATAGATCGGGCATTTTGGGATGCGGCGATACCTAATATGTTTGTGATTTTTACTGTTTACTATGTTTTATATCAGTTCTAGGGAAAGGGGGGTGATTTGAATTTTTAATATTTTATTAATTTTTTTTTTTCTTTTTTTTTTCCACTATCTTTTAGACCATCTAGGGTACATTAACCCTAGATGGTCAGATCGCTGCTACCATATACTGCAATACTTCTGTATTGCAATATATGGCATTTTTGCAGCACATTCATTACAATGAGCCACTGGCTCATTGTAACGAATCTGCAGCTGCCAGATAGCCTCGTGTCAAAAGAAGACATGGCAACCGATCGCCGCCCCCCGATGACGTTCGGGGGCGTGGCGATCGTAAAAAAAGATGGCGGCGCCCGCGCCGCTGTCTTTTAAATGCCGCCGGCGACTTTGCGGGGGGGGTTTAATAGCCGCGGTTATTAGCGGTGGGGGTTTTATGCATTATGCAAAAACCCTCACCTTTGTATGAAGAGGACTCAGCCCGTGAGCCCTCTTCATACATCCCTTATACCTCTGTGCCGTAGAGCTACGGCGCAGAGCGTTAAGGGGTTAATAGTAAAGGGAGGCCGCTGCTGGACATGTTATTAGTAAGAGGAGGCCGCTGCTGGACATGTTATAACAAAATTAGGTTTTTCCTAAAGGTGACACAGCACCCGAGTTATGCTCGTTTTTTTGGCGAATTTTGACACACCAAGCTCAAAAGGTTCCCCGTCACGGATATAAGAGATAGGGGTAGCAGTGCTGGGTATGTTGCAAATATTTGTATTCACCGACAGACTTTATAAAGCTAAAAAAATAATAATAATAATTTCCATTTTTCCCAGCATCTGGACATGCTATATTTTTGCTTGAATAAGTGCTGTGCCCAGATAATGTAGGACAGGAGTAGTAATGCTGTTCAAAGTAGGAGGGATTTAACCCCTTCACGCTCCACGGCGCAGAGGTGCAGTGGGTGTATGAAGAGGGCTCATGGGCTGAGCCCTCTTCGTACAAAGGTGGGGTTTGCTGCATTGTAATGAATACTGTGTAAAAATGCCATATACTGAAATACAGTAGTATTGCAGTACATGGTAGTAACATACAGACCATCTAGGGTTAATGTACCCTAGAAGGTCTAAAAAAAAAAAAAATGGTAAAAAAAATAATTAAAAAATAATTAAAAAAATGTATAATTCAAATCACCCTCCTTTCCCTAGAACTAATATCCAAATCGTGACTTTTATACCATTTTACATCACATTAAAAAAATGGAATAAAAAGTGAACAGAATGTTGGCCAGTCCTCAAAATGTTAGCAATGAAAATGTCATCTCATTTAACAAATGCTGCTGTAGTTGTCCTTTATTGACCCCTATTGAAAACACAAGTTTTTATTTTTATCCCGCATGCTGGATCAACCTTTTTGCTTTCAAGATTGGTAAAAGTCCCCCCCCCCCATCACATGACTTCCTTGTACTCTGCCAGAAAGGAGCCTTAAACCATTGAATCAATGTTTTTGTCTCTTTGGTATGGTAGGAGATATCAGTGCACTGTTAATATGGCTATAGCTGGTAGTTCCTAGAAGTACAGCCGCGTAACTGAAGCAACAGGAATGAAGGCTTGTAGGTACTCCGCTAACAGGATCGAATTTTGTCCCCCATACAATGACCATATTGATGTCAAATATTCCTTGCAGTCTAAGGCATTATACCTGCAGCATGTTGTGTTATCATTGTAAAGCATGGTTAATCTTTGCGTATTGTGTTTTCCAGGAAAAATGTATGGAGAAACCAGGACCAAAGCTAGATGCTCGTTGCGAGAGCTGTTTTGTGAACTGTGTAGAAAGATTTATAGACACAAGTCAATTTATCCTGAACCGATTAGAACAGACGCAGAAATCTAGAGGATCTTTTTCAGAAAGCCTTACAGACTGAAGGATTGAATTCATTTTTAAACAGATAGTCAAGGACATCGCTGTATGACAACATGATGTACAATGCTAACAGTCGGCTAGATTTCTGCTTGTGTTTGTGGACTGCAGACTCTACTGCTCGGAGCTGATCAGCAAGGCTTTCAAGATGTGTCTAGAATGATGTTCACCAATGCTTAGGAGGATAATTATTAAGTCTATAACATTTTATTTCAGTTCATGCATTACAAAGCATGTGATAAATATTTTACAAGCCATATTTGCATATATTTATACATGACTGAACAAACTATAAATAAAATAAGGTATAAATATTGTCATATTTTACATTTCTTAATAAACCAAATTCAAAGTGCTGTCTTTAGTTCCAAAAACTACCCCCAGGGCGAGTTCATAACGCGACGCTAGCGCACAAGGGGCGGAGTTTGGGGCGCTCGCATATGCGTTTCCAGAGAAACGCACGCGATCGGGTTATTAATCGCATGCGTTTCCCAGGAAACGCATATGCGATCGTCCCGAGCCCCGCCCACTGTGCGCTAGCGTCGCGTTATGAACGCGACGATAGCGGAACGTGTGATCGCGCCCCCAAGGCTACTGTTCCTTGCTGACCACTTTAGTACAGGACAGAAGACAAAGAGTCGTTCTGGAGCTCACTGCATCACACTTCACTGTGCAATTAGTTCAGATTGTTGTCAGGAATGCTACTTACACATATTATGGTTCCATCATAAATATGTTCAAGGAAAATGCTGCTGTATTCGAACATAGATAAAGGACTTTGTTCACATTACTAACCAAACTGTGGGTTTAGAATGATGAAAAAAAGATGGAAACTGAAGCTTTCAGGTCTCGTTTTGTATTAAAACTTCAACATTTTGCACTTTTGAAACACTTTAAGGCTACATTCACACTACAGTATGGGGGACGTATATACGGCCGATATATATGTCCCCCATACACTTCTATGGGCTCACGGCACCGTACCGCTCCGTAGCCCAGGGAAAGATAGGACATGTCCTATCTTTCCCCGTATTACGGCGCCGTGTGCCATTAATTCCTATGGAGAGGGGCGGGGGTGAGCTGCGCTCACCTCCTCTCCCCGCGCCCGCCGTGCTATGGTGCGGCGGGCTCACGGCAGTGTGAATTTACACTAAGGGTGATGTCAGACGTGGCGCTTTGTCTGCGCTTGCAAACGCAGACAAAGCCGCGGCGGCCCGATCGCATCAGCGTTTCTATGGAAACGCCTGCGATCGGGAACGAGCCGCCGGTGTGCAGAGAAGTACAGTAGCATTGTAGTGCATGGGATTGATGATAATCAAGTACATATTGCAGAAACATTTTTTGATCCACAGCCATTTAAAATACTGGTAAAACATACAAATGTATAGAATAACAAAAGATGTCCAGCTCTTGTTAGCCTCATCCACCTGTAACATTTCGTTAACATAACTGGGAGCCCACATTGCCTCCAATGCTATATTCAAAGATATTATTCATTGTCAGATGTTAGTACCATTACAGGAAACTGTTCAAGTCATTACAGAACACGAGAGATTAGTTTCCTGCTGCCTCCATACTTCTCAACTTTAGTAGCGTGTGGAAGTAGTATTGCCCTAGGTAAGTAACATTTCTTTTGTTTAGGGCACGTTCACACAATGCATTACGTCACTTTTTTATGCGTTTTTGCACATTCCAAAGGCTTCAGCCTTAATCACACGCTAAGGTTACATTGCATTTCCACTGCATCTGCTAAAACGCAATGTAACCTCAGCATGTGATCAAAAACGCATCAAAAAAGGTGATGCAACGCATCGTGTGCAAGCGCCCTCAAGCTCAGAAACAGGAGAGGGCCACATATGAGGGGGATGGAGATGGTGCGGCACTCACCAGTTTTATTTTCGTGAAAGCAGCATACAGGACAAACATGCATGCAAGTGATCCATAGCATTATTCGGCCTGTCGCCTTCGGCAGGAAATATAGGGTCAGCAATATGAGAGGGATGGAGGACAGAGGGCCACAATACGAGTGGGATTGAGAACAGGGGGGTCAAAAATAGAAGGGACAATGGAGGAAAGGGGGCCACAATATGAAGGAAGATGGAGAATGGGGCCTCAATGTGAAGAGGAAGAGAGAGGTCACAATGTTGATGTGATGAGCCACAATGTGAGGAGGAGGGGGGTAGGAGTACAGAAATTTAGCTCATTATAAGCATGGACAGATAAATAAATAAAAAAATGGGGGACCAAATGTAAAAGGAGCATAAAAAAGGGAGCATTATATAGGCGCCATTAACATTATACAATACTTAGGGGTGGGAAAAGGCCGTGAACGAGGGGCTTAGTCCCTCTTTCTGTACCCCAAACATTGGGAGGTATGGATGGCCTTTCCCAGTCTGCACTCTACTTTTTCCCTCCTTTGGTCTACATCACCAAGACCCTCTCTACCTCAGGGACCGCTATGACCATCCTGCGCGCCATTTCCCACTCTTTCTTACAAAGCCCATCGGCAGGTTCCTTATTGCTCAGCTGCACATCCCCTCCTTCTCCTGCACCTCCATGCCCGCACCTTTCTGCACATCCTGCATACCCTCCACTTCCATCTCACAAACCTTCTCAAGCAGCCTGCCCTCATGAGTCTCACTTAGCTTCCTACGCTATCTCCGTACACATTGAGTAGACGGTAGGTGGCGCAATTTCACCGCCATTCCAAACATCTGCAATTGTTGGCGAAACGGGTCACATGATGCTCCACTTCCGGTTTCCTCCTGAGACGTAGGTCAGGATCCCGGTATATTACAGTTCATGAGATGCCGTTGATAAGGTAGGATGTATATCGCGTGCAAAGTTGTATTTGAAATGTGTGCACTTAGCAATCCTACGGTAACCCAAGCCTCCCGTTATTAGCTACTGTCAGTCCGTACACATTGCAGTGTAACTGTATGTATGATGTAGGTCAGCAACGGGAACAAACGTTTCCTGCTATGCCGGGCTGATACTTTGGAAGACGATATAGCATTTTTGTTTGGTCTCTGTTGCGGTTTTATCCAGTGTATTTGTTATGGTCGTAGTAGGTGGAGGTACAGCTTTGTATTTGAACAGTAAATTGAGAGGGTTCATTAGCGGACTCCCCTCTGTACAGGGCAAATGCTGCTAAGGCTACATTCACATGAACGTATGAGACACATATATATACCTCCCCCATACACTTCTATGGGCTCACGGCCCTGTACGGGAGTAGTACCGCGCTGTAGCAAGATAGGACATGTCCTAAGGCAGCATGCGGGTGGAGAAGGAGGTGAGCGCTGCCCTCTCCATAGGGATATATGGCGCACCTATGCCGTGAAAAGATCGGACATGTCCTATCTTTTCACAGAGTATGGTGCCGTGCGCCCATTGCCATCTATGGGGGACGTATATCGGCTGTATAAACGTACCCCATACGGCCGTCTGAATGTAGCCTTATACTGGAGATGCAATGGCCGCAAACTTAGCATACGCCATTTGCAGGTGTTAACATTTTAAAGGGGAGTGAGGTGGCCAGGGATTTAAAAGTGGCCTTGTACTTACCTCATCCAGCGCTCTCTATGTCCTGTGCTGCGGACCCTACGTGCCGTGCCCTGCCCTGTTGGTTTACAGGGGCACGGAAGCCTAAGAAACAGAGCGTAACTGAGCTGGTTGCACATACATCCCCCATAGATGGCAATCTGGGGAGCGATACAGTACCACACTGCTTTCCCGTGTACAGCATGCATTTTTATCGAGAGGGGAGGGGTCACTCCTCCTCTCCATCGAGCTGGACTTATGCCCAGCTACGGCGCGGTGGACATATGTTCGTGTAAATTCGGCCTTGCTAGGACACATCTACCATCACTTAGCTGGAAGGTGTCCCTTAATGTGCAGGAGGATAAGTCATGGTAAATGTGTGACTGGGATACAGATGCTGTGATTAGTGCAGTTTCCATATGACTGGCCTAGATATTACCTGAAAAAACTTTATTTTAACCCCTTCCCGACGTTGGATGTAGTAGTACGTCAATGGGCAGCAGAAACTACCCGCAACGTAAAGTGCTACTACGTCCCACTTCTGACACCAGCTGGTGTACAGAGCCGGTGCCAGAAGAGGAGTGAGTTGGCCAGCGATTTATAAGTTGCCTGCATAAAAGTTAACTTGTACTTACCTCATCCAGCGCTCTCAATGCCCCTTGCTGCGGACCCTATGTACTATACCTTGTTTGTTTACAGGGGCACAGAAGCTTTAGAAACTCAAAGAGCGGAACGGGGCTTATAGGGGGCTTCTGAGGCTTCACGGTTTTCATTTCCTCCATGCATTTAAGAGTTAATAAAATCTCATCAATAAGCTAATTAACCAATAAAATGAAGTATTGTAAAATGCATCTAAACTTGCAGAAAATACGTGCTTATTTGTCCAAATTGCCAAAAAAATAAAGATTGCATAGCCATTAAAAAGTGACCATGTATAATCTGCTCTTTTGGTGCATCTTCCCTTCAATGCCCTGGCGTGTGCCCATCCAGCAGTTTACCACCACATATGGGCTATTTCTATACTCTGGAGAAATTATTTCATTTTTTAAGTATTTTATCCAATGAGAATGTGTACATTATTGGAAAAACACATTCATTTAGCCCAAAAAAATGAGAATTTCAATATTGCAGACAATTTTGTTTTAAACCCTATAAAAAAAATTGAAGTGTTAACAAACTTCATAGTATCATAGTTTATACGATTGAAAAAAAACACATGTCCATCAAGTTCAACCAAGGAAGGGAAGGGATTGGATGAGGAAGAGATTTATGGGAAACAATTCTGTATAACATAACAATCAATGTTATTTAGGTGTAAAAAGGCATCTAGACCCTTTTTGAAGCTCTCTCCTGTCCCTGCTGTGACCAGCACCTGCGGCAGGCTAAACCACAGATTGACAGTTCTCATAGTAAAAAAGTCCTGCTGCTTCTGGTGATTAAACCCTGTTTTCTCCAGACGGAGACAGTGCCCCCTCGTCTTTTGATTTGATTTATTCTGGAACAACTTACCACCAATTTTTTTTGTATGGAACAATCATATATTTATATAAATTAATCATGTCCCCTCGTAGTCGTCTCTTCTCCAGACTAAATAAATCTAGTTGTTTTAATCTTTCCTCATAAATGAGACCCTCCATACCCCTTATCATTTTTGTGGCTCTTGGTTGAACCCTCTACAGCTCCAGGGCATCCTTTTTATGGACCGGTGCCCAGAACTGGACAGCATATTCCAGGTGAGGCCGAACCAATGCCATGTACAGTGGTAATATTACATCTCTATCCCGAGTCCATACCACTTTTGATACATGACAAGATCTTGACATTGCATGCTGTTATTTAATTTATGATTCACTATTACCCCTAAGTCTTTTTCAAAAAGGGACTCTCCCAGATTTACTCCCCCAAGGGAGTGCATGTGGATTAGGTGCAATACCTAACATTTATCCACATTGTACCTCATTTGCCAAGTGGATGACCAAACACTGTTTGTCCATGTCAACCTACAGCCTATGAACATCATCCATAGACTTTATTACACTACACAGCTTGGTGTCATCTGCAAAAATAGGCACAGTGCTATTAATTAATACCTCTATGTCATTAATAAATATATTAAATAGTAGTGGGCCAAGCACAGAACCCTGGGGTACACCACTCATAACTGGTGACCATTCCGAGTAGGAATCATTGACCACAACTCTCTGGATACGATCCTTCAGCCAGTTTTCAATCCAATTGCAAATTATTCCTTCCAAACCAATAGCCCTAATTTTACCCATCAGGCATTTATGAGGGACAGTGTCAAATGCCTTTACAAAGTCCAAGAACACAATATCGACAATATTACGTTTGACCGCAGCCTGTAAAGGGCATCTCAAGTGAATCCCCTTCATGCACATCAATGTATGAAAACAGCCATATATACGTGTAGCATATGACCACATGCTAAAATAACTAATCTAGAGCATGTCCTATTTTCTTATGTATTTCCGTTCCTTACTCTCCATTTAAGTCCATGGGAAAGTATAAAATACAGGTTGAATTACGGCTGTGCACCATTTTCTGCTGTGTTTACGTGCAGTATCCAGGGAGACCAGTACAAGTAGGAGTTGCATTCTGTCAGCCAGCCATCATTTGCCAGCTCACCGTATTGACATACTGGTGAAATGCTGGTGAAAAACATCCTGTATTTAAAGAGAACCCGTCATGCAAAATAACCCCCCTAAACTAAATATATTTTCATAAACTGCCATTAGAGAGCATTGCCTCTATCCCTTCATTGTCCCTCTACATGCCTGTAAACCTAAGCAATGAGGTCCTAAAGCTGTATGCAAATGACCTGTGAAATGTCCAATGAAGCATTAGCATATTCAAGCTGTCCACTCTATTCATGAGTGGGAGGCACAGCCACACCCCCAGTGCATGACTGACAGCCTGTATAATGATGTGAGGCTGTATAATGATGTGCTTCCTGGTACTGGCACCCCCTGCAGCCTGTGTGTGCATGTGTGTGTGTTTAGGAGAGATACAGCAGCTCCAGGATGTAGCCATGTTACAGCAGAACATGTCAGATTCATGTGTAGCTGATGTCTGTGTCTCTCACCTGTATATTAGGAGGATGCAGCATTTACTATACATTACACACAGACATGAGCAGGGGGAGGAGAGGGGAGGGGTAACAGGGGTGACATCACTGCCTCTGACCATGTGACCAGCCTCATTTATATGATAAAGAATAGATGATTTTACAATGAATAATGTATGAAATAACTAGATAAAGGCTGGGATGCGATCCTTGTGAGCTGCTCCAACAGGTAGTGGTGACAGGACAAGTGACACAGACCTGATGACAGGTGTCCTTTAAGGTTAAAATACAGCAGCTGTATATACAGAACAGGAAAAGACTGTTGAGTCATACTTTACACCTCCTGTTAGTTGGTCTAGTTGCTTGACTATAGTAGATTTTTTTGGTGCACATCCCACTATCTGCGAGGAAACCCCTTTTTCGGATGAGAACCCCTTTTTCGGGTATACCGCGTGTGAATGTACCCTGAGGCTGACGAACAGTCCCAACTCAAATTGCTCATGCCCCATATATAAGCTGACTGCCAGGGCTGCAAATTGTAGAGGCGATGACAGGCAACAAACAAGGGATCAAATGCTCTTGTTTGCAACCCACAAACAGGCCACTGGGGCAGATTCATCATACAATGTGCACCAGGGCATGATGAATTCCTGCCACTGCCGGATACAGCAAGAGGCTTATGCTGTGGGGCAGCCACACAGCTTCTATTTGTACGGCAGGTCCTACCTGACATAAATATATGCTGCAGCTGGCGTTGAGGTGATTATAAACGCCTGGCGGTACGCAAAGCATTGCTATCATTTCAGGGCTTTTGCGCCTGTTTTCTGGCATAGAAGCCTTGATAAATGTCCCCACTGTCTTCATTTTGTAATACATGTAAAAAAAAAAAAAAAAAATGAAGGGCTCACTCAAATAACACATCCTAGAACTGAATGCCGTTGAAGATACTGACAATAAAATCACACTAACAAAATCATCAATGGAAATCAAATTTATTAACCAATGGAGGCCTGGATTTGGAGTCGCCCACAAAATTAAAGTGGAAAAACACACTACAGGCTGATCCAACTTTGAAATGTCCTTTAACCCCTTCACGCTCCGTGACGGATATATCCGCCATGGAGCTGTGAAGGTTGTATGAAGAAGGCTCACGGGCTGAGCCGTCTTCATATAGAGATGGGCTTTGCTGCATATCGCAGCAAAGACCCATCGCTGTCACCCGCGGTCGGTGCTTGCATCGGGGGGGTGGCGATCGGTTGCCATGGTAGCCTCGGGTCTTCGTTTGACCCGAGGATACATGGCTTCTGCATATCCTGCGGCTCATTGTAATGTATAGTGAGCAGAAATGCCATATACTGCGATACAGTAGTATTGCAGTATATGGCAGGAGCGATCAGACCATCTAGGGTTAATGTACCCTAGAGGGTCTAAGAAATAGTGGGAAAAATAAGAAAAAAAAAGTTTAAAAAATGTAAAAAAATAATAAAATGTTAAAAGTTCAAATCACCCCCCTTTCCCTAGAACTGATATAAAATATAATAAATAGTAAAAATCACAGACACATTAGGTATTGCCGCGTCCCAAAATGCCCGATCTATCAAAATATAAAAACGGTTATTGACGGCGGTGACCTCCGGAACGGCAAATGGCGCCCAAATGTCCAAAACGCAACTTTTACACCTTTTTAGATGACTAAAACACTACATGGCATGGAATAATAAATAACATCATGGGAAAGTAAAATTTGTTATGCACAAAATAAGCCCTCACACAGGTCTGTACACGGAAAAATGAAAAAGTTATGGATTTTTGAAGATGGAGAGCGAGACATTAGCGAAAATACCCTGCGTCCTTAAGGGGTTAAACAAGTGAAAATGAGGCTCAGTATTGTGTGTGGACTCCACTTGCCTGTATGACCTCCTTACCACGCCTCAGCATGCTCTTGATGAGGTTGCAGATTGTATCCTAAGGGATCTCCTCTCAGACCTGGACTAAAGCATCTGCCAACTACTGGACAAAGTGGTGTCCCAGATGTGCTCAATCGGATTTGGGTCTGGGGAACGTCTATAACTTCAATGCCTTCCTCTTGCAGGAACTGCTGACACTCTCCAGCCACATTAGGAGGAACCCAGGGCCAGCATATGGTGTCAGGCTACCTCTGGCAAGCACATGGCAGTGCAACCCTTCAATTCTTTGCCCCCCCACACCATTACTGATCTACTGACAAACAGGTTATGTTGAAAGATGTTATAGGCAGCAGAATGCTCTCCACGGTGTCTTCATGCTCTGTCACGTGCTCACTGTGAACTAGCTTTCATCTGTGAAGAGCACCAGGCTCCAGCAGCGAATTTGCCAAGTGTACTGGATGGTGTTGGGCTGTGAGCACAAGCCCCATCTGTAGACCTGGGGCCCTCATTCGATCCTCATGGAGTCGGTTTCTAACCGATGGAGGTCATCTTGCAGGGCTCTGGCAGTGCTCCTCATGTTTCTCCTTGCACTAAGGCTTGGTAGAGGTCCTGTACACGCCACAAAGTCTGTGGCGTGTACTCCTGTCCTCTGGTATGGTATACTAACAATCTAGTTTAGGACATAGATTTGGCTTTGTGAGTTTTTTATCCTTTTCGTCTCCTCTTTGTGCCATATCTCCTTTGTGCATGGATTGTATAACCTAACTCTAAGGCCTCTTGTGGCTGTTACTTCCGTACATGTCACTTTTACCATTTTCCTTGTTCTTCATATTACTGCCCTTATTGTATGATATTTTTTATCGTGAATAATAAAGGTTGATTTAGATGTATAAATTTGAAGTTATCTGGTCATTTTTGTTCAAGCATTTGGTGTTACATGCTCAGTGTGTTACAGCCGGGTCCTGCCAGACAGGACCCGGCTCCCCGGAAGAGTATTGCACAGCCCCGGGACACTGGCAGTCCCAGGGCTGCGATAGGAACAGCAGCTCCGTTAAGGAACCGGCGCCAGAAGCTTGACGTAATATTCGACCGGTCCGCGCTTGCTAAAAGCTGTCAGCTTGGTAAAGATTAACAGAACTTACCTCTTTCTCTGCTGGATCTTGGCTTGTTGGTAGAAACTCCTGCATGTACAGTGAGGGTACAATTCTGCTCCAGGGTCCACCCTAAAAGTTCGATACAAAACTGAAGTTTATAGGTTCTGTACGGATTAGTATTGTATTGTTGGTAGGTTGTTGCATATGTATTTGTGAAATTGTATTGAAACATCTTGTAAACTTTGATTTATAAAAAGTGTCTGAGAAAAGCACTGTTTTAGTTGATCATGGCAACCAGAGCTCAGCTTTAATTTTATAAATAGCTGTTAGAAAATGAAAGCTGAGCTCTTATTGCTTTCTATGGGAAACCAGAACAGTCTGCTTTCAGACACTTCTCATAAGTCTCCTCGTTAGTTATAATTCAATGTAAATGGTAAACTATTGAAGGCATTTCACAGCATGTCAAACATATTATCTCTGGTTTTTAAAATGTTTAATTTTAAAAAATTTTGTATTACAGATATTGATGAATTAGACAAGGTGAAAATCGAGATGACGTCTACAAGTAATCCATATATTCATTCTTTACTTATCTATGCTATACTATTGTATATGCTATATATTTTGCTATTATGTTATTTGAACATCTTAAAGCAGGGGTCAGGAACCTTTTTGGCTGAGAGAGCCATGAACGCCACAAATTTTAAAATGGTACACCGTAAGAGCCCTACAATATGCACATGCCTCCCTACTGGGTAGCCCCAGTACATACCCCCAGTAGATAGGTAGCCACATGCCCCCAAGAAGATAGGTAGCCACAGAACATGCCCCCAAGCAGATCGGCAGCCACAGCACATGCTTCCCAGAAAAAAGATAGTCAAAGCAAAAACAAAAAAGTCAAAGCAAAAACAAAAAGCAAAAATAAAACCTGTTAAAATTTTGTATCACCGCGATCGTGCCGAACCAAAGAATAAAGTAGAGGTGTTATTTGGAGCACAGAGTGAAAGTCGTAAAAACTGAGCCCACAAGAAACATGCAGGTTTTTTTCCAATTTTTCCACATTTTGGAATTTTTTTCCTGCTTCCCAGTACACGGCATATTGTAATAAATAACATCACGGGAAAGTAAAATTTGTTACGCAAAAAATAAGCCCTCATACAACTCTGTACACGGAAAAATGAAAAAGTTATGATTTTTTGAAGGTGGAGAGCGAGAAATGAGTGAAAAAAAACCTGCGCCCTTAAGGGGTTAAGAGCTAATCAAGTAATATTTTTCAGTCACTATAGCTGTATGGGGTCTTTTTAAGGGTGGAATGTAGTTTTTAAAAGCACAATTTTGGGTGTCATTTATGCTTATGTTGTCGAACCTAAATAACATAATAACCTTTTTCTCTGGGACAATATGAATACAGAAACACCAAATTTATATGGCTTTTTTTTAATAACCTTCCTTTACATGATGAAATACTTTTGGGGGCACCTTTTTTTTTTTTTTTTTTTTGCATTGCCGCCTTCTGAGCGCTATAACTTTAAAAATTTGTTGGCAGTGTAAGGGCTTATTATTTGCGATGATAGCTGTCGGTTTTATTTGCACACATTCAGGGTTTAAAATGTTATTTGATGGAAAAAAAAAAGGAAAAATGATGCACAAATTGCCATTTTTAAACAAAAATTTTTTTTGGGTTGTACAGGATAAATATTTATTTCGTTGCCTGGGCTTTTATGGGCATGGAGGTACATTACCCTTAATGACTGTCTTGAAAAGTTGATACAGCGATCATTAGATGGTTAAATAAGAAAACATAAGCACAAACATAACTTATTTCATATGTACATTGCATCATTTTGGATAAACACCAGATTACGGTCATGGGATGTCACACAGGTGCACGTCTCGTCAGAGCTGTGCACCTCTGTGACATCACATGACCCTGGACTGGGGGTTACCCACAGGAAGTACACAATGAATCTTCCTGATGAATAACTGGGGAAAAATTGATTCTTTTCATTATTAAAAAATAGTGTTTGAAGTATTTAGTGCAATTAAAAGGTATAACTTTTTAGATTATCTTTTTTCAAGCCTTTTATAGAGAACATAAATTATCAATTGAAAGATCGTGATGTTTGAGTGCCAAAATTCCTAGTGTTTAATTTACACATACATTTATACATACATCTTTCGCCCATGAAAGATCAGTATGAGCACCAACAACATCATCCCACAGATTTCCATTTTACTCAGATTGGGTGATCCCCATCTACTACTAATATTTTCCTATTAACTGTTAATAGTTGGCACATAGAGGTCTTTTAGTTAGTTAAGCAAAGCAACCAATTGTGCAAGTTCTACCACTTAAAGATGAAAAAGGCCTCAAGTAGACGACATGGGTAGACCTCAACTATGAGAGAGAAAATGTCAGCTATGAGAGAGAAAATTACATTGTTTGATTTTATAAGAATTTATTTGCATTGTTATAGTGGAAAATAAGTATTTGGTGACCTACAAATAAACAAGATTTCTGGCTCTCACAGACCTGTAACTTCTTCAAGAGGCTCCTCTATCCTCCACTCATTACCTGTAGTAATGGCTCCTGTTTGAACTTGTTATCAGTATGGGGTCAAAATGATCACAAGAATGGTGAGCAAAAATCCTAGAACCACACGGGGACCTAGTGAATGACCTGCAGATTTTTATATGCAAGTAAGACAACCAATAAACCCAGTTACAAGAAAGGAACTATAAATTGCTATCACAATGGTATCAAGTTTTAACACGACTACATACAATATTTCCAAGTGTAGACCCACTTTGTTGGTGATGTGGATTAGAGGGAACATTTTTACACATATTTTGGTCATGTCCGGTTTTATATACACTCTGGCGTTCATTACAGCATATAATATAGTGGAGATTGATGATATAATGGCTCTGGAGGAATTAACCTTGTTTACAGCAGGGGCCTATGATAGGTTTATAGCTACAGTACTTGGCAACCATGGATTAGTTTCAGACAATCGGAAGCCTACCAGACTATTGGCATAAGGCTCCTTCAGTGAAATAGTAGTACAGTGGTGTGTTATTATATCACAACATGCAATTAAGGATAGGTCAGATATAATTGATCACAATGAAATTTCTTCTTCATAAAATGGTGAGATGCTTAAATGAGCAAATAATAGTCTGTTGTAGCATTAGCCGATATGGGCTGTATGATTGTGTCCTCAGTTATCGTGGAATATGTTAGAGCTTTTTAAATCTATTTCCAGCCTTCCTCTCTGAAGGCAATAAATGAATAAATCTACTAATTTGATAGCAATGGATTAATTATTGACAACTTGAAGCATATTGGGGTTATGAGGATTATATAACTTTATATCCATTGATGAAAGAGAATATTATGCTCCGGAAAGAACTGGATCAGTAGGGAGGGGGCCCCCTTTGTTTTATTGTTAAATCATTGTACAAAAAAAAGGATTGGGAGAATGTCATACGGTCATATGAAACCAAAGTGGAAGTGTTTGGTAGAAACACAAACCGTTGTGTTTGGAGGAGAGTGAATGCTGAGTCACATACAAAAATACACCACACCAACTGTAAAGCATGGGGGTGGCATCATCATGCTTTGGGCTGTTTCTCTGCAAAGGGACCAGAACAACTGATATGTACATGAAAGAATGAATGGGGCCATGTATTGTGAGATTTTCATCACCTAGGTCAGTGATGGCGAACCTTTTACAGGCCGAGTGCCCAAACTACATCCAAAATCCACTTATTTACCGTGAAGTGCCAGCATGGAATTTTATACCTTAACTTACTGCTACTTGTTCTTCCACATCTTTCAATTGTATCGGCCGCCTGAGGCCACCAATATAGTTGACAGAAGGAAGGCAAATTTAAGCTATCATTATAGCTTCTTTCCAGGGTCTCTCTGTACAGGAAGAAATGGAGGGTCCCGCCGGATGACCTCCAAAGATATTGCAGTTCTGTCAACACCTTCTTACTTTCCCTGCAGTTCCAAACACCCAATAAAGTGTCACTTTAAAATAGCGCTGAAAACAGCATCTCTTAAGTTGAAGATTCAGTGTTTGGTGAACTCTTTCCTTGGACAATGGCCTGAGTGCCCGCAGAAAGGGCTCCGAGTGTCACCTCTGGCACCCGTGCCATAGGTTCGCCATCACTGACATAGGGCATTGAAGATGAAATGTGGCTAGGTCTTTTAGCATGGATTTTTTTTTTCTTATTTGGTCTCTCAAAGTTGAAGTCTACCTATGATGTCAACTACAGGCCTCTCATCTTTTTAAGTGGGAGAACTTGCTCACTTGGTTGCTGACTATATTCCACTGTATATCACTTTTTTTGGTCTGCACCGCAATAATGAAAGTTGAGTTTTAAGTGGTCACTACTGCAAACATTTTCTTTCTTCACAGAACAAAAGGCATCACGTAGCAAAGATGACGCACCCCATGAGTTAGAAAGTCAATATATTTTAAGACTTCCTCAGGTAACTGGACCTTTTTATTATATCATTTTGGTTTAGTTTTGGAATTGTGCAATATTCAAACTGCAAAGCTGTAGGACTCATTCATGATGTATACTTAAGATATATGTTACATATTGAGTAGGTGGACAAAAATGCAGCTGATCTATTAAAGGAAACCTACCACCACGAAACTACCTTTTTAGGGCTAATCCTTAGATGCACTCTATCTTTTATAATCTTTTATCTGGGTAATATGCAAATTTTCTAAAGAGGCTACTGGGGCGTGGAGTAGCCGGAGCTGAGGCTACACGGCACAGCTACTACACGCGCCAGTAGCCTCTTTGATACTCCTACCCAGATATATCATCGCACACTTGTCCATGAAGGCGGAGTTATGCGCTTTTGCGATCTCGGCTCCAGCTATGCAGACGAGTGCGCGCAGCTCCTCGTAGCTGCACACTGAAGATATCTGGGTAGGAGGATCAAAGAGGCTACTCGGGCATGGAGTAGCCGTGCCGTGTAGTCTCAGCTCCGCTTACTCCACGCCCCAGAAGCCTCCTAAGAAAATGTGCATATTACCCTTATAAAAGATTATCAGGGGGCTATATCCTTCAGGGGGCTGGCGGGCTATATCCTTCAGGGGGCTGGCGGGCTATATCCTTCAGGGGGCTGAACTTGAGTCTTGGGACCTTCGGAACCTCTTCGGGCCTTCTGTATTCTGTGTGCCGTCCAAACACGAGGACCCCGAAGAGGAGCGAAAGAGCCCAAAGAGGATCCAAAGCACCCAGGTGGCACCGGAGCATTGGAAGCAGGAGAGGACCAGGCTATCCACCGGTGGGGGCTGGCAGGCTATCCACCGGTGGGTGCTGGCAGGCTATCCACCGGTGGGGACTTGAGTCTTGGGTCCTTCGGAACCTCTTCGGGCCTTCTGTATTCTGTGTGCCGGCCGAACACGAAGACCCCGAAGAGGAGCGGAAGAGCCCAAAGAGGATCCAAAGCACCCAGGTGGCACCGGAGCAATGGAAGCAGAAGAGGACCTACGGAGGATGTCGGAAAGGTGAGTACACCTTTTTCTTTTTGTTTTCTACACGGGGCTGGCAAGCTGTATACTACACGGGGCTGGCAGGCTTTATACTACAGGGAGCTGGCAGGCTGTATGCTACGGGGGGGCTGGCAGGCTGTATGCTACAGGGGGCTGGCAGGCTGTATGCTACAGGGGGTTGGCAGGCTTTATGCTACAGGGGGTTGGCAGGCTGTATGCTACAGGGGGTTGGCAGGCTGTATGCTACAGGGGGCTGGCAGGCTGTATGCTACAGGGGGCTGGCAGGCTGTATGCTACAGGGGGCTGGCAGGCTGTATGCTACAGGGGGCTGGCAGGCTGTATGCTACAGGGGGCTGGCAGGCTGTATGCTACAGGGGGCTGGCAGGCTGTATGCTACAGGGGGCTGGCAGGCTGTATGCTACAGGGGGCTGGCAGGCTGTATGCTACAGGGGACTGGCTGGCTGTATGCTACAGGGGACTGGCTGGCTGTATGCTACAGGGGACTGGCTGGCTGTATGCTACAGGGGACGGGCTGGCTGTATGCTACAGGGGGCTGGCAGGCTGTATGCTACAGGGGACTGGCTGGCTGTATGCTACAGGGGACTGGCTGGCTGTATGCTACAGGTGACGGGCTGGCTGTATGCTACAGGGGGCTGGCTGTATGCTACAGAGGGCTGGCTGTATGCTACAGGGGGTTGGCTGTATGCTACATGGGGGCTGGCTGTATACTACAGGTGGCTGGCTGGCTGTATACTACAGGTGGCTGGCTGGCTGTATACTACAGGTGGTTGGCTGGCTGTATACTACAGGTGGCTGGCTGGCTGTATACTACAGGTGGCTGGCTGTATACTGAGGATCCCCTAGAACAAGTATTATGGAAAGATTAATGTTCTGTTCTCTGTGTTCAGTTATTGCTGTTTTGGTTCAGGATACAAAAAATAATGAAGAAATAACTGCAGAGCGAACTGGATTTTGCTTTCATAGAATAAAAAGATAATCTTTTATAGATTTGTCTAAAGGCTTTTTGTCAACCCAATTTACAATATTATTTTCCTCACAGGAATATGCATCAACAGTAAGAAGAATGGTGCAGTCTGGAAGTGTTAATGCAAAAGATAGACTTTCAATTGAGTTACATCGTAAGTGAAACACAAACTGTCCGCTTTAAATGCATTTTAACCCAGTCAGTAACATAAAAGAAAGAAAATAGGAGTTGTTCTTTGTGTAACAAAAAAAGTCACATCTGAATGTCCCTGTAACCACGATTCAAGATGTGCCTCCCCCCGGCTGTGTCGGGTCACTGATGATGGGTGCATACTGCCTTCTTTTTAAGCTCACAGTGCATGTCAGCGCACATTAGAATCATGTGGTTCAAGGAACTGCCCAAGGAGCTCAGAAGCAGAATTTTGGCAGGTCACAGATCTGGCCAAGGTTACAAAAGAATTTCTGCTGCACTTGAGGTTAACTCCAAGAGCACAGTGGCCTCCATAATTTTTAAATGGAAGAAATTTGGGACAACTACAACTCTTCTTCGACCTTTCTGCCCAGCAAATTGAATCAATCGTTGGAGAAGAGCCTTTGCAAAAGAGGTAAAGAAGAACCCCAAGATCACTGTCTGTTCACCGCTGGTTCACCTTCCAACAAGACAATGACATTAAGCACAGTGCTTCAGAACAACTCTGTGATCATTCTTAAGTGGCCCAACACAGCCCTGACTTAAACCCAATTGAGCATCTCTGGAGACACATAAAAATGGCTGTCCAGCAATGTTCACCATACAAACTGAGAAAACTAGATAGCATCTGCAAGGAAGAATGGCAGAGTATCCCATAAGGGCCTTCAGAGGGATTGTCTCTTCAGATGCCCCTATCTTTAGTTATGTAATACCTAATACTATGCTTTTAGATAAGCTCATCTCTCAGATTGCATCATGCTTGTAGTTCTGTGAGCTACAGATCCAGAGATAGACCGTTAAAGAAATAGGTGGGCATTGGATCTTTTTCTGTAGCTCCCAGAACCAAAAACCTGATGCCTTCGGAAAGATAAGATGATTATCTTTAATGTGTCCCCATAACATGTTTACCAGTGGTATAACTGATTTTCACATTCCCATGGAGGAGATTGATTTATAGGTAAAAACGCAAGATTTTACATACATTTTAGGACATTTCATACCTTACCTGTGTAAGCTAGTAATTCGATGGAGTCAAATTTTGACAATTTTCCTTCAGGTTTACAACTTTATGATGTACGCATATGTTAACAACACTGTATTTCTTTACAGCGGATGGCCGTCATGGGATTGTGCGTGTTGATAGGGTACCACTTGCTGCAAAGCTAGTTGATGTTCCATGTGTGCTCGAGTGTTTGAAAACCATTGACAAAAAGACTTTCTACAAGACCGCTGACATTTGTCAGGTAATGCCCTCCTTTACCAAATGGATTTTACTTCATTATTAAACAGTATTTCTGAATGTATTAAATGTTTTGATTTTTTTTTTTTAATTTTTCAGATGTTAGTTTGTACACTTGATGGTGATCTTTACCCTCCATTAGAGGAGCCAACTGGAGCAAGTGACCCCAAAACCAGCAAAAAGAAGGATAGGGACAGAGAGAAAAAATTTATTTGGAATCATGGAAGTAAGTCTCCTCACTTTCTACTTACTTTGGATGATATAAAGTAATTTGCTGATGGTAGTTGTGAAATTAGAGGTCAGTAAAAATGATCCTGTTTGTAAGACACTTCCCCCCTTTTTTTTTTTTTTTTAAGTAACCCTTCCTCTAAAGAATGTGCGCAAAAGGCGCTTCCGGAAAACCGCAAAAAAAAAGGTTTGTAGAGCCTCGGATGTCAGTGATTTTTGTGTGATTAAAATATTGATTAATTATGATGCTTCAATTTTCAGTACATAGAGTCACCAGATGTGGAAAAAGAAGTAAAACGTCTTTTGAGCACAGATGCAGAAGCAGTCAGTGTCCGTATCCTTTTTTTTTTTTTTTTGTGTCAAGTAGTTTTTACTGTGGCCCCCTGTTAGTAAATTGTATGTGTTCATTCTGTACTGGAGGCTGTTTAGCTATCTTTATCCAGATATGTGGAGCTGCTTTGCCCCTTTTTATTGCCCTTGACCGAAATGTTAAGGATGGGAGGTGATTGCTGAAGACGAGTCCAAAGAAAATGAAAATCTGACTGGGCTAGATGGTTCTCCTGGAATGTCTGGAATGAAGCAAGGACATGGGTCTTCAAGTAAGTAAAATTCTATCTGGTTAAATCCGACATTCCCACATGTTCTATTTTCTGCATACCTAATATATAGTACATAAGCATAATACAGGCATTCCCCTGGTTACGCACAGGATTGATTCTCTAGGTTTGTTCTTAAGTTGAATTTGTAGGTAAGTTGGAAGTGTATACTGTGTATACTTTATAATTGTTGCTCCAGTAAAAAAAATTCTTTCGCCTTTGATTTGATATGCTGGGCATTGGTGGGATCTTTATAGTGGCTCTATACTGCAGTGCCAGCCACTTTTGTGGTTTTTCCACTATGGCAGCATATCATAGGATCAATTTGATCCATTTACCCAAGTACCCTAGGGGGGTCTAAAAAGTAAATAATAAAAAAAAGTCTAAAACCAATAAGCTCAAATCGCCCCCTTTCCCTAGAATTGATATAAAAATAAATAACATAAATCATAACTATGTTGGGTATCTCCGTGTCCCAAAAGTCCCGATATACCAATATGTAAAAATGGTTATTCCCATCAGTGAACCCCGTAAAAGAAAACAGCACCCAAGTGTCTGAAACACTGCTATAAAATAAATAAAGGGTTTAAAAGGTCGAACAGTCCCCAATATGGTATGAAAAAGTAATCACATCCTGCAAAAAATTAGATGTTATACAGCTCCATATGCAAAAGTATGAAAAAGTTGTTAGCTTCAGAATATGGCAAAATAAACATGGTTTTCCAGCAAAAGGTTTTTAATTTTATTTTTTTTTAAACTTATGGAAACAAGCTCTTATAAAGCTCTGTACACATTTAAAATGACAAAAAGTTAAGGATTTTTTAAGAAGGGGAGCAAAAAACAAACTCAAAAACAAAAAGACTGTTTAGTCAAACTGTCTAACTCCAAATATGTTTGTCTTCCTGGGAATTTTTGGTACCCATTTATTGTGGCCCTTCTAAAATGGATTCATCAATATCAACATGTATCATCACTTTTGTGTTTCAAATTTAATTTAGTGGAAAGGGATGAACTGCGTGAGATATTTAATGATATAAGTAGTAGCAGTGATGGAGAGGAGGAAGAAGGAGAAAGACAAGAAGAAGAAGACTTGAACATTATGGAAACTGAAGATGAGCAGAGAGGGCGTCAAAATGGCCAGGACGGGAGTACAAACCAAATAGGTGAGTGTTGGTATTTTGTAATCGGTGAATAAAATAGAGACATACAAAATAGAAGACATACAACATAACATAGACGCCAGGAGATAAACTAGGTGCAAGGGGAGGATAGCAAAGAAACTGCTGAATATTGGTTATCAAGATAATAGTTTTACATCTCAAGAGAGTTATCCTTTAAAGTTATCCGGATACTGGGACATATTTACTATGCCTTGAATGCCAGTCTTCTGGCATGCCTTTAATAAAAAAGTAAAAAAAAAGTCGTAATTCTTTGCCGAAGTTGTGGAATAGCCACTTTTTGCATATTTTTCGACTCCTCAGTTTTCCTAACAGGGGGCATATTTAACTCCATACCGTCATGTGACGTAATACTACGTGCATGGAGAGGGCTCACGGGGAGAAGCGATCCGTCGTCATGGTAGCCTGGGGTCTTCCGAAATCCCGAGGCTACTGGTAATGTGTGAGGAATAAAGTCCCCATATACTGCCATACTGTAGCGGAACATCAAAATAAAGGACATGTCTGCAGGGCTAATGCACATGAACTTCCTGCTCCACCACACACACCACTGCTGTGTCACATAGAACCACATACACACACCACTGCTCTGTCACATATAACCACACACCACTGCTATGTCACATCTAATCACACACACCACTGCTATGTCACATATAACCACATACACACACCGCTGCTGTGTCACATATAACCACATACACACACCGCTGCTGTGTCACATATAACCACATACACACACCGCTGCTGTGTCACATATAACCACATACACACACCACTGCTGTGTCACATATAACCACATACACACACCACTGCTGTGTCACATATAACCACATACACACACCACTGCTGTGTCACATATAACCACATACACACACCACTGCTGTGTCACATATAACCACATACACACACCACTGCTGTGTCACATATAACCACATACACACACCACTGCTGTGTCACATATAACCACATACACACACCACTGCTGTGTCACATCTAACCCCTTTAATAATTTTGTCTATAATGAGCCAGTTCCACTGTAGTGTCACCACATGGATGTGGAGTTAAACCGAAAGGCAGTGCAGCGCAGACCCTGCATAATATATCCATCATGACGTTCTGGAAATTTATCAGCACACTGTTTTAATTATCACAAGATGGGTAAACTAAAAATATCCATTTAATGGTTTGTTCTAAAAGAACAGTTGCACTGATCAGTTTCTAATTAAAAACATTTTTTACTACTTTTTAGTACTAGAATTGCAGAAGCAGGTTGAAAATTTACAGAAGAAACTAAGGGAGACTCAAGAAAGGAGGAGACGTCAGGAAGAGCTCATTATGAAGGTGGAGAATGTTGCTCTTAAGGTGAGGATGATGTATCATTGTTTCTATAGGATATTTGTGAGTCATATGGTAATATTGTTCTCACCAATTTTTGTTTCTACTATAACGCTTAGACACGTCTACAAGCAGTACTCGATGAATTTAGGCAGCAGGAAGACCGTGAGAAGCAACAGGTGAGATACTCTGTAAAAAGTTGGTTGTCTTTTAAGATTTTAAATTGGATATGATTGCTTGATTTGTTCTTTTATAGGGAACCTGTCACCAGGGACCTCATTTTCCCTAAAGACAGGTTGCAGAAGGCCATCACACCTGTATTGCAAATATGTCTTTCTGCCTTCGCTAAGCATTTGGATAACAATATAATTGGGTGTTTTAACTTACCTGGCTTCCTTAGAAAATCCTCTGTTTAGTCCCAGTGGTTGGGCTTTGATTTGGCTGCATTTGAAAACAACAAGGGACTTGTCTGTGCTACTCACTCCTAAGCTCTCAGCTCCCACCTTTGTGCTTTTACAGGAGCAGAGTACATAGCGTGTTGATCAGTGGGGAAGGAGCTGTACAGGAGATACCAGATGACAATATTACATTTTTACTTATATTTCGCAATAGTCCTTTGGCCACAGGCAATAATAGACTGTTTATTCACTGAGGTCTATAGGAGAGTTATTTAATGAAAGGGTCTCTTTGGTTTGGTTATGTACTAGGGCCAGTCCCCTACTACAGAACACCCTATTTACAGATGACCCCTAGTTACAAATGGACCTCTGGTAATTGGTAATTTACTGTACTTTAGCCCTAGGCTACAATAAACAGCTATGACAGTTATTAATGGTGTCTGCAATTAAGCTTTATTGTTAATCCTGGTTATTATGACAACTCAACATTTTTTAAATCCAATTGTCAGAGAGACCAAAAAAATTTGTTTGGAGCTACAATTCTAAAGTATTCAGTTCCGACTTACATACAAATTCAACTTAAGAACAAACCTACAGAACCTATCCTGTACGTAACCCGGGGACTGTCTGTATTTACAAACATTTTCTCCCACAGAGTAGACTCTCCTTACCAAGGGCAATCCTACGGTCCAGGGATCCAGGGCAACTCGCTCCATCGCATTTGCATTGAATTCTTAGTAGTGTCCACTCCTTTACATAGCTTTTGCCAAAACAATACTTACCCTTAACAGCTACAGAAAACACAGGTGAAATTTCTATTACAGAATTCTAAAATTCTATTTCTTATGACATCCAGTCACTGCAGGTGTTTTTTTTCTCGGTACCGTAGTCATTGTCATTCCCTATCTTCTCCATTAGAGACTCTATTACCATTTCTCCTCTTCCAGCCACTTGTCCTCACTGTGGAGTTTACCACACAGACATCTTATGGACTTTCATATTGTCCCATACATCTTGGCCCCCTAAAAGTATAATCCTTCTCCCATAAGGAAACGGGGCCATGCCTGGATCTTTTGACCTGGCAATGCCCCTCCTAACACTACAATGTTTTATCAATGAAAAGCTGTTGCTACCTAAAGGTCTTCTTTTTGTTTTTTCTTTTATCAAACATTTTATTTTTCTCAAAAATGTACTGTACAAGACAGCAAACAATAGCAAAAGAAAGGCCAATGTAATAAACATGATGAACGTCATCTTAAAGAGAAGTGGAGACCTCTGTCTAATTACAGCTTTAAACTTTATTTACACTGCCACTGTCAGCAACTGTACAAAGTGGCATTTACAGAATTTTTAAATGAACACTTTATACTAAAACTAAATGTTTTACCAATTTTTTTGGTGATAAAAAAAAGTTCCAGAATTGCTTGCCTGGTGTAAGGACTGTCAGGATACCATAAATACAGGATTGTGTCTCCTAACAAGTTTTGCAAATCTTTCTCCAGTCTTGATAATAAATCCCCTCTAGTGTCTGCTTGAGTTGGCACAAATAAATCCCTGTGATACTATGAAAATGGTGAAAGTGGAAAGGTGGCAAAGAACGGATTTCTGTCCACACACAGTACCTCTTTCTCTATAAATATGTTCGACTGATGCCTCTATCAATGGGAGACAATAGAGACACTTCTTCTAAAAAAAAAAGACCTTTATTGATGTCCTCTGTTCCAGTCACGGAGGTAGGAGGCTACAGTATACTCTGCCCCCCTCAATGAGGGGTAAGAAGGAAGGTTAATTTCACTTCACACAGACAGTCACTTTCAACCTCTACCTTCCTAAAAGAGTGGTTAATGATATAGCAGAGCAGAGTAACACAAAGCCACTGTCTCACTATAAACCACCACCTCACTCAGAAATTCTCTCCAACCTAGCAGTGTCAGTGAGGGGGGGGGGGGGGGGCAGAGTAGCCTGACTGTATACAGAGGACATAAATAAAAAATCTTTTTTTAGAAGAATGCTGGCTCTAATCCTATGGATAGAGGTGTAGTTGGAACATGTATGAAGATATCTAAGGTACTGTGTGTGTGGGGTTTGTGGGGGTCCCTGGTGACAGGTTTTCTTCAGTGTCACTACAGTAATTATTGTGACTCTTTTTTTAAGAACATTTCGTTTTTTGTTTTTTTTTTTATAATTTAATAAATCCGTACATGCCCAATGGGATTATATCAGAAAATTCCCTCTGAGGAAAAAAAAATCTATATTGAACATGCATGGACCTTATAATTTCTTATACAGTAATTGCAAGTTAGACGTCTGTCTGCCATGATAGAGTTGTTAAGTCAACTCTTTATTGATTATACAATGGAATAAAAACATTATGCAAGTAGAAAATAGCAAAAAGTACATGATCACAATAATTCTTAACATACTTATTTTTACTATTTTAAATACAAACTTATTAGTTTCCGCAAAATTAAATTTTAAATGCTTTGTGTGCATTAAAGAAGGTAATATTAAGTAAACAGGTAAAAAGCATTTAGATGAACAAAAACGTCCAATATTAAAATTTGTGTGTGATTACCTTTAGTTGTCAAACAGCAGAAGGTTATTAATAGAAAATATGAGATAATGAATTGCTTTCCCTAATATACCTTCAGTATACAGCTTTTTCAAAATAAGCGTTCAACACCAGAATCCTAGCAACCCGGATTGAAAAAATAGGATGGCCTCATCATTATTTATTTTTTTATTCATTTTAGTACATGAGTGTGTTGGAGAAATAGACTGTCACATTTACTTAATTGCTAGGCCAACCCGAAAGAAAATTGGGCTAACCATCTTCAATTAATGCTTCAAACATCCTGAATTTAGAAAGACTGGCCTATTGGGGCCTCCTGACTCTGTGATTTGGTAATGTTATTGCATCTAGGTAAACTGGCTGCTGAGCCCAGGACTGGCAATGAAGCTTTGAAGTTAGTTTAACTACAGGTTATTGAGAAATAATGTAGATGAGACAAAATAAGTTATTCGAAACAGATTACCGTATATACTCGAGTATAAGCCAAGACCCCTAATTTCACCACCAAAAACTGGGAAAAGTATTGACTCAAGTATAGGGTGGGAAATGCATTGGTCACAACACCCCCCCCCCTAGTATACAGCCAGCTAGCCCCCACGTAGTATACAGCCAGCCAGCCCCCACGTAGTATACAGCCAGCCAGCCCCCACGTAGTATACAGCCAGCCCCCACGTAGTATACAGCCAGCCAGCCCCCACGTAGTATACAGCCAGCCAGCCCCCACGTAGTATACAGCCAGCCAGCCCCCACGTAGTATACAGCCAGCCAGCCCCCACGTAGTATACAGCCAGCCAGCCCCCACGTAGTATACAGCCAGCCAGCCCCCACGTAGTATACAGCCAGCCAGCCCCCACGTAGTATACAGCCAGCCAGCCCCCACGTAGTATACAGCCAGCCAGCCCCCACGTAGTATACAGCCAGCCAGCCCCCACGTAGTATACAGCCAGCCACCCCCCACGTAGTATACAGCCAGCCAGCCCCCACGTAGTATACAGCCAGCCAGCCCCCACGTAGTATACAGCCAGCCACCCCCCACGTAGTATACAGCCAGCCACCCCCCACGTAGTATACAGCCAGCCAGCCCCCACGTAGTATACAGCCAGCCAGCCCCCACGTAGTATACAGCCAGCCAGCCCCCACGTAGTATACAGCCAGCCAGCCCCCACGTAGTATACAGCCAGCCAGCCCCCACGTAGTATACAGCCAGCCAGCCCCCACGTAGTATACAGCCAGCCAGCCCCCACGTAGTATACAGCCAGCCAGCCCCCACGTAGTATACAGCCAGCCTGCCCCCACGTAGTATACAGCCAGCCTGCCCCCACGTAGTATACAGCCAGCCTGCGCCCCCCCCAACACTTAAAAAAAATAAACTTCTATACTCACCCTCCGATGTCGACGCGTCCCGTCTTCTTTCTTCCCCGCGGCTCTTCTTCTGTCATGGACACGGTCATGTTTTCTTCCAGCAGGCGCATACTATGAGGCGGCCGCTGCTGACGTCACAGTATGTGCCAGCCAGGAAGATAACAAGGGCGCGTCCATGACAGAAGAAAGAAGACGGGACGCGCCGACGCCAGGGAGCCGCGTGGAGCTTCGGGACGCCGGAGGGTGAGTATATAAGTTTATTTTAATAGGCTTGTGTATAAGCCGAGGTGACGTTTTTCAGCACATTTTTTGTGCTGAAAAAGCTCGGTTTATACACAAGTATATACGGTAATAGACAGTATATTAGAAAAAAAATTACATTTCCTTAGTTAGAACTTTAATACATGTAAAACAAGTATATTCAAACGTCCCAAGAAGCTAATGATGATTTTATGTTTTCTCCTTAGGTGACATCATTGCAGGAGCAGCTTGAAGCCCTGATAGAAAAATAAAAAAACATAACGAAAACACATGCCATAGCTCTGCATAACTCTTATTCTGATACATTATTTTGAATATAATGACTGAGGCTGATTTCACATCTGAATTGTAAATTTGAGTTCCTGTCATGTTAGAGGTTGTTTTGTTGAACATTTGGCAATAGAGCTCAATTTCAGATTCCCTGTAAAGAATACATGAATCTTTTCATTATAATGGACAACAACTGCCTTAAACTGTGATTTTCTTTCTTGTAAACCACCCTTGAAGGACCAAGTGTAAAAAATTCAAACGGAACATGTATTTAACATTATTTAAATGTGCTGCAGAGAAAAGCTTGAAAAATAGTTTTATCTGACATACAGCTTGGATTGTAATCCGTTTTTTTCTTATATTTTTCTCTCAATAAACATTTATTATCAATAATAACATGCATTGACCTTCCTATCAAACTTACAATAGCCTTTTAACACCAAACTGTTGTATTATTTAGCCATATCACTGTCTGATGCACTTTTTTGGCGGAAAATATTCTTGTTCTTTTAATCAAATAATTTGTTTTCCCTTTTTTGACAATTGATTTTTGAGATTTGTTTATTCAAAAATGTGTTCATGTTTCTTTTGCTTCCATGCGGGCATATAGTTTTAAGTTATTGTATTGGAATAAAACAGTCATGTCATGTTTCATACTGTGAAATATAGGATCTAAAGACGCCCTACTGGATGCAGACCTATTGTAAGAATGTTTCGATCCTGGGTGAATATATATCTGGTGTGAAAGGGGGGGTGGGGGGGTTCTGTAAAAACAAACCAATAAAAAAAAAATATATACCTTCTTCGGGGCTCCAGTTGTCCAGGTTTACCGAGGCAAGCACTCCCGTCTGACTTCTTCCGCTTGCTTGATAAGCATTAGTGGCTTTTTGGGACAACTGGAGCGCCACAGTAGGTAAGGACAACCCCTTTAAATCTGGATAATGCTGTCTGAGTCCAACTCTTTTAAACCTGATACCAATTATAATAATAGACTGACTAGAGTGTAAGCTGGTGGGTCATCTCAGATATGTGCATGTACTATAATCAGAAGTCTGTCAGCCAGCTGCTAACCTAGATTTAAGTTGTAATTTGAAAGCATTACCTGGCGTAAAATGATTTTTCAGCTTGTCCACACTTATTTATCAGAAGATTCAATTGATTGTGGTAAGAGGATTACCTTTTGTGAAGTAGAATTGGAATTTAAGGGGCCATTCCTTATAAACCACCATACCAGAGTGAAATGTGCTAAAATTATTTAGAGGTACAATCTATATATCTATAAATTAAGTCCATAGTCTCAAATAATATTCTCCACAATCACATCTACCAGGATCCTAATGCTCAGAATCGCAGAATGTGAAAGGATGACTTTCTGATTTTTATTTTTTTCCACAGCAAAAGGATGGTTCATGGGAGGTAGGCAGACAGAAGAGGCAGCTACCGAAATGGGGGCATTTAGGTGCTACAGGAAAGGGGGTATTATAAGGGGTGGATGGAGAAAAGGAGGCATTAGGAAAGTAATGCAGACAAAAGTCTGCGTTACATAATGAAAAGATTATTTTAGACACTCCACTGGGAAATTCTAGGAAAATATGCAAATGTCCACTATTACTTCTGGAATAGATATACTGGATGGGTTCTAATCCGCATCATGTCATTAGACTTTTTGAAAGTCATGCATGTTGTTAATGGGGCTGCCTTACAAATTGGCTTTCCTTTTACCATCCTGAAAAACTTATTTGCGTTTTTCCCCAGAATCCCCCAGAAAAGCGGCTATAAGTCTCCACACGCCTACAAGGCGGCCTTAATTGGCAAAGTCTCTGTAAGGACAATTCTTACTTCCCATCCTGAGTCAATAGCCTCTCACTCTGCCAAACCAGGTCCCTTCACTGTAGAAGATGCAACCACGTCGAAAGAGCGTTGTCTATTGTTGGTAATCTGTTCTGTCTGAAATAGATATACTGGTTTGGCTTTAATCCTGCATCATGTCCTGAAAGTCATGCTTGCTATTAAGGGGGCTGCTTTACAAGGTAGCAAAAGAGGTGTGGTTTTTCTTTTGCCATCCTGGAAAACTGCATATTTCCTACCTTCACACAAATGTGTTTTGCCCATGAAATTGGACCCGTATTCAGGTCAGATCCAATGGATTGAACACATTGCATATTTCTAAAAGATGCGAAGACTACTCGTCTGCCAGTTGAACTGCGGCTGCATAGGTTTTTTTTTCCTACATATATGTCCTCATCTTATGTGCCAATGTGTCATGATGCGGATATGCAGATTTTCACATAGACTGCAAGGCAAAAAATAATCTGCAATGTTGCACAAGAAAAGTGATGCTCATTTTTTTATTTTTTCAATTTGAGCAACAATTTAACTGCAAAAAAATGCATATCCATATCACTTTCACTTTAAAACTACAGTATTACCCTTCATATTTTCTGCAAAAAAAAAAAAAACGTGTAAAATCTGCACATAATCCACAAATTGTGCAGACGGCCTAAAAGTTATAAAGTAGTAGCCCAGAAGAAAGCCAAAATGTATATCGCGATGCTCCAGCTTGGCTCCATGTCTCTGCACAGTCCGTCGCAGGGATCGTGACGTCGACCGCTCGGCACACGCTATGATGTCAGAAAGCGTCTGACATCACAATCCCTGCAGCGGACCTTCCGGGAGGGTGTCGGCAGGTGAGTACAGTGTTTGTTTTTTTTCCTACAGTAATTATATTGTGGGCAGGGGCTGGGCAGGCTGTATACTACTGGGGGCTGGCTGGCTATATACTGGGATGCTGTGACCAATGCATTTCCCAGCCACGGCTTATACTCAAGTCAATAAGTTATTCCAGTTTTTTGTGTTAAAATTAGGGGTCTAAAATTGGCTTCTACTCGAGTCTGGTTATACTCAAGTATATTCGGTACTATATATTGTTGATATAAATACAATGGAAGCTGTAGCCTGTAGGAAGCCATACGAGTCTATTTTATTCTTTGTCCATGCAGGCTATTTTTGGTTCCTTGTTAGAATAACAGAGATGTGACCCAATAAAGGCATATTGAAGCTATTATAACATTCAACAGTCTGTGTCAGGTAGTCATATATGTAAGAAGTAACAAGTAATATGTAACAAATTGGTATTCAAACGTTTAAAATTGAAAAAATGGCTCTCACGTTTCAACTCAATACTTTCCACTTATACGATTCATTTTCATTCTTCGTTTCAACTGTTCCTCATCCTCTGTACCTGCTCCATTCAGAGTTAGTCACATATTTGACAATAAACAAAATTCAACAGACCCCACAGACGGACCCAAAAGATCCTATTGTCAATGATGTCTATCATTTGATGGATCTGGCACAGAAACCATGTTTAAAGGTATTTTTTTCCCTTTTCTCAGACAGACTTATTTTTATTATTAAATTGAAATCAATATATTATGCATGGATGTCATACAATATACAGGATATTTATATGTACACAGTGCCTTAGCCTAGGTTCACTTCATATTTTTTTTCCTCAGGAGGATGCACTCACAAATACTTTATTAGATATCCTGCTGTAAGTTGCTGTGATGTGTTCCAAGGCCTTCAGTTATCCTACAGTTGTTGGACAAGTCTCCCTTATGCATACATTGCCAAATCCTCAACAGGTCGACACAGCAGGATTTGGCTAATGTCTGGGTGCATCAAGGCATCTGACAATAGACTTGAACAAAACATTTTGTTTGAGAGAAAAAAATGTTTTGTCTTTGTCTATAAAGTTATACTATGAAAATTATTTTTTTTCATTCTTAGTCCATGAAAGTATAACTAAATTTATATTCCTTTTTGTTGGTCTTTATGCATATTTTTTTTTCTCAATCTTCCCTTTTAAAAATTTCATTTTTTGATTGTTACAAAAGTTAAGAAAAGTTATTTCTGTTTGTTAGACTGTTAGGCAATTCAATCTAATTGTACCTGTTAGTTTATTAATAGATTTTTCCTAGGTGTACACATCAAAGACTGAGATTTACCGGTACCTTATACAAAACAACATTTTTTTAATAATTGTTATAAAACATTTTGTTGAAGTCACAATACACTGCCTAGTAGTTCGGAGATTGCTTTTACACAACAGTTGTAGGGCTCCTTAGCATCTTTTAATTATTTTTAGTTTGCATTCCACCTCTTGCCCACAAGCGGTTTTCTCATGCAAGTCCATCGTCATCACATTGGACTCTAACTAAACTCACATAGCTGTTCAATGGATCTTTTCTTAGGGAAAAAAAACACCCTTTGTAGTCCATGGGTGGGCGTGGAAAAAAACAAAACTGATGTGTTATGCGATTTTCCATGAAGTAGATTAGAGCAGAGAGAATCTGCCACAGGTGAATAATTGTGTTTCAAAAAAAAAACAAAACACTCAACTCTGAATGAACTAAAAACTCAACACAATCTGATAAAACTTGATTGGTTTTCACTGAGCAGGTTGTACGATTTTCAACAGTTTGTGGGAAAGAGGCCTAACAATGACCACTGAAAAACCACTGGGAGCATCTGGCTGCGAGTTAAAATACATGTTGGACAATATAGCTTTGAGGTATTGTGCCACAGAATAGAGAATAACAGGTTGATCAGTGGGGACCTGATTACCTGCAGTTCAGTGAAAGTGAAAGCTTCCAGTGAAAGCTTGTTCATTGAATAATAATGGTGCAGGGCTAGAAGGGAGGAGCATGACTCATTTTCATTGTATTCCTAGAACCTTGCTAGCACCTAGAGTCATACTCATCTCTTCAGGCCCCCCACAAGGTATAATTCAATGAATCCACTTTGAATGGAGTGTTCCTTTAATGGTGGTACTGAAGATAACCAAGCACTTTCATAGTATTGAATGCTGCACCTGCCACTTCATTCATTTTCAATTGCAGACCATTCCCATGATTGCTGGGGGTACAACTGCTGGGACCACCGGTCAGATTGTTATCCCCTAACCTTTGGTATAATCCCTTTAAAGTAGTGTGTACATTTAATCTTGAACTTAAACCACATGTTACCTAGCTAGGCTGAGGACTTTCAAATGCAATCAGTAGCAAAAAAAAAATGTCTTTTTGATCCTTGAAAAGCACACTACAATTTTCTTCTTTGCATTCATCTTTGAAGAATGTATGTAACAATTCATTGCTTTCAAATTAAAAACTTAGTTTTTAATCTTTGCACCTTTCTATTGGCCAGCAAATTGTAAACATTGCTTCTTCAGTTATGAATTGTTAATACAATTCATACTTTTGGGTACAAATGTCGTCCAATATCACAAAGGCAGTGTCGGAGATTCCTGCGTTTCAGTGTCGCCATCTACAACACAAAAATAGTAGTGTTTAGGAAGGAACTACTTTCACTCATTGATCAAATTACTGCAGACCTCCAGTGTATCGACAATAGCATAGGAGCACATTATAGGTAGAAGAGCTTTTTAGGACATATGTGAACAGAATTGGGATCTATGTTATTAGGCAACACCCAATCATGGGCTACACACATGCGGAAATTAACTATGCGGAATAAGGACCAGGAAGCATGTGTACGGTAGAAAAACAACACAAATTGACTTTATTAAAGAATTGGACATAAGACAAACATCAGCAAGACAAAAAAATAAGAAAAACCATTTAAAAAGAAATGCACCACAGTGCACACATAAATGCAAAAATCAACTGGAGCCCGACACCTGATAATGTCAGGTAATCCAGACCTGAGCCTCACAAAACCATCTCAAAACATAAGTAAGTATGAAAGCAGGACATGTGTCTCTGAGAATATAAAGATATAATTCCACAAAAGTGCATAGTGATCCTCTGTGCCGGAATGGCTAATATGCTATAATGGACCCACAAGACACTAATACACGCTGTAATTTACCAAGAGATGTTAGGTGGAGGTGAGGACTCAGGACAAGTCGCCCCACGCGTTCCGTCGCGTATCGCAGCTTCCTCAGGGGTTTTTAGGACATATGACATTTGAAATTTGCCAATTTCATTCACAAAATATAGAACATTTTCCCTTTATTCTGCTAAAAGAGTAACATGCTCTAAATCTTTTAGAAAGGAAATTTCTCCTTTTCATGAAAAAATAATTTAATTCCAAATGTTTTCAGTAGGGTTCAGACTGTGTGGATAGTCAAGTTCTGCCAAACTTTGTCCTCCGATAAGAAACTGAAATGTTATAGCTCCAAAATTGGTCCCTCAAAATCAGAAGCATATAATCCAAGATGCTTTTGTGTTCTAAAAAAATGTTTTCTTGAATGGAATTAGGAGACAATCTCTAAATTAAAGGGATTCTGTCACCAGGTTTTACCCCACTAAACTGATTTTGTGCAAGGGACTGCCCAGTATACAATATGGAGACTGCTAAATCTGCAGCAGTTAAGTTCCCTGCTGCCTTGCACCCAACTACACTGCCAGCTGTGAGCCTAAGATACATAGATATTTAGAGTACTTGCATATTCAGTCCAAATGAGAAAGCTACGGCACAGGTACAAGTCCAATCCAAACACCTTCTGATTAGAGATGGGCGAATGGATTCGAACAAAGCGGAATTCGATACGAATTTCACAGAAAATTTGATTTGTCACGAACCCGAAGTTTACGTTGATTCGTGAGAACAAAGGGGTTTTTTCCCCTCTTTTTTTTTTTTTAGCTAAATGGGCACGAGCACAACTTGTTGCATGGGGCAGAAAACTCTGGGAAGAAGAAAGGAACACCCTCAATGACATCTGAGGACCTGTAAGCCAATCAGCGACCAGCAGGCTTATGTGATGTCACACTGCCTATGAAAAGCAGCAATTTCCAATCTCACCATTTCACACTGAATGTGCTGTCTGTAGCGTCTAGCTGCTGTTAGTGTACTGTGCTGTAGCGATTTCTGCTGCAATCCCAGGGTGTGCGTTTAGGGGGATGTGTATACCCCAAATAGCAGTTCTTTTTAGTTACTAAATCCAATAGTAAGAAATCTGTTTCATCGGTATAATGCAAATTCCAATACTTTTTGTTGCTAAAATGCATAGCAACAAATAAGTGTCAAATTCACGTAGTTTATAGAGTAATTTCCGCTCCAATTACAGGGTGTCCGTTGTCGGGTATCTGTATAACGCAAATTTCCATACTGTTTTGTAGCTAAAGTTGAGAGCAACAAATAAGTGTCAAATCCGTAGTTGACTAATCACTATGTCAGACAGAAAGGTGGCAGGTGGAGCAGGCAGAAGTTGCAGCACTGTAAGGGGACATCGCAGCAGGGGTGACTCTGTGAGGCCTGAACTGCTGTTGTTGATTCGTTGACTAGGTCATCCAATTCCTCAAATATAACATCTGACAACCCCAGCCAAGAGTCAGTGGGTTCGTCAGATACAACAATTAGTTGGCATGGCCCAGGAGCAGGTCAGCGGACCTCACCTGTCCTCAACCAGCCTCTGTCCTGTTCATTTCCCTCAGCCAGAGAGCTACTAGGTGGTCTGGGATCAGTGCCACTATTCAGCGAGGATGAAGTGTTTGAGGACAGTCAGCAGCTGCTTGTCAGTGAAGAGATGGGGCAGACATCCTCTGCTTCGTGCAGTAGGTAGGCTGTGCATACTGACACCATTGAGGAGAGTAGCAGTGACAGGGAAATGCAAATTGACAGTGTAGCAAGGGATTCATAATCATCGCTACTGTGGCCATGAGTCAGCAGGGTAGCAGCAGTGCGAGGACGGGAGCCAAATGGGCGGGGATACAAATCCCGCTTCGCAGGACCAAGTAAGCAGTAGCACAGGGGCTCAGCAAGGCAGTGATGGTAGTAGTCACTCAGTGCAGAGTGTTGGCGGTAAAATCCCCATCTCAGCAGTGTGGCAGTTTTTTGTGAAGACACCAGAGGAGCCAAGCGTGTGAATTTGTCAAATCTGCGGGCAGAAAGTGAAGCGTGGCCAGGGAGCTAACGTTAGCACTACGGCCCTGCGTCAACGCATGCAGCATCACCATCGTGGGAGAAACGGGTCTCAGAAGTGGTCCATCCTGCCGTGTAGCAACAGCAGCGGCACCTAGTGGCACACATGCCTTTTCAGCCAGTGAAGGCTTCAGCACCTTGGCTGAAGGGGGCTGTTTGTCTTTGACATCATCTCCCAGTCCAGATGCTCCTCGCTACGCATGGCGCCAGCAGTGGTTGAGCGAGACGATTACAAAGAGACAACTGTATGCATCCAGCCATCCTAAGGTACAGAAGCTGACTGGGCTCTGTTCAAGTTGTTGGTACTTTCCAAGTCGTGGACTCTGCACCTTTCCAAGAACTAATGGCTTGTGCCGAACCGAGGTGGAGAGTTCCAAGCCGAAATTTCTTTTCCAAAAAGGCAGTGCCAGCCCTTCACAAATATGTAGAACAGAACGTGAGCCAGTCCTTGAGCTTATCGGTTTCTTCCAAGGTGCACGCTAATCCTATTAAGCAGCGCGATATTGTATCTGGTAATCCAATCTCATTTCTAATTGCCTAACTAGTGACAGCCGAATAGTCAACATCCGGCATAGGGATGAGTTTTGGCTCTCCACCCTCTTGGACCCTTGCTGCCTTGCTGACATCATATTTTCAGGAAAACTTAAATTCACATTTAAATGTAATTCATTGTGCCTACCATGTTGCTACCACCTCTAGAATTTCTCATTGTCCTACTCTCTGACCTGCTGCCACTGCCGCCTGCACGCTGTGGCCTACCATGTTGCTGCCAGCTCCAAAATTTCTCATTGTACCACTCTGTGGCCTATGATGTTGCTGCCATCACCATAATTTGTCAATGTGACACTCTGCAGCCTACTCATGCTGCTGCCAACTGACAGCTGTCTCCTTTTGTGAATTCCATAATGCTGTTTTCAACCTCCACCGCTCTATGACGTTTCCACTATGTTTGGTTTGCCCCTTCATTTCATCAGTGAGAAGGAAGGAAAAGCTTCAGGATTGTTAGCCAAAAGCAGGAGTGGATACAGAACCCAGAAGACATGCAAATATCCCATTTACTGGTCATCTCTGTTCTGGATCAACTCCTCTTTGTTTTTGGCTTTAGCAATACTGATGGATTATTGGGCGATTGAAAGCAGACACTGACAAATGTTGAGATGAAGAGATGTTTCCTGTATGCAAAACATGGTGGCTAATTTTATGGTCAAAACAGATGATATGGATAACAGGCTGAGGCGGAATAATGTGCGACTGATTGGTGTCCCTGAAGTTGAAGGCTTCAGTCGTGGGGAGTACTTTTGGCTGAGAAAGCTAACCTGACCCTGTTTTTTGCAGTAGATCATTCACATAGAATACCAGCTGCTACCACCAGGAAATTTGCGCTTTCGGGTTTAATATGCATTACTATATTCACTAGAAGGATTAGGATATCAGTCCATGTAAAGCCTGTGAAGTGACATATCTACAGATTGATGGCACGAGGAACTCAATATTCTTTGATTTTCCAGCTGCGAAGCTGGAAGAGGGATCATTTTCACAATTTCAGCATACCCTACTCTATGCCACAAGGCTGCAGATTGTGGATATGAATGTGATGCACTTCTTCACTTCACCCAAGGATGCCACAACATGGCTTGATATACACAAAAGTGATCTCTGCAGATGCATCCCACTATGGCCGCAAGTTGTGCAAGGACGGAATTTGGAGAAGTGATATGCCTCTGTGAGACACACTTTACCGCTACATCAAGTTGAGTTTGGGTTGTTCCTGTATCAGTGCGGTGTATCACTCAACTGTTTTTGTCAAATACAAGTAGGGTGAGCATTCTTGCCCATAAGCAGATTCCATTCCATTGTTTTCTCAGTATGGTGGATCTGGATGAGCAGTAAATTGGACACAGTGGAAATGCTTCTCATTGCAGTTTATTTCTCTCCACCTTCTTGTGCTGCAGCAAACCTTCCTACACTTCTAACTGTCCATTACACCATTACATTTGAATCCATATGTTTGTTGACCTGTGGAGAGCAAGAACCCTGAGACACAGTTCTCTAACGCGCATTGAACTAGCATTGGGCAATGATAGGATAGTCAGGATGGTAGAGGACCACTCTGACCACTCCCCTGCTTGTTGGTTATGCTGTCCTTAGCTGCAGACACAGAGGAGGGGCTCTTTTTTGAAGCTTAATCAGTTCTGGCTGCAGATCCTACATCCCACAGATGCTCTCCCTTGGGATGCACAGGAATTTATCAGACTTTATTATGGATCAGTACCCAAGATGCTATTTTGGGTTAGCGTCAGGATCAGTTTCATAAATACATATCTATGCAAGATAAGACAGAGCAAGGTATTTATCAGGGCTTATGTACCACGTCAGTGGAGTAGAAGCCCTGAAATAATTGCAAATGCTACCTTGTTGACAGCACTTGTAATTATTTTCCCTTTTCCGCCACCTCCAGGCCGTGAAGAGGGGACATGGCTGGCCAGGGTTGGGTGTGGCTGGTGGGGAGATGAGTGGTGCTGGGCATGAAATCCGTTCTCTGGATCTATGTAAGATTTCATGAGGCCATCTTATGGGTTGCAGTTTATACTGCGTACCTTGCTGTGTAACATTGTAATTTTGGTTTGTCAGGGAGGGTTTTTGTGTATGTGGGGGGAGGGAGTTACTGTTTTTATTTCAATTATAACTGTTCAATAAAAAAAGGTTTGATTTTAAAAAAAGGTGCAGCTGTGTCCCACTCAAAAAACAACCCCAAATTTCATAGAAAGTATATGGAGAATAGTATACGGACTCCTAGAGATCACAGCAATAGGAATAGTTTGAAACCCCTTTGCAAAAATGTTTAATTTAAGTAGTTTATCTACATACCACATAATTCCTTATCCTGTGTACTTGGAAATGCATTCCTTAACTTTTCCATGATGTTTTCAAGTTGCAAGCCAACATCCCTGGTACCACTTTCCATATCATCTGTAAAGAATTATTCAGAGAAACATTATCCTCCACACCTGTAAACATTTGGAGATTATAGGAGATTACATTGGGGTTATATCGTGAAGATACAACTTATTGTGAATAAATTCAATATGGACACTTTAATTTTAAATTTAATTTTCAAGATGAGGTAACTTTATTCCTCCAGTCAATACAATCCGGGAGAATAGTTTTTTTGAGTCAATACAATTTTTTTTTTAAAAAGTACAGAGTACATCATAACAATAATCATCATAACATCATAACATACTGAAACCAATAAGCATGATCCTCCATTAGAGGGGTAAATCTAAGAGCAGTGCCACCTGAGTGAAGTTGCCACCCCCCCCCACCTTGTTCAAATAAACAAAATTGGTGTCAAACCTTCGTGCTGCTTTTGTTTTGAAGATATTAATAAAAGTTTCCAGAGGTCATCAGAGGTCAAGCAGCCCCCCTTCCCCCACATTACACAAATCAAACAAAACTGGTGCCAATCAATTGTGCTATGTTTGTGCTGCTCAAATTTTTGTTTGTGCTGCATTTGTTTTTAAGATATCAATGAAAATATAAAGGTCAAAAGGTCAGCCAGCCCTCCGACATTAACCAAATCAAACAAAAGTGGTGTCAAACATTTTTGCTACGTTTGTGCTGCAGAGATTTTAGCTTGTGTGTGCTATCATTTTTAAGGTATCGATAATATTTTTTCAGAGGTCTGCAGAGTTGTCTGTAAATTTTATCTCCTTGAGCAGGACAATGGTGATGATTTGCCCTGTAAATTCATAATTTCCCACACCAATATTTATACCAAATATTGGTATTTTGTTATGAGCAAAACATGGCATATTTAGTTTACTGTCAAGTATTGTGAGACAAACTACCATGAAACACTTTGCTATGACAACACTATTTAAATAAACTATGCATTCTTCTAGAGAAAATTTTATTTGCTGTTTTACACGAATGTTGAACATGGCTTCAGAACATTGAAGGCTGCTTTCCAGTGAGAAAAGGTAAATACAGTGAACTGTTCAGTCCTCGCAAGTTTTTAATACAATAACTCACTAATAGCAAGGTACATAAATCTAACTTACAAAATAAAAAGAAAATTACAGTATTCTTCGGACTATAAGGCACACCGGAGTATAAGGCGCACCATCAATAAATGCCTGCTAAAACGTCTAGGTTCATATATAAGGCAACCGGATTATAAGGCGCACCTGATTTTAAGTGAATGACCAGCAGGTGGCAGACCTGTCCATTGTTCAAGGCAGCTGTTGTCTGTAAGTACGGTTCATATATAAGGCGCACTGGACTATAAAAATACGGTACTTTCTTTCATGAAATCTTGTCGTTACTCCTTTGTGTGGAGCACAAAATGACGACATCTCCTGGTGTTTTCAGAGGATTTCCTTTCTCAGGTCATCATACATCTCCCAGGTGCATTGGGTCCTTTTACAGAATGCCATGTAATGCCCAAGTGTGTCTGGTGTTGGGCCCTCCTGAAATGCAATTATTGCTTTCAATGTGATTTTCTCTCCTTGAAGTAGCAGAGTAGAGGGGAATTCACTCACGTTTTAGATTTGGGACACTGTGCTGAAGAGTTTCTGTAGAGCAGCGGTTCTCAACCTGGCGGGGGTCGAATGACCAAACCACAGGGGTCGCACTTCTATTCCGTTTTTGCTGCAATTCGCAGCAAAAACGGAATAAAACATGTGTGCAATAAGCACACACTTCTTGAGGACCTGTCAGCTGCTGTATACAGGGGAAGCTGGAGGACCTGTGGTGATGTCATCATCACATGACCCTCTGGCTTCTCCTCTATGCAGACTCCTGCGGAACAGGGCTGCTCTGCTCACAGTGAGTAGAAACTAGAACTTGAAGCAGCAAGGGGGGGCCAAAAATGGGGGCAGGAAGGGGGGCACTAGAACTGGGGGCAGGAGGGGGGCACTAGAACCGGGAGCAGGAGGGGGGGCAAAACTGTAGGCAGCAGGGGGGGGACTAGAACTGGAAGCAGCAGGGCGGAAGGGACTAGAACTGGGGGCAGGAGGGGGGGACTAAAACTGGAGGCAGGAGGTGGGCACTACATCTGGGGGCAACAGGGGAGGAACCAAAACTGGGGGCATCAGGGGGGGAACCAGAACTGGGGGCAGCAGGGGGTGGAGCAAAACTGGGGCAGTAGGGGGGGCACCAGAACTGGGGGCAGGAGGGGGGGGGGCAAAACTGGGGGCAGGAGAGGGGATGAAAACTGGCGCAGGGAGAGGGTGCTAGAAATGGGGGCAGGAGGGGGGACTAGAATTGGAAGCAGCAGGGGGGGAAGGGACTAGAACTGAGGGCAGGAGGGGAGGACTACAACTGGGGGAAGCAGGGGAGGAACCAAAACTGGGGGCATCAGGGGGGAACCAGAACTGGGGGCAGCAGGGGGCGGAGCAAAACTGGGGCAGGAGGGGGGGCACCAGCACTGGGGGCAGGAGGGGTGAACTAGAATCGGGGGCAGGGGGGCAAAACTGGGGGCAGGAGAGGGGGGGATGAAAACTGGGGGAAGAAGGGGGAACTAAAACTGGGGGCAGCAGGGGGTACTAGAAATGGGGGCAGGAGGGGGGACTAGAACTGGGGTCCGGAGGAGGGGAAATAGAACTAGGAGCACCAAGGGGAGGTAACTAGAACTGGTGGCATGGGGGGACTAGAACTGGAGGCAGAAGAGTAGGGCTAGAACTGGGGGCAGGAGGGAGGGGAAACTAGAACTAGGGGGCAATATTATAGTAGATATATTCTTGTACATAGGAGGCAGTATTATAGTAGTTATATTCTTGTACATAGGGGGCAGTATTATAGTAGTTATATTCTTGTACATAGGGGGCAGTATTATAGTAGTTATATTCTTGTACATAGGTGACAGTTTTAGACATAGGTTCCTGTACAGACCACCTTTCCAGATGCATCTGTTTTAAATGCTGTTGGACATTGAACAGAAAGTTGGATTGGTCTTAGACATGTAGATGCTGCAAGGTCGGGCCCTTGTTCAGCAGAAGACTGAAGGTGATTTATGCCAGACGCTGAGAGAACGGATAAGTCAATTTGCCTTGTTCTTGGTGTGTAAAGTTTGAAATACTGGGAGTAACATTGCCTTATGAAGTGAACACTTGGATTTTCTATCATAGTTTTTTGAATTACTGTGGACACATGGCACTGTGCATCAACCCGGTGAACACCAGTCTTCAGCTGAACAGGGCAGAATATTGAACTCTGCCCTCAAAGAATAGGTATGTTGTGTGACACCCTTCGAAGCAATGGATTTCACAAGATGGTATACTTTATTGTCTTCTGAACTTTTTAACACATTTTGAGCAGAAAGACTGCCACAAGTTTGATTGTCTTTTGATTCCATTTTTTTATCGCCCTAGCTTTACTTTTTTTCCCCTTTACAGCTGCATCTGAAAGGGTAGAGGTATGAGCTCAATTTCCATTTCTTTGCTGGGACTGCAAGGCGTCTCTAGTTTTCCAAAGTTGCTGTTTCTTCTGTGTCCATGTCTGTATCAATTTGGGGCTCTTGGAAATCTTGTCATCCATTTCTTGCTCCTCTAAACCTTTGTGTGAATTCTGGAGCGTTACTGTATCTTCTTGTCTGGCAATGTCTGCTTCTTTTTGTACTCATTTGGCAGAACAGGTCTGCATGTTAGGAATAAACCAGATGCAATAAAGGAAAAAGGATTCTCCTGTTGCAAAAGAAAAAAATCACTGCTCACCGTTCAGATGTATGGTATGGAATCCTTTCGATTGCTTGACAGTGTGAACGGTGCCCGGAACAGCAAGAAAATCCTGTGCCGATACAGGTGGTAGCAAACGAGGAAAAAAGCACTTGTTAGGAAGATAAGTAAAAAATATTTTTTATTTCATTCTGAGTATAAAATTGTTAGCAAGGTAGAAAAAACTCTTGGAGCACTCATGCTCCTAGTTTAAAAAATGGTAACGGACCTACGCGTTTCGGACTCTACACATTGTGGTCCTTAGTCATGGTCTACTCGTTACCGCTATTTAGAAAACATTTAAAAGACTAGAGTGATAACGTCATCTTGAGAGTGGGCGTGTATACCGGAAATGCAAGTGTGTTCTGGAAATTGTACTTATTAACTATACAAATAAAATTCAATAGAAATACATAGTATCTGTTCTTTTATTTAAACTTTTGGGGGAACGTGTATTTAATTTTAAAATCCAGTATATTTCCCTATTTCATAGTTTGTGTGACTTTTCCAGACTCTTTTGGAGGTGCTAGTTTTTTCTATGGCTAGACACTTAAAGAAATTGATATGGAAATTGATATGGTAAGGAAGACTAGTAGATTCAATGACAAAAGAGTCCCTAATGACATTTAACGATTGGTTGGATGAAGATTTAATGGAGTGGGAGAGAAAGATCCAAGAGACAGGCTAAAAAATATACAAGAGATTTAAAATGCTTCCAACAGAAACAGATGTATATACCGCATTTCATGCACCCAAATAGAAGATCCATGAGTCTTCATCCCAAAATGATCACAGTGAGGGTGCAAACTGTAAAGGTCAAAATCGACAAGACCATGTTGGTAAGAGAAAATTAACCCAAAATCAACCAGAAAGTAAAAGGAAACCTGAGACGAGAAGCACAACTACGAGTACAACTATGAGTACGACTGCTGGTACTCAATTAAAGGTAATAAATTTACTATGAACTGTCTATGGATGAGACGCAAGTCTTAACTTTTTCCCCTTCTGCCCGATTCAATGCATTTACAGCCATAAAAGATCTGAACATCTTCGCACCATCCCTCATTTACAAGAAATGGTTCCAAAATAAATTTTTCCAACAGCTATGGAACAAGAGGCCGTGCAGATTCTAGAAGAACTGGAGAAAGAATCAGGGAATACACAAACTGGTAAGAATCCAGCTTGCATTCACCCAAAGTCTCGTTGATTCCCAGCCTTGTGCGCCTGTCCAGCCATAGAGCTATTTGTTAAAAAAAAATCCAGAGGGAAATACAAGGTGATTACTTAACTTCACAAATACATAAAGCTCTAAACCGCCTAAAAAAGTTGGACAATGTAATCATAAAACAGGCGAACAAGGGAGGAAATGTCGCGCTATGTATGTACGAGGCGAACTATGTACGAGGCAGAAGCCCAAAGTCAATTAAGGGACAGAATGGGGCACATTTTCTAAGGGTCCGAATCACCTTTTTTCCGCCGGGTTTCCTGAATTTTTCCCATTTGCGCCGTATTGCCCTGGGATTTTGGTGCATGCGATAGGATTGTGGCACATCGGCGCCGGCTTTCACGCCACAGAAATTGGGGGGCGTGGCCGTCTGAAAACCTGACGGATTCGGAAAAAACGCGGTATTTAATAAAAAAATTTGTGTCGCAAAAATAGCACTCACATTCACCGAGACGGAGGAGGTGAATTCCGGCGGACTTCAGCGCAGCAGCGACACCTAGTGGACATCGTACTATTGAAAAAGAGCAGTTTGCACAGCCAAATCGTATAAAGGCAAGTCTAGTGCAGTAGATATGTCTCAAAAAGCAAAAAGGATTGCATCAAAGATAGACCAAAATGCAAAAAATAGAAAGTGGAAATATCTCACAACGTAAATCAATATTTTTTTCATGTACAAAGAAGACACACATTTAAAAACATTTTAAAAAATATTTTATAAGAAAATTCATACCCATTCAAACCCATACCCTGGTATGGGTCAACCACCAAATACCCCTATCCAGACAATGGTTGCTGTCTATATGTCTACCTCAATATTGCACATAATCCACAATAATGTGACCCAATATAGAGTTCAGTAGCAATAAGCCCAAACTGCACAGTCTACAGTGGTGTAAACAGTGAATAAATAGCCGTAAACAATAAATCAAAAAGGTGCCAATACTTCCATAAAAACTAACCCAAACACAGGAAAGTGCCGAGTGCTAACAATAAAGTGCTAATAAAGAGCTATGAATAATCACTGCCAAAGTAAAAGTAATACCCACTACATGTGTCCAAGTAGGGATCTGAGTCAAGTAAACACTGCAGGGCTGGCATACAGGTAGAGGTAGATAGGATAGGCGGTGACCGGCTCCTCACGCGTATCGACGTCAAAAGACGACTTCCTCAGGGGTAAGTAGTGGACATCGGGAGTACGAGCTTAGTGAATCCCGACAGAACCCGAATCAGCGTCGGAGAACGCGCCGCTGGTTCGCAACAGTAAGTAAATGACCCCCAATTTGTTACAAAAAAAAATGTCAGGTTTGTAGAAGAACTAGATAACATGTTACAAAAGGCAGTGAGGACCAAGATTATATTTAAGGAGTGTGCTGATGCTCTATTTGTACTTAAAACACCAACACTGTATTTATTACCCAAGGTGCATAAAAACCCAAACAACCCCCCTCGACCGTTCATATCGGGCAGGAAGGGACTAACGGAGAACATCAGAAAATTTATAGATTATCACCATAAAAACATAGTGGAATGTATACCTTCTTATATCCGCAATATAGGCTGTACAATTCTTCCTGCTGGAGTTCGTCCTCCTCCACAACTTGTCTGTGTTTGGGGGTTCCTTCTACCTGCAGCTCCAGGGCATGGCTATGGGAGCGGCATGTGCCCCCTCATATGCCAATTTGTTCCTGGGGCTGTGGGATAGGGAGCTCCTTACAGGTGATCAGGATGTTGCGATAGACAGCGTCGTATTTTGGACAGGGTACATCAATGACATCCTGGTTATCTGGAGGGGGTCGGCCCATCAGCTGGGGACATTCATCCAGAAACTCAATGAGAATGACTTAAATATTTAATTAACATACAAATGTGACAAGAGTAAGGTGGATTTTCTTGATGTCATTTTAGAATGGGACAACTCTGGATATCTTCAATCAGACATATATAGGAAGGAGATGCACAACTATTAATGCAGTACCAACGGGACCATATCTATGAATGAAGAGAATATGTTCTACGGAGGAAGGTTTTAAAGATTGGGAACGGGAATTGAGACTGTGGGTATAGTCAAAGATCATTGAGAAAATCCTACAACAGGGCCAAATCTACTTCAAGAATTGAATAATTTTACCCAGAACAAAAGAAGCAGGAGAACCAAAAGGTGAGATTTATTACCGAATATCATTCTCATTGGCAACAAATGAAACTAATTCTGGACCGGTGCTGGCCCATTCTTGAATCGGACACAGTCATACAAAAATATATTTCACCGTACCCAGGGATAGCGGCCTGTAGAGTCAAAAACCAAAGGATATATTGGTGAAGAGCCACCACACACTGAAGATAAGTCAGTCTTTTTTGGATAATAGAGGCCCAAAATGGGGCTGTAAGCCTTGTGGCCGCTGCGTAGCATGCCCTAACATCATCCGCACAGAAACATTCACTGATTCTAAAGGCGAACACACCATAAGTTGTAATACAAGAGTAGTGGTGTACCATGCCACCTGCCCATGTGGCATCATTTATTTAGGGTTAACCACAAGGGAACTTAAGACAAGGGTGCGTGAACACGTCCGGGACATATGAGCAGTGGCCAGACACTTCAAAGATTTACATGAATGCAACCCTAAATATTTACGTGTATGTGGTATCGACCACGTTATCAGTGACATCAGGGGAGGACCAGTGGCACAAAAACTGGCACAATGCGAGACTAAATGGATAATGACTTTACAGACATTAAAGGGGTATTCCCATTTCAACAAATAAGTTTTATTGTTTGAATTAAGGAAAGTTCTACAATTTTCCATTATACTTCCTGTATCAATTCCTCACAGTTTTCTAGATCTCTGCTAGCAAGTTGTAGTCCTGCTATAGAAAGCTTCACTGTTTATTTCCAGTGGACAGAAATCTGACCATAGTCACACAGGTGCATGGCTTGTTATATCACACAGCTCTGATTATTCTCTGCTACTAACGAGAGCTGTGCACCAGTGTGACCATTGTCAGATTTCTGTCCGCTGGAAAGAAACAGTGAAGTTTTCTATAGCAGTACAGAAAGCAGAGATCTAGAAAATGGTGAGGAATTGATACAGAAAGTATATTGGAAAATTGTATAATTTTTCATTGTACAATCAATAACATTAATTTGCTGAAATGGGAATACCCCTTTAAGTCTACTTGGAATTAATGAGACTCTGAGCTATCCACCATTCATCTTACCTCTGACCTGGGCAAGACTGGGTTTTTAACTTATTTTAATGTGATAATGAAAGTTTTTAACATTTTAATTTGTTATGTTAATGTGTATTTATGTTTCCTAGATTCTTCTAATGATTGTCATAGCGGGGTTATGATGAGTTTGAAGATGTTTATTGATACATGTCTTGGTACGGATATATCCCTTGGACTGCATATCCTGAAGAACAATGTTGAAATCATATAGTGTAAAATGTTATATCTTTGCCACATGGTGGATACAAATGAATAAGACAGAACTAGCAGTCCTGATAAATCAGATTTTGAGGATTACCATGTAAGGTTGCGGTATTATTTGAGTAATTGTACCTGCCCTCAGTATATTGCACGAGTAACTATCCATAAGTGATTACTGGAAAATGAGGGGTTCTATTAGTTTTTAGAAGTTGCCTGTGATGGGCCAATGCTTGTACTAGCACTTTATCATGGAGCACTTACACAGTTTCAGTGAGTGACACTTTGGACAATAAGTATTCACACCTATTGACCGGTATGCGGTCCTCACATTCATTGAATTCACACACTAGTATTCATATTATACACACATGGTTGAGATGCACAGAGTAATTAACACACTTTAGAAGCACACTGCACTTTCAATCGTGACATATGTGTGCCATGTTTACACCAAGCATATCACATTTTAACATATACAGGCAATTGAGTTGTCTTCACGCCTTCATTTTAACGCAATATATACATATATACAATATATACATGGCAAAGCACCCTTTGTTTCAAGAGTAGAAATTTTAGGTGACAGGATTTAAAGTAATGGAATAATAGTTCACTGTAAGTCATGACAGTATTACCTTAGATATCAGGGATGTGCAATTACGAGGGACTTTGTGATAGATGTCGACTACTATTAGAAAGTTCTCAGTTAATGTGAGCGATAGGATTGTGCAAAATATTATGCCGGTTAGGTGCTAACGTGGATTTGGATCACCAATGTCATTCCATTAGTAGGAATTACTTGGGTTATTTTAGATTACATTAAAATTATTAAACAACACTATGATGGTGTTCAATTCTGTATAGATGCTACTCCTTTGCTAATAATGATGTTCTTTCTGTATATACATTTTTGTGGCTTGAGATATGTAAATATTAATATGTACCAAAGTATAACAATTATAGTTCTAGTTTTCATCTTTTTGTATTGTATTATATATTAGAAGAGAAATTGTGTTTATGATATAGTATTTTGAAATTCAGTAGCTTATATTATAATAGTGTGAATTGCACGCAATACGATCTACTCACCAGCGATATGTGCAGTCAGTGTGCGCATGTGTGTGGAAGGACACGCCTGCCTTCTGCCTGACAGCTTGTCCCAGATCACTGTCCCGCAGTGACGTCCTCTTCACGTGACGGGTCAAGTGAGCTGGGACGGGCCTCGGGTAGGAGGCGGTGATCCTTCATGCGGCGTGCGCCCGATAGTTCCATTTGGACTACTTTTCTGTAAACAACAGGTGAGCGTTCATGCATATCATTGGCTATAAGTTGCATATAAGTCTAATCTTGTCAGTCACAAACATTCCACCAGCGCCGAAACACGCATTGGGGAGTTCTCCAGTTTGTGGTGTACTCAGGGCATATAAGACACCAGGGGTAAGCAATGTGTTCATGAACTGTGATAGAAAAAGGCTGTATTATGGAGGGATGTGATGATTTGTCCTGTTATACATTAGCACTTTGTATGCACTTTGAGATACTGTGGCAATAATCTGATCATTGCACTGGCACTTTAAACCATGATCTTTATCAGTTAAGTTATGTGCTATACTTAAAGTCATATGCACTAATATTTAATGTATTTTGGCAGCCCATTAATAAACAATGTTTTGTATCATATGATTCCCTTACTCCTTGTGACTGTATCATGTTCCCACGGATAATGTGATATTTTGTGATGGTTTCTCATCACCACTCCTATGTTTACCTGCATATTGTTCTCTTGTATTTATGTTTTGTATATATTTTCAATAAAGATTACATTGTTTTATCTACTGATATGTGTAAATTGGCTCAGTTTCTAAATAGATGTATGTTAAGTGGACTGTGACTGTAATGTGCCAAAAAGTGCCCGTCTATCCCAGGAGACGGCACTCACCTAGCTAATCCTGTTACAATAGCTTAAAAAAACCCAGCATAAACCAAAATTTGAGAAGCACAAACCAGCACAAACATCGCACAATTGATTGTTTCATTTGAGTAATATGGGGGAGGGGGGCTAGTTGACCTTTTGACCTTTATTTTTTCATCTTCATTTTTATATCTTCAAAACAAAAGCATCAAAACCAAAAATTTTAGTGGCACAAACATAGCACAATTGATTGCCACCAGTTTTGTTTGATTTTGGTAATGTGGGGGCAGGTTGACATTTGATGAGCTCTGGAAACTTTTATTAACAAAAATTTCTGCTGCACAAACCAGCACAAGCGTAACAAAAATGTTTGACACCAATTTTGTTTGATATGAACAAGGTGGGGGGGGGGGGGCAACTTCACTCAGGTAGCAGTGCCTCAAGGGCCAAAGTGGTCATAGCAATAAGGAAGTTCATGAAATAGGTAGAAAAATTTACAAACAAGTAAAAACAACAAACAAACAAGTAGGATTGGTGCAAAACACCAGGAAAGGGGAGAGGAGAACATAATGAATAAGCAGATAGGCCATTGAGTAGTAATTTTTAAAGAGTCTCTAAATTCAACCAGGAAGCCCAAGTCTTATAAAATACCATAACTATATCATCGTCTATTGCCTTAAGATCTTCCATACAAAAAATATGGCTAACCAACCAGCTCCCCAAAGTTGGTCAGAAGACAGGGTATAATCTCACGGACAGCTATGAGGCTCTTTTCTATATTTGAATTTGGGCCTGGAAGAGCAGAAAGCAATGACTTCCCTGAAGGTTATTATACAGATGGTTGACATCCTGCCAAAGCGAGGCGATGAGAGGACACCTCCACCAGATAAGTAGTGTCATACCCTCACAACGCCATCATTGATCCGAGATGGGGTAATTTGAAAGCATATTTGTTTTTATTTGTAATGACAACCCATTACAAAAGAAAAGGCTCGGGCTTCTGTTAATATTTTCCATTATGGAGGAGAGTATCTAAAACTTATAGCAGAGGTGTGAGCTGAAACTACAGAACTCCAGCAGCAAAGAATTGCATTTACTGGTCATTAAACTATTAATGACAAGGCCCTTTTTCATTTTTGCGTTTTCATTTTTCACTCCCCACCTTCAAAAATCTAACTTTTTTATTTTTCCATGTAAAGATCTGACAATGGGCTTGTTTTCTGTGTATCAAATTGCAATTCATAGTGACAGTATTAAAAGTTTCATGCTGTATATTTGGAAGTAGGAAAATAATTCTGAATGCAGTGAATATTATGAAAAAACTCATTTGCACCATTTTCTTGTGGGCTTGGATTAAACAGCTTTCACTGAGCGCCCCAAATGACTCTTTGATCACTGAGATACCAAATTTGTAAGGTTTTGTAGGTTTCATGATGTTTTCATACATTTACAAAAATTAAAACCCCCCCTGTACAAAAAAAAAAAAATTCATTTAGCCGTCTTCTGGCACTAATAACTTATTCATACTTCAGTGTACTGTGGGTGGAGTAATTTTTTTCTACTTTTGATGATGTTTTTAATGCTACCATTTGTCACAGTCCCTTGCGACTGAAGTCAGTGGACTCCCTGGACCACCCCGGGAGATAACGTTGCCAGCCGCAACCCAGGAGCGGAGTCTAAGTGGACTCCCGGTCTTCGCCAGAGCACGTCGCAAAGCAGGACGGTCTTGCTGCGGCGGGGAGCCACCAGGAAGCTCCATGGGTGCGACTAGGCCCGCGGTGGCCGCCAAGGTAGAGACACAGGGCAGGCAGGACCACGGGAAGGCAGGACCTCGCGAAGGCAGGACCACGGGAAGGCAGGACCTCGGATGGACGGCTGGCAGGACCTCAGATGGACGGTTGGCAGGAACTCGGATGGACAGCTGGCAGGACCTCGGAAGACCACCAGGATAACTGGACCGCCACAGGATTACAGGACCGCCACAGGAATACAGGAACGTTACAGGACCGCCACAGGATTGGAACACGGAAACCCCACAGGAGTACGGGAACACCACAGGAACAAGGGAACACGGAGGCGTCTAGAAACGCTCAGGAATCATGGAGGCGTCTGGAAACCCTCAGGAAGGCTTCCTCTTCAGTAGAAGGAACTGAAGATCCGGCAGTGGATGCTGGGAGTCGCCAGGCTATATAGCAGAGACGGGAATGCCAGCGCCAATAAGGAGGATGCTGGCCCTTTAAATTCTTAGAGAGTAGGCGCGCGCACCCTAGCAGCGGGAGCGCATGGCCTAGACAGGAGACAAACCTGGGGCCTGGACGGGACTGCAATGGAGCCATCAGGAGCCAGGACAAGTAAGTACTGACCTGGGAGGAGCGGGGCAGCGGCAGCAGCAGGCACCGGAGCACGGATGCACTCGTGATCCGATCGCCACAACTCCGGACCAGGGCCGCTTCTCTTCTTCTTCAGCCCGCTGTTCTGCTTTCTTTGCCTCCTCCAATTCTTCTTGGTGATGAAACACCTTAGGAGGAGAGCAGGCACCGAGAAGACTTGGGAAGACACAGGCTGGGTCGGCTCTTTGCACACCGGAGCGGCCTCAGGGGAGGCCGGTGGAGACTCTGGAGCGGCCTCAGGGGAGGCCGGTGGAGACTCTGGAGCGGCCTCAGGGGAGGCCGGTGGAGACTCTGGAGCGGCCTCAGGGGAGGCCGGTGGAGACTCTGGAGCGGCCTCAGGGGAGGCCGGTGGAGACTCTGGAGCGGCCTCAGGGGAGGCCGGTGGAGACTCTGGAGCGGCCTCAGGGGAGGCCGGTGGAGACTATGGAACGGCCTCAGGGGAGGCCGGTGGAGACTCTGGAGCGGCCTCAGGGGAGGCCGGTGGAGACTCTGGAGCGGCCTCAGGGGAGGCCGGTGGAGACTCTGGAGCGGCCTCAGGGGAGGCCGGTGGAGACTCTGGAGCGGCCTCAGGGGAGGCCGGTGGAGACTCTGGAGCGGCCTCAGGGGAGGCCGGTGGAGACTCTGGAGCGGCCTCAGGGGAGGCCGGTGGAGACTCTGGAGCGGCCTCAGGGGAGGCCGGTGGAGACTCTGGAGCGGCCTCAGGGGAGGCCGGTAGAGACTCTGGAGCGGCCTCAGGGGAGGCCGGTGGAGACTCTGGAGCGGCCTCAGGGGAGGCCGGTGGAGACTCTGGAGCGGCCTCAGGGGAGGCCGGTGGAGACTCTGGAGCGGCCTCAGGGGAGGCCGGTGGAGACTCTGGAGCGGCCTCAGGGGAGGCCGGTGGAGACTCTGGAGCGGCCTCACGGGGAAGGGAAGCTGCGGAGTCACCGGAGCAGCCATGGCAAGCTTCTTCTGGAAAAGCCGGAGCAGCACTAGCAAGCTGCGGAACCGGGGGCGCCACTGGAGCAGCACTGGCAAGCAGCGGAGGCTAGGGCGCCACTGGAGCAGCACTGGCAAGCTGTAGAGTCACTGGAGCAAGCTCTGGGTAGCTGCGGAGACACTGGAGCAGCTCTGGGAAGCTGCAGAGTCACTGGAGCAGCTCTGGGAAGCTGCAGAGTCACTGGAGCAGCTCTGGGAAGCTGCAGAGTCACTGGAGCAGCTCTGGGAAGCTGAGGCGCCGCTGGAGCAGCTCTGGGAAGCTGCGGAGGCTGAGGCGCCGCTGGAGCAGCTCTGGGAAGCTGCGGAGGCTGAGGCGCCGCTGGAGCAGCTCTGGGAAGCTGTGGAGGCTGAGGCGCCGCTGGAGCAGCTGCAGAGTCACTGGGAAGCTGCAGAGTCACAGGAGCAGCTCTGGGAAGCTGCGCAGTCATGGGAGCAGCTCTGGGAAGATGTGGAGACACTAGGGACACCGGGACCAAGCAGGACAGGAGTGGCAGCCGAACTTGAGATGGTTCAAACCTGGACCGGATTTTTGCCAGGAACTTGGTATGGGAGACCATGTCCAGGTCACCAGAGGAGTAGCCCAGGCCAGGGCCTCTCCAGAGAGCAAACAATAGACAAACGCCACCTTAGAGTGTTCGTTGGGGAACTGGGAGGACATCAGTTCAAGGTGTTGCAAACACTGGGAAAAGAATCTCCTGCAAAATTTGGAATTGCCATCAAATTTGACAGGCAAAAAATTTTCAGGTCCAGTCTCTACTGCCGGAAAACATAGGGGGTGACTGAAGCAATGGGAGGAGTCGCAGGAGCCTACTGCTGAGAGGCAATCATCCGAAGAGTGGCAGCGAGTTTGTCCAAGAGTTCCTTTTGAGCATCAATCTCTTGGGACTGCTGGGCGATAGTGCTGAGGAGGTCACCCAGTAGCAGGTACGGATCCTTGGGACTGTCCATGGCTTTTGTAGGGTACAAGACCTTGGCGGAGTCCATGGCCGGATCTTACTGTCACAGTCTCTGGGAATAGTCCCTTGGGACTAAAGTCAGAGGACTCCCTGGATCTCCGCGGGAGATAACGATGCCAGCCACAACCCGGGAGTGGAGTCTAAGTGGACTCCTGGTCTTCGCCAGAGCCCACCACAAAGCAGGATGGTCTTGCTACGGTGGGTAGCCACCAGGTCGTTCCAGGCAGGACCACGGGAAGGCAGGACCACGGGAAGGCAGAACCACAGGAAGGCAGGATCACGGGAAGGAAGGACCTCGGGCTGGCAGGATCACGGGAAGGAAGGACCTCGGGCTGGCAGGATTACGGATGAACAGCTGGCAGGACCTCGGATGGACGGCTGGCAGGACCTCGGATGGACGGCTGGCAGGACCTCGGAAGACCACTAGGATACCGAACCACTACAGGATAACCGGACCGCCACAGGATTACAGGACCGCCACAGGATTACAGAACCGCCACAGGAATACAACAGGACCGCCACAGGATTACAGGACCGCCACAGGATTGGAAGACGGGAACAGCACAGGAAGACGGGAACAGCACAGGAACACGGAAACACAGAGGCGTCTGGAAACGCTCAGGTATCACGGAGGCAACTGGAAAAGCTCAGGAAGGCTTTCTCTTCAGTATAAGGACCTAAAGAGCCGGCAGGGGATGCTGGGAGTCGCCAAGCTATATAGCCGAGTCGGGAATGCCAGCGCCAATAAGGAGGACGCTGGCCCTTTAAATTCTTAGAGATTAGGCGCGCACGAGACAGAAAATGAAAAATAATTTCATTTATTTTTACCTTTTAAATTTTTTTTTCTTTTACTATTTTTCAGACCCCTCTAGGGTACTTTAACCCTAGGTTGTCTGATTGATCCTACCATATACTGCCATACCAGTATATATATGAAGAGGGCTCAGTCCGTGAGCAAGCTTCATACTTTCCCCTTCTGTTACAGGACATACAGTAACGTCCAAATGTGGTAAGGGGTCAAGGATGTTTCTAGTGGGTCCATAGACACACACCAGCAGCTAATACCTGCAATCGATGCTGGCACCAATCATGGGTATTAGCATAGCGGTATTGTATTAGTGATCAGACTTCCAATGATTCAAGTACCCAATGATTTAAAATTTTTAAAAAAAATCCCCCCTTTCTCTATGACAGAAATATGCCAAAATGCCAGATGGAATGGAAAAAAAACCTCCAAATGTTTCTTCTCCCCTGGTCTGTACAGTAGAACCTTAGATTAGGAGCATAATTCATTCTGGGAAATTATTAAAGCCCAAATCACTGGTTCCACAATGATCGAATACCTTGGATTATAAGAAGAATTTGTGCTTGTAATACAAATCTTTCGTATATCAAAACAAGTTGTCCCCATAGAAAATTATTGAAACACAGATGATTCGACCCACAAACATGTGTAGTACATCAACTAACCTCTTTCTTTGTTCTACAGTATAGTACAGAGTAGAAAGGGCTCACATGAAGCATGTTTTATGAAATTTTGCTTGTGAAACAAGTTAAAATTTTTGGAAAGTAAGTTACGCAAGTAATTCAAGGTTCCCCTGTATTTATTTTGTGTGGAAATGTAGCTTGTACTAGTGCTAAGCTATCCCTCTCTATTGTAAATGATGTTCCTTTGGGCATTTGCACATGCTATATTGTCTAAGGGATATGTGAGACTGGAGGTGGTGTTTACCTTGGAGCATTTTATAATGGATTTTTTATTATGGATACCTTATAGATTAAATATTAATATTTCTGTTTGTAAATTTAGTTATTACTAATTTGTGTTCTGTTTTGCAAGTGTGACTTTAAACCGGCGTGTGTCCCTGCTTCCTGCACTGCTACCAGTCAACTACCTGAGCAATTCCCCACACATGGTGGATTGGAGCGGGCAATGTGCAGTGAAGTATACACCAGTGCATGTCCTGGAAGTTGACAGCACTGAAGCTGCAAGCCACAGCCATGGAGGAGTTAATCAAGCAGCTTGTCCAGTCCAACGTGCAGCAGCAAGAGACAAACAGATTGCTGCTCCAGCAGGTAACAGCCCTGACCGCTGCTCAGCAAAGGACTGTCCCAGCAATGACGGTGAAAAACGCCAGGAAAGAGGTCCGCAAAGCTATGACCAAGATGACCGCTGAGGATGATGTGGAGGCCTATCTGACAGGCTTTGAGAGGGTGGCCACCCGAGAGAGGTTGCCACAGCAGCACTGGGCAGAGGTGCTGGCCCCCTTCCTCGCCGCTGATCCCCAGCAGGCATACTACAACCTGAGCGAGGAGGATGCCCAGGACTACTACAAGGTAAAGGCAGAGATCTTGGCCCGACTAGGAGTGGATCAGCATCTACGGGCTCAAAGAGTGAATAGCTGGAGATACCAGGAGGCGCTACCACCGAGGGGCCAGATGCACCAACTTGTTCACTTGTCTCCGGCTGAAGCCACTTGCGGACCATCAACCCCAGCCCAGATGGTCGAGAAGGTTGTTTTGGACTGTTTCCTGAGGGCCTTGCCGGGGGAGATCCAACAATGGGTGGGACACGGGGACCTGTCTGATGCCGAGACGCTGGTGGGGTTGGTGGAGAGGTTTTGTGCCACTCAGGCCCTAACAAAGAGTGCCCCTTATACCCAGGTGGGCCCTAAGGCACAGAAGGTCGTGTCACTTACAAATTCCCGGGGCAGGACAACGCCCAATGTCCAGGAAGTACCCCAGGGGAGGAGCAGGGGGGAGGCTCCCACCTGTTGGACCTGCCATGAGCCAGGTAATATTGCAGCCCATTGCCCCAATTCCTCAGAGCCCATGGACTGCAGTTCCGCCAGAAGGGTTTCTCTCTATGCTGCCCCTGTCTACACAGTTATTAACTTCCAGACCTCTTGTGGAGAGACACTACATGAGGCCGCAGTTGTCAAGAACTTGCCCCATGAACTTATCTTGGAACGGGACTTCCCCATGGGGTGCCTTAAAAGAATTTCCGTACATTAGGATGTCCCATCGATATAGAGATTATAAACCTGGATATGGAAAAAGAAGAATTTTTTTACTCAGAAAACTTCTGGATATATAACACAGACTTCACTAAGCACCTTAAAAATCACTAAGCACTTTATTAGGTTAAAATTAATTCATGTTTAAACTCACGGTGTTGAACTATTAGCATTTCTGTAATTTACCTAGGAAACTGCTGCCAAATGCTGTTCCCTTTGTTTATCTTGTCCTTGTTGCACTTTTGGACAAAAACACTATATTACTATTGGAAGAAATTTTGTATTTTAATACGCTTCACTGATATGAATGCTATAAGGTTGCATGTGAAAATTTTTTGTGCATAAATAAAATTTGTATAAATAAGACACGTATTCCAACACGCCGGTAAGCCCCGGAAGAAGCCATACCAGACGAAACTTGGAGTCGGGCAGTTGTACCGAGCGTGTTCTTTTTATATTAATGCCTTTTTATCTTCTACTCTTGTGAGTATCTCTAATAAAAGAGTTTTTAAGAAACTGAAAAGTACTGCACCATCGTTTTTCTGCCTTTTCTTCCCACCATGAATAGCGATCAGGGGAAGGTACGAGGTGAACAGAACGAAAAAGCAGAGGCACAAGTCCCCAGACGGGAGGAATTAGGAGCAGCACAGAGGCTACGCGCTACCTCCGAAATCCCTAGGAGGAACGCCGTGCCGAAACATCGCACCTCGTAAGAAGACTCCTATGCCCTATGCATAGAAAACTGAGGACATTAAGTATGAATTAAGGACGGTCCCCGTGAGTACTAAATAATCAAATCGGAAAGGTACCACGTTTTTTTCCTTTTTTCTTGGAGTAGGTGAACGTAGAGGCGGAAGATCAACTAATTTGTAATTGCTAAAGAGTTGTTTGCCATGTTCTGCCGGGTGGGACTTCCCAAGAAGATCCTCACAGATCAGGGGACTCCTTTTATGTCAAAAGTCACCAAGGAGCTATGTAGGCTCTTAAACATTAAACAGTTACGCAAACTTTAAAGAGTATGCTAAAAAAGGTGGTAAACAAGGATGGGAAGGACTGGGATGTACTGTTGCCATATTTAATGTTCGCCATCCGAGAGGTTCCACAAGCCTCTACTGGGTTCTCGCCGTTTGAGTTAGTGTATGGCAGACATCCCAGGGGTCTCCTGGACATAGCCAAGGAGACGTGGGAACAAGAGCCCACCACCCACAAAAGTGTAATAGACCATATCTCAGATATGCAGGACAGGGTGGCGGCCGTCATGCCCATAGTCATTGGAGCATTTGGAGGAGGCACAAAGGACTTAAAGCCGGGTTTATAACAGGTCAGCAAAAGTAAGGACCTTTAATCCCGGTGATCATGTGTTGGTGCTAGTCCCCACTGTAGAAAGTAAGTTTCTCGTTAAATGGCAAGGACCGTATGAGGTTATAGAGAAAATAGGAGAGGTGAACTACAGGATACGTCAGCCCGGGCGGAGAAAACCCGAGCAGACTTATCATGTAAATCTGTTAAAGGCCTGAAAAGACAGAGTGTCTGCATACAGAGATGGTTCTGGCTAGTCCACCTCCTGCGATACCCTCACAGGCTGCAGGTAAGCCTGTGCCGAATGCAGAAGTGCGAATAGCCGATACCCTTACCAAAGAGCAACAGCGAGAGGCTATAGAGTTTGCAGCAAGAAATACAGATGTGTTCTCAGAGTTGCCAGGCTACACATCTGTAATTAAACATGATATTGTCACTGAGCCAGGGGTAAAGGTAAGATTAAGGCCGTACCGAGTCCCTGAAGCTCGTAGACAAGCCATATCAGAAGAAGTTCAGAAGATGCTGAAACTAGGGGTTATTGAGGAGTCCAAAAGTGATTGGGCCAGTCCAATTGTTCTAATTCCCAAACCGGATGGGACGTTGCGATTTTGCAACAATTTTTGAAAATTGAATGAGGTGTCTAACTTTTGTAACGTTTTTGCATGTGCCTAGGCCAAGGCTGAATTTGTTTTCTGTTTTGCAAGTGTGAATAAAACACTTAAGTTGGACTTTAAACCGGCGTGTGTCCCTGCTTCCTGCACTGCTACCAGTCAACTACCAGAGCAATTCCCCACAACACACAGCAGGACACTGAAGAGAAGGAGCGCTATATGACTTCTGGAACTCAGAACATGCTTGGTCTGTGGAAACAGGACTATGTGTTGATTGGATACTGTAGACCACAGGACACCAGGGACCACAGAATATTACTAGACACTGGTCTATAAAAAAGAAAAGTGGACCAAAATTATATGAGACCAGCGTCTAGTAATATTCTGTGGTCCCTGGTGTCCTGTGGTCTACAGTCATTGCTGTACTCTAATTATGATCATCAAGTTTTTTTAAATATTATGTTGATGTCGTTTTGTAAAAGACTGGAGTAAGATTGAAATGCTTTCTTTCTTTTTGTCTGTCGGTGATGTGAAAATCAATAAAAACAGATTAAATACCTTCAAATCCATTGTATGGAAACACATAACCTGTAGATACTACCTGTTGTCTGGAAGAGTTTGACTTCAGTGCTGAGTTCTGTGACTTTATGCAATCAATTTATATCACAATTTGTGATCTGGATGAAACCACATCACAGGGTCTTGAATAAAACACGACTTGCTTCACCACAGGGTGATTTACTCTGTGAATTTCTACTGACAGGTTCCCTCTAAATATTTTAAGGATGAATTTGCAAATGCTAACTGATATTATATAGTCTAAATACAGCAAAAACATATTTTGTCAAAGCAAAGGTAATATTTTAATGTGTAATGAAAATTAAAATACAAATTTCCAGGTTGCCATTTTACCTGCAGCTTCTGTATCTGGTGTTCCCCTCTTGCTCTCCGAGTCCAATTGTGGAGTTGAGGAGGTCTTTCCATCGTCTATGCTAGGCTGAAAAGTATATAAAAATTAATGAAAACATACAAAAGACAAACCGACAATAACAAGATGAGATTCATGTGCAGCTACGAAACATGCAAAAATTATTCAAAGGGTAGGGAAAGAAAAATTATTTATTTCATTAGTCTTCAATACTATCTTAAATAAGGCAGACCCCTTCATATCAATGTTTAGCTTTCAAGAAGTGTAGTGACATAACATGGGTTACTAACCAAACCAGTACCGTATATATACTCGTGTATAAGCCGAGTTTTTCAGCACAAAAAATGTTCTGAAAATCCTCAACTCGGCTTATACACGAGTCAATATACACGAGTCAATACTTAAAAAAAAAAAAAATTATATACTCACCCTCCGGCAGCCCCGATGCAAAGCGCTGCTCCCCCGATGTCAGCGTGGGTCCTCTTATGTCCTCTTATGTCTTCTTCTGTCTTATTTCTTCGTTAACATCCTGCTGCCGCCGCCATGTTTTTCTCTCGGGGGGCTCATAGTATGACGTCAGCATCGGCCGCGTCATGCTATGCGCCTGCCGGCCGGGAAGGGTTTAGCGGCACAAAGCAGGATGTTAACGAAGGCAGAAGACAGGCGCGGAAGCCAGAAGAGGAGCCATGCTGACACCGAGGGCGCAGCGCTGCACATCGGGGCCATCAGAGGGTGAGTATATACGTTTATTTAGTGCTGGGCTGGCTGTATACTACACGGGGCAGGCTGGGCTCGCTGTATACTACACAGCGCAGGCTGGGCTCGCTGTATACTACACAGCGCAAGCTGGGCTGGCTGTATACTACACAGGGCAAGCTGGGCTGGTTGTATACTACAGGGGGCAGGCTGGGCTGGCTGTATACTACACAGGGCAAGCTGGGCTGGTTGTATACTACAGGGGGCAGGCTGGGCTGGCTGTATACTACTGGGGGGCAGGTTGGGCTGGCTGTATACTACAGGGGGTGGGCTGGGCTGGCTGTATACTACAGGGGGCGGGCTGGGCTGGCTGTATACTACAGGGGGCAGGCTGGGCTGGCTGTATACTACTGGGGGCAGGCTGGGCTGGCTGTATACTACTGGGGCAGACTGGCTGTATACTACTGGGGGCAGGCTGGGCTGGCTGTATACTACTGGTGGCAGGCTGGTTGTATACTCTGGGGCAGGCTGGATGTATACTACTGGGGGCAGGCTGGCTGTATACTACTGGAGGCAGGCTGGCTGTATACTACTGGGGACTTGCTGATTATATACTATTTTGGGCTTGCTGGCTATATACTGGAGGGGTCTGTCATCAATGTATTTCCCACCCTCGGCTTATACTCGAGTCAATATGTTTTCCCAGTTTTTGGTGGTAAAATTAGGGGTCTCGGCTTATACTCGGGTCAGCTTATACCCGAGTATATACGGTAAGTCTTTTCCACAAGGAATAGAAACTCAACTGAAGACTAGACTGTTTTAATATCATTGCACTAATAATAATCTTTATTTATATAGCGCCATCAAATTCCCTCGCGCTTTACAAATCATAGGGGACATATACAAATATGATATTACATTACAGAGTACAAACATTCATATGGAACAATAGGAGTGAGGGCCCTGCTTGCTTTTAATACGGTACTAGTTTGGCTAGTTTTTGACATACGTCAGGAAAAGATTCAGTCCCTTTTAAAAAATTTTGAAATAGATATAGAGAGTTGTCTTATTTAGGGTAGTACTGGAGGAAAAGTTGTCCTTTTCCCACCCTGGAAATCTTATTTGCATTTTCTTTACTCTGAATCCCCAGTGGAGGATACATGGGCTTTAAGTAAAAGTTGGCAAAGGCAATCTCCAAAAAAATAATCAATGGAAATCAAATTTATTAACCAATGGAGGTCTGGATTTGGAGTCTTACACAAAATTTAAGTGGAAAAACACACTACAGGCTGATGATTTGATGATATGTCTTTAAAACAGGTCAAAATTAGGCTAAGTATTGTGTGTGGCCTCCATGACCTCTCTATAATGCCATGATGAGGCACTCTCCTGATGAGGTTGCAAATGGTCTCCTGAGGGATCTCCTCCCAGACCTGGACTAAAGCATCTGCCAACTGCTGGACAGTCTATTGCGCTCAATCAGATTCAGGTCTGGGGAAAGAGCGGGCCAGTCCATAGCGTCAATGCCTTCATCTTGCAAGAACTGCTGACACACTCCAGCCACATGAGGTCTAACATTGTCCTGCATTAGGAGGAATCCAGGGGCAACCGCACCAGCATATTGTCTCAAGAGGGGTCTCAAGCTAGTCAAGTCAAGCTACCTCTGGCGAGCACATGAAGGGCTGTGCAGCCCTCCAAAGAAATGCCACCCCACACCATTACTGACCCACTGCCAAACCTGTCATGTTGAAGGACATTGCAGGTGACAGATCGCTCTACACAATGTTTCCAGGTTATAATGTACTGACATCTCCTCTATTTATATCTACTTCTGTGTTCGGCTCAAAAGCTGCCACTCCATACACTGAAGGTGGCAGTCAAACGTAGTCAATGTTGTTCATACCTGTAGCAGTAGTTCCCTGAGACGTTGAAGTTGAGATTCAAGTTGCTTGTTGTGGTCCTCTAATATCTGCATACGAGTCTCTAAACGATTTTTGTGATGACGCAATATGCGTGCTTCACTTAACAATTCTTCACTTTGTATGTCACCACCGCCACTGCCCCCAGAATCAGGTGACACTTCCCCAAATAAAGCAGCCTCTCCAACCTCAGCATGCTGCCATTTCAATCGTTTTAATTCTCCCTGAAGAATTCTGGAAAGACAAAGATTTGATGAATGCCATAATACATAACTAAATCAACAACAAACAGTAAACACAACATTTCCTAAGTTGTATGAACTCTATTGCTTAACCCCTTTGGGACTTGGCCTATTTTGGCCTTTCGGACATGACCCCATTTTTCAATTCTGTCCTGTGTCACTATAACTGGTTATAGCTTTGAAACGCTATGAGATATCTAGGGGATTTTGAGACTGTTTTCTCGTGACACATTGTACTTCAAATTAGTTTAAAAATTTGGATGATATCTTTTGTGTTTAGTTATGGAAAAAAAATGAAATAGGCAAAAATTTGGAAAAATTCTTTATCTTTTAAGTTCTAAATTCTCTACTTTTGATGCAGATAGTCATAGCACCCAAATAAATTCATTACTTACATTAAGTGTCAGCTTTATGTTGGCATGGTTTTTAAGATTCCACATATTTTACTAGAATGTTACTAGAATGTTATAAGACTAGAATTTAGGTACCATTTTTCAAATTGTTTTTGAAAATCACCAAAAACCGTAGTTAGAGGGACTTGCTCAACTTTTAATTGACTGTGAGAGGCCTAAATAATATACCCAATTATGGAAACTTCACCCCTCAACGTATGAAAAAGCATGAAGTTTGTTAACCCTTTAGGTGTTTTTAGTGTTAAAACAAAATGGAGGTGTGGTCTACCAATTGTAATATTTTTTGACAATATACTCATTTTGAGTGGAAAATTAAACATTTGCAATGGATTAAATGAAAAAAGGCTCCACAAAGTTTGATACCCAATTTCTCCCGAGGGAGTGGGGGTGTTTGGGGTCGTTAGCCATACCATAAAAATAGTATATTATTTTTATTCTATGGGTCGCCACAATCACGAAAATACCTCATTTATATATGTTTGTTTTATTTATACCCCATTTTTACTGAATAAAAAATAATTTGGCGTTAATTTTAGCATCACCAACTTTCATATGCATAACTTTTTTATTTTTCGGCTGACAAATCTGGTTAAGGGCTTATTTTTTGCGAGAAGTTTTGTTCTTTTTAGTGGTCTTATTTTAGAGTGCATAACATTTTTAATCACTTTTTAAAACCTTTTGTCCAATGGATATTAATTAAAAATTATCTTTTTTTCGGAGTGTTTTTTGGAGTTATTATTGGACCCGCACAGTGAACCCCGTAAAAAAACAATTCTGTTTTATTATGCAGATTGTCATGGACGGAGCAATACCAAATATGTGGGAGTTTTGTGTATTTTATTAAATTTTACTGAATAAAAACTAATTTGGAGAAAATCTTATTTTAAAGGGAACCTGTCACCAGGAGACCCATTTTTAGCACTCCCCCAGTCCCCACAGAGCATAGTACATACACTGCCAAAGTGTTTTTGTATTAAAAATTGCTTTTACAGAAAAAAATGTATGTCATATTGTACCTTTCATTAGCATCTGTTGTGTGACTAGGCAGTTGCCTATTGGGAGGGGCTGGAAAGGAGCAGTTCCCCCCCTCCCTTGGGAAATTGCTTCTCCATGTGACCTTTTCAAATATATGAAAACACCCATCACTGGGCTTAGCAACGCCCCCTGCTCCTCTACAGCCAATCCCGAATGTGGGGAGTTATTCATATATTTGAAAAGGTCACATGTTTCCCAAGGGTGGGGGGGGGACTGCTCCTTTCCAACCCCTCCAAATTGGCAACTGCCTAGTCACACAGCAGATGCTAATGAAAGGTACAATATAACATATCTTTTTTTCTGAAAAAAACTATTTTCATACAAAAACACTTTGGCAGTGTATGTACTATGCTCTGTGGGGAGTGTTAAAAATGAGTCTCCTGGTGACAGGTTCCCTTTAACATCCCCATCTTTTCATATGCATAATTTTTTTAATTTTTTGTCTGACAAATCTGGCTAAGGGATTATTTTTTTGCGAGAAGCGCTGTACTTTTTAGTGGTCTTATTTTAGAGTGTGAAACTTTTTTTTATCACTTTTTAGAGCTTTTTTTAAAAGGTATTAATTAAAAATTATCTTTTATTGGAGTGTTTATTTGTGGTTTAATCCCCCCAGAGTTTACCATGCAGGTCCAATAACAATTCTGTTTTAGTGTACAGATTATTACAGATGTGGCAATACCAAATATATGTGTTTGTGTTTTTTGTACTTTATTAAGTGTTTTTATGGGAAAGTGACATGTTAGGGGGTTATAGTTTTATTTATTTTTTATTTATTCTCATGTTTAAACTTTAGTGTTTTTCACTTTTTTTTACTTTTACAAACTTGAACTTGAACCAGTGATGCTCGGATCGCTGGTTCAAGTCCAATACACTGTTCTACAATACTTATTCATTGTAGATCAGTGTAAACTGTCTGAGCATTGGCAGACCTCGGGGCTGCCCGGAAGAGGATCGGATCCCCCGGCACGGGGGTCCGATCCATAGGGGGAACTCCCTTACACGCCGCGGTCATGCTTACAATCAGAGTTGGCACCGATCACGGGTGTTAGCTGTGATATACAGCTGACAGCCGCTGCTTCTGGTGCCAGCCGTTCGTGAGCCGGTGCCAGACACGGGATGTTATAACATGTCGTCGTGCGGGAAGTATCTTCCCACAGGGACGTACTATAACTTTCTGGTGTGCGTAGGGGTTAAAGCCCAACTGTAATTTTACTTCACAGATCAATAGCTCTTGGAATGTACAACAACTTTGCCTTTTATCTTGATTACCTATTTGCAGCAGTTTATCTGCTATCCGCTTCAGCTTAGATTGGCTCGTGCACTAGGTACTCTGTGTCTGTGCATAACACAGCTCAGTGGGGGAGATTTATCATCAAGTTTTTTTATGTAAAACTGTTCTAGTTGCGCATGAAAACCAATAAGAGCTCAGCTTTAATTTTATAGGCAGCTGTGGGAAAACAAAAGCTGAGGTCTGATTGGTTGCCATGGGCAACTAGAAAATTTCTGCTCTAAGAGACTTATGATAAATCTCCTCCAGTGCTGTGGATATAGATGTCTCCTACACAGAACAGTGAGGCACAGGATCTCCTCTACAGAACTTTCTCTGTCTCTTCAGCTCAAGATGCACCACATCGCCCACCTTGTGTCCAGCATTTTAAGTACTGTGCAGAGAAGCTATTAACCCTTATTCTCACATTATTATTGTAACTGTTTCACTTGTGATTTCTACTACTTATTACATGCTCCATTCTCCTACATGTGTTGGAAGCTGCCAGGCTAGTCACTATAAACATCTTCTACATACACTATGCAGTGTTGAGTAGATTTACGTGTAGGAATCTCACTGGATTAGATGCTATTTAATAAGGTATCAAGGGATCTGTGGGCAGAGTGAATCAGGACAGATGCAGGAAGGGTTAATATATATATATATATATATATATATATATGCATTGTTCTGTTTGTTTTAAAGGGGGAATCACATATAACAAATTGGTGAAATAACTTTGGAGTTATGCTTTAAGTATTTTTGGAAACAATTTGGTATTCTAATTCCCTATTGCCATCAAATTAGTATACTGGCATAGTACACCAGATATGACTGGGAGACTCTGAACAGAAAATGTTACCTAGCCCAGAATTTAATTAGACAGCTAGTATCTCACAGCCATGTAAACAGTAAACTAAACTAACTTAAAGGTGGATTTCCATCTTGGCATTCACATTTAATTTAATTCAGCTGCCATATACATACATTTCTTCATATGGATGTTATTAATGTACCTGTGTGAAGATAATTTCCGCTAAATATAGCAGTGCTAAAAACAAGATAGCTGTCTTTGGATAAGACCGCCCCCACACCCTGGCACTGGTAGCCAGAAATGCGCTACTGAGCCATGCCTGAACACCTGGATTCAGCGTGGGACAGGCAGTAACCACCAGTCATTTAATGTAAAATCAGTTTGTTTTCTTTAGATATGACCACCATCCAATTACTTCCATTTATTACATCCAATAAAAGAAATGTATATATATAGCAGTAAATTTAATGTAAATTTCTTGGATGAGAATATCCCTTTAATGTCTATACCATATTTCAATTGTATCTCAATCATCAATTTCAATCTATGAAGGGTTAAAATTATATGCTTCCCTATTGCAGATCCAGACCAACAAAAGTTAAAAAGAAACAGCTGCAGTCATTGTGGTTTCTCCGCGTTCCTCATGCTCAATGTTAGGTGGCTGCTTAAGCCCGCCACATTTGTGTTCTCCCAGCAACCTCCAGCCTGTTAGAAATATTACGCAAAAATTTGCTGAAATGCAGGTCACCAACAAATCTTGTCATTACATGCTCATTACCAAGGTGGATTACTTGTGCCGGGTAAGAAAGAGCACTAGAATAGAGCACAGAATTTTAATGTCTTAAAACTATCATGTGACCTTCATGGGTATATAGCAGCCTATATGACTCTTTAAATCACATCAATTCAAAAAATATTTGTTAGTGATCCACTAAGCCCTATTACAATTCTTCTATCTGCTTGATGCCATTTGCAGTCCTTTTACATGCAAGGTGAGAAGCTAAAATTCTGTTTTTCTTTGATGCAAGTTGATGCCTACGTACTACTTGGCTTCTCAACTGCTAAATACATACTGGTAGATTGACCTGAATATGGGCAAAACTGCAATATCCCTAGTGGGACACTGATGGGGCCTCACTAAGGCTAAGTTTTCATTTGTGCTGTTAGAAGCAGCACTTTTTTTTACCTGGAAAAGCCTTTTGCAGACCACTTCTTTAAGTGTCCAATATGCCTTTCATAGGGCTTCTGTTATTTAACTGTTCTGCTTCAATATACACTGTGGCCAATCCTTGTTTGTCCCATTTAAAGGGAACCCGTCATCAGAAATTGGCCTCAAAAAACCCTACCAGTATGTTGTCAAGCAATTGAGCAACTTCTAGATTATATTTCTTTGATGGCCCATCATGGTGGCATCATCCAGAAAATCAACTTTGAAGGGACATGAAAATAGGTTTTATGAAGTCAAGAAGGCATAGAGTTTAATACTGGATGAAGTCAAGCTTTCCTTGCCTTAGAATGCCCCCCTCACTGTAATTGATGGTCCTGCATCCAGGGACATTAATGACAAGATCTCCTGAAGTCTCCTTACTATGAAGTCAATCACATGGGAGGAGATGTTCAAAGCCAGGGAGAGCTTGACTTCAGTATTAAACCCTCTACCTCCCTGACTTTATACAGCCAATTAATATTTCACTTCAAAGTTGATTTTCTGGATGATGCCACAAAGCTGGGCCATGAAAAAAACATGATCTAGAAACTGTATAGCTAGTTGACAACATGCAGGTAGTAGTTTATTAGTTCAATTTCTGATGACAGGTTCCATTTAAGAGTTTTTGCCAGAGTTAGTTCCATAGACAAGGGTTGGACTTAAGTTTCAGGGGCTACTTCTCTAATACTGGGGTGGCCCAGGCTTTTAATCTCTGAGAGTAGTTTCCATGTCATATGGGGTGAATTCAAATTCATAACACAATTTTATTTCCAAACTGGTGTGCTTTACATATTACAGGTCAGAACTGACCTAATTTCTCTGCATGCAGTTTTACTTCAGAAGTATCCATACTTTTATGTATCATAGATAACACAGCCCAAGAAAATATTTTAGGTAATTTTTTTCCCGATTTTCTTCCACAATTTTATGAAAAAATACTTGAGGCATTTCTTTCCCCATTTTTCTCTTCATTTAGTTTTCGAGCAGAGGTTTCATTGGGCGGCAAGCATGTCTGAATATGTGAGTATAAGCGCAAGTATATTTAGAGTGTTCACCGTTTTCATATTTGCTTTTATAATCGTTGTACATATTAATGTAAGTTAATAAGTAAAATGATAATACCTGTTTTCATGCTCCAACTGGGCGAGTACTTTCTCTAACTCCCCTTGTTCTTCCTCTGGATTAAAGCCTCCTATTGTCTGTGTAGCAGAACATGGATCCCGATCTGTAATAGGGCTAGAGTGGCGCAGTAGATATTGATCCTCATCACTTGTTTAATAAAAGAAAATATAAGAGAAAAAAAATGGATCAATAAATATAAAGTCCAATCATGACTTTATCAACTAAAGAGTACCATAATCATAATGATATCCATAAGCTGCAAAATTTGAGCTGGAGATATGTTAGAAAAAGGACTTTTTTTGTCTGCATATTGTAACGGAAGAACAACAGACCATTTGGAAAACAATAGGTGTATGTTATGCATTCCAAAGGGTTTCTGTAATTGAACTGCTCTGTACACAAGGATTGGGGCTTTTACAATTTACTGTATCTTGTAAAAGAAATGGAGAGAAATCAGGCACTGTGAAGATCCATATAAAAGCATAGTTCCTTTATTCAAAATCCATTAAAATAGGTTGTGTCAAACAACCAAGCATCCCATACCTACTTGTTTTTATTAGGTAGAACAAAAGTTTAAAACAACGGGAGTGTTAAAATGGGGACTTAAATTGTTTGTATGACGTATGTCATTTTTAGAATATTGCATCTTCCTAGGGAACTATGAAGATCTGATGAGATAAACAACTATGAGCACCCAGTGTCTCTCTCTGAGGGAGAAAGAATCAGATTATAGGAATTATCTCTGCTAGAATGCGTAATGAGAGTCCTAAGTTACTGTTGCTGCTGATCTTCTTTTTGTTTTTTAGGAGTACTTGTTGCAGAGGCACCATTTGTATTTTTAATAATTATAATAATAATTCCTTTATTTATATAGCGCACACAGATTACACAGTACTGCACAAAGCATGTCAAATCAGTCCATGTCCCCATGAGGCTAACAATCTAATCAACTGACCAGCATGTTTTGGAGTGTAAGAGGAAACCAGAGGAAACCCACGCAAACACGTAGAGAACATGCAAACTCTTTGCAGTTGTTGACCTGAGTGGGAATCGAACCCAGGACCCCAGCGCTGCAAGGCAGAAGCGCTACTCACTCAGCCACCATGCCGCCCGTATTTTTTAATTGTATGTTAGAAATGTGTTTTTGTGTACTTTTATCTTTTGTGTTATCTCGGATGTTCCAACAGATGAACAACTATGTGTGCAGGAATTATCTTTACTATAGAATCCGGAATCAAAGCTTTAAGTACTGTTAGTACTGTTGTTGCCGAGTACTGGTGCTGCTGATTTTCTCTTTGGTTTTGGGAGTATTTTACACAGATGTGTAATCTGTAAAGACATTATTTTATTTGTTTTATTTGGTTTTTACCAGTCATAATAAAATAGTTTATTTTACATTGACTATCTGGATCGGTAAGAGCCCTTGAAATAGTCCCATTTTCTGCTGAATCCGCAAGGACGGAGGTGAATGCCTTTTGTAAACTTGATACACTTTGGTATCCGGTACTTTAATCACCAGCGTGGACTAGGCAGCACCCGATATACATTCTAACAGTGTTGTGCCTACATGCACAACTAATGAAGGTGAGCACATTACCTTACCAGTAAGGACACAATTGGGGTACCCCAAAATTTATTGCACCAGGAAGCGCTTGTTTTTATCTTCTATCTAGTACCAGTATTATGACAGGTGTCTAGTCCAATAAAAGCCAGTATAAAATATTATGATAAATTTTATTGTTTGTATTAATAAATCTGGCACACTGTGAGTAAGAACAGGTCGGATCTTACCCCTACTTGTGGGTGATTTGGGAGCCAGTAGTCTCTCTTTATTAATGCATATGTGTTTTGATATAAATAGCTAACTACTCACAGACTGTCATCAGGAGAAAGGCTATCAGTGAAGAAGGAGCAGTTCTGATTTTCCATCTCGGCAAGTCTACAAAAAGAAAAGAGGATATAATCTGTGATATCAAAAACATGAAGAATTACGTATGTAGAAAAAGGCCTTGAATGAAGAACAAAGGCTACAAGTATTCCCTACTCTCTCCTTTAGTCAACCATTACCATTACATACCCCCTCAGTAAAAAATGAGCCACCCACGGCTAGGCTATGGACCTGTCGGTATGTAACTGGATCTGTCATGTACAGACTCCAGGACGTCTAGCTATCTGCAGCAAAGCCTGGAAAAGGTTAGAAACAGATGTAGTTTACCCATAAAAAGTGGCCAGGTGGCTCTGTTGTGGCAGCCTAGTTGCAGGGACACAATGCACTCATGAGACCATCTTTAAGATATTTGTCACCCATAGGGACATAGTATAAACTCCTCCCACCTAGATCCGACCACATGCCCAGACAAAATGGCAAGCTCTCCAGAATGGTAGAAAAAACTCCTCCCATCTTAAGCCTGATCACATGACCCAATCACATCGTCTAACCACGTGATTCAATCACATGATATATAGTACAAAATACAGATTGAAGATAGCAAATATACTGCATGAATATGCAAAAACCAGTGACATACATACCAGTTTATATCAGAAAGGTGTATCAAAATAGCATATCAGAAAAGTATATTCATTACTCACTCTTCATTGAATCTTAGTTACAAATTGGTTAGCAGTGGTGAGTATATATAGCATGTGTACATAGCACCCTAGCACATGTTTTCAGCGTGCATCCCGGCTTCACAGTTTTTTGCCTGGCGTCCCACGTCAGTCTGTGTGAGTTCCTGGTTTTTGTCTTTTTAACTTTCTTAAAGCATCATATGTCATACAACATCTTATGAGGGACATAAGGCCAATCTTTATAGTTTGATGTTGTTTTGCAATGGGGTAATTCAGGCAAACTCGATATAGTGACGATCATCCAAACGCGTACTGAAGTGCCAAAACTACCGAGGCTGCACGAGGACTTTCAGGAGCAATTGGTGGTGCTACATAGGTACACCAGTTGGGTAAAAGTCGAGGCCAGTCAGGTGGTAAAATTTTCCCATGTAGACATGTACGTTTTATCTCTGTCCACGGGGGATCTGCCCCACTGTTAAATGGATATGACTTTTTCCAGTTGAAATGATTGAGAAAGAGTTAACATTTGTTATGGAAAGGGACTCAGATTCATAAACTGAAGCAATGCTGGATGGCATCTAAATCATATGACCTCCAAGACAACATAATCTCTAACATGGCCTTAAAGAGGGTACATCATGTTCCTCTGGAGCCTCATCTATATATATCTCTTGTTAATTTCATCTATGTAACTGTGTATATCCAGAAACATGACCAGATGAGGATAAGCCAATCACAACCAAGCAGAGTACCTAAAAAGACTTGTTTCTCTTAAACTAGATAAATACCTTGTAGTTCAATAACAAATAAGAGATCATTGGCATAGAGACAATCTCTGTCATGTTGATTTCTCCAAGCTGTACATACTGATATGGAACTGGATTCAACTCAAGGCCTAGTGAGCTGAAAATTACATGCACAACAAGATAGGGCATCTGCATTTTTGATGTTGAAGCTGAAGTTGACCTACAGCCTACAGCTGCCCCATTACTTGCTCATTTATAGGCGGACATGGACTGGCGCCTCTGGTGGTGGAAGCTATCAGGGGTTTAAGGTAAGTCTTTTTAACTGGCTAACACTTAGTCCCAGCATTAGTAATTGTTGCCGTCCCCTTGACAATCATCAATGTGTATCTGATAATACATGCATCTAAAACACATTAAAAAAATAAATATATATTAAACTCACCTCCACCTGGGTTCATAACAGCTCTCTTCTGCTGGGGTTATGAGGAGAGGCATTTACTGCTAGTGATTAGGGCAGCATCAACTCTAACACAGCCCTGGATATCCACTGTTAAATATAGAGATCTCTGTGGCACCTACAAAAACTATCATTAGGTGATATTGAAGGAGAGATTTTCCTCCTTAAAACTACACCATAACTGTGTTTCTAGGTTCCACTTTTCAGATAATATCACTGTTTGATGTCTGTCCTCCTCCAGCCTGTCAGTTAAAGGCAGCATGGAGAAGGAGAATGTAGCTGCAGGAAAGAGGGAGCTAATAGATGCAATAGATGCCATTGTTAGACCTGAGATATTGGCGACAATAATTGGGTCCAAAGGCACAAAGTTACAAAAAATTCACAATGGAATTCAGGGTTTGATGACGTTATGATGATGTTACAAAAGATAAAGTAAGAATATATTTGAATCAAGAATATATGTTTTTTTCAACAAAAAAAGCATGGTGTATTAGGGAAAATCACAGAAATAAATCAAAAGCATGTTGAATAAATTCTCTAAAACAGATGCAGCAAACAAAATCAATGTTCATTTGTTTTTCATTCTTCATAAATGGTTAACACTACAGGAATTACCTACATACAAGATAGATTCTTTAGGTTTGTTCTTAGGCTGAATTTGTATGCAAGTCGGAACAGATATATTTTATAATTGTTGCTCCCAACAATTTTTTTTTCCTCTTGTGGAAGGTGATGGCGAAATGTACATTTGGATGCTCTGGCGGTGGTGGTCTTTTGATCCATTATAGTATGCAACCATTTGGGTATTATAGTGGTACTATATTGTTTACTTTGAGTGAGCTTACAGGCTTTGGTATGTGATTTGTGTATACTTACAAGTCCAGTGACTTGTATATATGGGTACATCATGTGAATATTGAAGTGTTGCACAGATCAATGTGTGTAAGATGATGAATACCAATCAGAAAACCCTATTCCTGTATAGATCCTAACACCAAAACAACAACAATAGTATCAATAGAGGTATACAGGACAAAAGTCAACCCATCACAGACCAAAACTGCTATTGGGAATAAAATATTACCAATCTTTATTACATACAATTACAGCAATCAAGGCAAATATTATAAAAAATACATTAAAATATTCCACAAAACACAAAAGAATGTAATGGTGGTCCAAGATGAGTCAATATAAATATATCTCCAATGTAATGACCTAGTATACAAGCCAAGTTTATGCAAATTCATATTACCCACCCGGGCGTGACATAATGCAAAACTGCAGGAGAGAGGCTTGACCACCACCACAGCACCCCGACGCACATTTCGCCGTCGCTTCTTCCTGGGGGTGTGCTGTGGTGTGGTAGGGACTGCATATATATACCAAATATAACACAATCATGTGACCCGATTTTAACCAATAAAGTTGTTGTGTACCTGAGTTGGAGCAGCATGGCAGGTGTATATGTTAGCGCATTGCCGCGGTCGTCATACCCGCATCCGTACACACGTGCACGACATCATGAACCGGAAGTCCGGGACCGCCGCCGAGACACGTGCAAGCACCGAAGCCCGTACTATCTTTAGGTCTAAATTTTAGTCCTGTGGCTATGTACGACGATTTTACGGCAATTAAGGATGTATACTTATTTGCACGCAAATTATTGTGGAAAAAGCATTTTGGTAAAAATGATGACTCTCACTCTGTTGTAGCCTCGGAAGACATGGAAACGCTCAGGATACTAGAATCACTACTACAGGAGCAGGAACAACAACAGGTGAGTGACTCTGCTCAATACAAATTCCCTGCAGAGATAAGACCTAGATCCACCATGTTTCCCCCCTTCTCAACAAGTCCAGAAGTGGAAATGTTTGTTAAAATGACCACAGCGGAGTTACGAAAATTGCCCCAACATCGTCGTTACGATAATTTAACTCCTGGACAAAGACAGGCCCTGAAAGAACTGAGGAATATGAAAGAAGTGGTATTCAAACCCACTGACAAAGGGGGCAACGTGGTGGTGTGGCCAATTGAAATGTACGAAACTGAGGCCTCTAGACAATTAAGACAGCAGGATTGCTATAGACAATTGTCAGGAAACCCGACTGAAGCCTTCAGTAAAGATCTAGGATATATATTAAATGTTGCATTTGAGAATAACATCATACCATTGAGAGTACGTCGGGGTTTGGAGGTGGAATGCCCCATTGTACCCACGCTGTATTTTCTTCCAAAGATACACAAGGATGCCAAGATACCACCTGGTCGCACGATAGTATCGGGTTGTGGCAGCCTGTGCGAACCAATATGCCGATTCGTGGACTTTTACCACAGTCCATGTGTGGAAGAATTGCCCTCATATATTCGTGATTCCACAGACATTTTAAAACGTCTGGAAGATGTGGTTCTGGAATCAGACATGTTCTTGGTTTCTTGTGATGTCGAAGGACTTTACACTTGCATTGACCATGAATTGGGGATTAAGGCTGTAAAATTCTTTCTGGAAATTCGAGATCTAGATGAAGATTTAGTTACCTTCCTCCTGACACTGATGAAGTTCATCCTCAATCACAACTATTTTCTCTTTAAAGAGAAAGGAGGGGGACTTGCAAAGGAGGGGGACTGCTATGGGGGCCACCTGTGCCCCCTCATATGCAAATTTGTTGCTAGGACACTGGGAAAGAAATGAAGTGCAGGAAGCCATGGACAGGGCCTCAGGGCAGGTGATCTCCTGGATGAGGTTTATTGACGATGTTCTGTTTATATTGCAAGGGACCAGGGAAGGTCTACATCGGTTTTTGGAAGATCTGAACTCCAATAATTTGAATATCCGTCTAACAAACAATGCCAGCCGAGAACATATTGAATTTTTGGATATTCGGATTGATGTATGGCAGGAGGGACATTTGAGGACAGCAATTTATCGTAAAGAAACATCAGTCAATGCTCTCCTACATGCAAATTCCTTTCACCCCTCTCATACAATCCGTTCCATTCCCACAGGTCAATTCTTGAGAGCAAGGAGAATTTGTGACACTCAGACGAATTTTGAAAAGGAATCGCTGATTTTAAAGGAACGGTTTAAGCAAAGAGGATATCGGGATTCAGATGTTCAAAGGGGATATTTGCGAGCTAAGTCATCTGATCGTAGATCCCTTCTGACCCAACAAAAGAGACGTCCACATGATAACAAGCTAAGAATTATTACACCTTATAATTCACAGTGGCAAGCGATGAATAAGATCTTTGAACGGTTCTGGCCAATACTTCTATCAGATCCTGAAATTGCAAAACATATAGCGAGTGTACCACAAATAACCTCCAAGAGAGCTGATACTATTGGGAACATGCTGGTGAGGAGTCACTATGCACCTCCCAAACCCAAAAATTATATCTTCGGGTCAAAAGCACCGGATTGGGGTTCGTTTCCCTGTGGACATTGTTCCATTTGTCCACAGATGGTAAAAACCAAAACATTTCAAGACTCTGGAGGAGAACGAAGTTTTAACATCGTACACTTTGTAAATTGCAGTACTACAGGTGTGGTCTACATTGTGTGCTGTCCCTGCGGGTTGAAATATGTGGGCATGACCACACGAGAATTGAGGGTCCGCATACAGGAACATCTGAAGGACATTAGAGCGGCAGGCAAACTTCCCCCCACGGACCTGGAAAAAATAGCAAAGCTGAAACCCATTCCTAAACATTTTTTGGAATATCATGAAAGCAGATGGCAGGATTTGCGTGCATATGGCATAGACAAGATCATTCTGGGAGCACGAGGGGGTGACACTTTCAAGAAACTTGAAAGGATTGAACTAAAGTGGATAGTCAAATTGGCCACCACATTTCCCTCTGGATTGAATGAGAAACTATCATTCTCTCCATATATTTAATCTTTACCCCACATCGCTGTTTTTTAATAGTCTGTTATTCCATTATTTTAAGTGTTCTGGTAGAGATAAGTATGTTGTTGTGCAACAACACAACAAGTATGTTGTTGTGGTGTAAATTTGGGCTACAAATAGTTACAACTTGGTTGCAGGGGTGATCTCTAGTCTATTTTTTTTTTTCTTTTCAAGGCGGATTTTCGTGGTGACGAGTTGCTGAACTTTATGGTGGATTTCGTTCTCCAACATTTGAGGCTCAAGTTGGACCATCATGCTCGCATCGCTTTTTTCCTTGGGGTGTCCTCCGTACTTTACAAATTATTACTTGGCCTCTTCTTTTGGCCCTTTTTATGAATTATATATTTCTATTTATTTAAATGATCGTACCTATTTTTGACACGTATCAGGTTTATCCATACGAGTTATAGACTCCCCATGGCATATCTCTATCGGCCATACAGTTCCATGTCACTTTATATTTAGCACTTTATACATATCACCAACGTATATAGTTATGCGATCTCTTTAGCATACTTAGCACTTTATGTACTGAACATCTATTAAACTCAATCTCCCATTCCAGTATCTTCAATGCACTTTATGTATAGATCATCTCCTAATTCTTTTAATATTAACTACATCTTTTCACTATTTTAATATACACTTCTAATTATGCACTATTAACATGCACTTCCTAATTAATTTAGTAGCACATAAGTACTTTAGCAATATCAATATAGCATTTATGGCCAGTGTCTCCCACAGACACTTATAAGTAGCAATATTTAATGTTTAACAAGGAAATTGTCATGTGTGCATTCAGCTCCTCAACGTTGTATTGTAGTGTTAACAGCTGTAGTAAGGCACAGTCTATTGTTGTTTTCTTTTTTTGGTTGAATTCACTATCAGCACTTTATTATAGCACTGTATGTAACGAATTTATGTAAAGAGGTATATAATACATAGATACTAGCTATATATATACACATTATTATTGTCACTAAATTGCGTACCTTCACATGTGCACAGGTCACTTTAGGGTTATTATAGATTACTGTATATTTGGGGTGAGCGAGATAATAGGCCATGGTTGTTCTATTTAATTTCTATATATAATGGTTACCATTAATAACACATTGTATTCTAGTATATATTCTTCATAGCTAGAATCCGACTTATGTTTGCATTATCACTGCAGACCGGGGGTGGTATCTGGTTAAACCCAGTACACAGCTTGCCCAAACTTTTGCCCTTACCTGACATGGCCAGTAACTGCGCATTGCTTCGGCGCATGCGCGTGTCTCGGCGGCGGCCCCGGAATTCCGCTCCCTGATGTTGCGCATGTGTGCACGTCATTCGTCTTCCGGAACTCCGGTTCCCGCCCCGGGATGCGGGTATGATGACCGCGGCAATGTGCTAACATATACACCTGTCATGCTGCTCCAACTCAGGTACACAACAACTTTATTGGTTAAAATCGGGTCACATGATTGTGTTATATTTGGTATATATATGCAGTCCCTACCACACCACAGCACACCCCCAGGAAGAAGCGACGGCGAAACGTTCGTCGGGGTGCTGTGGTGGTGGTCAAGCCTCTCTCCTGCAGTTTTGCATTATGTCACGCCCGGGTGGGTAATATGAATTTGCATGAACTTGGCTTGTATACTAGGTCATTACATTGGAGATATATTTATATTGACTCATCTTGGACCACCACCACATTCTTTTGTGTTTTGTGGAATATTTTAATGTATTTTTTATAATATTTGTCTTGATTGCTGTAACTGTATGTAATAAAGATTGGTAATATTTTATTCCCAATAGCAGTTTTGGTCTGTGATTATGGGTTGACTTTTGTCCTATATACCTCTATTGGTACTATTAATGTGTGTAAGATGTCCACCACCACATGGTTTTAGGTCATAGTGATCAAATGATTTTATTTTTTGCATTAATAAAGATGGTATATTATTAACAAAAAGTACAGCATTTAAATTGTGTTTTATTGCATTGGTTGAAGCTATTTGTAGGTATTCATGATGTAGCAATTGACAGAAATAGGTTTGTGGGTTCTAAGATTGAGTGTCAAGTGACAACTGGATTTACAAATTTTTACAATTTTTTACAAATCATTGGAAGAAGGAATATCAATCAAACTTTAATACAGCCACCTTACAGCTGATCATTGCAGTCTGGAACTAAAGTAAAGCATCATGGGCAGAGAGGTCTGGCTGTAACTAGGGGTCACCTGTACTTACAAATAAAATAAACAATAAGATAGAAAATTGAATTATAACAGATTGTTAATTTAATTATACAGACCTGCTAGCAAAGTGTTCTATTCTCGAATGTGTTTCAGCATGAGGAAGCATTGGGGAAGACAATGGCCTGCAACATAACAAAAGGAAAAACATCATATATAAGCATTAAAAGATATGATATGTTTTCACATGTTTCTATATAAATTCAATGGTCTGCCACATCCCAACATCCTCACAAGTGACACTTTTACGACTAATCAACTAGTTTCTACAGAAAAAGTTGGTGCGGTGTGAGAAAGTGAGTGGTGTCGTGTGGAATAACCGCTATCTGTCCTACAGGCAGATAAAAAGCACATGGTAAAAGCCCTGGATTTGTCTGCAGTAACCCAAGGGTTATTGCAGACATGTGGTAAGCAGGAGCAGTTTGTTTGGTCCATGTTGGCCTAGGTAGCATAGACACCTTAGTAATGTCCGTACTGGGCCTGCTTATTATGGAGTAGGGGTAGGCTGGTAGTAGGACTCCTACTCCATCTGGGCTTCGGTCCTGGGTTTCTGTATAGCCCACAGGTGCGGGTCACAGACCTCCTTAGACTGCAGGCCAGAAGCAGTAGGTGAGGCACTACCTGGAGCGCTGAAGGCTGGACCGTGTTCACACAGCAAAGGTAACTGAGTCCCTCCTGATATTCTGCTGGCCAAGAGCGTGTTCCAGGCAGCCTGGTACATGTATAGTTAGGTGCTGTTATTGTATTAGGCAGTGCTCAGCTGAGCAGAGTTTATTTTTTATTTTGTACGTGCCTAAGCCAAGGCTGAATATGTGTTTTGACAAAGAAGTGTGAACAAATACTTGATTTTGGACTTTAACCCTGCGTGTGTCCCTGCTTCCTGCACTGCTACAAGGCATCTACCAGAGCAATTCCCCACAGCGCCAAAAATAATGCATACCAGGAAGATTTATCATACCCCAGTATTTGTACACCAACGTATGATAAAGACTGGTGCTGCCGGATATATCAGTACACTCTGGCCTACTCTGCCCCCCAGCTGCTTCCCCTTTCTCACCACTTCTTATCCATTTGGGGAATAATGGCAATTTCTAGTAGCTCGCCAGAAAACTGGCATACAAGTGTTCCCCAATCTGCCTGAATTTTGATGCAGCTTTCTGCCGTAAAATAAGCTAACTAATAGAAGGCACAACGTTTGAATAGACAGTCTTAAACTACACCATACTTATCATCAAGCATCAGACACCATATTAAACATGGCGCAGCATAAAACTCTAATCTAACCTAACTCTGTACTGTCTTACGTTATGACATTTTTGATATATCTGGCCCTGTGTATCAACAAATTTTCCAGGGACAAATTTCATGTTTTCCTAGAACGTGTTAATTTAGAAAAAAATGCATTTTTTTAATCTCCTATGAAAATGAGTTATTTGGTGCAGCAAGGTCAGGGCTGTGGCTAAATGGAAAAACAAAACTTTGTCTCAAGTGCTACCATTAAGCAGACTGCTCCTTATAGTTCAATACTCAACTTTTTAGATGCCTTGTAATATGACTTGTGATAAATAGCCAGACCAATAAGTCTCTTCTTTAAAAATTGACCTATACACACGTTTCCATAAGGAGCCAAATATACAATGGTTCCAAAACAATGATTTCCACAGTTTGTTATGATCACTATCAGGGCACCATAGGTTCTGTTACACATTGTACATGTAATGGATGTGATTTAGAAGAACAACTCTGCTTCCCATTCAACTCAATTAAGCTACCAACACCCATTATTACATTCTATTGAATAGGAACACCAGGCACTGTAAAAGTTCACCCAGACACACAGATTGCAAGCATAAATAGGCTTACAGCTAGTGCATTAGGTATAATTTATTGGCTACCAAGGAGATTTCAGCACAAGGGAGGGGAGCTACATCAAGTTGCCAAGAAATCAACTGCTAGCTTAGCAGAGATGAGTAGTAGTGATGGGAATTCCGTCTCTTTTTAGTGAGATGGTTCCTTGGACTCTTCTATGGTGAGAGAGTTTCAGGTGGAGAGCTATCTATTTCCATTCCATTTTTAACCAGATTTTATTGAGTTAAAAAGGGAGTGGCTACCCTATAAGGGCGGGGTTAAGTGAGCCCTTGGCTCTCAGCCAAGAGCTGACACCTGTTGTTCACCTGGATGAGGTGGCTTGTTTATGAACAACACATTACTGTTGAGAAGCATGGCATAGGAGCAGATGAGTGGATTGCTAATTCAGCGAGGAGTGATGTGAGGGAAAAGTCCAAGAGTGTGATTAGTTAACGAAAGTGGCAAGTGCTTCTTAGGGCATGCCATTTATGTGGATGTGATAGGGTTCAGCCAGGCTCCAGATATGGTTTTGTAACTTTTAACAATTGATGTGAACAGGACATGTGCACATCATGTGGACATGTGAACTGGTTCTTTGATGTAAAATGACTGTAAAGATGAAACTCTAGTTAAGATAACTTACGTGTCAGTTACTTCAACTTCCAGTACAGATTGTACAGGTAGATAACCACGCTGGGGATGTCGACTGAAATAATGACGGGTCCTAAATTTATTCTTTAGAGTAGTTGCAAAATCTCTCACCTTCTCACCTGATGTTGTCTAAAAAAAAGTGGTACATAAGCACAAAAGCCAATCAATCCAATTTTAATAAATGCATTTATTATCACAATCAAAAGATAAGACCCCCCCAAAATTTCTGTAAGAACAAGAGCATAAGAAGCTAAAGAAAGGGGTGTACATAACAGCATGTAAGTGCGCTTGGCTTACAATCCTTGGTCCTGGTGGTAGATTTCCTCAAAAGTCTAAAACAAATATAAAATCTCTGCTACAAAGTTCAACTCAACTGTAGATTTTAGTACAGCTTTAGACACGGTGTTGCACGTGTGTCCTTCCTTTTCCCGGAATATGTCACTGTGCGCCATGTCTCTCTATGGAGAGTGTGTGGGGGGGGGGTGAGCGGCGATCACCTCCACCTCCTCTCCCTCTCGCGGACGTGTGCCCACCGTGCTATGGTACAACGGGCAGACGTTCGTCTGAATTTAGCCTAATTCTAACCTGTCTCCAATAAATCCTGGTGTTTACATTTTGATAGTCCCTGAGTACGACCCTAAACTCTTAACTATGGTTGGGTTGGGCAGATTCTTCTCACATAAATAGCTTCTCTTGCACTAAGGGAGAGAGGGGAAGGAGGCAGAGAGTACTGCAGACAGAGGCACTCCCTTTCCAGCAACAGTGTGCAGAGGAAACCACAGCCGTTCTTCGGCAACATAAGGTCTTGATCCGAGGGGGGTGGGGAGCATATTATTGCTGACTGTGTTTTAATGATTAAGTGAGGTAGCAAAGCTTAGTGTGTCTTGTATCTTATAGCCATCTAATAACTGATCTATCTCATCTCTCTTTTTCTATGTGTTTTTCTATATACTAGTAGATTCCTCAAAAGCTAAATGAAAGTGTAGGTAAACCCTCTACCCTGATCAACTAAGCACAGTGTCAGCACACAGCAATCTCAAAGCACAGAGGAATCATGAAGTGTCTGCTCAGGTAGTGCCCACCAACACTGCTAAATCTTACACTGACCGTCACTGAGGGATAGGATCAAAAGCAGCAATAAATCTGAGTAAAATTGTAAAGTAAGCGGTTAAAAATTATTTGGGAACTTTCTTTCCTGGGCAAACCCCTCTTACCCACTTTTGAATATAAAGCACTGCATTTCGTATATGTATAGTAATTTTAACTACAATACTGACTAAAATCCACTGACTACAATCGCACTCCATAGAGTGTGACATTGCCCCTTTGCAATTATCAGAGATTGATTGGACCGGCCAATGTGTGAAAGCGGTGTCATGGTGACATATAAACATAGTTAGTAGCACTCTCTAGTTCTCAAGGAGGAGGAGCAGAAGGGAGAAATCAGGAACGGAATCATATTCTTTAAAAATTATACTTACTTAAATAGTCTACAAAGAATTAGTGTGTTATAGAAGGCACTTAAAATGGATAATCTATAAATAGATGGATCTCAATGTTGGATCTGTGTTTTTTAAAGAGCTGTATTAAAGGTAGTATCGTGCAACCAATATATTGGAGCTTACATGTGCACTCTATAAGATAAATAACATATCTAGAGCTGCAATTTACAAATCTTTTTATATGAAATGTTTCTCCCGTCACGTTTGACATAAAATTCATTTGTCTATGTTTAATAGTGTCGCAACACTTACATCTGTTGTGACCACATCTAAAACTGCCTATTATATTTGGGAATATGATTCAGTTCCTGATATCTCCCTTCAGCTCCTCCACCTTGAGAACTAACACACTCGGTGGATCGCAGCGTTGTAGATTGTTCAGTATGCATGTGCGAGCCGGAAAGACCGGAAACAGCGGCCGTACTCTCACGAAATCATAGTATGCCGCGAACATTGCACAGCAGCATGGGCTAAACCAGCCTCAGTACACACTACCCCTAGGTATGTTTTATGAAATGTATTTAAGATCATTGTTGTGTTACTAGCTATTTTATTTTGTCCATATTTTTAGAAAGGGTCAGAGCACCGGAAATGCGTAATTAGGACTTATATATTATTCTACTTTTATAGTATTTTATAGTATATTATATTATTTTGACATTATTGTATCTTTATGAGAATAAATTTGTTTTTTAGACACAATTTTTGTTTCTTTGGATTGTTTCTATAGCGCCCCATAAGTGCTTTAGTTTTCTCTCTTTTTACAATATTACTTACCAGCAAACTTTGCTGATGACCGGCTCATTTGAGCCTTGGGAGCTGCTTCCTACATCCAAGAAACTAGTGTCTTTTTGTCTCAACATAAGGACTCATTACCAGATTGGAAGGTTTGACTAAACTTCAGGTTGGGCAACGTATTACCAAGAATCAACAAGGTGAGCACATATTATTTGACCTATAGACAGACAACCCTCTCAGACGATATCAAGCGAGGCGCCGCCCTCTGTGCCTATCAAACTTATTTCTTTATCTCATATTGTTCTCCTGTCTGACGCTGCACTGATCTGCTCTCTGCACTCCAGTCCCCACCCTTGCATTCCAGGTTGAGCTTGCACAGAGACATCATGGCGGCAAGCAAGCACCACATCATGAGGAGAGTAAATTTACAAGCCACAGGTAGATAATGTATTTATACAGGGGAGGGAGGTATATACCAGAGCTATGTGTATGTTACGGCTGTTATAGCAGAGCTGAGAATGTCATGTATAATATGCATCTTATGGATGTCATAATCTCTTATCTCTGATCTGTCTCATCTCTCTTGTGTCAGATACCAGTGAATGTTCAGAGGCTAAATGAAAGTGTATATAAACCTGAACTCTGATAATCCAACCAAAGCACTAGAGGGATCATAATGTGTTTGCTTATAGAGTTCATGCCCACAATCTGGAATCTTAGACGGACCATCACTGACTGATAGGAGCTAAAACAGCAATAAAACTTAGTAAAATTGTAAGTGTAAAGTAACGGGGTTAAAATGATCTTTATTGTGTAAATCACTAGGGCAGTGATGGCGAACCTTTTAGAGGCCGAGTGCCCAAACTTCAATCCAAAACCCCCCTTATTTATTGCAAGGTGCTAACCAAAAATTAACCCCTTCCTGACATTTGACGTACTATTACTGCATGGCGGGAGGTGCGTTCCCGCAAAATGCAGTAATAGTACGTCAAGCTTCTGGCGCAGGCTCCTGAACGGAGCCGGCGCCAGAAGCTGCGGGTGTCGGCTATATATTTTAGCCGACACCTGCCTCTAACACCCGCGATCGGAGATTTCTCCGATCGCGGGTGTTAACCCCTAACACGCCGCGGTCGTGCTGACCGCGGCGTGTCAGGGGCATTTAGCTGGAATCGGACCCCCCCGCGGCGCTTACCTGGGGGGGTCCGCTGCTCTGATCGCAGCCCCGGGACTGCCGGTGCCCGGGGCTGCGCGATCCTCCTTCCGGGAGCCGGGTCCGTGCCTTCTGGCAGGACCCGGCTGTGACACACTGAGCCTGCGCTGTGTATTACACTGTATTAGGTGAAGAATAGCTTGAAGAAGTGATCAGTGGATCACTTGTTCAAGCTAACCTGTAAAAGTAAAGAAAAAAAGTAAAAAACACTAATTCAACACACTTTTGAATAAAAATAATTAATTAAATAAAGTTAATGTCCCCTAAACAGAAACATTCCCTATACACATCTAATAAAGTGAAAAAAATGGAAAATCACCAAAATACCCCACATATTTGGTATCACCGCGTCCGTAACAATCTGTACAATAAGTCAGAAATTATTGGACCCGTACGGTGAACGCCGTAAAAAAAAAAACGCAAAAAACTCACCAAAAATGTAAATTTTCATTAAATCCCTTCACAAAAATGTTCCAAAAAGTGATCAAAAAAAAGTTATGTGCACCAAAATGGTACCACTGAAAAGAACAACTCAACACGTAAAAAATAAGCCCTAAACTAGTACTGTCAACCAAAAATTATTAAAGTTATATCTCCGAAAAGATGGCGATGCAAAAACAAATGAGATTTTCTCATTCGTTTTTTTCCTGTAAAATATATAAAAAACTATGCAAATGAGGTGTCACCGTAATCGTAGTGATCTAGAGAATAAAAATATTATAGTATTTTTAGTGTACGGTGTAGGACCCCCAAAATATACAAAAAAAAGGACCCAAAATTTACATTAAAGAGTTAATAAAATCTCATCAAAAAGCTACAGGCCCACTAAAATAAAGTATTTGTAAAGTGCATCTCATGTCGCAAAAAATAAGCCCTTATATGTCCAAATTGCCAAAAAAATAAAGATTGTATAGCCATTATAAAGTGACAATGCATAATCTGCTCTGAATGGCGCAGCTCCCCTCCATGCCCTGGCGTGTGCCCATAGAGCAGGTTACCGCCACATATGGGGTATTGTTATACGCGGGAGGGATTGGGTATCAAATTTTGTGGAGCGTTTTGGTATTTTATCCACTGAGAATTTGTACATTTTATGAAAAACACATTAATTTAGTAAAAAAATAAATAAATTTCAAAATTTCAAAATTTTGTTTTAACCCCTGTAAACCAATTAAAGGGTTAACAAACTTCATAAAAGTTGTTTTACGTACATTGAGGGGTGTAGTTTCTATAATGGGGTAATTTATGGGGTTTTACTTTTATTTAGGCCTCTCAAAGTGACTTCAAACCTGAGCAGGACCCTCAATAGCAGGATTTTGCTTTTTTTATGAAAATGTGAAAAATTGCACCTAACGTTCAAAGCCCCATAACAGCTTACAAAAATGATAGTATGTATAAAAAACCATGGAGGCATAAAGTAGACATTTGGTGAATGTTAGTTATTACGTTTTCTGGTGTTATGACTCATGTGTGGAAAAAGTAGAACATTTTGAATTTCAAAAATTGAGAATTTTTCCAAATTTTCACCAAATATCTGATTTTCTCATAAATAAATGCAAAACATACCACCAAAATTTTGTAATTAACATGAAGTACAATGTGTCACGAGAAAACTATTTCAAAATCACTTGGATATGTTAAAGCATTCCAAAGTTATAACCACTTATAGTGACACAGGGCAGATTTGAAAAAATGGGCCGTGTCAGGAAGGTGAAAAGTGGCTTCAGCGTTAAGGGGTTAAAGCAGTAACTTATTGCTCCCTGTTCAAAAACTTTCAATCAGATTGGCCTCCTGAGGACAGCAGCACAGTAGAAAGATGGGAAATTTTCATCATTTTAGCTTGTTTCCAGTGACCCTCTGTACACAGTGAATCGTGGGGCCAGAAAGAGGTCCTCCAAAGATAATTTGTCCCTGTCTACTCATTCTCCCTCTTCCTACAGTCCCAAGTAGCGAAGTCAGTATCAAAATACAACTGAAAGCAGCATCTTTTAAGTTGCTTGGAACTGCAGGAAGATTCTTTGAGTCCTGTCTGGTGCGCTGGGGCGATGGCCCGGGTGCCCAAGGAAAGGGCTCTGAGTGCCGCCTCCACTGCACTAGGGGATTGAAATTTGAGAATTTCTTTCATGGGCAAACCCTTTTAACCCCTTGACACCTAGGCCCTTTTTCATTTTTTTTCATTTTTCAAATATCTTTACCTTTTTAATTTTTCCATGTAAAGATCTGTGTTAGGGCACTTTATATTGACAGTATTTAATATTCCATGCACTGCACAGGGAAGCGGGAAAAAATTCAAGCGCAGTGAAATCGGTTAAAAAACGCATTTGCCCTGTTTTCTTGCGGGCTTGGATTTTACTGCTTTCACTGTGCCCCAAATGACATGTCTACTTTATTGTTTGGGTTGGTGCGATCATGGGGATAATTTGTATAGGTTTTATAATGTTTTCCTACATTTACAAAAATTAATGTACACATTTTTTTTTCTACTGGCACTAATAACTTTTTCATACTTCGGTGTAGAGAGCTGTGGATGGTTCTATTTTTAGGACTGTACAGCCTTTTGATAACTTTTTATAGATTTTTTTATTGATATTGATTTTTCAAAATGGCCAAAAAGTGGCATTTTCGACTTTGGGCGCTATTTTCTGTTATGGGGTTAAATGCAGTGAAAAAACTTTATCATATTTTGATAGATCGGGCATTTTGGGATGCGACGATACCTAATGTGTTTATGATTTTTACAGTCTATTTATATTTATATGACTTCTAGGGAAAGGGGGTGATTTGAATTTTTAGGTTTTTTTTTTAATATAGTTTAGAAAAATTAATTTCACCGATCATGCAGCAAAGACTTACTGGCTATGGAGAGAGCTCTGCCCGTGTGCCCTCTCCATTCACCTGCAGCAGACGTGTGACGTAGTACCACGTCATGTGTCAGTAAGAGATTAAGTAATAAATGTGGCGATAGGAATGTTAGACAGTTTTTTGCCACAATTCTGGTGCATGTATTTTAATAAATTTCCCCCATTATATAGTGAAACTATGCAACTGATGTTAACTACAGTTTTGGACATTATTTGTATGGTATGTGAATTATTATATATATAGGCGTCCCTTACTTAAGAAGACCCAACTTACAGACAACCCCTAGTTACAAACGGACCTCTGGATGTTGTTAATTTACTCTACTTTAGCCTTAAGCTAGCATAAACCGCTATAACAGTTATCAAATGTGTTTGTAATGAAGCTTTATTGTTAATCCTGCTTTTTAAATCCTATTGACACAGAGACCCAAAAACTTTTTGACTGGGGTTACAATTATAAAGTATACAGTTCCAACTTAAATACAAATTCAACTTAAGAAAAACCTGCACGTAACCCGGGAAATGCTGTATACATGTAAAATACCGTCTCCAATCTTGACCCTGCGGACATTGAAGATATTTTTTCCCTATCCTTACCCTTTTCCCATCCCCAAAAAAATCTCCTATTATACTATCCATTATCTTCAAGATTTGGTCAGGTATCTTTACTGGAGAGTTTCTAAAACTATACAGAGCTTGGGGTAAAAAGACTATTTTTATAACGCTCAATCTCACAGAGCATAATAACTTTAGGCTGGACCATATTTTCCCTTTTTTATTTTTGGATTTATGAAAACAATAAACCAGTAATTCACAAAACCTTTAAAACCTTGATCACCCATGGCTACTAATCTGTCATGCAGTAAACACCAGTGACTAACACTGATTGGTGCCGGAACCCATCACACGTGTTAACCATTCAAATGCTGCCGGTACAGGGGGAGAGGACCTGTCACCATGACAGCTGTCAGTTTCTTTCCCGTGAACACAAATAAAAATAAATGAACAAATAAAATCATAACCAGGTTAGGGATCACCACATCCCTAAATATAAAAATGATTATTCCCGCAGTGAGTCTTTTTGCCATTATGCAACACATAAAAGTTTGAATAAAAAAGTAATCAAAAGGTTGTACAGTCAATAAAATGGTAGAAATTAAAACATTGTTGTTCTGTAAAACAAATTACACAGTACACAGACCTGTTCATCAAAGTATGAAAAAATTGGGGTCAGAATATGGCAAAACAATTTTTTGTTCAAAAGATTAAAATTTAATCTTTTAAAATTTAATAAAACCTATATAAATTGATCGTAGCAACATAGCCCACAAAAAAAAATTCACGAATGCAATTTCACTGTATGCCCCATCTGCTTCCATTGTCCTCTATATTGTAGCATGCCTCCCCTGCTTCCAGTGTACTCTTTTCTATAGCTCCCCCACCATTTTCAAATTTTCCCTTTCTGCATGTGCCCCCACCCACTTCCAAAGTTTCCTTTCCTGTAACTGCCCCCCCTTCCAATGTCCCCTTTTCTGTACCTGCTCTTCCCTTCCCACAATGTCTCCTTTCCTGTAGATGCCCCTTCTTTCAAAGCCTCCTTTCCTATAACTGTCCCCTCCAATGTCCCAATTCCTGTAGCATATCTTCCTTGCTTCCAATGTCTTCTTTTCCTCTAGCTCCCCCTTCATCCAATGTCCCCTTTTCCTGTAGCTGCACCCCCTTCAATGTCCTCTTCTCCTGTAGCTGCCCCCCTCCAATGTGCTTTTTCCTGGAGCTGCCCCCTCCAATGTCCTCTTCTCCAGTACCTGCCCCCTTCCAATGTCCCCTTTTCCTTTAGCTGCCACCCTCCAATGTCCTCTTTTCCAGCAGCTGCCCCTTCCAAGGTCCTCTTTTTCTGAAGCTGCCACCCTTCCAATGTCCTCTTTTCCTTTAGCTGCCACCCTCCAATGTCCTCTTTTCCAGCAGCTGCCCCTTCCAAGGTCCTCTTTTTCTGAAGCTGCCACCCTTCCAATGTCCCCTTTTCCTGTAGATTCCCCCATTCAATGTCCCCTTCTCCTATATTTGCCCCCCCCCCTTCCAATGTCATTTTTCCTGCGGCTGTCCCATCTTCCAATGTCTCTTTTCCTGTAGCTGCCCCTTCATCCAATGTCCTGTTTTGGTGTAGCTGTCCTCCCTTCCAACATCATTTTTCCTGTAGCGGCTCCCCTTCCAATGTCCCCTTTTCCTGGAGCTGCACCCCCTCTAATGTGCTTTTTCTGTGCCTGTCCCATTTTCCAGTGTCAACTTTTCCTATACCTGCCCCCCTTCCAATGTACTCTCTTCTCCTGTAGCTGCCCGTTCCAATGTCCCCTTTTTCTGTAGCTGCCCCCCTTCCAATGTCCCCTTTTCCTGTAGCTGCCCCGCCTCCAATGTCCCCTTTTTCTGTACCTGCCCATTCCCTTTCCAATGTCCTTTTTTCTGTGGCTATCCCATTTTCTAATGTCCTCTTTTCCTGCAGCTGTCCCCCTTCCAATGTCCCATTTTCTTGCAGCTGCCCCCCTTCCAATGTCCCACTTTCCTGCAGTTGCCCCCTCTTCCAATGTCCTAATTTCCTGTAAATGTCCCCTTCTCACTTAGCTGCCCCCCTCCAATGTCCCCTTGTGTCTGCCTTATCTTCCAATGTCCCATTTTCCTGCAGCTGCCTCTCCCTTCCAATGTCCCTTTTCCTGTAGCTGCCCGCTTATAATATCCCCATATCCTGTAGCTGACCCCCCCTTCCAATGTTTTCTTGTAGCTGCCCTCCCTCCAATGTCCCCTTCTCCTGTTGCTGCCCCCCTCCAATGCCCCTTTTCTCCAGTATTATTAGTTGTCTGTAGAGATGAGCGAGCATACTCGTACGAGTTCGGACGAGTATTTCGCCCGCTCGAGAAAATGTCATCTCGCGGCGTTAAGATTTTTGGCGGCCAGAACCAGAGCCAATCACAAGCCAGGAGACTCTGCAGTACACCCAGCATCACGTTGTACACTTCCATGTCGATAGCAGTGGTTGGCTGGCCTGATTGGGTGACCCTGGAATAGATTAGCCCCTGCCCACGCTGCTCGGATCATTCTCTGTCTGGATGCCATTAGGGAGCTGCTGCTGGTCAGGGATAGCGTTAGGGTGTTCTAGTAGATTACTGTTAGGCAGGAGTGATTCTACAAGAATCTTACTGTTAGGCAGGAGTGATTCTTCAAGAACCTTACTGTTAGGCAGGAGTGATTCTCCAAGAACCCAACAGCCCTTGTAAGGGATACATTAGCGTTTTTCAAAACTGCTGTCAGTGTAGGTTACAAACTAGCCATAGCAATCATCTTCTGTGGTTGCTGTCTGATTTCTTCTGCACGTTTTGTTCTACAGTTTATATTTCTGTTTTGTATATATAATAGACTTTAATTTTGATAATGTTGAACCGAGGGCTAGGGGTAGATGGTGGGCGTCCAATTACTGCAGGGGTCAGAGGCTGTGGTCCTGTGCAGGGTGAGACACCACCTGCTGATGAGGGAGCAGGGGAACGCCGCAGAGCTACACTCCCTAGCTTCATGTCTCAAGTTACTGGGACTCGTGGTAGAGCACTGTTGAGGCCAGAACAGTGCGAACAGGTGATGTTGTGGATTGTCCACCCATGTTACCCAAGTGAGCACTCCCCCAGCTCCTTCACCTCAATCTCCTTCCCCCAAGTCTCCCCCTCCCAGGAAAATTTGGCATTTGAGCCGGCATACTCTGAGGAACTGTTTTCTGGACCCTTCCCAGAGTCACAAACCACTTGTCAGGTTGCTGCTGAGCTCTTTCCCGATGCCCAGGTTTTCCACCGGTCGCAGTCTGTGGGTCATGATGACATTCTTGACGAAGTAGAAGAAGTGTGTAAAGAGGTGTCAGACGATGAGGAGACACGGTTGTCAGACACTGGTGAAGTTGTTGTCAGGGCAGGAAGTCCGAGGGGGAGCAGACTGAGGGATTGGAGAATGATGAGGTGACAGACCCAAGCTGGGTTGATAGCCCGGGTGAAGACAGTGCTTGTGAGAGGCGAGTCCTATACGAGAATAGGTATGGAAGAGGCAGTGGTGGGGCCAGATGGAGAGGCAGGGCCAGAGCTGGTGCATCAGCGCCAAATGTTTCACATAGTGAAGCTCCCGTGGCGAGGGCTAGCTTTTCTGAAGTCTGAGGTTCTTTAAAAAAACAGCGGATGACCGACGGACTGTGGTGTGCAACCTGTAACACACCGGGATCAGCAGGGGTTCCACCACTACTAACTTAACCACCGCCAGTTTGCGCAGGCATATGAATGCTAAACACCCCACTCAATGGAACCAAGGCCATTTACCTCCGGCCGGGCCCACCACTGCTCCTTCCCCTGTGTCATTTGCTGCCTCTGGTAGTCAGCCCCCTGCCCAGTACCCCGGCACAAACACCTCAGACGCGAAAACCACACCTTCGCCTCCACGATCCTCCACAGCGTCCACCAATGTCTCCATGTGCAGTGTTCAGCTGTGTATACCCCAGACGCTGGAGCGCAAGAGGAAATACAATTCCACCCACAGCCCTCAACGTCCACATCTCCAAATTACTCCCCTATAGGCTGGTAGAGACCGAGGCCTTCCGCAACCTCATGGTGGCGACCGACCCTCGGTGTTCGGTCCCCAGCCGCCACTACTTTTGCCGATGTGCCGTGCCAGCCCTGCACCAGCACGTGTCAGACAACATCATCGGTAGCTCTAGGGAAAGCAGCAGTGCCGTCGCTAAGCGACAGCAGGCGGTGCTCAAACTGCTGAGCCTAGGCGATAAAAGGCTTACCGCCCAAGAGCTATTACAGGGCATCACGGCGCAGACCGATCTGTGGCTGGCACCGCTGAACCTGAAGCCAGGCATGGTTGTGTGTGACAACGGCCGTAACCTGGTGGAGGCTCTGCAACTCGGCAGACTGACACATGTGCCATGACTGGCCCATGTGTTAATTCTCATAGTTCCACGGTTCCTAAAGACATACCCAATCTGTCTGATTTGCTCACGAAGGTGCGCCGCATCTCAGAAAGTCGACCACAGATACTGCCACTCTCAGGGCAGGGCAGCGCAGCGCCGCCTCCAACTGCCCGCTCACTGACTGTCGTGCGACATGCCCACGAGGTGGAATTCAACATTGACCATGTTATCCGGGGTTTACCAGCAGCGCAGAGCGATTGTAGACTACCAGATGTCAACTTCCACCAGAACTGGTAGTCAGGTCAGTCAGCTTCCTCAAGTCTACAATGAGGAGTGGACGTGGATGTCTGATATCTGTCAGGTGCTGAGTAACTTTGAGGAGTCAACACAGATGGTGAGTGGCGATGCTGCCATCATCAGCCTCACCATCCCGCTGCTTGGCCTGTTGAAAAACTCTCTGGTCAGCATGAAGTCGGAAGCATGTATGTGTAGAAGAAGAGGAGTTGGAGGAGGAGGAGGAAATGGAGAGTCAGGCCAGTGAGGGGAGTGAATTCTTGCGCATTGGGACTCTGGCGCATATGGCAGATTTCATGCTAAGCTGCCTATCCTGTGACCCTCGCGTTCAAAGAATTTATTCCAGCACCGATTACTGGGTATTCACTCTCCTTGACCCACGGTATAAGCAAAATCTTTCCACTCTCATCCCTGTAGAGGAAAGGAGTGTGAGAATGCATGAATACCAGCAGGCCCTGGTGCACAAGCTGAAACAGGATTTCCCTTCTGACAGCGCTAGCGGCAGAGGGCGTACTTCTGCGGGACAAGTAGCGAGGGAGAGTAGGCGAGCAGGCAGCTTGTCCAGCACTGGCAGGGGTACGCTTTACAAGGACTTTGCCAGTTTTATGTCACCTGTCCCCAGTCTCGGCAGAGTAGGGCTGATCTTTACAGAAAGATGGTGAGGGAGTACGTAGCTGACCATACCATTGTCCTAAATGATCACACAGCTCCCTACAACTACTGGGTTTCAAAGCTGTATGCCTTGGAGGTTCTTGCCTGCCCTGCTGCTAGCGTGTTGTCAGAGCGGGTTTTCAGTGCAGCTGGTGGCATCATCACTGATAAGCGTACACACCTGTCGACTGCCAGCTCTGACAGGTTGACACTTATCAAGATGAATCAAGCCTGGATTTCTCATGATTTCCATTCTCCACCAGGCGAAAGCAGCACAACCTGAATAATTCTCATGTATGCACTCCTCCTCCTCATTCTCCTCCTCTTTGTACACTAAAGCAGAGGCAACTGGCTATTTTTTGCGAGGGCCAACTGGCTCTAGCTGTAGTACTATATCTATTTAATTTTTCTGGAGGGCCACCTACCCGCTCTTCTGTTTTAAACAATTTTTGGGAGTGCCACATACAGGTACTCTATGTATTTAATTTTTCTGGAGGGCCACCTATCCGCTCCTCTGTTTTGAAAACTTTTTTGGACTGCCACATACAGGTACTCTATCTATTTAATTTTTCTGTAGGGCCAATTACCCACTCCTCTGTTTTGAAAACCTTTTTGGACTGCCACATACAGGCACTATCCAAATTTAATTGTCTCCATAGCAGCCTCCACCCGTCGTCTTTATAGCAGCCTCCACACATCGTCTTTATGGCTGCCTCCACACGTTGTCGCCATTGCTACCTCCACACGTCGTCTCCATAGCTGAATCCAAAAGTTGTCAACATAGCTACCTCCATACATCGTCCCCTTAGCAAACGAGCTGTGTCAGGCAAAATTTTGGGTTGTTTTAACAGCTTCCACATCAAACTTGTTAACTTTGTCGCCATCCTGCTGTGTTATCCACAAAATATACCACCAAATTTTTATCAATGACCGATATTATTTCAGCGCTACTTGCGCATCTGTTTACCTTCCTCTCCCCGCCATAACCAGGCCAATTACTTATAAGAACAGTACTAGACTCGATATTACACAAAAGGTTCTTAGAAATGCTGCTTTGAAAATGATAATTTTTTCAAAGTAAACGCTTCTGGCCCCCAGGCCCATTTTGGGTGGGGAGGAGCCGAGAGACAGTGGCTTGGACAGGCGAAAACTCGCCTGGCAGCGGACCGCCAGCTCCATCCCAAGATTAGGCAGCCTCAGAGGCATCCATGCATACTGCCCCTGCTGTTTCCTGTCCATTTCGCCTCCACGATCCTCCACAGCGTCCACCAATGTCTCCATGCGCAACTTTCAACTCTCTTTACCCCAGACACTGGAGCGCGAGAGGATATACAGCACATCATCCCCTTATCAAACGAGATGTGTCAGGCAGAATTACTGGATCTTACTGTCAGGATTCGGGATGCGTGGATCCCCTGGACCACAGCGGTAGGTGATACTAGCCGACACCTGGGACCGGAGTCTAAGTGGCACCTGGTCTTCAACAGAGCCTGCCGCAAAGCGGGATGGACTTGCTGCGGCAGGGTACCGTCAGGTCGTTCCACAGGTGCGACTAGCCCGTGGTGGCAGCCGAAGTTGAGGTACCTTAACAGGAGATCGTCTCGCGGTCAGGTCAGATGCAACATCAAGTCCAATTCGGGGTCAGAAGCGGGAGGTCCAGGCAGATGGGAACGGGAACACAGGCACACAGGAATGTAGGACACAGGAACTCAGGAGCAGGAACACACAGGAACGCAGGAGACACAGGAACGCAGGAGTATTGCTGTGGAACTTTTTCTAAGGCTGTGAGGTACAAAGATCAGGCAGGGGACACAGGAAGGGGCTGGAATTTAAGCAAAATGGCTGTCCGGACAGCGCCAATTAGCCCTTTAAATTTCTTGAAGCTACTGCGTGCACGCCCTAGGAGGCGGGGATGTGCGCGCTGCGCTGACGGAGTCATCACTGGAACGTGGCAAGGTGAGTGGATTGCCGGGGACCTAGAGCAGTGGAAATGGGGCACGGGTAACTTTGAGTTATAGGTCTCAAAGTGGTATTTTTTATGCAGCAAAACATTATGAACACTGTATAAACATTGCATTCATTGTAAGATTCAAGAAATTATGATGGAATCAATGTTCATAAATAATATCCCCCTAAAAACGATTAATATTGTTATTAAACCATGGCAAAATGTTACCCTCTACTCAAACACACTTATATACCGGTGTATAATATTCCATGATTGGATAATGGAGTTTGTTTCCTTTCCCTGCTTGTCCGGTTAAGAAACAGGACTGGCATATATCCACACCAAACTGTTTTAAGCTGCGATATCTGAAAAAAAACAGAGATAACGAAGTTAGTAAAAAGAAAATATAGAAATATGCATCTTACTACATAGCAGCCATTATTTAACCCTTTCAATATCAAGGGTCATTGGTACCTGAATGTCCAGGTAATAACTTGACTTGATATAGTTTTTTTTATCACCATTCCCCAGGTTCACCTCCACTACGAGACTGCATGTACTTTGCAAACTCCATATTCAGCTGACATATTCAGGAGTGGGGCACATTTAAACAAGCTATAACTCCTGACCTTGGTGCAAAGTTCAAGCACATTTTTAATCCCTTAATAACTTGGCCATTTTGTACCTTCCTGACACGGCCCTTTTTTTTAAAAATCTGTGGTAATAAGTTTGGAACAAGTAATGCAATACATCAGCCATCTTGTCCCATCATTTTCCCTGTCTATACAGGCAGTCCCCGGGTTACATACAAGACAGGTTCTGTAGGTTTGTTCTTAAGTTGAGTTTGTATGCAAGTCGGAACCGTATACTTTATTATTGTAACCCCAGTCAAAAATTTTTTGGTCTCTGTGACAATTGGATTTTAAAAATGTTGGATAGTCATAAGAACCGGGATAAACAATAAATCTTAATTTATTGTTTGACTGTATTGGACCTCTTCTATAGGTTTGTTTTATTCACATTTGTCACATATATTTATACAGTGATCTAACCCTATGACGACATCGCCCTTATGCCATGGTTGAAAATATTGGATTCTGCTCCTCATCTGAGTCCGGGACGAAACCCCCTCCATTACTAACCTGGCTGTACTCTGTCCGGGAGAAGACGACCTCTCTTTTAAAATTTGGACTGTCACATGTTTTGATCCTATGTATCTTACGCACTGACCTCAGTTATCCACTATAGATTATAGGTCACCAAAAAATGCTTGCCTCTTGCTTGTTTCTCCGACTAGCCGAGTTGACCATCTCGTCCGGCCAGTCTTGTCCGATCTCCATATCTGTCTCCATATCTGTTGCGTTTTAACTTGTTTTAGTAATGACTTTACATGATGCTCATAATTTAGCTATTATATATATATAGATGTTTTCTCAAATTGATTATACATCAGTTCTATTTATCCTATTCAATTATGTCTTTCTATATGTGATATTATACTATGGTCTGACCCACCTCCAGCCCGCCCCTGTCTATGTGCCTACCTCCCCTATTCCACTTTATATTCTCTATGCCATTGCCTCTAGTAACCGTCAGGCCTTCTTTATATTACCATGCCCTTCTCTTCTATTTTAGTATTCACTTTTTTGCACTTTGATCCTTAGGAGCCTGCTACAATAGTATCTTGCGCAGCGAGTGGGACGCATAAAATAAGGTATATCTCTGTACCTCACACTTTTTAATATTTTCCTTAGATTGGAGTGGATCCTACTTTGCTCATCCAATCCACCATTTTTAATCGCTGTTCACAATTGTTGACTTTTATAGTATCATAGTAATACTTATTTTGTCTTTTTAATGCACAGTTTATGTTCACATAATACTTTATAATATTCTCTATTATGATCTCTATAAAGAAACCTTTTTCACAATATTTATATTGTCTTCACTTTGTATATATACTTACCTTCTTGTATTTTGGTCCACTTATTATTATTTTTGCGCCGAAGACTAATCTATTCCTGTAAGTCGGCACTTCTTACTCTTTGTGCCACGATTGATGCTGCGGGGGCTACGCACCCTTTTGTATATATTTTTGCACCAGGGCATGGTTACATCAAATGCTTATATAAACCAGTAGTTATGCATTTGTACCCTATACTTTATACCTATAGTTTGACTTATAGTTGATATCCGTCATTGCGTTTATACCTTGGCATACTTGCCAATTACCGATGCGCCGAAAAATAATTTCCACTTTGTAAGTTGATGTCTTTTGTCCCCTATGCCGCGTCTGATGTTATAGGGGCTATTTACCCCTTTGTACATATTCCTCTATTTAGGCATGGACACACCTGGCACCTGTATTAGTATGCGCTTCGATGTCGTACATCGGATACTTATAATCTGGTTCACAATGTATACCCGCATTTACTTTTTGGCGCATGCGCTGCTAATATTTCATTGTCTTCGGTGCTCTCTATTTTAGAACAAATACTTGGCATCGCGATTGCGCGTCCCGCGACTTCCGGTAGTTGGAACGCGACTTCTGGTAGCTGGAACGCACGCCGACAGCTGACCCGGGAGATATACAGGATCACGGGGGGGTTGGACCTGGAGGTGGGTCTCTCCTATATATACTAGATCTGTGTATTACTCACACTTACCCCTGAGGAAGCCTGCTTGGACGGGCGATACGCGTGGGGAATCCTTTCTCCAGCTCCTTCCCAGTTTACACCATGCACTTTAGGTAATTATTCCTTTTGCTTTTTTATGGTCAAACTACTTAAATCCTTATTGTATCCCATACCCTGCTTTCTGAATATGGTAGTACCTAATTGTTGGAGGTTTTGAGCCATACCAGGTATTACATCCTGGAATATATACCATATTTGTCTACTTTTCTGTATTGAGCTCAGGGATGGTTGCTGGACTTTAGCACATGTAGTGCTTTTTAATTGTTTTTATGTATATTTTCTTTGACTTAATAAACTTTCATAATGCTTGCATACATCCTGTCTTGCTTTTGTGCTTTACAATAAATCTTAATTACAGGCACCATTGATAACTGTTAAAGGTGTTTATTGTAGCCTAGGACTAAAGTACAGTAAATTACCAAAATCCAGAGGTCGGTTTGTAACTAGGGATCGTATGTAAGTCAGGTGTTCTTAAGTAGGGGACCGCCTGTACTAAACTGATGCTGCTGAAGAGTCTCTATCATTTTAGCTGCAATAGGCTGGTCTGAACTGACCCCGGGATCACTAGGTGACAGTCATCTCCATAGTACCTCAACACCACTTAAGTGTAGGCACGTGTGCCAGATTGATCAGGGAGGTGGCATTATGCTGCATAGTACAGCACAGATCATCACCCCACCCTCCTTCACATGGCCATAGCATCTGAAAACAGTTGAATTGCTGTACGCTGATCGGTACAGTGCAGGACGTGATAGCATCCCCCGCTGTACAGTACTATTATGTCTTGCATCAGCAAGGGGATTAAAAGTAGAATGTCACTTTAAGGATGGTTTATAGGTGCCACAGACATGGAGATATTCACAATTAAAGTTCGGAGCAGCAGTTGTATTTGAAAATTGCACTACAGACTATAACATCATAGTGCATATCTTTGATTCTGTAGTATGAAGAAACAGAATCCTGGCATGCTTTTAAAAGGGAGATTCGCCTCTTTAAAATAACTCAAAACTGTGTTTCTAGGTTCCACTTTTCAGAAGATATAGCCATTTGAAATGTGCCTTGTGCCATAACATCTATACATGTGCTATCTGTAAGGGGTATATGTAATAGATATAGATAAAGGCCTGGATATAGGCTGTATATAGCTGTATGGTAGTCGTTAAGGTGTTTAAAGGCTTTGTTAATAAATTTATCACCTTTCTTAGGATAGGTGAATAATTTAAGATCACCAGGGTTCTGACCCTGTTGAAGTCACATCATGTTCTGGGGAGCATTACTTTCATGTCACATACCAGTGACAGTGACATTTTCAATACAGTGCACCTAAAGGGGTGTTCCCGCAAGTCCCACATAATTGTGGTGCACACCCATTAACCTGAGTGCACCAAAAAAAAACCTTGAGCACTCACTTTATGGACTTTGGGCACACGCAGGGTGCACCACATTATTGAAGACCGTGCACCAGTCTGCATTAATCTGTTGCATTTTGCATGCTAGAGGCTATTGTCTTTAGGAATGACAGTACACATAGTAATAGCTGGTAACATGGGGTGTTATCTAGGAGATCAAAACTAATGACTGTGCATTTAGGTAGGCTGACATGTAATTGTGTACATCATATTACAGTAGCAACCTCCTACTGAAGACATCCATAAACATTTTTTTGCTGAAAGTTTAAAACATAACATATTCAAAACATATCATACCAAGTATCTATGTTATTTAATAAAATGTGTACAATAGAATTTATAAAATATTTTACAATCATTGTATACTGTATCTTGCCTGACATAAAAAAACAATACATGTCACATGCAGCTAGGGCTGATTTTGACTTTGTATACTAACCTAAATCCTTTTATTGGACACTGTTTACAGATGGAACACTTAGTCTGGTGCTTGACAGTTTCAGCTAATGTCACTCGATGCAAAACTGGAAGCCATACTAAGGACTGTGGTTCCAGGCTTCCCCATTCAAGAAACTGTGACAACTCCAAATATGATGTCCCATTTCCCTATTAAAAAAAATATGCAGCAGTCATTTTGAAAACATAACACCAAAAAAATATTGAAATTATCCAATGAATATAATTAAGTTAAAAATATTACACTAAACCTAATATAGGAAAATTCAAAGCTTTTTATTCTACAGCGATGAAATTACATAGTCTTTGTAATAATATTTCCCAATCTGGTTTTATAATTAACATTATTGGTTCCACTCACTTTTCAAGGTTGGTTACAGTATACCTGGGTCTGTGCCACCAAACTGCATCAAGTCACAGGAACGTTGGTGTCAACATTATCTCTCAACTCTGCAAGATCTTCCTCCCTCCCCCTCCCTCAAGCAGACATAAGCTGACAAAGATTTGCTTGAAGCATGTGGTCAGCTAACGGCTACATCAGGGAGGAGGGAGGAAAGCTCTAGCAGAGAAGAGATGATAATGATGACACCAGGGACACCCCCACGACTCGTTGCAGTTAACAATTAGAAAATTGGGATTAGGTATTAAAAAGGTTATGGGAACCTGCCATTAGGAGAATATGTGTGATGACTAATTCCATTTAATAAAATACAAGGGATCACAAATGCTATATTAAGCCAGAACAAACAGACTAATAATTATGTCAGTCATTCTATAAACCAGTTCCTTACATTGTGCTGAAGAGATGCAAACAAAACAGCGCAGTTGGAAAAAGTTCCAATAGTTGGGCTATTGTCCCACATCCTATCAAAAGGCTTCCTGCAAGTCGTGCTTGGTGTTAAGTGCGCTGCCTCACAAGGTACATAGGAAACAAAGTTTTCCTTATTCCACCTTGGAAAGCATATTTGCATATTTTTTTCCTATAAATGAAATGGTATTGTAAGATCATCTAAAGAAAAGTGTCACGGGTGCTCCTGCAACCCACCTCCCGGGACGCAGGCACACCTCTCCTCTCCTTGATCTCTTTAACCGTGGAGCTAAGGTCTTCACTAAGTTGGACCTTGAGGGGGCATATAATCTCTTCCGCATCTGTGAAGTGGATGAATGGAAGTCTGCCTTCAACACATGAGATGGGCACTTCGAGTATCTGGTCATGCCCTTTGGACTCTGCAATGCACCTGCTGTCTTTCAATAATTTGTCAACAACATTTTCAGAGACTTGTTATATACCTGTGTCGTGGTCTACTTGGGCGATATCCTGGTGTTCTCTACTAACCTGGAATCCCATCAGGCCCATGTACGACATGTTCTCAGGAGTCTAAGGGCCAACCTCTATGCAAAAATCGAGAAGTGCAAGTTCATTTCTGACAAGGGTCTACAGATGGATCCCTCCAAGTTGTCTCCTGTTCTCCACTGGCCTTGCCCAGTAGTTGGGCTTCGCTAACTACTACTGGCAGTTCATACCACATTTCTCCTCCCTCGTGTCGCCTATTGTGGCATTAACAAAGAAAAATGCTGACCCTAAGCTCTGGCCTCCGGTAGCTGAAGAAGCATTTTCTAAATTGAAGTCCGCCTTTGGCTCTGTTCCTGTTCTCACCCGACCTGATATGATGGAACCTTTACAGGTTGAGGACGATGCTTCCTCTGTAGGAGATGAAGCCAACCTGACCCAGAAAGGGCCCAATGACCAAACACTTACCTGTGGTTTCTTCTCAAAGACTTTTTCTGCTGCAGAGAGGAACTACTCCATAGGTCAGTGATGGCGAACCTTTTGGAGCCTGAGTGCCCAAACTACAACCAAAAGCCGCTTATTTGTTGTAAAGTGCCAGCACAGCCATTTAGGCAGCAATTTGTTTTTCCTCGTTCATTGACAACTTTCAATTGTTTAGCCTCCTAAAGACACCAACGCAGTTGAAAGGAGAAGGGCAAATGTGTCTATCATTGTAGGAAGATTCTGTAGGAAGATTTCTTTGAGTCCTGTCTAGTGAACTTCATGCTGGGGTGATGGCCTGGGTGCCCAGAGAGAGGGCTCCGAGTGCCGCCTCTAGCCCCAGTGCCATAGGTTTGCCACCACTGCCATAGGTGATCGGGAGCTTCTGGTCATAAAACACAAGATCAAAAGAATCTCCTATACCTCCAGACCGCCCAGCGTTTCAATCCTCAACAGGCACATTGGTCCCTCTTCTTCTGCCGTTTCAATTTTATGATACACTTCCGTCCAGCAGAGAAGAATGTTAAGGCTGATGCTCTCTCTCGTGCCTCTGATGTCATTGGGGGAGAACCGGCTCCTCATTTTATTATTCCTCCAGAATGACTGGTTGTTTCTGCTCCTGTGGATCTGCGAGTCCTTGCGCTTCCTGCGCCTGTAACAAGTCGTCAGGTCTCAAGCCAGCACGACCGCTCCTGCCGTTGCGGATACCCAGTTGCCCGTGGACTCACATAGCCATGGACTTTGTTACAGATCTCCCATCTTCTCCGGGTAATACAGTCATCTGGGTGGTAACAGATCACAGGAATTTGGTTCGGGCAGTTGCAATTTGGGCAATTTGGTTCTCCAAAATGTCCCACTTTGTGCCTCTGCCTGTTCTGCCTCATCTCCTCATCTTGCCAGTCTTTCTCCATATCTTCCGCTGCATGGTCTTCCACTATCCATTGTCTCAGACAACGGGGTCCAGTTTCTTTCCATGTTATGGCATTCCCTCTGCAATCAACTGCAGGTGAAGCTGGACTTCTCCTCCGCATATCATCCTCAGTCTAACAGGCAGGTCGAGAGAGTTAACCAGACTCTTGGCTGCTATCTGCGACACCTTGTCTCGGCTCAACAGGACGATTCATCCTTCCTCTTACCTTGGGCGGAATTTTTTATAATTCTCTTATTCTCTAATTCTCTTATAAATCTGCTGGTGCTGCTCCCTTCTTCATTGCCTACGGACGACTTCCACGCCCTCCTCTCCCTCTTGCAGTTCCTTCTGTTGTTCCTGCTGTAGAAGAACTGGTACAAGATCTTAAGGCCATTTGGGAACAAACTCACCATTCTCTACTTTGGGCAACTGCCCGCACCAAAAAGCAGGTTGACAGGAAATGTAGGCCTCCCCCAGTCTTCTCGCCTCGAGATAAAGTCTCGCTGTCCTCCAGATATGTCCGTTTGAGGATTGAGGGTGCACCCGTGCCTGCTGCCGCGGTCCCCGCTCCCCCAGCCCTCACTTACCTCTCCTGGCTCCGGCCTGCACTCTGGCTCCCAGCGTGTAGGCCGCATGCTTCTTGCCTGCAGTCATACGCTCCCGCCACTAGGGGGGGGGGGGAGCGCAGGGACTTCTCCCAGCCTTAAAGGGCCTCCTTATTGGCTCTTGCATTCCCTGCTCGGCTATATAGCCTGGCGACTCCCAGCATCCCCTGCCGGATCTTCATGTCCTGTTACTAAAGTGAAAGCCCTCCGTGTTCCCGAGCGTTTCCAGATGCCTCTGTGGATTCTGTGATTCCCATGTTCCGTGGTGATTCCTGTGTTCCGTGGTGTTTCCCTGTTCTGTGGTGGTCCTGGTGTCCTGTGGCGGTCCTGGTGTCCAGTGGCGGTCCTGGTGTCCTGTGGCGGTCCGGTAATCCTGCCAGCCATCCGAGGTCCTGCCAGCCATCCGAGGTCCTGTCTGCCATCCGAGGTCCTGCCTGCCATCCATGGTCCCCGTGTCCCTACCTTGGCTGCCACCGCGGGCCTAGTCGCACCTGTGGAGCAACCTGGTGACTACCCGCCGCAGCAAGACCATCCCGCTTTGCGGGGGCTCTGGTGAAGACCAGGACTTCACTCAGACTCCGATCCCGGGTTGCGGCTAAGGTTTTTATCCCCCGCGGTGGTCCAGGGAGTCCACAGACTTTAGTCCTAAGGGACTAATCCCCGACATTGTGACACCCGTCTACAAACTCGGTCCTTGTTTTCTGGGCCCATTCAAGGTACTAAGGTACATCAATCCCGGGTCACAGGCGCATCCGTGTCACTCTCCGCTGCCCCGGTCCCCCACTGGCTCACTTACCTCACTGCGATCCAGCGCTGTCTTAGACGGCACAGCGTGCTTGTACCTGCCTCCTGGGGCGGGCACTCGCTGGCTCCCTGAGATTTAAAGGCCCTGCGCGCCGATAATTGTCGCTGGCCAGCTGCCTTTTTGATTATCCTGATTTCCCATTGTGACCTTGATTTCATTCCTGACTTGACGCATGTGCCGCCGGTGCTGACCTATCGATACAAGACCTTATGCCTGTCCTCGACCACACTTCTGCCTCATGACTTTGTACTATGCCTTGGCCACCACCGCTTTGCGGCGGGCTCTGGTGAAAATAGATGCCACTTAGACTCCACTCCCAGGTGTCAGCTTACATCATCTTCCGGGTGGTCCTGTGGGTCCACTGCCCCTGCTGCCTGACAAAAAGAAATTACATCACCTGACTTTAAGCATAAAACAGGGTTTTACTGTGAGAGATATGCCTTTTCTTGTAAAGCAAATGTTGATGGTGCATTTGGTAAATAAATCCTTAAAGAGAACACGTCAAGCAAATTACCCCCAAAACTAAATATATTTTCATAAACTGTCATTAGAAAGCATTGTCCTATCCCTTCATTGACCCTCTACATGCCTGTAAACTCAAACTATCAGGTACTAAATCTGTATGCAAATGACCTGAGAGAGGTCCAATAAATCATTATCATCTTCACCTGTACAGCTTTTTCATGAGTGGGATGCATAGCCGCATCCCTGTGCTTTACTGGCAGTCTGTGTGTATATTCAACTGTCCTAGGATGAAGCCATGTTATAGCAGAATATGTAAGGCACTTGTGAAGCTGATGTCTGTGTCTCTCATGTGTGTACAGCAGAACATGTCAGGTACTTCTGTAGCTGATGTCTGTGTCTCACACATGTGTATAGCAGAACATGTCACGTACTTGGGTAGCTGATGTCTGTGTCTCACACGTGTGTTGCAGAACACAGCACATCAGCAGATAAAGCTTAAGCACTAGCAAAGCTTTACTATACATTATATACAGACAAGAGCAGGGGCAGGAGAGGGGAGGAGTTACAGGTGTGACATCACTTTCTCTCTCCATGTGCCCAGCCTCATTTACACAATAAAGAAAATATTGTTTCAGAATGATTAATATATGAAATAAGTAGATAAAGGCTTGAATGGAATCCTTTTAAGCTGCTCCAACAGGTAGTGGTGACAGAATTAGTTACAGAGACCTGATGACAGTTGTCCTTTAATGTTTGCACCCATCAGTACAGTGTATGTACATGAGAAGTAGCACTTTTTCTAGCTGGTTTTGAGGTGTTTTATAACTAGGTATTCTCCATTAAGAACATGTTTATTCTCAATGGAGCTAAGAGTATGAAGCAAGAATTGTCCACTAAGAGTTCAGTCACCAGCTATTGCAGATGTAATGCTGACTTTACACATTCCAGCCACTCACCCCACAAGATTATTTTGTTCAACATAGATAATAGGTTAACATGGAAGTTAGCAGATTCTTTGATAATTAACACATTAAAGTGATTAATGGAATAAATAAAGAAAATATTTCGACATCCATAATATTTAGTAGAACTAACATAAAACTGTACATTAATAAAAATAAAGACACATCATCTTTATAGATAACATCAGTAGTTGGTAGGAATGAATAAAATAATAATAGTAAAAATCTAATCTAAAAATGCAGAAGTTTGCCATTTGGTGCCTCTGTAAATCACTTTACAGTGATTTTAGGGAAAATATCTCCATAATATAACCAACTGGAATTTGCTTTAATATTTCCTATTAGAATTACAGTGTCTAAGGCAATGCCCAACCTATTAACATGACTTGCAACATTTATAGATTTATAAAATATATACATTTATATAAGGCCTGAGAAGAAATTCATCCACAAGAACCTATATAGTGTTAAAGGGATATTCCCACAAAGACAAGTTTCTTATATTTACTCAGGATAACAAAATAACACAATTTCTAATTCACTGTTAATTAACAAAAATGCAACATTTCACAGATATAATGCCAGGCTGTCTCTATCAGTCCTGGTGTACACAATTTCAGTTTCCCCTTGACATGACCCTGTAACTTCTGACTCTCATCTTGGATGCGATCATGCAGATGACATTTCTGTCTGTCTCTGCTATGTAGCCAAGCCCCCTGCACGGAGCTCAGAGACACTCACTGATTCACATGCTGCCAGCACATGGTGAGCAGAGAGAGACTGCAAAATACAAACTACAAGGAGATAAGTGATCCAGGAGAAGGGGACAGTAGGCCCATATCTGTGAGATGTAGCAGAGCTCACAGTGTAACAGTGAGCTGTTAGCCTTTGTGTAATCATCTCATGCATCTCATTATCTCTGCTCTGTCTCATCTTTCTCTCTATGTGTCTGTGTGTTAGTACAATGTCAGAAGCCAGATGCAAGTGTATACACATCTTGTACCATGATAATCTAACCACATTGTCAACCCACAAAACTAGATGGGTCATAATTAGAGATGAGCGAACATACTCGTCCGAGCTTGATGCTTGTTCGAGCATTAGCGTACTCGAAACTGCGCGTTGCTCGGACGAATACTTCGCCCGCTCGAGAAAATGGCATCTCCCGCCGTTTTGCTTTTTGGCGGCCAGAAATAGAGCCAATCACTAGCCAAGAGACTCTGCACTCCACCCAGCATGACGTGGTACCCTTACACGTCGATAGCAGTGGTTGGCTGGCCAGATCAGGTGACCCTGGAATAGACTAGCCCCTGCCTGCGCTGCTCGGATCATTCTGTGTCTGGATGCCGCTAGGGAGAGAGCTGCTGCTGGTCAGGGAAAGCGTTAGGGTGTTCTATTAGAATAGTGTTAGGCAGGAGTGATTCTACAAGAACCCAACAGCCCTTCTTAGGGCTACAATAACGTTATACTTTTTTTTTTTTTATTTGCTTGTGGCTGGGCTTGCTGGCACTAGTAGTTCAGCTAGTACCATATTGTGAGGAATTTGCAGGGGGACTTGCTACCGTTGTGTTTAGCTCTTAGTGACACACATATCCACCTCAAACACCAAAGTGGGACAATTTATTAGGGGTTTGAGTAGAATTAGGCAGAGTCTGCTGATTTTTTTTTTTTTTTTTTTAGCTGTATTTCATTTTATAGCTCAAACTCATCTTGCAAAGCAGTGTGCTCTCATTGTAGGCTACAAAATAGCCATAGGAGAACCCCAACGGCTTACTTAGGCCTACAATAGCGTTATATTTTCCTTTTTTTTGTTTGCTTGTGGCTGGGCTTGCTGGCACTAGTAGTGCAGCTAGTACCATACTGTGAGGAATTTGCTGGGAGACCTGCGACCGTTGTGTTTAGCTCTTAGTGACACGCATATCCACCTCAAACACCGAAGTGGGACAAATTATTAGGGGTTTGATTAGAATTAGGCAGAGTCTGCTGATTTATTTTTTTTTTTTACCTTTATTTCATTTTATAGCTCAAACTCATCTTGCAAAGCACAAAATCCAGTTGTGTGCTGTCAGTGTAGGTTAGAAACTAGCCATAGCAATAGGATAGCATCGTTTTGTTAAAAAAAATAAAAACTAAAAAAAAATAAACACAAAAAAATTTTTTTTTCAAGTTTACACTTTAATTTGGAAAATGTTTAACCCGAGGGCTAGGGGTAGAGGACGAGGGCGTGGACGTGGGCGTCCAACTACTGCAGGGATCAGAGGCCGTGGTCCTGGGCGGGGTGAGACACCACCTGCTGATGGGGGAGCAGGGGAACGCTGCAGAGGTGCACTCCCTAGGTTCATCATGTCTCAAGTTACTGGGACTCGTGGTAGAGCACTGTTGAGGCCAGAACAGTGCGAAGAGGTGATGTCGTGGATTGCGGACAATGCTTCTAGCCATTTGTCCACCAGTCAGTCTTCCACGCAGTCCACCCATGTCATCGAAATCGGCACTCCTCCAGCTCCTCCACCTCAGCCTCTTCCCCCCAATCTGCCCCCTCCCACCAAAATTTGGCATTTGAACCGGCATACTCTGAGGAACTGTTTTCTGGACCCTTCCCACAGTCACAAACCACTTGTCCTGCTGCTGCTGAGCTATTTTCCGATGCCCAGGTTTTCCACCAGTCGCAGTCTGTGGGTGATGATGACATTATTCACGTAGTGGAAGAAGTGTGTAAAGAGGTGTCGGACGATGAGGAGACACAGTTGTCAGACAGTGGTGATGTTGTTGTCAGGGCAGGAAGTCCGAGGGGGGAGCAGACTGAGGGATCGGAGGATGATGAGGTGACAGACCCAAGTTGGGTTGATAGGCCGGGTGAACACAGTGCTTCTGAGACAGAGGCGAGCCCTATAGCAGAACAGGTTGGAAGAGGCAGTGGTGGGGCCAGACGGAGAGGCAGGGCCAGAGCTGGTGCATCAGCACCAAATGTTGCCCGTAGTCAAGCTCCCGTGGCGAGGGCTAGATTTTCAGAAGTCTGGAGGTTCTTTAAAGAAACACCGGATGACCGACGGACGGTGGTGTGCAACCTTTGCCAAACCAGGATCAGCAGGGGTTCCACCACTACTAGCTTAACTACCACCAGTATGCGCAGGCATCTGAATGCTAAACACCCCACTCAATGGCACCAAACCCGTTCACCTCCGGCCGGGCACACCACTGCTCCTTCCCCAGACGCTGGAGCGCAAAAGGAGGTATAGCGCAACCCACCCACACGCCCAATCCCTCAACGTCCACATCTCCAAGTTGCTTAGCCTGGAGATGCTGCCCTATAGGCTGGTAGAGACCGAGGCCTTTCGAAACCTCATGGCGGCGGCCGCCCCTCGGTATTCGGTCCCCAGCCGCCACTACTTTTCCCGATGTGCCATCCCAGCCCTGCACAAGCACGTGTCAGAGAACATCCTCCGTGCCCTGACCAACGCCGTTTCTGACAAGGTCCACCTGATCACGGACACGTGGACGAGTGCTGCCGGGCAGGGCCACTATATATCACTGACGGCACATTGGGTTAACTTGGTGGAGGCTGGGACCGAGTCTGACCCTGGGGCTGGTCATATACTGCTGACGCTGAGGATTGCGGGGGCCTACCTCGGTCCAGGTCTCAAAGGCCTACTATGCCTCCTCCTCCTCCCACCCCTCCTCCACCTCCTCCTCTGAATTACCATCCGTGGGCATGGCGCCATCAGTCGGTAGCTCTAGGCACAGCAGCAGTGCCATCGCTAAGCGACAGCAGGCGGTGCTCAAACTGCTGAGCCTAGGCGATAAAAGGCACACCGCCCAAGAGTTATTACAGGGCATCACGGCGCAGACTGATCTGTGGCTGGCACCACTGAACCTGAAGCCAGGCATGGTTGTGTGTGACAACGGCCGTAACCTGGTGGCAGCTCTGCAACTCGGCAGACTGACACATGTGCCATGCCTGGCCCATGTGTTAAATCTCATAGTTCAGCGTTTCCTCAAGACATACCCCAATCTGTCTGATTTGCTCACGAAGGTGCGCCGCATCTGTGCGCATTTCAGGAAGTCCAGCACAGATGCTGCCACTCTCAGTGCAGCGCAGCGCCGCCTCCAACTGCCCGCTCACCGACTGTTGTGCGACGTGCCCACGAGGTGGAATTCAACACTAACCATGTTATCCAGAGTTTACCAGCAGCGCAGAGCGATTGTAGACTGCCAGATGTCAACTTCCACCAGAACTGGTAGTCAGGTCAGTCAGCTTCCTCAAGTCTACAATGAGGAGTGGACGTGGATGTCTGATATCTGTCAGGTGCTGAGTAACTTTGAGGAGTCAACACAGATGGTCAGTGGTGATGCCGCCATCATCAGCCACACCATCCCGCTGCTTGGCCTGTTGAAAAACTCTCTGGTCAGCATGAAGTCGGAAGCTTTGCGCTCGTCACAAGAGACGGGGGAAGAAGATTCCCTTGTTGATAGCCAAAGCACCCCCTTAGGTCTGTTTCTCAGCGCATATCGGAGGAGGTGGAGGTGGAGGAGGATGAGGAGGAAGAGGAGGAGAATGTTGGCGAGACAGAAGAGGGGACCATTGTTCAGTCCTTCACTGTTCAGCGTGTATGGGCAGAAGAAGAGGAGTTGGAGGAGGAGGAAATGGACAGTCAGGCCAGTGAGGGGAGTGAATTCTTGCGCGTTGGGACTCTGGCGCATATGGCAGATTTCATGCTAAGCTGCCTATCCCGTGACCCTCGCGTTCAAAGAATTTATTCCAGCACCGATTACTGGGTATTCACTCTCCTGGACCCACAGTACAAGCAAAATCTTTACACTCTCATCCCTGGAGAGGAAAGGAGTGTGAGAATGCATGAATACCACCAGGCCCTGGTGCACAAGCTGAAACAGTATTTCCCTTCTGACAGCGCTAGCAGCAGAGGGCGTACTTCTGCGGGACAAGTAGCGAGGGAGAGTAGGCGACCAGGCAGCTTGTCCAGCACTGGCAGGGGTACGCTTTACAAGGCCTTTGCCAGTTTTATGTCACTCCAGCAAGACACTGTCACCTGTCCCCAGTCTCGGCAGAGTAGGGCTGATCTTTACAGAAAGATGGTGAGGGAGTATGTAGCTGACCATACCATCGTCCTAAATGATCACACAGCTCCCTACAACTACTGGGTTTCAAAGCTGGACATGTGGTACGAACTGGCGCTGTACGCCTTGGAGGTTCTTGCCTGCCCTACTGCTAGCGTGTTGTCCGAGCGGGTTTTCAGTGCAGCTGGTGGCATCATCACCGATAAGCGTACACGCCTGTCGACTGACAGCGCTGACAGGCTGACGCTTATCAAGATGAATAAAGCCTGGATTTCTCCGCATTTCCATTCTCCACCAGGTGAAAGAAGCTGAACCAGAATAATGTATGCACTCCTCCTCCTCATTGTCCTCCTTCTCCTCCTCTTTGTACACTAAAGCAGAGGAAACTGGCTATTTTTTTGCCAGGGCCAACTGGCTCTGGCTATAGTACTCTATGTATTTAATTTTTCTGGAGGGCCAACTACCCTGTCCTCTGTTTTAAACAATTTTTGGGAGTGCCACATACAGGCACTCAATCTATGTAATTTTTCTGGAGGACCAGCTACCTGCTCCTCTGGTTTGAAAACTTTTTTGGACTGCCACATACAGGCACTCAATTTATTTAATCTTTTTGGAGGACCAGCTACCTGCTCCTCTGGTTTGAAAACTTTTTTGGACTGCCACATACAGGCACTATCCAAATTAAATTGTCTCCATAGCAGCCTCCACACGTCGTCTTTTTAGCTGCCTTCACACGTTGTCTCCATTGCTACCTCCACACGTCATCGCCATAGCTGCCTCCAAAAGTAGTCCATATAGCTGCCTCCATACATGGTCCCCTTATCAAACGAGCTGTGTCAGGGAGAATTTTGGATTGTTTTCATGGCTTCCATGTTAACTTTGTCGCCACCCTGCTGTGTAATCCACAAAATATACTGGCAAACTTTTATCATTTACCAATATTATTTCAGCGCTTCTTGCGCATCTGTTTACATTCCCCTCACCCGCCATATCCTAAACTTATAAGAACGCTACTACACTTGATCTTATACAAAAGGTTCTTAGAAGTGCTGTTTGGGGAGTAGCCTAGAGACACGGGCTTGGATTGGCGAAAGCTCGCCTGGCAGCGGAGCGCCAGCTCCATCCCAAGATCCAACTAACATAGTTTTAACTGCAGCACCTTTAATCTACTACTAGTTCACTGCCTCCATACATGGTCCCCTTATCAAACGAGCTGTGTCAGGCAGAATTTTGGGTTGTTTTCATGGCTTCCTCATCAAACTTGTTAACTTTGTCGCCACCCTGCTGTGTAATCCACAAAATATACTGGCAAACTTTTATCATTTACCGATATTATTTGAGCGCTTCTTGCTCACCTCCTTTGGTTCCTCTCTGCCACCCATTGGTTTTAAGCCTGAGTCCATTTGGGGTATGTTGCCAAGACACTCTCTAGCCTGCCGCTGCTGCCGCTGCCTCTGCATAGTCCCCTATAGTGTCAGGGTCAATTATTGGATGTTTTAGATGCTATCTAGCCTCATTCGGTCACTCTGTCATGGCCATGCTGTTGCCCATAATTTTGGCATAATGGTGCGATTAAGCAGCCTCAGAGGCATCCATGCATGCTGCCCCTGCTGTTTCCTGTCCATTTCCGTGGTGTTTCCATCCTTTTCTGAGGTTCCCAGGTGCTTGGCCAAGCTTCCCTGTGCAGATCCTTGGTCCCCTTGAAAAATGCTCGAGTCTCCCATTGACTTCAATGGGGCTCGTTATTCGAGACGAGCACTTGAGCATCGGGAAAAGTTTGTCTCGAATAACGAGTACCCGAGCATTTTAGTGCTCGCTCATCTCTAGTCATAATGTGTCTGCTTAGAGAGGCCCCAACCACACCCTGGGATTTTGTACTGAGCATCTGAGGGAAATATAGGAGCTAAAACAGCAATAAAACTGAGAAACACTGTAAAGTAAGGGGTTAAAATGATCTTTAGTGTGTTAACATCGCTAGGGGACTGAAATGTGAGAATTTTCTTTTGTGGGAAAACCCCTTTAACTGTGCAGGTACAGATGGACTACGCTCTAGTTTAGTCCTAGAATAGAAAACACAATAGTTTTTCTTTATTAAATTTACAATTACAAATTATTCAATCATTAAAACATTTGAGGATGCACTTACAAATCGAAAGCAGCTCCTGACACTTGGTTCCACATTACTTCCTCCAAATGCTGCAACCTCTCCTAGTTGGCGTGGTATTTGAATGGCTTCTTGTAGTAGAAGGCCAAGCTGGCGCTGATCACAGGTACCCTCAGGTCCTGCTACTTGTGAAAATAAATCTGAGGAAATATTGATATTTCAGACAGAGCAAGGCTTTTGGGTTACTATTAAATCAGGGCATATCTGTTGGGTTTTAAAGACTTCAGAAAATACAAATTTACAAAAAATGTTCTCATATTTGTTCTGCAGAGAGAGCAAGCTTAAAAAGAAAACATGAAATCAAGTAACCTGATGGTTGTCAAGTGTGGTGTGGCTCCAGTTCCCTTTATGTAAAATGTTGAAGAGCATTTATTATGGAGTCTCATTTTGCACTTTGCATGCATATTGCTGCTGTCCATAGGTCTATGTGCTGCCAGAAGTGACTGTTGACACAGTGATGACAGCTTTTGACAGCCGATCCTGGCAGAAGGAGGGAGCTTACTGCCTTCAGTAAAATGCCACCCAGCTTTCACTCTATTGTGTTTTCCATCTTTATATGCCACATGCATAAATGATACTAAACATGGCAGCACAATAAAGATAAAATAAATAATAATAAAAAGGCACATTAAAAAATGAATCTAAAATAAAAATCCAAAAAATAATCTTATGAATCGTAAATAATCAGTTTGCATTTTATTGCATAAAAAAGTATATGATACAAAAAATTGCTTGTAGAGTAACTGAAATTTGTTTGCAATTACAAAGGTCAGATGTTTCCTGTAGCTCTTGACCAAGTTTCCACACTCGTCCATACAGAACTTCTCCAGATCTTTCAGGTTTTGGGGCTGTCACTGGCCAACATTGAGTTTCAGTTCTTTCCAAAGATTTTCAATTGGGTTCAGTTCTGGTGACTGGCTATTGTCTTGAGCCACCTCTTAGTTGCCATGGGTGTGCTTAAGGTTGAGTAATTGTTATACTGGAAATCCCAGCCATGGCCCATATTAAAGGATCTTTCTGAGGGAAAAAGGTTGTCGGCCAAATCTTTGCTATACATGGTCCCATCCGACCTCACTTACAGAGGACCTGACACCCTAAAAATGCTCTAGTAGCTGCTGACTAAAGTGGCAGCCCCTAGCTCCTAGTAATAGCAGTTCAGATGAAGCTGAACGACCTGCCACTTTGCTGGAGATACTGAGGCAGTTGGTCATCGAGCCCCCACATCTAGCATCACCCCCATTGAAGAACTCTCCAGCTGTGAGTGCAATAAATGCTCTGTGAGGGAGATTTATCAGAAGTATTTGAGATAAAACTGTTCTAGTTACCCTTGGAAACCAAAAGAGTTTAGTTTTATTTTATAAACAGCTGTGGGAAAATTAAAGCTGAGCTCTGGTTCTAGAACAGTTCTGCTCTTAGACACTTCTGATAAATCTTCCCCTGTGAGTATAACATATTAATACAATTCATGGGCGCTGTGAAAATATTTTAGGATGTATCACTAAGTAAAGAGAGACCATGAGGGAGATTTATCATTGGTTTTGCTGGGCACTTTTGCCATAAAAAAGAAGCAAAACAGTTGTATAGAGGGTGTTTTTGTGACTTTTCATTACTAAAAAGTCACAAAGGACTATTTCCGCTATTACACTATACTGCCATAAATATAGAAGTACTGTGCGACTTTTTTTTTTTTTTTTAAGTTGCAAAAGTCACATAGAGGCTCCAGTCCCCTGCTGGTGTATGCTCTGCAACTATACAGTTATAAAAGTTATACAAGACCTCCATATACATTCACACTTGGGAGTAGGGGTCCTACTCCTATATTGTGTGGTCCTACTGGAATCAAGTATTTTAAACTATTGTAAACAATTCTTTAGAAGCATCTTGTGACTATAAATATACATTTTTGCATTGATGTATATACACTCTGACAAAACTGGTCACTATGAGAGATATATAACAGGTCCCATTTTTACAACTGGTCATAATCATCAAATCTATATCTGATGCTATAGGCCTAAATATTTATTGCCAATGTATAGTATATATTATATTTGGGCATTGTGCTTTGCTATTTCCAGCATCTATAGTGTCTATAGACACTAAATGGAATGGCAAAGCGCATGCTCAACCTGACTGTCTATTACTAATGAGCAAACTCTTGTGATCAGTGATTGTCAGATACAAACTGGTCAGTATGTTTTTCCTTATCCTGTGGATAGGATATGATATTTAACCCCTTCACGCTCCGTGGCGGATATATCCGCCACGGAGCGCAGTGACTTAGCGCTCAGTGGCGATATATATGCCACGGCGCTTATGCCGGCTCGGCTCTGGTCCAGAGCCGAACCGGCATCGGGAAACACGGGGTGCCGGCTGTAACTAATAGCCGGCACCCCAGTGTAACACCCGCGGTCGGAGTCGGCTCCGATTGCGGGTGTGTAACCCGTTAAATGCCGCGGTCAGCACGACCGCGGCATCTAACATGTCTCTGGGGTGTCTTTCCCCCACGATCGGCCCCCCCGAACCGTTTTCGGGGGGCACCGATCGCTGCTATGGAAGTGCTGGGGTCCGATCTGGTCCCCAGCACTGCCTGCAGGCACTGCCAGTAAGATGGCGTCTGTGACGTCATCTTACTGGCATAGTGCCAGCCTATGCAAGTGCATAGGCTAACACTGATAATACTCTGCAATACATGATTATTGCAGAGTATTATCATGAACAAGCAGTCAGATGATTGCTTGGTCATTTCCCATGGTGGAAAAGTGAAAAAGTAAAAAAAAAAATGTTATTCAATAAAAAATAAAGTAATAAATCAATAAAAATGCCCATAAGCCCCATAACATATAAAGAGACATATAACCCCAAAAAAGTCTAAATCATAACAAAAACCCCACATATATAGTATCACCGCGTCCGTAACAACCCGTAGAATACAAGTAAATCATTATTAAACCCCCACGATAAACGCCGTAAAAAAACTGCTATAAACCTTCCAAAAATTATGATTTTTAGCTATTCAATCCCACAAAAAATGCTATAAAATGTGATCAAAAAACCATGTGTACTCCGACATGATACTGGTGCAAAGTACAACATGTCCCGCAAAAAATAAGCCATCAACCAGCTCCGTAGCCAAAAAAGTAACAATGTTATGCCACTTGGAAGACGGCAATACATAAATGATAGATTTTTCCCCACATTAGGGTTTTGTTTGACAAATTTAGTAAAACGTAAGAAAATATATTCAAGTCTGGTATCCCCGTAATCGTATCGACCCATAGAATAAAGATAACAGGATTATTAGGCTATACGGTGAACACCAAAAAAAAAAAGAGTAAAAAATCCAGTACAGAATTGATGCTTTTCTACTCCTGCCCTCAAAAAAAGTTCCTAAATTTTCAACAATAGGTGATACCAACCCCAAAATGGTAACAATGGAAAAAGCATCTCATCCCGCAAAAAAAATGGCATCACATGGCCCAAATAACGAAAAAGCAAAAATTTTATAGCCTTCAAAATGGGCCAATGAGAAAACTAAAATCCTGGCAGCTGCAGGGCGCTCCTTCTCTTCTGTGCCTCGCTGTGCCCCCATAACACAAGTAATGGCCACATGTGGGGGGGTCTTTGTACTCAGGAGAAATTGCAGAACAAATTGTATGGTGGGTTTTCTCTTTTTATATTTTGGAAATGTGTAAATTTTAGTGCTAAATGAACGTATAAGGGAACAATTTGACCATTCTAAATTTCACCTCCATTTTGATTCAATTACTATGAAGATCTCAAGGGTTTAACAATCTTCGTAAAAGCTGTTTCTGATAGCTTGAGGGGTGCAGATTTGAAAATGGGTTGGTTATATAGGGGGTTTTGATGCTAAATATGTAAAATTTCATTCAAAACTGTATTTATCCACAAAATAGTCAATTCTGAAAATCCAGAAAAGCGATATTCTTTTTGTAAGCCGCGTGACATCAAAATAAATTATCCAAACATTTCAGAAATTATGAAAATGTAAAGTAGACAAATGGGAAATGTTATTCAGCAACTTATTTAGGTGGTAAATCTATCTGCCTGAAAACGCAATGATTTTGAATTTCGAAAATGGCAAATTTTTCAAAAAATTTATCATATTTTCTTTTTTTTTGTAAGTAAACGCAAAACTTATCAGCCAAAATTTACCACTAAAATGAAGTACAACATGTGGGGAAAAAACTATCTCAGAATCGTTTTGATAAGTAACAGTGTTCAAAAGTTATAACCATATAAAGCGACGCAGGTCAGAATCCAAAAAATCGGGCTGAGCCTTAAGCTACAAAATGGCTGCGTCCTTAAGGGGTTAAACTGATGACACTCCACAAATAAGATACAATGTGATTTTCAGCTGTTTTGTGTGTCCCACCAGTCCTGATTTTGGTTGATGACATAAGTGCATAAATGAGCTGTGAACTGACCGTAATGGTTTACAGAATTGCAAATGCAGTATTTGATCTATTAGAGAGGACACAAACTAATGACAGTTGGAGGCATCCATAGAAGTGTATGTATTTTTATATATATTATATATATATGTGTGTGTGTGTGTGTGCACAGTGTTTATTGAGTGGTTATTAAGTATTATACTTAATACTCACACTGTAGTTTCCCCTTCACATCACAATCACATAAACAAACAATTCCAGCTTTGAAAGAAAGGGCACGGATTCTTCCAACGCGAGCACTGTGCAAATGGAATGACAAATACTTATCAGATTTTTGGTTATATCAAAACACCATCCTGAAAAGCATAAAATGCAGATGCTTTAAAAGTCATAATACTACTGCATCTAGACAGATTAAGAGTACCCACACACGTAGCTTATTACCTACAAATAATCTGTAGCCATGAAAATCCCACATACACATTGCGGAAAAAAATATGCAGCTGAAATAGGTTTCCTTCCAAAATAAAAGTAAAATGTCAATAGCTTGTGTTGTACGTGAACTTACTCATTACCTGTGTCTTGAAGTTTTCTATCCTTTTCAGTTTACCCTTTCCCTGCACGAGCTGCATCGCCTGGCTGTGCTACTGATATGTAACTAATGTGTGCAGTCATTTTTTCTATCTACTAATTTTTGCATTGGTGTACACACTCTGACAAGAGAAACTGATTACTATAACAGATATATAACAGGTCCCATATTTGCAACTGGTCATAATCATCGATTTTGACTTTTTATTATTATTATTATTATTATTATTATCATCCACTTCTAGACGTGAGACTGCACCTTGCTTACAAAAGAAAGTGGATGGATTGTAACTGCTGCCGGGAAGGGCTTCTGCTCAGTCTGGATGGAGGGATAGGTCATGTGATGCTATCCGTGTGTAGCAAGCAGGAGAGTCTTGTTTCTTTATCTCTTTGGATACAGGTCTCTTCTGGAAAGAATAGTGATCTGTACCTCAAGTAGTGTCATATACTCATCTTCAGCAATCCCCTCCAGTCTCTGCTTTCGGACACTATCTACATAGCAGGGAAGTGCACCTTTATTGCTTACACAGCACAAACAATACACTTCATGTAACTGTTTCACTGCTGATTTCTACTACCTATCATATGCTGAATGCTCCTCCATGTGATGAAAGCTTACCAGGTTATTCACTTTATAGTTCTTTATGTATACAATATGCAGTGCTAAGTGGATCTATTAGTAGGAATCTCACTGAACTTGCTGCAACATAACCTCATGAGATAACATAGAGCATCATGGGACATGAGAGCAGTTTATAAGTGATTCAGCTTTGAGGCAAAGACAGAGGTTAAACTCTGCCCCCTCATCTGCTGCTGAGGAAGATTTATAACTAGTAATTTAGAACAAAAAAACCTATAGCTGTGAGAAGAAAAGGTGAAAAGCATAATATGGCCATGGTTGTGTTTGTTTTGGAAGGGGGAATTACCAATGAAAATTTGGTTAACCTCATTATAAAATAGGAGTTACACTTTAAGTGTCAATTGCAGATTTTGCCCATCATATGGACTACTGGCTACAATATCAGATGAGAAAGTGTGAGATATCGCCACAGGAATGCCATATAGTACCCAATCAATAAAATATTCACATAAAGCTCTGAGGATTATACAGCTGCTGTTAGTATTTAAACGGCACCTGTTATGGCAATTTGGGACACTAAGCCACCCATAGGTCCCAAATCGCCATGTATGACTTTTTAAGCGCATGCACAGCAAAGCCGGGGCACTAGAACCAACTTTACTTGCCGCATCGTGAGAGTTGACGTTGGAGCATAATCTTCAGGTGTGAGTCCAATGTGTCTCATTGAACTCACAGCTAGGTAATTTTAAAAAGTTAGTTTTTTTAAAAAATTTCCATGTACAGCCCTCATACAGGTCAATTTGAGACCCTAATCCAAAAGGTCCATGAGGACCTGTAGTTGGCTTAGGATCCCAAATTGACACGACAGGCCCTCTTTAAAAAAAAAAAAACTTTATACAAAGAATTAAACAAATTTCAATAAGCGTGCTCGGTATTTGGAGAAAATTGGTGACATGTTCAATATTTATTTCACCCACTGAATATAACATTTTGTTGTATTGTTGTAACTATGGCTTACAGCCACTAGACTATATAGAAGCTTGACGTTACATCATTATTCATGCCCTTGAGTAAAATACCAAATGTCATACAATGGCACATTTGAAATATGATAAGCCAATTAAAACTTATAAGCACAGTGGTTGTAGATGTCAAAAGAATATCCCATGTAACATTTAAGCCTAGCTTTTATGTTTCCATACATTATAAACAGCACAGTCAGCTGAAAGCTCATCTGGTATCTTGTGCTGTACAGCTTATGCGAAAGGTATATTCTACCAAATAAAATTTTAAACAAATCATATTTCCATTACATTTTAATAAAAAAACCTTTTCATTTTTAAATAATTCAATGCAGGCCAACCATATACTGTATGTATGCATTTGAAATGTGAACTGTATTTTTGAAAAAACTTATAGAAAAACACAACCTTTTTTAATTACAAAAAAATCTGTTTTTCACTTTACCAAAGGCCCTGTTCACACTATGAATTTTGGGCCATTCCAATGATAAATCTGTTAAGACTGTCAATTTTTACTTTGCACCAGGTGTAACAGCCAGGCACCCTTAGCAGTAATATAAAATATACTAACAGCTTAGTGATATGTGCAGGACAACTGTGCTGTTTTCTCCATGAACTTATTATTTGCTCTAATACTGTAATCACACATATGATTTTTACATTTACACATATAAAGTTATACATAAAAAAAAGTTTGCAAATGCCTACCCATCAAAGATGTTTAGTAACCAGTTGAGGGCTAAGTCCACGCACAATGGCACATTAACTAGAAGTCCACGTTCTTCTTCTAATCGCTCATATAAGGAACTCAAACACCGAATTACATCAAGAATGTCAAGAGAACGATCTGAAGACTGCAAGGTATCACTGCTAAATATCTGTGATAAGAGGGGCAAGGTGACTAGGTCCACTGAAAATTTGGATAGAACAAGGAGAACAAAAGAAGGATAAAGTAACAGTGATAATAGGAAAAAAAGAAGAAATACATAAGTCAAAGTGGAATTTAGGCTTGGTTCACATAAAGTTTTGTGCCATATGTTGTATGGACAGGTCGGAGGGATCCCCATACAGATAGAAATGTCATCTGGGCACCCCTTCTCTCCCTAAATGTGGAGGGAGGAGGCTACTGTAGTGTAGGCTACTATTGTCTCAATTGAGTGTCGCACAACAGAAGGGAGCAGGATAGAAAGATGTAGCTTTCTGCAGCAGATGCAACGTGTACTGGTCAGACAGTCAGGACAACTATGCCTCTGTATGTACATATAAATCGGTATGCTCAGTATTTACATGGGGAGTGTTCTAGACATATACGCTGAGCATATTTAAAAAACAAGACGTGAACCCAGCCTAAATGGTTAAATATAACAAAACAGTGTGGGACAGAGAAATCAAGCACAAATTCATTTAAAAAGCATTGGCCACTAAATGAGACAACTATATAGTCTAATTATTCAGAAATCTCTGTGTCAAAAATCCATTAAAAATCCTATACCCTGCTACAATATTGCATAATGATGAGTCTGTTTTTTGTCACAGCAGGATTCATGTTAAATCTTCAAAAGGTTTTAACTGTAATTGCATGCAAAAAATAAAGACAGGAAGCTGCCTGAAAAATGTAAGTAAAATATGCACTTGTTAATGGACATGGATGTTTAGTTGAATCAAATAAAAGAATAACATTTTAAATAATGGTGCCAGGATCATCTCCGTCTTTATGGGACTTGCAGAATATCAAATTACCCAAATTAACTAGTACTCACATCGTAAAGCCTTTTGAACTCTGCGCAGTTTCATTGCCGTTCGATATGCAGAAAATTTTATATTATTTAAATCTCCTGAAAAAGAAAACAATTTTTTTTACTTTTTTTCTGTTCAAAATCACTTTATTTTTATGAGACTTTACAAAAATCAGTAGTAAAGTTGATATACGAAACTTTGCAATGTAACTAGCATGGTAGAACTTTTCATTTGGAATTCACTATTTTTTTGAACTCCATTGAGAGGGGAGGGGGAGAGTCCGTATATCTACAGAGTGAGAAAGAGTAGGCACAGTTCTCTTCCATTTCCAGGGATACTACTGCTATGCTTCAGTGATATCACTTATTCTACAGCCACTGATTGACCGTAGCTTGTCCCATGACCTTCAACACTTTGGGTCCTGATGGGAGTGTTTTTGAAGTGAGGACAGAAATGAGGCTGGAAGCGAGAAGTAGAGGAGGTAAACTTTATTTTTTTGTAAAGCAATTGAAACAAAAATAAAGTAAACAATCCAGTATCTCACAATCATGCCAAACAAAAGATAATATCACAAGTCATCTAGTCATACTAGTATAAATATAATGATTTGTATATACCTTCAGTATCAATTCCTCACAGTTTTCTAGATCTCTGCTTGTTGTCCTTCTATAGAAAGCTTCTATGTTTACCTCTCCTGGATAGAAATCTGTCCATGGTCTTGTGATGGACATGCAAGTACATGAGCCGTTATTATCACAGAGTAATCAGAGCCGTGTATATAAGCTTTTTGTAGAATGAAGCAGAGATCTAGCAAACCTTGAGAAATTGATACAGTGGGGCATATTTATCAGGACCTTATTGCTAGCTTTTGCGATTATTTTCCCCAATCCGCCACGTTCACGCCAGTGGGGCGTGAAGGGGAGTGAAGGGGGGGCACGGCCGGCCGAGCGGGGGGTACGGCCGGACGGGAGTGGGCCGGCGTGGGGCGTTACTGTCCCCGCGCCTGCGCACTCGCTGCTGCCGGCGACTTTTCATACGTGAAAAGTCGCCGGCTGCGTTTTTTTTTACGCCAGGCCCTGCCTGGCTTAGGATAAGCGCTGCGCTACTGGCAGCCCGATACATCAAGAGGCAGAAGCTTTTAATTATTTATATGTTTGCATTCATTAGTATCAAACTATCAAATGTACTTATAAATGCATACAAAGAATAAATTGGGGCAGGGGTTTAAAAGTGAAGAACAAATTCTTACCAAGCGCCTGGTAGAGCTCTGTCATTTTTGGATGATCCCAGCAAGTTGTTTGTGCCTGATGACTACATGAAAAGAAGAGACAAACAAGATTGTATATTGATATCTAAACTTAAGGAATGAGACATAAAGGGGTTGTCTCTAACAATTTATGGTCCTACCTTAGGACAGGTATTTTTAGGGAAGCTACAGCCAAAAGAAAAGTTTTATAAATCATAAATCATTGCCACATTTATCAAGGGTAAAGATGAGCAGACCCAATGTTCAAGTTCAGGTTCAGCATTCAGGTTGGGCCAGGTGTCCCCCAACTAGCTTTAGCTAGTTGCTAGAAGCAGATTGGCTGTTTGTCCTCCAATCCGGAAATATGTATGGGTCAGGTGGCCCAACCCAAACCTGAACTTGAACATTGGGTCCACTCATCTCTAATCAAGGGTTTTGGACAGTTTTTTGACACTTCTTCAAATAATATGAAGAAAGGGGTTTTATATTATGCCAATGCACCAAAATGTTGGTGAAGCTGTCTGGCATAAACTAAGCTAAATAATAGGAGGTAAAAAGTATGACTAGACAATGTTAAACTGCACAGGAAAGGCGCATTTTCACTGGCATAGGTGGTCAAACACTTGTACTGATAAGCTGATATTCACAAAGAGTTTTCCTGGAAAACTCTTGGGGAGCCAGCTGGGGGTAGTAAAATATCACTTTTTCGCTCTGACTGCTCAGTCCTGCAGCTTTACCCAGAATTGGGAGTGTGGGGTTGACAATCCCAGTGCTGGGTTAGAAGTACTGGCTGTCACATGACTGATGCTGCCAGTCAACATCTGAAGTGAACGAAGAGCCAGTGATATCAATTACCAAAGCAGTCACATCAACACATTTTTTTTTCCCAACTCTTAACTCCCATGGCATTTCCCAGCAAAACATTGATATCAAAGCAGAAAAAGCTTATACTTTTATTGTGGAAATTAAAAGAAACAGCATATTACTGGTAGTAAATATAAGAAGGTTAAATTATAAATATGAAAAAAAAAAATTTAAGTATAAAGCCAACATTTTACTCACTTAATATAATAGGGAACTTTGTTGGGTGATATCGCTCTTTCCCAGGGCACTTGTACGGAAGCTAGAAAATAAAAATGTGCTTAACTCTTATTAGAACAATTTGCCTACTCAGTAAAAAAAACTGTATTGATACACCAAAGACTGGATTAAGGGTGGTGGGGGCACTTGGGTTAGAAAAACTGATAGGGGCCCCAATTAATTCCTTTTGTTGAATAAACATTCAAAATTACCTGGGATAAGACGCTAGGAATTCATCCGTATGCCCCAAAAGCAGGATAGTATAGATGCAAGACAGACAGAAAACAAGACACAACCCTTGTGTAATAAAGTTCAAAAACCAGGTAAATCTAATCGATTAATCAGGACTCACAACTGGGATAAAATGAACAGAAACCTTGAAAAGAGTGTGAGTTCAGCAGCCAAATCTTGGTAACCACGCACAAATGTGTTATCGTAATGTAGACGACCCGGGGGAAGGACGGAGGGGCACTTTAAAACTCAGGCCTGATGAAAGCTCCCGTCCGGAGGTGAAATGTATTGCTTTCCTATATTTTTAATAAAGCATCTCCAACTGATGTTTGGATTTTAAGTGAGTTTTGAAGCGCCGATCTGTCCTTCCCTTGGGTCGTCAACATTTTATTTAATAAAGTAAATAGTTAATAAACCAAAAATAAGATTTATAGAGTTTGTCAGAGACTGCTGGCATAGAACCTCTTCATACTAATATTAGTTGCTGCAGAACCTCTTCATACACACCTCAGCTGCTCATTTTTTTAGTGCACTCAGTGTAACAGGCATGTGCCAAATTTCTGTGAAGTAGCTGTAATAAGTGCGCTGGGTCTGAATCAGCACTGCAAAACACCCTTTAGGTGCAGAGTTTTGTGGCGTGGTTAACTGGTGTTAACGCTGTGTATGAAGAGGGCTGAGCCAGCTATATAATACAGAATGACGGTTACAGCAGCCCAAAAGAGGGTCATGTCAAATAGTGGGATCTGCATGTTGTCATTACATTGACCCTACAGGCATGTTTAGGTTATCTCACGATTTGCAACAGTCAAAACAACTAAAAGAGGGGTTCAGGAATGCCCACTTGGCCCCACCTGAACCTGCTTGGCCTTACTGGTCATCACTGCTCAATCCCCTAAATTGGTTTCATGGAAAAGGGGGTGGGATATCAAAAATATTTCATATGTTGTTGCAAGGATATTTTCTTGTCTTGCTGATTTGTGTTGTAAACATTTTCTTGTTGATTTTGTAAAGGATTCTAATATCTAAATGCTTTGCAAGAAAAAAATCAAAATCAGCTAACGTGACTATAATTAAATACACTGCCATCCAAGTAATGATGATTATGACTCCACCTCAAAGGACTCATTTAAAGTACACTTTTTTGTAATTTAAAGGGTTTGAGATAAGCAATTAGGGCTTTCATTAGCTGTTTCTTAGACTTTCCACTTGGTTTTATGGATAAAAGCCAAGATTAGTGAAGACAATATAAGAAGGTAGGGTCATCTGGGTGGATACTGGTTATCCCACAATCTATGAGCCTTAGTATTCTCATACTTTGTGCAGGTAGGATGATCCTGAAAAACTTTTTCATAATACGGTCAAGTATTAAGGGAATATCTATACAGCCCGTAGAAAGACAATAAAAAGAGGGAAGTAATGTGAGAGTAATGCTTAAATTCTAACTTTATAGAACCTTAGAATATGATGTGAAACTATATCAACAACATTTTGTCTGCTTTGTACTTCATGTGAACTTATCATCTTATCCACTGAAATTATTCTGCCCTGTGGAAAACATTCCACAAGCCAACATAATTGTTTTAAAAAAAAATAGAGACCATGGGAGCTGGGATGTGGGAGTACATCACTCACATAGGAATACAAAAGTTGACATTGGTAGAATGGATGTAACCCAATGATTCTAGTAAATGGTTATTATTTTCTCGTAATTGAAGCTCCAGATAGTCTGCATATTTGTCCAGTTTTAGGTTCAGTATCAGAGAAATTAACTTTATTAAATTCCGAAGTACAGACGGTCCCCTACTTAAGGACATCCAACTTACAGACGACCCCTAATTAAAGACGGACCCCTTTGCCAACTGTGACCTCTGGTGAAGCTCTCTGAATGCTTTACTATAGTCTCAGGCTGCAATGGTCCGCTGTAAGGTGTATGTAATGAAGCTTTATTGGTCCCATTACAGCAAAGAAATCTTAAAACCCCAATTGTCACTGGGGCAAAAAAAAAAAATTGTCTGGAACTACAAAATTAAAATATACAATTTCGACTTACATACAAATTCAACTTAAGAACAAACCTATGGAACCTATCTTGTACGTGACCCGGGGACTCCCAAACACTCCCATTATCCAACAACAGATAACCCCCTGAAACACAGCCAGGAAAAAAGCCCAAGAGACCCATGGTTTGTGGCATTTTTGTGTGCAGGAGGCCTTATGGGTTTTTGATCCCTGAGTTAGTTCCTCACTGTTGTGCTGCTATTCTCTACAAACTGTTTATAAATATATTACAATGGTGGCTGCTTATCTGTATATCCTACTTGAACTGTAACTAGACTATGCCTGCTTTATAACATGAAACATCTTGATTCTAGATCAATTTTCCATTTAGTGCTGCTTAAAAGGAACCTAACTAATAATTACTAAATCCATAATATCCTTACGTAAGATATAAAATATCCTTTTTATTATTAAAAATTGCCCATTTACCCATACAAAAAAAAATAACCTTCAGGACATCTTACACAGAGCCAGTGTTAACTGAAGAGATAAATAACAGACTCTATCTTTTCCATACGCCGTGCCGCTATTACCGTCTATAGACGGGTGTGTGCCCTAAGGGCTGGACAGAAAGAGTCGCCTCCGATGCCCCAATCATTGGCCCTGTTTCACCAAGTACCATGCTTTTGGTATAATTTTAAAGACAAGAATCTCAGTTATAAGTGCTATGCGGTTCTTTGTAGTGCCTACCAGCCTGACTCGCTTTGGCTAATTTGGATATGACTTTGCAGGTGTTTTTTTGGTAGCTAACAGGAGATTTTCAAAATAAAATAAGGAAAGCTAAAAATAATATTTTAAACCCTACATGATGGTAGGTAGAGGTGAACATGCTTTCTTTGATCCCTTTAACACAATGATCAATTAACAAAATGGGGAAACTCACAAGATAAGAAGTGCTGAGACTCAGGTCCAAAGTCACGGTGAGCATCTTGTAGCTGTCGGAGACGTTCTGTAACAGAAGTCTGAAAAAGAATATTTTAAGTATACATTTATTCCATTTGTATGCAGATGTTATTAAGGATAGGGGGATAAATATCAAATATCAGGTGGTCTTGCCTGTTAGTCCCTTCGACCCCTGCAACCTGCCGAACATGGGATCATAGGTTCCCCTTAAATGTTTTATACTTCTGGGTTCCATGCATCCCATTAACTGTTTAGAAGTTCCCTTTATAGTCAATGAAGCACAGAATGGATTCCATTGACCACTACAATTTTGGTGCGTCATATAGCACGTCTGAAACATTGTAATCTGTGTGCTATGTAGCAAATAAGAAGAACCTACGATCCTTGTTTTTGCAAATAGAGGGGGGGTCTAAATATCATTAATAATACAACCCCTTTAAAAAATAGGCAATAAGATAGTTGTGGAAAAAATGAAAGAAAGAAAGAAGAAGAGAGAAGTGTTAAAAATCTCATCACCAGTACAATAAATATACCACGAATACAGCAATTTTCTTAAAGAACTATCTTTGTTGGGAAGAAGAACAAGGAGTCCTGCTGGTGATGATATGACCCCACAGAACTTTAATCTCAGCATCTAGAATAACTTGAAGAGACAGAAATAATTTAGTCTGAACCGGAGAAGATCTGTGCTTAGTTCTCCAAGATCTTTGGAAAAAAAGAAACCCTGCCAAGTTCCTTCAACTGTGTGCAAGTAGATTGTAAAGCAAGTAATTGCTTTGTTGTTTTCTAGGTTTAAAGAAATTTTATTTTATGAGGAAAAGGAGGTTGCACCAAATACTGATTTCATTCATATTTCTTTTGTTCAATTACTTACCATTGTTTATAATTAATATAGATTTCAATTAATATAAGATTTCCTTATCCAATCCGGAAAAAACATTTGCATATTTCATTTCCCAGAATCCCCAGTGGAGCATCAATGACTATTGGTCTCCGCACACTTGCTGGAGGCCTTTAATAGCAAAGTCTCCTTAAAGGGGATTTTCCTACGAAAGAAAATTCTCAATTTTTTCCCTAGTGATGTTAACACAATAAATATTTTAACCCTTTACAATTCTACTCAGTTTTATTGCTATTTTAGCTATCACTCAGTGATGGTTAGTGTAAAATTTCAAGGTGTGGAGAGGATCCATCTAGTTCTGTGAGCTGATGATGTTATTAGATTATTAGATTACATTGTATTAGTATCTGAGACATAGAAAGAGAGATGAGACAGATCAGAGATGATGAGATCCATGAGATGCCTATTGCACACATTGACAGTCAGCTCTCCTTCATTTCTGCTATTCCACAACACACTAGATCTGCTGTGCTTGTCTCCACTTACCCTGAGAATGAATTTATCTGCCTGTAGCTCAACACTCCTCAGGCTGCTGCCGGCAGGAAGTTAGTGTCTGTGTATCACAGCAGGACAGAGCTGTCTGTGTCTGTGTGAGCTCTGTCCTGGACTGCATAGGGGCGCCCAGAGAGGCGCCCTAGAGTGCAGGGAGCAGAGAGAGAGAGACAGAAATCTCATCTCTAGGGCAGTCACATAGAAATCCAAGATGGCATCCCTGATCCTAAGTCAGAAGTTACAGGGTCGTGTCTAAACAAACTGATATTAGTTTACATTAGAACTAATAGAGACAGGTTGGAATTTTATGTGAAATGCTGCATTTTTGTTAATTAGAGAATGTGTTATTTTGTTTTCCTGAGTATATTTAAGAAACTTGTCTTCGTCGGAATACCCGTTTAAGGAGGTTTCTTACTTACCTAAGCACGGAGATAAGTGCATTTTTTATAATACTATAATTTATACTAGTAAATACAGAAACTTTTTGTGAAGGTGATCATGGTATATTATTTGCATATACCTGTATCTGTTTCCAACGGCTGTTAATCTGCTCAAGCTCACGTGCATTTTCCATAGAGAGGTGCACATCAGACAGGGCTAGCTGATGAGCAAGGTCATTTGCCATCTTGATTGTGTCTTTGATAGGTGTTATCTCTTCCTTAAAAAGCTAAAGATCAGTTAAGATAACATTTCATTAAATTTGCTAATATTGGGTAAAATATCACAATAATAAAACACTTTCATTTAATTCTACCTTTGTAGCTTGAATGTGCTCAGGCAAGGAATCTATAAACAAATCCCCTATCGGTTCCCAAGTTGTTTGCACACTCTCTGCTTGGTTCAGTGCATCTGTAGCTTCTTTAATTGAAACCCCCAAATCCCGAAGCTGCTCTATTGTTCTTTCCAGATGCCGGTGCTGGTCTAAACAGCGAGCCGTTAGCCTATCCCATAGTTCACTTGCAACACTTGCTTGTTTCCAGAGTAAGCGGCTAAGACTCTGAGATCGGCTCTTCGGAGAGGCATCTAGAGAAGATGGAAAAGAAATCGAAGCATTTCTACTGCATTTTGGTGACTTGCAGTAACATATTTATTTCTGAAAACTTACTGGGGCAGATTTATCAAGCTGTCTGAAAGTCAGAATATTTCTAGTTGCCCATGGCAACCAATCACAGCTCCCCTTTAAAATATTCATGAGCAGTGGTAAAATGAAAGCTGAGCTGTGATTGGTTTCCATGGGCAACTAGAAATATTCTGACTTTCAGACAGCTTGATAAATCTGCCCCACTGAGCACAATATTCTTCACTACAATACTAATCAGTTGATGTAAAATAGGGCAAGCAAATCATAATCTGTTGGCACCATGTTTTGAAGAAATGCACTGTGATGATAATTTCTGCCCTTTATGCCATATCTGAGAAACTCCCAGTGCATCTACTGTATATGCTAGAGGCAGTCGGGGAAGACAGCACTGAAGACAAATCTGGAGGTGTATACTTGGAGGTGAGTATAGCTGTCCTTTCTTTTGAAATGCTTAATTTTTGCATTATACAAGAAAAGCAGCTTTGCTATACCGTGTTTCTGCTTGTTCTCCTGCACTGAAAAGTGTATCTGAAAGCATTCAAAGCTTTTACCTCAGGGAGATAAGCAGGCAATTGATAAAATCTTTCCATACCTAAAGAATATTTCCCTTGATGATCCAGCTCTAAGAAGATTAGACTAACCAGTGATTGTCTGTGAAAAGTTAAGTCATTAGGAACTGTGATAAAGTGAGGGGTTTAATTTGGGAGCAGATGTATCTGTCGTACAGGTAGTAAAAGGGTGTGTGAAAAAGTCCTGGATTTGTCTACAGTAACCTAAGGTAATGTGGGAAGCAGGAGTAGTCTGTTTTGTCTATGTTGGCATAGCCAGCATAGACACCTGAGCCTTACTATGGAGTAGGGATTGGCTGGTAGTGGGACAACTATTCCATCCGGGCTTCAGTCCTATTTATATATAGAGTAGACCACTGGTGCAGGTCACAGGACTCGATAGAGCCTGATATAGACACCAGGCTAGAATCAGTAGGTGGGGCACCAACTGGGGATCTGAATCCTGGACTGTGTTGCAAATGCAACACCCAAAACAAGGGCCTATGCTTTTTTTTGTGGTTTGGAGATAGCCGAAGCCCTAGGTACCCTAGAGTGGCTGGCTGAGCGCGACATAGCACTCGTCTTCAGTCACGTTGCTCAGTACTGCGAAACAGAGGTCTCATCAACTGCCTGGCAGGTTGCGGGCTGGTGGAAGTACAAGAAATGGAGGGAGAGGCTGAAATTGAAGAAGGTTTCTCCATGGGGCAACCCCAATGTAGATGTAGGGATGCCTGGTGTGGTGAATGGGGAGCCCTCAGTGGTAACAGCCTTACACAGGGATCAGTTGGAGGCAGAGTTTGTAAAACATTCAACTTACAGTTTGTGTATTCAGAACTCGGCAACAGCTACAACAGCAATAACATCAACTGGGATTGAGATGGCTGGTTGGATATCGTTTCACAGGAGGTGCTCCCAGCCTGGTAAAGGTAGCTTCCGGCTGGAGAGGTTAGTTGGCTGCTTCAGCAACTGGATAAGGCAGACCCCTGAAGGTGGATGTCTGCTTCGGCATGGTCTCCAGTCAGGCCAAGTGCGTCAGAGCAGTGTGCCACAGACACTAGTGCTTCCATGAAGCTCTGTATCTAGAAATCTCCTGGACTGACTGACCTCCTCACTTGGACTGACCTGATATTAGTGATGTGTCGTTCGTGAACGAGCCAGCTCTAAGAGTGACTGATATTACAATCAAGTTAAAAGTGAAGCGGTGTGGGGTGATTGACTGGCCTGTGGCTCCCTATTATATATTTAATAGGGAGCCGTTCAGGAGCCAGAAGAACCGGCTCTTTTTAGTGAGTGGAGCCTAATGAGCCAGCTCACAAAGAAGAGCCATAATTCCCATCACTGCCTGGAACTTTCCAGTCACAAGGGGTTTTATAAACTCCTCTTGTGAGGTGGCAAGCTCATTATCCAACTAGCATTCTCTTTGCATTGTAACAGTAACTCTGATTGGTCACAATTAAATATTACTTTCCAGGCAGATATTTTTCAACTGCATTACCACTTCCAGACACTTGAGGTCCTCTTGAGTTGAGAGAAAAACCCTATTGAATGGAGAGAGATGTTGATTTTGCAATACCAGGTTAACCCTGTGTTGCCAAAGGTGTTGCTCAAACAGAGTTTGATATTTATTAGTCAGTACCCAGTCGAGCAAGGTTTGTTTTGTTTAGCCTGCATTAACCCTTTCACGACACGTGATGTAATAGCATACCGTAGCAAAGACTTACCGATCGCGGGTGTTAACCTTCACATTGCCGCCGACAAAGCTGCCGGCGGCTTCAAAAAGGTGCCGGCGCATGGGCGCCGCCATCTGGCCGAGGATCATCACCCCTGTTTTTTCACCAGTTTCACTGCATTTCTAATATTTTTTCCCGCATGGAATAATAAATACCATCTCTAGGAAGTGCAATTTGTTATGCAGAAAACAAGCCCTCACACAGCTCTTTACGTGTAAAAATAAAAAAGTTATAGATTTTAGATTGTGGGGGGTGAAAAATTAAAATGAAAAAACAAAAAATGGCGAGGTCCTGAAAGGGTTAAGGCAGAACTTATGTTGTGTCATTTGAAGAGCAAGAATAAAACACTTGATTTGTACTTTAACCCCTTCCCGACATTTGACGTAATAGTACGGCATCGTGGGAGGAGCATTTGACAAGAATCAGACACACACACAGACCACCGCGCGGCGCTTAACGGGGGGGTCCTCTGCTCCGATCGCAGCCTTGGGACTGCCAATGTACCGGGGCTGCGCGATCCTCTTCCGGGTGCTGGGTTCCTGCCTTCTGGCAGGACCTGGCTGTAACACACTGACCATGCGCAGTGTGTTACATTACACAGTGTAATACACTCACCGGACACTTTATTAGGTACACCTGTCCAACTGCTCGTTAACACTTAATTTCTAATCAGCCAATCACATGGCGGCAACTCAGTGCATTTAGGCATGTAGACATGGTCAAGACAATCTCCTGCAGTTCAAACCGAGCATCAGTATGGGGAAGAAAGGTGATTTGAGTGCCTTTGAACGTGGCATGGTTGTTGGTGCCAGAAGGGCTGGTCTGAGTATTTCAGAAACTGCTGATCTACTGGGATTTTCACGCACAACCATCTCTAGGGTTTACAGAGAATGGTCCGAAAAAGAAAAAACATCCAGTGAGCGACAGTTCTGTGGGCGGAAATGCCTTGTTGATGCCAGAGGAGAATGGGCAGACTGGTTTGAGCTGATAGAAAGGCAACAGTGACTCAAATCGCCACCCGTTACAACCAAGGTAGGCAGAAGAGCATCTCTGAACACACAATACGTCGAACTTTGAGGCAGATGGGCTACAGCAGCAGAAGACCACACCGGGTGCCACTCCTTTCAGTTAAGAACAGGAAACTGAGGCTACAATTTGCACAAGCTCATCGAAATTGGAAGTAGAAGATTGGAAAAACGTTGCCTGGTCTGATGAGTCTCGATTTCTGCTTCAACATTCGGATGGTAGGGTCAGAATTTGGCGTCAACAACATGAAAGCATGGATCCATCCTGCCTTGTATCAACGGTTCAGGCTGGTGGTGGTGTCATGGTGTGGGGAATATTTTCTTGGCACTCTTTGGGCCCCTTGGTACCAATTGAGCATTGTTGCAACGCCACAGCCTACCTGAGTATTGTTGCTGACCATGTCCATCCCTTTATGACCACAATGTACCCAACATCTGATGGCTACTTTCAGCAGGATAATGCGCTATGTCATAAAGCTGGAATCATCTCAGACTGGTTTCTTGAACATGACAATGAGTTCACTGTACTCAAATGGCCTCCACAGTCATCAGATCTCAATCCAATAGAGCATCTTTGGGATGTGGCGGAACGGGAGATTCGCATCATGGATGTGCAGCCGACAAATCTGCAGCAACTGTGTGATGCCATCATGTCAATATGGACCAAAATCTCTGAGGAATGCTTCCAGCACCTTGCTGAATCTATGCCACAAAGAATTAAGGCAGTTCTGAAGACAAAAGGGGGTCCAACCCGTTACTAGCATGGTGTACCTAATAAAGTGGCCGGTGAGTGTACATCTGTATTACAGGTGAAAAATAGCTTGTTCAAGCTAACCTGTAAAAGTGAATAAAAACAGTTAAAAAATTAAATTAAAAAAATTTTTAATAAAAAGAATTAATTAAATAAATTTAAAGTCCCCAAAACACAAACATTCCCTATACACATGTAATAAAGTAAAAAAAAAACAAAACACAAAATCGCCAAAAAATCGCTCGATGAACGCCATTAAAACAAAACACGAAAAACTCGCCAAAAATGTACATTTTTCATAAAATCTCTTCACAAAAATGTTCTAAAAGTGATCAAAAAAAGTTATGTGAGCCAAAATGGTGCCACTTGAAAGGACAACTCAACACATAAAAAGTAAGTCCTAGCTCTGTCAACCAAAAAATATTAAAGTTATGTTTCCGAAAAGATGGCGTCGCAAAAACAAATGAGATTTCCTCTATATTAGTTTTTTTCCAGTAAAATTGTAAAAATAAATGAAAAACTATATAAATGAGGTATCACCGTAATCGTGGGTGATCTGTAGAATAAAGATAATATAGTATTTTTAGTGTACGGTGTACGACCCCCAAAAAGTATTATAAAGAGAGGCAACCAAAATTGACAATTTTCTTTTCACCCATACATTCAAGAGTTAATAAAATCTCATCAACAAGCTAATGACCCACTAAAATGAAATATTTGTAAAGTGCATCTCATGTCGCAGAAAATAAGCCCTTATATGTCCAAATTGCCAAAAGAATAAAGATTGTATAGTCAATAAAAAGTGACAATGCATAATCTGCTCTGAATGGTGCAGCTTCCCTTCGATGCCCAGGTGTGTGCCCATACAGCAGGTTATCACAAAATATGGGGTATCAAATTTTGTGGTTCGTTTTGGTATTTTATCCACTGAGAATTTGTACATTTTTTGAAAAACACATTAATTTAGCCAAAAAAATTTTACTTTCAAAATTGTATCCGATTTTGTTTTAACCCCTGTAAAACAATTAAAGGATTAACAAACTTCATGTTTTATGTACGTTGAGGGGTGAAGTTTCTATAATGGTGTAATTTATGGGGTTTTACTTTTATTTAGGCCTCTAAAAGTGACTTGAAGCCTGAGCAGGTCCCTCAATAGCAGTATTTTGCGGTTTTTATGAAAATGTGAAAAATTGCACCTAACGTTCAAAGGCCCATAACATCCTACAAAAATAAGAGTATGCATAAAAAACCATGTCCACATATAGTAGACATTCGGTGAATGTTAATTATTATGTTTTTTTGTGGTTATGACTATGTGTGGAAGAAGTAGAACATTTTGAAGTTCGAAAATCAAGAATCTTTCCAAATTTTCCCCAAATATCTGATTTTCTCATAAATAAATGCAAAACATACCACCCAAATTTTTCAACTAACATGAAGTGCAATGTGTCACGAGAAAACATTGTAAAATCACTTGGATATGTTAAAGCGTTTCAAAGTTATAACCATTTATAGTGACACAGGGCAGATTTTTAAAAATGGGTGTGTCAGGAAGGTGAAAAGTGGCTTCTTTCTGCACTACTACCTGGTTTTGCAGCCATATCTTGTTGCAGTGAACACAGGGGCTTAGTGTGGCAAATTTGCTCATCTGGAAGCCTTAAAAGTTTCAAGACTGCAGGCAATTGATAATATGGAGCAAAGTTTGCTGCTCCTGGAGAACAGGACGGGGATGGAAGTATGGAGGTGCAGATGGAGGGGGCAGCTAGTAGGGTAATATGTAGAAGGCAGGTAGAGAGGGAGTTGCAAATGAGGGGGATATCAGCTCAGGGGTAGAAATGCTGCAGCAAGGCATGGCCTCTAGCAACCAGGGGACTGTTTGCTCCAGTAAGAAGGTTAATGGGAGCACAGCCAAAGTCAGACAGGTGCTAATAGTGGGAGATTAAATTATTAGGGGAACACACAGGGCAATCTGTCACAAAGACTGCGCATACCAAACAGTGTGTTGTTTGCCAGGTGCTCGGGTTCGGCATGTTGTTGATCGGGTTGACAGATTACTGGGAGGCGCAGGTGAGGATCCAGCGGTCATGGTCCACATTGGCACCAATGACAAAGTAGGAGGTAGGTGGAAGGTCCATAAGCTCAGGCCAAGGACCTCAAAGGATGTTTTCTCCGAAATACTACCTGTACCACGTGCCACACCAGAAAAGCAGCAAGAGATTAGGGAGGTGTAGGAAAGTTGGTGTAGGAAGGAGAACTTTGGGTTCATGGAGAACTGGGCTGACTTTGCTGTCGATTACAGGCTCTACAGTCGGGATGGGCTGCACATCAATGGGGAGGGTGCAGATGTTTTGGGGAAAAAATGGCTAGAAGGTTGGAGGATTGTTTAAACTAGAGAATTGGGTGGAGGGTAACTACACTTGTGCAGGTCAAAAGTGTAGATAACAAACTGGGAAGAGCAATAGTCCATGGGGGGAGGAAGGGGGGGGGGTGGAAGAAGATTGGGGAATAAGAACAATAGGGATAGGGAAAACCATATAAAGTGCATGTACACAAATGCCAGAAGTCTCACAAACAAAATGGAGGAACTGGAACTGGAATGTTGGAGCGCAAATATGATATAGTGGGTATCAGAGAGACATGGACAGTAGCTATGACTGGGCTGTTACTATAGATGGTTATAGTCTTTTTAGAAAAAATCGTATAAATAAAAAAGGGGGAGGAGTTTGTTTATATGTGAAATCATGCCTCAAGAATGTGCTGCGAGATAACATCGGTGACGCAAATGAAAATGTGGAGTCCCTATGGGTGGAGATAAGGGGAGGGAAAAAATAATAATAAAATATTACTAGGGGTTTGTTATAAGGCTCCAAATATAATGGAGGTGGCATAGAGAATGCTGAAGCATGGTGAAGGACTTATCATGGGGGACTTCAGTTACCCAGGTATTGACTGGGGGGGAAGAAGGTGGCAGGTTTTTGTCGACAACAAAAAACAATTACTGTCGCAAATTGTCCTGGAGCCAAAAAGAGGGGGGGCACTGCTGGACCTTATCCTAACCAACAGACTTGACAGGGTATCAAAATTACAGGTTGGGGGAACCTGGGTAATAGTGATCATAACATCATTGATTTTGTATTACGCTGTACTAAGAGCGTTAGTGGAGGGGCAACGGACACTCTAAACTTCAGGGGGACAAATTTTCAGCAACTAATTGAAGACCGTATAGGCAGAAACATGTTCTGAAAGACAAAAGCCCCCCCCAAAAAATGGGATTTTTTACCAAAAAGACCTGTGAGAAACACATACCATATGGGAAAAAGCATAAAAAGAACAAGAAAAAGTCAATGTGGCTAACTAGTTTTGTAAGGAGTGCAATAAGCGAGAAAAATATGGCGTTTAAGGTGCTAAAACAAGAAGGTAGATATATACAGATTTATAGAGAGAAAAATAAATCATATGAAAACAGATAAAGGCCGCAAAAATAGAGACTGAGAGAAATATTGCCAGGTAGAGCAAAAATAAAACCAAAGTATTTTTCAAGTCTATAAATTATAAGAAACTAAAAACGGAGAGTGTGGGCCCCCTTAGGAATAACATGGGGGTCATGGTGGAAGGAGATGAGGAAAGGGACAATCTACTGAATGTCGCCTTCTTGACTGTCTTCACCCAGGAAAATCCCCAGACACTATGAGGAATGATGGAAATTTTCTTTGGATTGGCAACAGTTTAACCAAGGAAGAGGTATGACACCGCCTCACAACCACTAAGATAGACAAATCACTGGGCCCAGATGGCATAAACCCCCGGGTTCTGCATGAACTATGTACTGTGATAGACAGACCATTATTTTTAATATTTGAAGATTCCCTGAGAACTTGTTATGTTCCTCGTTACTGGCGCATAGCAAATGTGGTACCAATAAACAAAAAAGAATAAAAAAACTACAGACCTGTGAGTCTAACTTCTGTTGTGGGGAAAATATTTGAGAGGTTTGTTATAGATGCTATCTTGGAGTATCTCACAGTACATAACCTTATAAGCCAGCATCAACATGGGTTTATGAGAGATCGGTCCTGTCAGACTAATCTGATTGGCTTCTATGAGGAAGTAAGTACCAGATTGGATCTGGGGGACACTGTGGATGTTGTATATCCGGCTTAAATCTTTAATCAAACATGACATTGTCACTGAGCCAGGGGTAAAGGTAAGATCAAGGCCATCCTGAGTCCCTGAGGGTCATAGACAAGCCATTTTAGAGGAAGTACAGAAGATGCTGAAACTACGGGTTATTGAGGAGTCCAAAAGTGAGTGGGTCAGTCCAATTGTTCTAATTCTAAAACCTGATAGGACATTGCCAGCAAAGAAAAACTACAGTATAGTAGAAAAGAAGTTTCTACCGATAAAATGGGCCTTGCAGGCCCTGAGCTACTACTTGCTGGGATGGCAGTTTTGTCTGATAACTGACCACTCATCCCTCACTTGTTTGAATGCAAGGGTCTCTAGGTGGTTCTTGTCTCGTCAAAATTTTAGTTTCTCTGTGGAGCATAGCGCCGGGATACTTCAAGGTAATGCGGATGCCTTATGCTGGACCCATTGGTTAAGTTCAGGAATTCGCCCCGCTGTGTCAGAACTGAGGAAAGGGTAAGTGAGAAAGTGAAGGGTGTAATATGGGAAAATAGGTATCTATCGTAGAGGCAGTTAAAGGTTGTGTGGCAAAAGCCTTGGATTTGTCTGCAGTAACCTAAGGGTTAATGCAGGCAAGTGATCAGCAGGAGTAGTTTTTTCTACATTGGACTAGCCAGCATATACACATTTGTAAAGTCCGTACTGGTCCTGCTCATTATAGGACTCATTATAGGTTGATATAGACTCCAGGCTAGAATCAGGAGGAGCATTGAAAATGTCTGCTTGTTTTCTTTTATTAACATTTATTAAAAATGTACCGTATATACTCGAGAATAAGCCGACCCGAGTATAAGCCGAGACCCCTAATTTTACCACCAAAACTGGGAAAACATATTGACTTGAGTATAAGCCGAGGGTGGGAAATACATTGGTCACAGCCTCCAGTATATAGCCAGCAAACCCCCTGTAGTATATAGCCAGCCCCCTGTAGTATATAGCCAGCCTCCAGTAGTATATAGCCAGCCAGCTCCCAGTAGTATACAGTCAGCCAGCCCCCATGTAGTATACAGCCAGCCCCCATGTAGTATACAGCCAGTCAGCCCCCATGTAATATACAGCCAGCCCCCAGTAGTATACAGTCAGCCAGCCCCCATGTAGTATACAGCCAGCCCCCATGTAGTATACAGCCAGTCAGCCCCCATGTAATATACAGCCAGCCCCCAGTAGTATACAGCTCGCCAGCCCCATGTATTATACAGCCAGCAAGCCCCCAGTAGTATGCAGCCTGCCAGCCCCTGTAGTATAAAGCCTGCCAGCCCCCAGTAGTATACAGCCAGTGAACCCCCAGTAGTATACAGCCAACCCGACCGCAGTTTGCCCAGCACATTAAAAATATAAACTTACTCACCCTCCGGCGCCCCAAAGCTCCACGCAGCTCCCGCTCCTTGGTGTGGCTCCTCTTCTATCTTCTCTATGCTGTAGTAGCCAGCAGAGACGCGTCCACGTGATCTGCCAGCCGGCCAGCAGATCGTGAGGATGCGTTTCTGCCGGCTACTACAGCATAGAGAAGATAGAAGAGGAGACGTGCCGAGGATCGGGAGCCGCGTAGAGCATCGGGGCGCTGGGGGGAGTATGTAAGTTTTTTTTTAAATTGGCTCGTGTATAAGCCGAGGTGAGGTTTTTCAGCACATTTTTTGTTATCAAAAACCTGGCTTATACACGAGTATATACGGTATACAAACATAAAATATATACAATATCAAATCTAAAATGTCATTTGGAGTGAAAGTCATAAGCCATATCTTTTTTGTTTTTCCATTTAAAAAGCTATTTGGTGATTTCCTTTTCATCTGTGGGACAAATGGTACTTTCTAGGGGCACTATTTAATAATACATGCCACATATCGTGAAGATGGAAAAATATAACTGTATCGGGATGGGCAAAAAACACAGTTGCACCGATGCTGATGGGCATTGTTTCTGTGGCGAATCCAGATAAAACATCTCCTTTATTTTTTATGTCAGTGTGATCGCAGAGATACCAAATATCTATATTTTAGTCATTTCTAAATACCTTTAAAAAAACTAATACGTGACATGCTTAACTGGATTATAATTTTGTTTATTTTATATGCAATTTAGGGAAATAAGTGTTACAATTATTTTTATTGCATTTTTTCCTTCATATTTTTTTCTATTTATTCTGGGCCCCCTATGGTACTTGAACCCTCCTTTGCAATTCTGACTTTGCACCATACCTTGTGCATAACTATGTCTCTTGAAAAAAAATCCTTGAGGGATGTACTTTCTAAAATAGGGTCTTATCTCAGGGATGTAATTGCTTGCCAATGCAGTGTAAATACCAAATTAGGTCTCATATTTGCATGGTGACACCCTGAGCTCTGTCATATTTCTAAGAGAAAAATAACATCCAAGAAGGTATTTGGTAAGAAAAAAAGCTATCTTATCTGAATAACCTATACTGCATGTGGAACTAAAAAAACAGATCCAATTCAGGGGTAGGCCGCAATAGATCATTGTACAACTTTAATATGGTTTACCAGAGTTTCCGTGGTAAGGGGTTATGGCAAAGCCAAAATACCATGTAACAAACCTAGTATAGGAGGGGCCAACAACTATTCAGCACAACTGCATTTTACATAGTACACACACATTTTTGTTGCAAAACTGAGATTTTTATTTATGACTTCTTTTCTGTTCTCCATTTGCAAAATGTATTAAGACAGAAAAAAATACTGAGATTAACAAAATTATTTTGGAAACACTTACCTTTGGCTAATGCAGATGCATCCTCTTCTATTTCTTGAAAAGGATGCTGAGTAAGGAAAGCTTGGGCAGATTCAAGTACAGAATATATATAAGGACCTCGAGACTTCACTTCTTCCATAAAAAGCTGGAGTGTAAAAAACAACACAAAACAACAAATATTGCATGCTCATTTCCAAGCACATCAACAATAGCAAAAGTTGATTAATTCTGTTGATACTTCAAACAGCCTTGAATATTTCTGATGTGTAACTGTCTAGGGTACATTAACCTCTTCATTGGTACATAAAATGTACAGGTCCAGGTCATTGTCCAGATCAATTTTTGCGCTTCTGTTATATGCACATTCACACATGGGAATTTAACTTGATAGGATAGTTCTATTAATTACATAATATAAAATAAAATGACATAAAATATCACAGGCAAAAAGCACATGAGGCAGGTATCAAGTTATTTGCTTATACATGTAAGCAGCTAAATAATCTACTTGTCACGTATTTTGTATAATTAACCCCTTAAGGACGCAGGGTTTTTCGGCTCATTTCTCGCTCTCCAACTTCAAAATATTCCATAACTTTTTCATTTTTACGTGTACAGACCTGTGTGAGGGCTTATTTTGTGCGTAACAAATTTTACTTTCCCGTGATGTTATTTATTTTAACATGCCGTGTACTGCGAAGCTGAAAAAAAATTCCAAATGTGGAAAAATTGAAAAAAAACCGCATGTGCGTCACGTTCTTGTGGGCTCAGTTTTTGTGACTTTCACTCTTCGCTCCAAATAACACACCTACTTTATTCTTTGGTTCGGTGCGATCGCGGCAATACCAAATTTATATAGGTTTTCTTGTGTTTTAATACATTTTCAAAAATTAAACTAATGTGTACAAAAAAGAAAAAAAAAATTTTGCCATCTTCTGACGCTAATAACTTTTTCATACTTTGGCGCACGGAGATGTGTGAGGGGTCATTTTTTGCGAAATGATGCAACGTTTTCATTGCTACCATTTTGAGGTCTGTGCGACATTTTGATCATTTTTTATTTCATTTTTTATGTTATGTAAAAAGGTGTAAAAGTCGCATTTCGGACATTTGGGCGCCATTTCCCGCCTCGGAGGTCACCGCCGCCTGTAACCGTTTTTATATTTTGATAGATCGGGCATTTTGGGATGCGGCGATACCTAATATGTTTGTGATTTTTACTGTTTATTATGTTTTATATCCATTCTAGGGAAAGGGGGGTGATTTGAACTTTTAATATTTTATTAATTTTTTTTGTTTTTTAAACTTTTTTTTTATTTTTTTTTCACTATTTTTTAGACCATCTAGGGTACATTAACCCTAGATAATCATATCGCTCCTACCATATACTGCAATACTTCTGTATTGCAATATATGGCATTTTTGCAGCACATTCATTACAATGAGCCACTGGCTCATTGTAACGAATCTGCAGATGCCAGATAGTCTCGGGTCAAACGAAGACCCGAGGCTACCATGGCAACCGATCGCCGCCCCCCGATGACGTTCGGGGGCGCGGCGATCGTAAAAAAGAGCTACGGCGCAGAACGTTAAGGGGTTAAAGGGCTTGTGCACATTGTGCTTGTGCAAGAGCTTGTTTTCAGCTCAATGACCAGACTCGATTTTTCTAACCTGTCTTACGATAATTGCTACATTTTACAAGAAGGAGACAGATGTAATTTGCAAAATAATGTAAATTTTATTCAAATTTTAAATGCAAATTACATCTGTCTCCTTCTTGTAAAATGTAGTCATTAAATCACAGATGTAGCAAAAAATATTTTCGCTCTATACCCCATTTTCTTAGTGCACAAGTCTCACGATAATTGGTTATAACTTCGGAATGCTTTAACCCCTAGGCGCACCATAACGTTATACTACGTCCCTGCGGCTACATGCTAAGCGCATCGGGACGTAGTATAACTGAGCCGGTACCAGAAGCAGCGGCTGACGACTCCGATCGCGGGTGTTAACCCCTTACATGCTGCGGTCAAGCATGACCGCGGCGTGTAAGGGTGTTCCTGCTGTGGATGGGATCCCCGTGCCCCTTACCGGGGGATCCGATCCTCTTCTGGGCAGCCCCGAAGTCTGCCATGTGCTCCGGGGCTGCCCGATGTCCTCTGCAGTCAGACCCCTTCCGGGTCTGACTGTAAACTGTCTGCGCATGCTCTGCATGCTGAGACAGTTTACACTGCTCTACAATGTAAAAGCATTGTAGAGCAGTTTATTGAACTTGAACCAGCGATCAGAGCATCGCTGATTCAAGTTCAAGTAAGTATAAGTAAAAACAAGTAAAATCACTAAACAATACACATTAGAATAAATAAAAAAAAAATACATAAAAATATAAGCCCCTAAAATGACATTTTCCCATAAAAACTTAATAAAGTATAAAAAACACAAACACACAAAAAAACGTCCGTAACAATCTGTATAATAAAACAGAATCGTTACTGGACCTGCACGGTAAACACGGGGGGAAAAAACGCAAAAAATGTTCCGAAAAAAGATACATTTTAATTAATACCTTTAAAAAAATTATCTAAAAAGTGATTAAAAAAATGTTACGCACTAAAAAGAACAACTCTTCTCGCAGAAAAGTAAGCCCCTAACCAGATTTGTCAGCCGAAAAATAAAAAAGTTATGCATATGAAAAGATGGTGATGCTAAAATGATCAAAATTGTCTCCAAATTAGTTTTTATTCAGAAAATTGAATAAAATACACAAAACCCCCACAAATTTGATATCGCTACATCCGTGACAATCTGTAAAATAAAACAGAATCATTATTGGACCTCCAAAATGAACCCTGTAAAAAAAACCTCAAAAACCCTGCAAAAAAAAGATAATTTTCAATTAATACCCTTTTAAAAATGCTCTAAAAAGTGATTTAAAAAAAGTTACGCACTCTAAAATAAGACCACTAAAAAGAACAATCCTTCTTGCAAAAAATAAACCCCTAACCAGATTTGTAAGACGAAAAATAAAAAAGTTATGCATATGAAAGTCAGTGATGCTAAAATTTACATTTTTGCCTAATTACTTTTTATTCAATAAAATGGGAATTTTATTTTAAAAAACTATATGAATAAGGTCTTTTCATAATCGTGGAGACCCATAGAATAAAAATAATATATTATTTTTACGGTATGGTAAACGGACAAAAAAAAAATACAAAAAAGTTCCTAAAAATTGATGATTTTCATTTCCTCCACCAACAAAGAGTTAATAAAATCTCACCAATTAGCTATAGATGCCCCAAAATTTTGTACCAGAAAAGTGCATCTCATGTGGCAAAAAATAAGCCCCTATGGGTGCACATTAATAAAACTAAAAAAATTATAGCCTGTACAATGTGACATAGCAAATCTGATCTGCATGGCGCATTCTTCCATTCTATGCCCGGCCGTGCGCCCATACAGCAGGTTACCACCACATATGGGGTATCAGTGTACTCGGGAGAAATTGGGTATCAAAATTTGTGGAGCCTTTTTTCATTTAATCCATTACAAAAGTTTAATTTTCCACCCAAAATGAATGCATTGTCAAAAAATATTACAATTTGTAGACCACACCTCCATTTTGTTTTAACCCCAATAAAACACCTAAAGGGTTAACAAACTTCTTAAAAGTGCTTTTTCATACGTTGAGGTGTGTAGTTTCCATAATGGGGTAATTTACGTGTCTAGCTATTATTTAGGCCTCTCAGTGTCAATTAGAAGTTGAGGAGGTCCATCTAAATATTAGTTTTGGGGATTTTCCCAAAAATTTGAAAAATGGCACCCAAATTCTAAGCCTCATAACATTCTAGTAAAAGAAGTAGAGAATTTAGAACTATGAAAATAAAGAATTTTTCCAAATTTTTGCCAAATTTAGTTTTTTTCCATAACTAAACACAAAATATATCATCAAAACTAATTTGAAGTACAATGTGTCACGAGAAAACAATCTCAAAATCTCCTGGATATCTTATATTGTACCAAAGCTATAACCACTTATAATGACACAGGGCAGATTTGAAAAATGGGGCCGTGTTCTTAAGGCTAAAATAGGCTGAGTCCCGTAGGGGTTAACATATGCAGGTGATTTTGAGATTGTTTTCTTAAGACAAATTGTACTTTAAAATTTAAGTGATAAGTTTTGCATTTCATTATGGAAAAAAATGAAACATTTCAAACATTTCGGAAAAATCTTAATTTTCAAAGTTTGAAATGTTCTACATTCCAGAGAGGAAGTAAAACTGCCCCAAAAGCTAGATAAATAACATTTGCGGAATATCTGCTTTATGTTAGAATGATATTTTATCCATCCTCTCCTTTTTCTAGGATGTTATGAGACTTAAAAATCGCACCTAAAGTTCTAAATTTTCATGAAAATTGCCAAAACTCACATTTTGAGGGACAACTCAGCTTCCAAGTGACTTTGAAAGGCCTAAATTATAGTAAAACCCCATAAATTACCCCACTATAGAAGCTACACTCCTCAACGAATGTAAAACTTCTATTAAGTCTATTAACCCTTTAAGTTATTCACATTGGTTAAAACAAAAAGGAAGTGCCATTTAGAAACTTTGAATTTTTTGGGAAAATACATTCATTTAGGCCAAAAATGAGACTTTCATAATGACTTAAATGATGAAATGCTCTGCAAAGTTTGATGCCCAATATTTCCCGAGTACACCGATACCCCATATGTGGTGGTAAACTTCTGTACGGGCACAGGGCCGGACATAGAATCAAAGCAGTGCCATTCAGAGCAGATTTGTATTGTCACATTGTACAGGTTATAAAATTTAAATTTTTTTTGGTAATGTGAACATATGGGGCTTATTATTTGCGAGGTGAGATACAATGTATAGATAATTAATTTTGGGGGTCTATAGCTTATTCATGAGATTTTTTTCCCCGCTCGCCATTATCTTTATTCTCTGGTTCACTACAATTACGATGATACCTAATTTATATAGTTTTTCTTATCTTTGTTCAATTTTACTGAGCAAAACCAATATTAAAGAAAATCGCATTGTTTTTACTATCAACAACTTTTTAGAGGCATAACTTTTTTGTTGTTATTTTCAGTCGTATCATACAAGAGCATGTAACATTTTTTTTATCACATTTTAGAATATTTTTTGTGAGGGTATTTGATGGTTTTTCGTGTTTTTTTTTTTTACGTCGTTCACCGAGCAGGTTCAATATTGTTTTAAATTTATAGTACAGATTGATACGGACGCGGTGATACCAAATATGTACTTATTTGTGTGTTTTTTGTGTTTTATATACTTCATTTGTTTTTTATAAGTAATTGGGATGATTATGGGACTTTTATTTTATTTAATTATTATAAAATGATTTTAACTTTATTTTTTTTCCTTTTTTTGACATTTACCACTTATTGGCTTGAACAAGCGTTCATCTGATCACTTGCTCAAGCGTTTACACAGCAATAAAATGCTTGAGTGCTCGTCAAACTTTTTCCGATGCTTGAGTGCTCGTTTCGAATAACGAACACCATTGAAGTCATTGGGAGACTCGAGCATTTTTCAAGGGGATCAAGGCTCTGCACAGGGAAGCTTGGCCAAACACCTGGAAACCTCAGAAAATGATGGAAACACCACAGAAATGGACAGGAAACAGCAGAGGCAGCATGCATGGATGCCTCTGAGGCTGCCTATTCGCACTATTGGAGTGACCAAGTGAGGCGAGATAGCATCTAAAACACCCACTAATTGACCCTGACACTGACCCTGACCCTGACACATGCAGAGGCAGTGGCAGCAGCGGCAGGCTAGAGAGTGGCATGGCAAAATACCCCAAATGGACTCAGGCTTCAAACCAATTTAAAAAATTCCTTTTGGCGAGGATAACGTGTAGCACTGTATGTATCAGTATTTGGCCTGGTTATGGCGGCAGAGAGGAACCAAAGGAGGTGAGCAAGAAGCGCTGAAATGATTTCCTATGTGAACAAAAGGTTGACGGTATATTTAGACGATAACACAGCATGGCGGAGACAGAGTGACCAAGTTCCATAACGTATCTAGTGAAACACCCGAAAAATGAGCCTGACACAGCTCGTTTGCTAAGGGGACGACATGTGGAGACAGCTATAGAGACGGTCTGTGGAGGCTGATATGTAGACGACGTGTGGAGGCAATGGGGATGGTTATGGCACCCGAGTTGAACGTAAGTAGGTGAGAAAAGAGGAGTGCAAAGATAGATTTTAGAGGTAAAAGGTTATAGGTTGTAGGTTGAAGGTTGCTGCAGTTCAAACGATGTTAGTTGGATCTTGGGATGGAGCTGGCGGTCCGCTGCCAGGCGAGCTTTCGCCTGTCCAAGCCCCTGTCTCTCGGCTCCTCCGCACCCAAAATGGACCTGGGGGCCAGAAGCGTTTACTTTGAAAAAATTATAATTTTCAAAGCAGATGGGGGCTACAAACAGCATTCCTAAAAACCTTTTGTGTAAGATCAAGTGTAGTACTGTTCTTATAAGTGTTTGGCCTGGTTATGGCGGGGGAGGGGAACGTAAAGAGATGCGCAAGTAGCGCTGAAATAATATCGGTCAATTATAAAAGTTTGGCGGTATATTTTGTGGATAACACAGCAGGGTGGCGACCAAGTTTGATGTGGAAGCCGTTAAAGCAACCCAAAATTTTTGCAAAGGGGACGATGTATGGAGGCAGCTATGTGGACGACTTTTGGAGGCAGCTATAAAGACGACGTATGGAGGTAGCAATGGAGACAACTTGTGGAGACAGCAATGGAGGCAACGTGTGGAGGCAGCTATAAAGACTAAGCATGGAGGCTGCTATAAAGACGACGTGTGGAGGCGGCTATTAAATTTGGATAATGCCTGTATGTGGCAGTCCAAAAAAGTTTTCAAAACAGAAAACTCCAGAAAAATTAAATAGATGTATTAATATAGCTAGAGCCAGTTGGCCCTGGCAAAAAATAGCCAGTTGCCTCTGCTTTAGTGTACAAAGAAGAGGAGAAGGAGGAGAAGGAGGAGAATGAGGAGGAGGAGTGCGTACATGAGAATAATTCAGGTTGAGCTGCTTTCACCTGGTGGAGAATGGAAATCGTGAGAAATCCAGGCTTGATTCATCTTGATAAGCGTCAGCCTGTCAGCGCTGTGACTTGACAGGCGTGTACGCTTATCGTGATGATGCCACCAGATGCACTGAAAACCCGCTCTGACAACACGCTAGCGGCAGGGCAGGTAAGAACCTCCAAGGCATACAGCGCCAGTTCGGGCCAGCTTTGAAGCCCAGTAGTTGTAGGGAGCTGTTTGATCATTTAGGACGATGGTATGGTCAGCTACGTACTCCCTCACCATCTTTCTGTAAAGATCAGCCCTACTCTGCCGAGACTAGGGACAAGTGACAGTGTCTTGCTGGGGTGACATAAAACTGGCAAAGGCCTTGTAAAGCGTACCCCTGCCAGTGCTTGACAAGGTGCCTGCTCGCCTGCTCGCCTACTCTCCCTCGCTACTTGTCCCGCAGAAGTACGCCCTCTGCCGCTAGCCCTGTCAGAAGGGAAATACTGTTTCAGCTTGTGCACCAGGGCCTTCTGGTATTCATGCACTCTCACACTCCTTTCCTCTACAGGGATGAGAGTGGAAAGATTTTGCTTGTACCATGGGTCCAGGAGAGTGAATACCCAGTAATCGGTGCTGGAATAAATTCTTTGAACGCAAGGGTCACGGGATAGGCAGCCTATCATGAAATCTGCCATATGCGCCAGAGTCCCAACGCGCAAGAATTCACTCCGCTCACTGGCCTGACTCTCCATTTCCTCCTCCTCCAACTCCTCTTCTTCTGCCCATACACGCTTAACAGTTAAGGATTGAGCAATGGTCCCCTCTTCTGTCTCGCCAACATTCTCCTCCTCTTCCTCCTCATCCTCCTCCACCTCTGGCTATCAACAAGGGAGTCTTCTTCCCTCGCCTCTTGTGACAAGTGCAAAGCTTCCGACTTCATCCTAACCAGAGAGTTTTTCAACAGGCCAAGCAGCGGGATGGTGAGGCTGATGATGGCGGCATCGCCACTGACCATCTGTGTTGACTCCTCAAAGTTACTCAGCACCTGACAGATATCAGACAGTCATGTCCACTCCTCATTGTAGACTTGAGGAAGCTGACTGACCTGACTAGCAGTTCTGGTGGAAGTTCACATCTGGCAGTCTACAATCGCAGTTGGAGGCGGTGCCAGCCACAGATCGGTCTGCGCCGTGATGCCCTCTAATAGCTCTTGGGCGGTGTGCCTTTTATCGCCTAGGCTCAGCAGTTTGAGCACCGCCTGCTGTCGCTTAGCGTCTCCAGGCTGAGTAATTTGGAGATGTGGACGTTGAGGGCTTGGGCGTGTGGGTGGAACTGTATTTCCTCTTGCGTTCCAGCGTCTGGGGTATAGACAGCTGAACGCTGCGCATGGAGACATTGGTGGAATCTGTGGAGGATCGTGGAGTCGAAGGTGTGGTTTTCGGGCGGGAGGTCCTGGGCAGGGGACTGACTAGCAGAGGCAGCAAATGACACAGGGGAAAGAGCAGTGGTGTGCCCGGCCGGAGGTGAACAGCCTTGGTTCCATTGAGTGGGGTGTTTATCAATCATATGCCTGCACATACTGGTGGTGGTTAAGCTAGTAGTGGTGGAACCCCTGCTGATCCTGGTGTGGCACAGGTTGCACACCACAGTCCGTCGGCCATCCGCTGTTTCTTTAAAGAACCTCCAGACTTCAGAAAATCTAGCCCTCGCCACGAGAGCTTCACTACTTCACTACATTTGGAGCTGATGCACCTGCTCTGGCCCTGCCTCTCCGTCTGGCCCCACCACTGCCTCTTCCAACCTGTTCTTGTATAGGACTCGCCTCTGTCTCAGAAGCACCTGGCCTCTCAACCCAGCTTGGGTCTGTCACCTCATCATCCTCCAATCCCTCAGTCTGCTCCCCCCTCGGACTTCCTGCCCTGACAACAACTTCACCACTTTCTGACAACCGTGTCTCCTCATCGTCCGACACCTCTTTACACACTTCTTCCACTACGAATGTCATCATAACCCACAGACTGCGACCGGTGGAAAACCTGGGCATCGGGAAAGAGCTCAGCAGCAACCTGACAAGTGGTTTGTGACTCTGGGAAGGGTCCAGAAAACAGTTCCTTATAGTATGCTGGCTCAAATGCCAAATTTTCCTGGGAGGGGGTAGACTGGGGGGAAGGAGGTTGAGGTGGAGGAGCTGGAGGAGCGCTCACTTGGGTAACATGGGTGGACTGCGTGGAAGACTGACTGGTGGACAAATTACTTGAAGCATTGTCCGCAATCCACGACATGACCTGTTTGCACTGTTCTGGCCTCAACAGTGCTCTACCATGAGTCCCAGTAACTTGAGACATGAAACTAGGGAGTGTAGCTCTGCGGCGTTCCCCTGCTCGCTTATCAGCAGGTGTTGTCTCACCCTGCCCAGGACCACGGCCTCTGACCCCTGCAGAAATTGGATGCCCTCGTCCTCTACCCCTAGCCCGTGGGTTCAACATTTTCAAAATTAAAGTCTATTATATAGACAAAACAGACAAAAAAATACAAACTGTAAAAAAAGTTTTTGTTTTCTTTTTTTTTCTTTTAATAGAACAAAATGTGCAGAAGAAATCAGACAGCAACCATAGAAGATGATTGCTATGGCTAGTTTCTAACCTACACTGACAGCACACAAAAGGATTTTGTGCTGTGACTGAGTGTGTCACTTTTGAAAAACGCTAATGTAGCCCTAACAAGGGCTGTTGGGTTCTTGGAATCACTCCTGCCTAACAGTAAGGTTCTTTTAGAATCACTCCTGCCTAACAGTAATCTACTAGAACACCCTAACGCTATTCCTGACCAGCAGCAGCTCTCTCCCTAATGGCATCCAGACAGAGAATGATCCGAGCAGCGCGGGCAGGGGCTAGTCTATTCCAGGGTCACCTGATCAGGCCAGCCAACCACTGCTATTGACATGTAAGTGTACCACGTGATGCTGGGTGTACTGCAGAGTCTCCTGGCTTGTGATTGGCTCTGTTTCTTGCCGCCAAAAATCTAAACGCCGCGAGATGCCATTTTCTCGAGCGGGCAAAATACTCGTCCGAGCACTAAGCAGGTGCGAGTACGCTAATGCTTGAACGAGCATCAAGCTCGGACGAATATGCTCTCTAATCTCTATCAGTTACCTACAGCCGGGTCCTGCCATGAGGCAGAACCCAGTGTGCAGAGGAGCAGGCAGCCTCAGGGCACTCCCCGGAACCCGGAGCTGCGGCAGGAGGGATTGGATCCCCCATTAGGCACACTGGGGGGTCCGATCCATGGTGGGGACACTTACACACCGCGGTCATGCGGACTGGTTCAACAAGATCTCGGTAAAGTTAATGAGAGTCTGGGAGACAGAAGAATCAGTTGGAGATTTGGAGCACAAAATGCATCGTAATATGGGCACAGGAGTGGTGCACAATATATCTGCACTACTATCTAAGTCGCCTCCGTAGAAATAACATGGGCACTGAATATCTGCTCGTAGCTTTATACATACCCACTCTCCTGTAAAGATGTTGTTGTCTTTTGCGGCTGTATATCCCAGTGTTCCACTGTTGCTGCTTGGCGACTTCAACAATTACCTCCAACCATATCTAGATAAGTACCATACCAGGCCCATTGCGACGGAGTTCCTGCGCAACTATATAAACTTCAAAAGACACAACTATCCCCCTGCCTTTTTCAGGAAGCCCAAGATAAAGGCTGTCTGCCTAAACTAATAGAGTCATGATTGCAAAGCCAGGTAAAGACCTCATGGGGTCACAGGCTCACCCGTGCTCCTCTGTGTGCCCCGATGCCCCGGAATTCCCGACTCACCTGCCCTCGCTCCTGTTTCCGTTCCGGTGGCTGTGTTTGTGCATCCCAGTTTTCCTAGGGCATGCGCGTCGGCTTTAGAAAATTTAACTGCCCAGCATGCTGCTGATTGGCTCTAGTCGTACCCAGAATCCTTTACATACCGGCCTCTCCCAGTACACCCCGCTACATCTTTGTGCCTTACAGTCTTAGAAAAAGCTTATTCCCATGTCCTCTACGATTAGTGAGATTTCCCGTTGTGACCCCAGACCTGTTTGCGTTTACGCTCCTCCGCCATTGACCCTGATCCTGTGCCGCCTGTCCTGACCTCTTGCCTGTCCCCGACCAAGAACCTGCATTGCGTTTCTGTACCTTGCATTGGCTGCCACCGTGGACAAAGTCGCACCGGTGGAACGACTTGGTGGTACCACATCGCAGCATGTCCAACCCGCTTTGCGGCAGGCTCTGGTGAAAACCAGGTGCCACTTAGACTCCGGTCCCAGGTTTCGGCTTATGTTATCGTCCGCTGTGGTCAAGTGGGTCCAATACCCCTGGAGTTTGACAGGTCCCCCTATTGTGGCAATTGAGATGGGAATTGTAGAAACAGCTAGTGGGATACTGTTGCCCAACACTAAAGTTGATGACCAGAGTATGGTCTAAAATAAAAAAGGCAGGAGTTAATTGTTTAATGTGATGTCTTTCCATCAGCCAATCACAAAGGTTCTAATGTTGTATTGTAAGCTGGGATGCCATTGGAGGAGTAACCACCACCTGACCAGTGGGAGTAATAAAACCCCTGGTCAGGAAAGTTCTAAAAGTAGTGCAGTGCAGCCAGTACACCAGATCAGACCAGTCTGACAGGAGTCAGGCAGACAAAGTAGTGAGACAGTATAGCTCTGAGGAGTTAGTGAGAGTAAAGGGGTAGCATCCCACCATCAAGGATGATATCTGAAGTAACCCAGGACAAGCTGAAGCATCCTACTAGGACACAGCTATCTCCCAGCCTGCCCTTGCATCCAGGCCGGTGATCAATCCCTGTGGTTCCCTCTCCAAGGCTGCATCCCCAGCCTGCTACCATTGTTAAGATTCGTTTGGCACGTTATCCACTGTTCCTGTTGGTTCCAATAAAGAACTGTAAGTTGTTTTTAGACAACCTCTGCCTCCGTCTGATCCCTGCTACAATGGCTGTCACCATCACGGGCACCCTATCCATTACACAGGGACTCATACTCCAGACCCCAAAGGGTTGCCCCAGGGAGAACCACTATGACAGACTCTCCCTCATCATTTCTTGCCAACACCACCTGCTAGAGACCTGCCAGGCTGCAGGACAGCCCTCCGGTATCCGTACCAAGCACCGTGACACTAGCGTGCCTAGGCCGCAACCGCCAGCCACTCCGGTATCCCGGGCCCCGGCTGTCTCTAGGCCCCAAGAGAAAAAGGCTAGGCCCCGGTGGGGGATGTTGCACCTGCCACTGCGGAACAACCCAAAACTTCCAGAAATTTTCAGATTAGAGGGATTTTTGCCAACTCCTAGATCAGTATTTGAAAAGCCATCCAGTTTCTGTTAAGGAAAAGTGGAAAGCAGGACTGGGTGCTATCACTGATGAGCAGTGGGAAGAAATCTTGGAGAGTGTCCATTTGTTATCCCCATCAGAGGCCCAGTCAACTTCTTACACTGAGTTTACAAAACCCAGAGCTTACTATTAAGGATAGGTGTTTGCGTAGATTCTAACTGTCCCCAGTATTAAATCCCAAAGGCCAAACAGGGACGAATGGGTATAAAAATCACTTCAGACGGCATTTTTAACAGTTAGTATCTCCGTTTTCATTTATTCATATAAATGAGTAGACTCTCTTCGTTCATAGGAAATAAGGAGTGAGATTCTAAGTGTCACAGAGCCAGAGATACAGCCCTCTGAAATGTACCACCCTCCAGATTCTCAACCAGCAGGCTGCAGGGAGAATTTACTGCACACAGGAGCTGCTGCACCTCACAAATGTTATATGTTACTACATTCTGATAAGGGATAATATCAACTAATATTCATGTTTTTATTTAACCCTATCCTATCCAGAACTATTTAAGAACACACTTGCTCTCTTATTGCCTTTTATTTTTTTTGTTTCTTTTTGCGAAAATTGACTGATATGATGAACATTCGATCCTCTTAGCCTAATGTCGCTACATATAAACACCGCAACCCAGAACATATCTATAAAGTTATATGTAACACCAAAAACACACACACATGTCCTGGAATGAAGTTTTTATTTCACACCATCCTCCATTATTTACACCTATGTTATGACGTTCTCACTCTCATTCTTATGAACCGCAGAGGGTTCTGTTATCGCACATCTAACACAATAGCGCACATCTAAAAGTGATTTTTGCTATCTCATTAGCTTGGTTTATGAATATATAGTTATTAATTTGGGTTACCATTGTGTAAGGGAGCATACAATGATGGATCTGTGTGAAGCTCAGTGCAATTTTCAGTGCAATAGTTTGGTGTCCCCTGTGGATTTAACATTCCCTTTGCTGCATATTTTGGTGAATATACACATGTGGGGTATGTACTGTATAATCTTCTCACATCTTGCTGTTTTAGGAAAGTATGTTTTCTTTCTATAAGTATTCTGGATTTGTACATATTTTATTGCCGTTTGCTGCAAAGTTGCATGAAGTTGGTAGTGTGTATGAATTTAAAAGTTATTCTTGTTTACATGGTGATTTCTGGAAAAAATTTGATTTTGACAGAATATGAGCTTTTAATTTTGTGCGTTATATATTTTTACACACATTTGTGGATAGCAACCAAACATGTCACTGTTTTTGTCTTAGCATTTTAGGGACTCTTAAAATTTCTAAAACCAGATATTTAGTTTTTTCAGTTTTAGTGATATTATGATGATGTATTCATGTCAACATATCAATATGAGGCATTAGTGAACTCAACACATGGTCATTTATTACATTTAGGAGATGTAAAGTGAAATATTTTCTGTTTGGAGCACATTTTTTGGCATCAAAGTCAAATTCAAAGTATTTTTTATAAAATGTTTCAGTTTGACTCAAAATTGCATGAAGGCGCCTATGCCTGTAAACTCTTTAATGCAATTTTGAAAATGGGGCAAGTGTCTGCTTTCAGAAAATATGTAGTTTGCTGCGCTTCAATTTAATTCTTTTTGTTGTAATTTCGACTTTATACGTCAAAATTTTGCTCCCTATCCCCCTATCATCTATCTTATATAAAATTCTCCCATATGACAGTTTGTTTTATCATACTAAAGGGACCGGTCATAAAATAGTTTTCTATGGGACCCACTTTTAGTTTTGCGCCGGCCCCCACTTTGTTTAGAACCGGCCCTGAGGCCTAAATTATTACATATGATGTGGGTGTGTGGAGGGGTGGAAAGATTCTGGAAGGAGGTGCTCCAGGTTATTAGAACAGTCTTGTCCGTGGACCTTGAGCCAGATCCTAAGATATGTTTACTGAGCATTATTGCAACGGATGAGGTTGACAAGGTAACTAAGCAATGTATATTAAAACTGCTATATCTGTCCCGCAAGGCTATCGCCGGCAGTTTGATCCAAAATTTGCCTCCTACTAAACAGGTATTTATACAAAGAGCTTAATGACATCATTAGACTTGAGTGTGTTTTGTACCTGAAACGGAAGTGTCCAAAGAAGTATGAGAAACTGTGGGGTAGGTGGATGGACATGCCAGGCCTTCAGTGCAGGGTGCTCTTAGAACTGGCATGTGGAGACTTAAAGCCATCTTGTAGGTCATACTTGGTGTTAAGGGGGCTACCTTTCAAGGTAGCAAATGGAGGCATTGTTTTCCATTCAACACCTTGGAAAACATTTTTGCATACTTCCTAGAATTCCTTAGTGGAGCATCTATGGATTTAAGTCTCCACACGCCTTTAAGGTGGCCTTAATTGGCAATCTCTCCATAAGGAGAACACCTACTGTCTGACTCTAGTCAACAGCCTCTCACACAGCCAATCCAGTTCCCTACGCTGTACTGAGGATTCCCAACCAGGTTGAAACAGTGTTGTCTATAGTTGGGAGTCTGTTCCTTCTGGAATAGATATACTGGTTTGGCTTAATCCCACACCATATCTTTAGACTTCTTGTAGGTCATACTTGGTGTTAAGGGGGCTGCCAAGGTAGCAAAAGGAGGCATTGTTTTCCATTTAACAACTTGGAAAATGTTTTTGCATACTTCCCAGAATTCCCTAGTGGAGCATCTGTGGCTTTAAGTCTCCACATGCCATTAAGGTGGCCTTAATTGGCAATCTCTCCATAAGGAGAACACCTACTGTCTGACCTTAGAACTGCAAGGAAGCCTAAGCTATTGTATATCTGCTTTAGGTCAGTCATTGGTGATCCATACACCTTATAAAGAAGTCAAACTGTTCTTTGTATGTGTCTATTTGTGAGAACCGTCTTATTCTTGGAAAATTCATGAACGAAAGTGTTTATGACTTTTTATCATGCCATGGCATCCTACTTGAACAGTTGGTGGAGGGGGAGGGAAGGAAGTTATGTACACTTTATGCATTAAGGAATGTGTGTTTGGTCTGGGTTTTACTATGTACAAAAACTGAAAAATGCTTTAATAAAAATGTTTGATTCAAAATAAAAAACTGTTATGGTCATTATACAGTTAGTCTAAACTCACAGAAAGATTACAAGCTAACATAAATAATATGTCTGCTTTATGTTGACATTAATTTTTTTACGTTATTTATTTTATTGGGATGTTAGGAGGCTTACAAAACAATCAGCAATTTCACGATTTTCACACAAATTTAAGATTCTATTATTTTAGAGGTCTATTCATATTTATAGGGATTTTAAAACTTCTATTTTTTAAAAACCCTCCACACAGTAACACATTTTTAAATGACACCCATCAAACTATTTAAAACAGCCCTTTAACCCCTTCCCGACATTTGACGTCATACTACTGCATCGCGGGAGGTGCGTTCCCACAAAATGCAGTAGTATAACATCAACCTTCTGCGGTTATGAATATATTATAGCTGACACCCGCCTCTAACACCCGCTATCGGGTCCACATAAAGTAGACATTCGTGAATTTTAGTTATTACGTTTTTTTTGCTGTTATGACTCTGTGTGGAAAAAGTAAAACATTCTGAAATTCGAAAATCAACAATTTTTCCAGATTTTCATCAAATATCTGATTTTCTCATAAATAAATGCAATACATACGACCAAAATTTTCAACTAACATGAAGTACAATGTGTCACGAGAAAACAATTTTAAAATCACTTGGATATGTTAAAGCGTTTCAAAGTTATAACCATTTATAGTGACACAGGGCAGTGTCAGGAAGGTGAAAAGTGGCTTCGGCGTTAAAGGGTTAAGCATCAAATATCAAATAAAATAAAATGGAGGTTCTATAAGGAATTTTACAATTTTGACAATAAAATGGTTAATTGGCCCTAATATTTACAAATTCATGGAGGATAAAATGAGAAAACCTTAGATTTTTTTGTGCAATTTCTCTCACATATGGCAATACCCCACATGTGGATATAAATCACTTTATGTACCCATAATAGAATAGGCAGAATAGAATGAGCGATATCACACTTTTGGAGGCCAAATTTTGCTGAAACTAATTTCAGGTGCTATGTGGCATTTGCCTAAAAAGTGACCCCATTTGAAAATGAACCCTTCAAGGAGCATAGTAACAGTATTTTAGGGTTGCTACAACCCATTGATTACATTTTATTAACTTTTTTGTCGGAATGCAAAAAAAAAAAAAATCTATTTTTTTACTTTTATTTTTTGTGTTATTCACCGTATAGCATAGATACTATGTTATTTGTGTTCTATGGGTCAGTGCGATTATGTCAATATCCCATTTATATAGCTTTTTAATGTTTAAATAATTTTGCAGAATAAAAGCGCATTTGGAGAGAAAAATCACTTGATTTTGCATTCGTCATCGTCTACTTGGTGCAACATTTTCCTTTTTTTGTTGACTGAGTTCAATTAGGGCAAATTTTTTGTGGACTGAGTTTTACTTTTTATTGGAATCATTGTGATGACAATTTGATTCCTTTTTAAAGCTTTTTTTTAGTTAGATGCTCAAAAATCCAATTTTAGGGGCATTACTTATCTAATTATTTTTTTTTTTTTACGATATTCACCATACAGTTTTAGTAATGGTTTTATGTTACTGTATGGGTTGCCACGGAAACAGCAATACCATAAATGTGTGAATTGTTTGGTGATTTTTACTCTTTTATTATATGTCAGAGGTTTATAATAGATGTGGCATTTAGGGGACTTTATTTGTAAAAATGTTTATATCTTTTTTTTAAAATTTTTACTCTGGGACTTGGACATGACATTAAACTAATACACCACAATACTGATGTATGGCAGTGTATAAGAGTAGCAGCCTATGCAGATGCAAAGGCTAACATGCATATGGTCAGAAACATTGTCAGAACGAAGAATCTTACAGCACTAGAGGGATCATAAAGTGTCTGCTTAAAGAGTCCCCTCTGGAATTTTACATTGTCCATCACTGAGTTACAGGAGCTAAAACAGCAATAGAGCTGAATAAAAATGTAAAGTAAGGGGCTTAAAAATTAGCTTTATTGTGTAAACTAGGGGATTAAAATTTGAGAATTTTATTTCATGGGCAAACCCCTTTAAGGACATCCAACTTACAGGCAACCTTTAATTATAGACAGACCTCCCTGCCCACTCTGACCTCTGGTGAATCTGTATTGGTGCTTTACTTTAGTCTCAGCCTTCAGATCAGTCCCAGAACACCTCTAAGTTCTCTGTAAGGAAATTTTATTGATAATCCTTGTTCCCATGACAGCATAAAATGTAGAAAAAAAATTTCTATCGTCACAGGGACTTTTTTTTCTGGAGTTAAAATTATAACATATATCTGTTTCAACTTACATACAAATTCAACTTAAGTACAAACCTAAAATACCTAGCTTGTATGTAACTCAGAAAAGTTACAGAAAAGTTATAAAATTTTCCAATATACTTTCTGTATCAATTCTTCACGGTTTTCTACATCTCAACTTGTTGTCTGCTTGCTGTCATGTAACAGGAAGCTTCATTGTTTACTTCCTGTATATAAACACTGCTCCATGGCCATGTGATGTCACACAGGTGCCTGGCTCCTTATAACACACACAGAGTGATGCCGTGTGATGCTAACAAGCCATGCACTGTGCACTAAAATTTTTGACCTCTTTATAACCTCTGTTAGGTCTAATTCAAACAATTTTGAGGGTCCCCCATAGGCGGCAATATGCGCACAGAGCGATACAGTGCCGCACACATGTGGTACCGTACCGCTCCGTACATGTGGAAAAGACAGAACATCACCCTCCTCCTTCTCTCCGGCACGCTGGACGTATCGGGGATACGTTCCTCTGAATTCGCCCTTATTCTGATACTGTCTCCTTCAAGATTGCTATCAATATTTATAGAACAAATAATAAACAATGTTCTATAAAGAAACAGCTAGAAAGATAGATTCAAATATAAGACTACTACAGATATCTATGCCCAGGCCAAGATTATTTGAACTATATCTGGCACAAGTGATAGTATTGTGATGGTTCACAGGAGGCTTCACCTCTTCCTGGACCTGCCCAAAAAAGAAGCAAATTCTATTCTATATAGGCGGTCCCCTACTTAAGAACCCTCGACTTACATACGACCCCTAGTTACAAACGGACCCCTGGATATTGGTAATTTATTGTACTTTAGTCCTAGGCTACAATAAACAGCTGTAACAGTTATCAAATGTGTCTGTAATGAAGATTTAGGGTTAATATTTATTCTTATGACAACCTTATTAAAATCCAATTGTCACAGAGGTCAAAAAAGTTCTGGCTGGGATTACAATGATAAAATATACAGTTCTGACTTGCATACAAATTCAACTTAAGAACAAACCTACAGACCCTATCTTGTATGTAACCCGGGGACTGCCTGTACTGTAAAGATGCACCATAGGTTTAAAAAGAGTTTAGCAAGGGAGATGTGTTCTCTGAGGGTTTTCCTACACTTAAATATGGAATCTGTCTGTGTTTTTTCCTTCTGACAGGATTCCTTTACATGAGGATCAAGTTACTCACCAAATGTTTATCCTTGGCTTGCTCCACCATTGAGAAGTCACCTCGCAAGGGAAGTTGTGCCGACAAATCTTCATCTTTTTGTCCTAACCAGTCAATGATCTCCTGGAGTGGAGGCTGCAACTTGAGGGTAGGATCTGAAAATGCTTCCAGACGTGCCCTAAAGAGAAATAGTGGGAAATATGTTCAATTTATATAGGAAACAATAATGTAACGTAAATAACTGACCTGGATTCGAAAAGCCATAACTTCAGGGAGGGGTTGTTTTCTGTGGTACAGGTTGCACTTCAAAGAGGCATTATTTAACCCCATACAGCTCAATTTTTCAGAACTGTGTCACTATATGCAGTTATAACTGTAAAACACTTTAACCCCTAGGCGCACCAGGACGTTATAGTACGTCCCCGGGGCTAGATGCTTAGCGCACGGGGACGTTCTATAACGTCCTGCTTCTGGCACCGGCTCACGAACGGAGCCGGTACCAGAAGCAGCGGCTGTCAGCTGTCTAGTACAGCTGACAGCCTGCGCTAACACCCGCGATCGGAGCTGGCTCCGATCGCGGGTGTTAACCCCTTACACGCCGCGGTCAAACATGACCGCGGCGTGTAAGGGTGTTTGCGCTGTGGATCGGATCCCCCGTGCCAGTTACCGGGGGATCCGATCCACTTCTGGGCAGCTCCGAGGACTGGCATGTGCCCCGGAGCTGCCCGGTCTCCATGGCAGTCAGACCCCTTCCGGGTCTGACTGTAAACTGTCTGAGCATGCGCAAGCTTGCTCAGACAGTTTACACTGCTCTACAATAAAATAGTATTGTAGAGCAGTGTATTGAACTTAAACCAGTGATCAGAGCATCACTGGTTCAAGTTCAAGTATGTATAAGTAAAAATATGCAAAAACACTTAACACTACACATTATAATAAATAAAAAATAAATACATAAAAATATAAGCCCCTAAAATGTGACTTTCCCGTAAAAACACTTAATAAAGTATAAAAAACACAAAAACACAAAAAACCCCGCATATTTGGTATTGCCGCGTCCGTAGCAATCTGTATAATAAAACAGAATCGTTACTGGACCTGCACGGTACACGCCGTACACGCCGTATTTTAATTAATAACCTATAAAAAAATGCTCTAAAAAGTAATTTAAAAAATGTTATGCACTCCAAAATAAGCCCACTAAAAAGAACAACTCTTCTCGCAAAAAATAAGCCCCTAACTAGATTTGTCAGCCGAAAAATAAAAAAGTTATGCATATGAAAAGATGATGATGCTAAAATGAACAAGATTTTCTCCAAATTGGTTTTTATTCAGTACAATTGAATAAAATACACAAAACCCCCACATATTTGGTATCCCTGCGTCCGTAACAATCTGCATAATAAAACAGAATCATTATTAGATCCGCAAAGTTAACCCCGTAAAAAACAAAACAAAAAAAAGCTCCAGAAAAAAGATCATTTTCAATTAATACCCTATAAAAATGCTCTAAAAAGGGATTTAAAAAATGTTATGCACTCTAAAATAAGACCACTAAAAAGAACAATCCTTCTCGCAAAAAATAAGCCCTTAAACAGATTTGTGAGGCGAAAAATAAAAAAGTTATGCATATGAAAGACGGTGATGCTGAAAGTAACAACATTTTTGCCAAATTACTTTTTATGCACTAAAAATGGGAAAAAAATAAAAAATCTATATAAATAAGGTCTTTTTGTAATCGTGGCGACCCATAGAATAAAAATAATATACTATTTTTATGGTATGGTAAACAGCCAAAAAAAAAAACCCATAAAAATCTTCCTGAAAAGTGATGATTTTCATTTCCTCCACCAACAAAGAGTTAATAAAATCTCACCAATTAGCCTATAGATTCCCCCAAATTACATACCAGAAAAGTGCATCTCATGTGGCAAAAGAAATAAGCCCCTATAGGTCCACATTAAAAAAAGAAAAATTATAGCCTGTACAATGTGACATAGCAAATCTGATCTGGATGGCGCCTCCTTCCCTTCTATGCCCGGCCGTGCGCCCATACAGCAGGTTACCACCACATATACAGTATCCGTGTACTCGGGAGAAATTGGGTAACAAACTTTGTGGAGCCTTTATTCATTTAATCCATTGTAAATGTTTAATTTTCCACCCAAAATGGGTGTATTGTGAAAAAATATTACAATTTGCAGACTGCACCTCCATTTTGTTTTAACCCCTATAAAACACGTAAAGCGTTAACAAACTTCTTAAAAGTGGTTTTTCATACGTTGAGGTGTGTAGTTTCCACAATGGGGTATTTTACGAGTCCCACTATTATTTAGGCCTCTCAGTGTCAATTAGAAGTTGAGCAGGTCCATCTAAATACAGGTTTTGGTGATTTTACAAAAAATGTGAAAAATGATACCTAAATTCTGAGCCTCATAACATTCTAGTAAAATATGTGGAATCTTAAAAAACCATGCCAACATAAAGCAGACATTTGGGAAATGTAAGTTATGAATTTATTTGGGAGCTATGACTATCTGCATCAAAAGTAGAGAATTTAGAACGTTGAAAATAAAGAATTTTTCCAAATTTTTGCCAAATTTAGTTTTTTTTCATAACTAAACACAAAAGATATCATCCAAATTTTTAAACTAATTTGAAGTACAATGTGTCACGAGAAAACAATCTCAAAATCCCCTGGATATCTCATAGCGTTCCAAAACTATAACCACTTATAGTGACACAGGTCAGATTTGAAGAATGGGGCCGCGTCCTTAAGGCCAAAATAGGCTGTGTCCCCTAGGGGTTAACTTACCCAGGTAGTTTCCTGACAATTTATTTATTAAAAACATTTTGAAATTTGGTGAAAACATTTTAAAATTAGTACTTGTTAAGGAGATCGCACTGGTTTCGGACTCCATCTTGACTTAAGAAATCCCAGAATAAGGGACTGTCCGCCAATTTTAGATAGAGCAGACATGTTCGCTAGCCACTGTCAAGTTAATGTCATGATTTAAACTTCATTTTTTGTAACCTGTTTGCTCGCCTGCCAACTGATTCCCTTTGACATTTAATGAGAAGCCAGTCTGTCCTTCATGCTGCATTATATTTTGGTTCTAGCATCAGCTTATCTGCTTCTTCTCAGGGAAATTAGTATAAACATGTCTGTGAACAAGGTCTATTAGCCTTTTCTGAGAAATGTGCTGGTAAATTCATTATGGCCAATAGCATTGCAGTATTCTATTGACGCCTCTTTGATGACTCTTCTGTCTGTGATATTATGCATTTGAGAGATTAAACGAGGGAGAAGATCTTTACATACACTAAGAGACTTGGTTTGTGTTCTAGCCCCAGGGCAGTCATGAAAAAGTTAATTTGAAAGTCACCTATACAACATGAAGGAATGTTTTGAGTCCTAGATAAAAATCTCTAACAGTACTTATGTGATTTTATTCTAATCAGACAGTTTGTCTAACCACCCGAATTGATTACTAATATTTACTGTATATTTTTAGATGTCGTAATCTTTATAAGGCTACATGCCACATTTACTAAGGGCTTTTCGCCAGTTGTTTGGTGGACTTTGCAGGTTCTATCTAGTCCAAACTGCTTGCGCAGGTACTTAAGAAGTGTCTGCACCATAAATGTGTCGCATGTGACCCTTTTATGCAGCAACTGCACTAGGCATCATGAAGCACAAATAAGGGGGTGTTCCGGTGCTCAGTCGGACCGTGCACCAGATTTAACATGCAAGTCCGACAAAAGTGTGTCGCACGCCCTATGTTAAAGATTGACCAGAAAAAAAGTGGTGCACTGTGTCGGGCCAGATCAGGGAGTGCCAGATCATGAAGAACGGGCGACAGAAATCATGAATGTGGCGCACCCTGCACTATACACAGGCAAGCCACACTTAGTGCAGTTTGAAGCCTGCTTAGTAAATGTGCCCCAATGTGAGCTAGGTGGCTGCACCACAGAAGACAGAGCATGACCTATTCCTGTCCTGATTTGCAGCGCTGCCACTTAGCTTCCAATGGAGAGGGGAGGGGGAGAGCTACAGTAGTGTACATGTAGCCTAAAACCTTAAACAATTACGGTACATTTACAAATATAAAAATAATATAATTTGCTAGTCCCATCTCTGACCTTTCCAACTACCATTACACACTAGGGACAAAAAAAAGCCAGAATATATCCTACATCTTTCTTACAATCAACGAATAGTTGAATAGTTCATGGGCTGCACATAACAATCGATTACAATAATGATACACTGACTGTGGAATCCACAGTCATGTGCATGAGCCCATAGAAACTAATGTGGATGCGCGGTAGGTGTTGAAAATATGGCTAGCACAAGTCCAAAATATGCATTTGTCTGCATGAGGGCTTAAAGATTATATCATTTGTCCCAACTGGGATTAATCATTGTCCTTTGGAGTATTGCTTTTAATCTCTCAAACATGGGTTCACTAGTCATTAACCTTAAGGATGCAGCCATTTTGTAGTTTAAGGCTCCATTTTTAGACATCTTTTGCTTTATATAGTTAAAACATTTGAACATTTTAACTTACCAACGTTATTTTAAGACTGTCTTCTTGTGGCACATTGTACTTCATGTCAGTGGTAAATTTTGATTGATTCCACTTAGTTATAAAAAAACTTTCGCCGTAAGAATGGTCTTGCGCCATTATTCTCTATGGAGCGGGAGCGAGCAGTGCTCACTTCACCTCCTCTCCAGCATGCCCGACACATGCCCGCCAGGCTGTAGCCATGTGGGTACACGTTCGTGTGTATGCACTCTTACTAATGGCTTACAAATGGAACAGCGATTTGCAGAGAGATTTCAAAATTGACTTTGAAATATATAAAATTAGAAACCTCTTATACATATACATCAATCGATTTTCAAATATGCACCCCTCAAACTGTTAATACCTGCGTTTACAAAGCTCGTTAACTGTTTGAGAGCTTCATAGTAACTAAACCAAAATGGAGGTGAAATTTAGAATATTCCTATTTTGTCGCTAATACGTTTATTTAGCCCTAAAAGTTACACTTTGACAAAAGGAAAAAACCCAGAGGAAAATAATGCTACCACTAAAGTGTGAAAATCACATATTTTTATTGTTGAGGCTTTGTGTTTCAAAGCCGGAACAGTTTCTTCATCAGGTCGTAAAAATAATATCAGCTATATAAGCAGTACCATAATATACATGTTAGGGCAACACTAAGTGCATGTAAAATGTAAGTGGGATTAACAAATAAGGATAAGGGTTGATTAATCATGGAGAATGACAAGATAAAGGTGGTAAGGGATATCTAAAAAGCAGAGAGGTTATCTGGTTATTAGTAAATAGAATAAAATGTAGTTGCTTACCAGGATACTGAGACTTAGTGGTGTTGGTAAGCCTTGGTAAGTGTTAATAGTCTCAAAGAATATAACATCTGGGGAGGAGAAGGATTGGATGGTGCACCTGCAGCATGGGGAAGCTGAGTTAGTCAGCAGGAAGAGACCTCTAGCGTGCTTTATTTGTATGGAGACTAAAGGTAAACGAGGGGGAAGAGTGAAGCAGTAATTTTAATGAATGGTAGAGGTTGGTAAGTTTTTGAGAGAAAAAAGAAAAAAAAAAAGAGAACTACTCTACTCGTGACTTTACTACTTTCTGCCTTCCCCTTTCTCCTGTTATATGCTAGGTTGGGGATTTTAAATTAAAATACCCTGGATGCCCTTTGGAGCCCTCTCAGTTGATCTTCTTCCCCTGCTTATTTCCCATCACCATATCACTTTCTTATCTTTTTTTACGAGTTTCTACTTATACAGTATATCTATAGGTCTATATGTAATATTCAATAAAGCTTTGGAATGAAAAAAGAGAGAACATATGGCTCACATATACACATAGGATCATGAGTTGATATAGCATATATAATAAAGTACATAAAACAAATGAAAAAGCAAAAGAGGCACACATATCTTTTGTTCAGGTCAGCTGCTCACTGGTGATCTCATTGGGGTGGTGAGAAACACCATTGGTTGCATTTGCAGGTAAAAAGTTAAAATGTTTCTACAATGTCATTCAGAGCCGCAGGGGTAAGGATCTCCAGCTTGAAGATACTATAGGTCTAATGCTGTTGAACTTTCTGGAAGTATTTGACAATGGATGCTGTAATTTGTTCAGTTGCCGTTGTTTACATAAGCTCAAAATTGCGTTAGTGTTTCAGGGCAAAATTGTGTGAGATGCTCTGTTTCAAAAAGAGGTTGGTGACCTTGAACCAGTGGCCATTCATTCTCATGTGTAGTGGTTGGATTGTGCTGCCAATGTACTGCAGGTTGCAAGGACATTCAAGCAGATAGATATTATGGTATAATCTGTGTTGCAATTAAGAGATTGTTTTATCGTGAAAAATTCTCCCAGCATTATCGAATTAAAGGTTTTTCTTCTATGCTGTACATTATGGCAGCATAAGCAGCGATGAGATCCACATTTGTATGTATACTAACACCTCTTCGTTTGTTAATCCCACTTTCATTTTACATGGAGCTAGTGTTTGTTTATGCTCTGTTTTGATTACATTTATCTTATTATTTATATGTTTACATACCAGAATGAATGTATTTCACAATACTGTTATATTATCATCATCTCTTTAGCACCACTTTTATTTAATACCTATATTTTTTTTTGAACATGTAAAATTGTTCCATTGCCCTAAAATGTATTTTGATTACTTTTTTATTCCTGTTTTTTTCCTATGGTAATTTTTTTGTAGCTGCTATTATTTTTATGGCCTGACAAAGATGCTGTTCTGGTGTTGAAATGTGTAGCCTGGACCCAGTTTTCCTCAAACATGATCAAGTACCTAATCAGAGAGGCCCCTGGCAAGTCCCCGCACAAAGGCTAGACAATGCAACCAGAAGTATTCCAGCCAATCATTAACTAGCTTTTTTCTCTTTTTTCCCCTCATTACATCTTATAATTTGTTATGCAAATTCTTCCATGTACAGAAACACCTCACATGTGAATGTTACTTGTTGTATGGGTGCACAGCGAGGAGCAGAAGGGAAGGAGGACCATGTAGCAGCCAATTTTGACCTATAATAATCTAACAAATTTTTTGCAGGATGAGATGCATTTTCACTGATATTATTTTGGGATGTGCAGTGGAATGGGCCCAAAGGGATGCTATCCTGTCTAAAGATGATCTTGAAAACCGACTGAAGTGAAACAACATCCGCTTGGTAGGGGTTCCTGAGAAAGTATAAGGTACTTAACCTGTGAACTGTACAAATTTAACAAGGACACTCTTACTCCGCTGTTTGCTGTGGAACAGGTCAATAGGGATTATACCTTTCCCGTAAGGAAACGATTCGAGGCTTACCTAAGTAAAAGTACTACAGTACAGAGACTCTGTAAAAATCTGAGATATGGATGAACTATAAATAAATGTAGAGAATATTTCCTGACTATTCAGCAGATGTACAAAGAGAATTCATAGATCTAAAATGCCTCCCACTTTTTTAATCTCCCTGAAGATGCTCTACACTGGCTTGACACGCATGAGCGACAATTATGAGATGACAGAAATAGAGATGGCTAAATGACGCTGGCTCAGCTAAGCTATCTTCTGAGGTCTGTTACTGATTTGGGAGTATGCTGCATGCTACGGCCAGGTTCTTCTTGTGGACAGCACTTTATCTCCGGGACAGTGGGGATTCATTACTTAAAGGGAACCTGTCACCACATTTTAACAAATACAGCTAGTGACAGGTTCCCATAGAGCCCTATTAACTGACACTCTTCTTTTAGCAAAGAATGTTTCCCTTACATCCACAGAAATCAACTTTATCTTATATTACCTGGAATCAGAGGCGGTGTGTCTGGCGCAGCAGGTCCCTCCAATCTACTCCTTTGCATGTCCTATGCCTCTTCTAACCTATTTATGGATAAACACCTTGGACACAGTGGGGTCCACACTATCGTCGGAATACCCAACAATTTCCGATGTGCGGCACATTTAGAAAGGGTTTACGGCGTACGCGATTGGATTTTGGTGCATCGGCACCCGGCTTTCACGCAACACAAATTAAGGGGGCGGACCGTCGGACGATCCAACAGATTCGGACAACGTAATTGATACAGGAGTGCACAAAAAGAAGGGAGAGCCAAACGGGTGCGCTTGTAACCGGAAACAAAATTAGATCTCCAAACTTGATGAAATTCACACTATTTATTGATATAACATAAAAGTCCAGTGGACTTTTATGTTACATCAATAAATAGTGTGAATTCCATCAAGTTTGGAGATCTAATTTTGTTTCCGGTTACAAGCGCACCCGTTTGGCTCTCCCTTCTTTTTGTGCACTCCTGTATCAATTACGTTACGGTGCCTTTGGGTTACCGGTTCTTGGGAAGAGAGTAGGAGTTGCTGCAGTAACCTCGGTTTACAACTAAGGACCTTCCTTTACCTCGATTGGATTCATTTATATACCGCTTACTAACAAGTGGTCATCAGGTGAGCACCCACTCTCTCACCTCAATCGATACTGACCTATCCTTACGTTATTACGCGAGGCGCCGTCCTCTTCCGTTGTCGTTTTTGTTTTCTTTCCTTCAGATTCGGACAACGCACAGGATTTAACAAAGCAATTTGTGTCACAAGACACTCACTTACAAGCACCGGAAAGAAGAAGGTGAACTCTGGCGGACCTCAGCGGGGAACTGGCAGATGCAGAAAATCGGGCGCACAAGCTATGTGAATCGCGCCAGATTTCCATCTTCGTCGGACCGTCCGGATCGAGGATTACGACAGGACCGGGTAAGTACATTTGCCCCAGTGTCTAGGGTGCCAGCTAAAGGTGGTCCTGGACTCCATCAACACCTTCCCCTGTCCAAGAGGGAGGGCTGTCCTGTCCAGGAACAGGTCGCACATATAGAGAAACAGTCACCTCTTTTGAATCATCAGAACACTGATATAGATGAGCTGAGATCCACAGAGGGATTAGATATACTTAGGGCCACGTGTGTGGTCTGGACCTATAGTATTACTATCTACTTACAAATTTTGCATTTCTGCAAACAAGGAGGTCCTTCGACCAATATTGGTAATGATTTTGTTAAAATATAACTTTTATTAATCGTTCATTTAAACCATGGGGAACATTTTCCCAGTGTGTAGAGACAATGGTGGGAGAAGATGTTGATTTTTCCTTTTGAGCAAGGAGAGGAATGTGAGGAATTGAGATGCACTACCTTTTTGTGTATAAGTTAGGGAGTTGTGAACCCACAGGTAGGTATTGGAGAGTTCTCTGTGTTGCACACAGGTGGGTATTGAAAGGTTCACTGTGCTAATTACACCCTTTTAGGGTAGTTAGGGGCTACACAATGTTGGATTTTACAGCAAGTCTTGACCACATTTGCATTAGGGTGAGTATGGACTGTTAGGAGTGCATGTCCACACTCAAAAGCTACCCCCTCACACTTCGGGGTGTTTAGACCATACAATTCCCTAGGCTGCAGTCACTTGCTGGGTGTACATAGTGTTATTGTCTTAGCCATGCGTAATGGTCTGCGGTGACCGCAGAATGGTCAGCGCTAAGTACTGGCTTTCTATTTGCAAACACACATAGAGTTCGCTCCCTTGGATGTTTTTCAATTGTTCATTCACTCACAAATTCACTCACACTCCTATTGCTGCTAATCTTGCTACTATTCATTGCCTCGGTTTTCTGGCATTACTAGCTATCTAATCCATTTCCTTGAACACCATTTAATCTAAAATTGGCACACATTCAAACAGCCCCCCCGACATGTTTCGCCATGAGATGGCGTCTTCAGGGGGTAACGGGGCTGATCTGAGGCTGTCAGCGTGCTCCCATCAGCTTTATAACTTTGGTTGGTGATGTCATGGGACGGGGGTGTGTTAGAGGTTGGCCAATAGGTTGCAACTACGTTGGGCTGTCATCACAGGTGTTGGACCACCTTTTTTTTTTTTTTTTTTTTGTGGTCTGCCTCTGCAATTGGTCCAAAGGATGTGTATGAGATTTGACATTTCATGTAGTTGACATGCAGTTAGCGACTGTGAGAGGCTTGCCTAAAAAGAAGGGTTTTAAGAGCACATTTGAAACTTTGGAGGTTGGATATTAGTCTTATAGTCTGGGAAAGGTCATTCTGGAAGATCAAAAAGCACGGGTTGGACGATAGACTGAGATAAGAAAAGAGATATAGGGAGCTGCAGCATTATTCAGAGCTTTGTGGATGAGGGATATTATTTGAAACTGAATTTGTAAGGAGACGGGCAGCTAGTGCAGTCACTGGCACAAACTGGAGGCTTCTGTGTAGCGTTTGGTCTAAAAGACAAGCCTGTTTAGTGAATGGAAGACCGAATAGTAGGGAGTTACAGTAGTCTAGATGAGAGTGAATCAGCAATTAGCATTTTAGAGGTTTCAATTGTCAGATATTTGATATATTGTCAGATGTTTGATTCTGGAGATGTTTCTGAAATGCATGCGGCAAGACCGAGCAAGAGATTGAATACACAGTGGAAAGCAGTGGTCGGAATTCAGCACAACCCTAAGACAGTGGGACTGCTGCCTCGGTGCTATAGTGATGCAGACCGAAATGAAGAAGTCATGGTTGGGTTGGTTAGTAGATGGTGAAAATAAGTTCTGTCTTAGATTAAGTTTCAAAAAGAGAGAGGACATGATGTTAGAGACAACAGTGAGAAATTCACAAGTGTTTTGGATTAAGGCAGGGGTGATGTTATGTCTAGAAGTATATAGTTTGGGTATCATCCGCATAGAAATTATACTGGAAACCAAATCTGCTGACGGTTTGTCCGATGGGGGCAGTATAGAGGGAAAAGAGAAGAGGACCCAAAAAAGAGCGCTGAGGAACCCCCAACACTGAGAGGAAGATGAGAAGACAATGGGGGTCAATTACTAAGGGCTCGATTCGCGGTTTCCCGACTTGAACTTACCTTCACTCAGCCATGCTCAGTGTATTCCAGTGCGTTCCGGGGAAATTCAGGGATGCAGCGCCACCTGATGGACGTCGGAGGAACTGCCTTAATAAATCCCGGCCGGACCCGAATCCAGCGCAGAGAACGCGCCACTGGATCGTGAATGGACCGGGTAAGTAAATCTGCCCCAATGATCCAGAAAAGAAGACACTGCAAGTGCGGTAAGAGCAGTTTTAGTGGAGTGCATAGTACGAAAATCAGATTGTACGGGGTTAAAGAGGGGTTTATCATTGCTTGAGATAAACGTGGGCATTCCTTTCGAGTTCCTTATTCCTCTAATCTATGCTAGAAGTGTAGATTTGTGCCATGTTAGCCATGGAGAGCAGAAGAAGAGTGAAGAAATCAAGCAATAACTTTTTGAGACTAATTGAGTATATTTGATGATGAGCTTTTGAAAATACTAGTTCTCTTCGCCAGAGATGATGTTATGCATGAAACAGAAAATTCACAGCATTTTATACACACAAGGCAGTGATCATCAAGGGTAGATAGAAAAAAAAAACTTTAAAACAACAGATTGATAAATGCATGGACATCTTATTTACTACAAGACGTCAATAAACATACTAAAAACTTATGAGGCAAGACAAGGCAGAGCCCTGGTTATCTGCATATGTGTCTCAAATAGATAACAGATAACATTACTTGCAGGGGATTCTGGTAACTCTGGATCAGTAGGTGCCCTTAAAATATCCTTATCTGATGACCGTTTAGTTAATAAGGTTTGAGCCCCTTCAGTGAGCTCTAGTCTTAGTGCCCCTGATCTATGCCCCAGGGTCCAGGGTGTAGCGAGCCCACACCTTTCGCTCCATGCCCAAGTAACTTATCAGTGAAGGGATAGACATTGTCAACATGCAGATTGTTCTTCCGCAAGTATTGCCCTGAGTCTATACGGTGAATAGTGTGTCTCATCCGAGTCACACCAAGTGCCCCAGATTCGTCCGAACTTATCTGGACAATTCCTGTGTTTGTAGAAGACTGCCTCATAGGGAAGCATTTGATTGATTTTTGCTTTCCACATTCGTATTGTTGGCATGTTGGGATCATACCACCGGAGTGCTATACATTTTCTTGCTATGATTAATGTTTCCTGCAAGAAAATGCAGTGATAATGCAGTCCAGTCTTCTTCTGATAAGACCCCCAGGAGGCACACCTCAGGTACACATGGGACCGTCAGGGTAATAAGTCTAGTGAGAAAATCTGTAATATGTTTCCAGAATCTTGCTATTGGGGTACATTCCCATATCATATGCATGAAGTCAGAGGAGCCACATCTAGGACAGGCAGTGGAATGTACTCGACCCATTTTCTGCATGTGGACCAGAGTGAGGTATGCCTGATGGAAAATATATAATTGTGTCATATGGTTATTTATGGGCGGGGACACTTTGGTGTGAGAAGATAATAATTCTGAGTCTCCTCCAAGGGTGAGTTGTTTCCATTTGTGCAAAGTGTGTGGTGGGCAATGCTCCTCCTTTTGCATAATCAGATGGGTGTGTAGAGCCGACAGAAAACCTTGTGGACCTTGAGTTCTGTATATTCCTATGAGTGGGTATTTAGATATCTGTGGTGGAGCATGTGTGAATTGTGATTCCAGGGCGTGCCAGAGTTGAAGGTACCTGTAAAACCTTCTCTGGTCCAGATCAAATTTTTCCTTTCATTTTAATATCAGATCGGTGAGATTTCATGAGCTGATAAAGTCTCTGGCATGTCTCCCCAGCATAAAGGCCTGTGGTTGGACACTGTTGACACATAATAAGGTATACCACATTAGAAGACCTGCAGGAAAACATCTCCTGCAGGGATCTGATGTACCTGATGTGATTTAGGTACAGGTACTTGGTCATCCGTGCGAATGTGCTGGCACATTTTACACCTGCTTTGCAGGCAAGGTGAGGTACACAAAGCTGCACATTTCTCCAGAGAGGACCACACTATGGAAGATTTGCAGATTATTATTTTAATGGGACATTTTAAGACACAGAGTGAAAGGATAAGCTAGAGCAATAAAACTGGAGTTTATGTTACACAAGAGCAATAGAGGGTATGGCCTAGTAGAAAAGCAGGGGTCTGTAGTTAATTTATTGTGGTCCCTGTAATGGTCTGTAAACCCAGAATAAGAACAAAATATTAGCAAAAATCCACCCTGTCAACCAAAAGAAAAAAGCTAATATAAATGTGGTATTGTCGTTATTAAAGTCACCGAGAATAAAGATCACATATTATTTTTGATGTAGTAAACGTACAATAAAAGTACAATAAAACGTACAATAAAAATCGTTAACAAAAAAATTGATTTTCTTTCCCTCCATTCATAAAAAGTGAAAAAAATCTCATCAATAAACTATTGACACCGCAAAATGAAATATTTTAAAACTGCCTCTCATCTTGCAAAAAATATGTAATCATAATAATAATTCTTTATTTATATAGCGCCTACAGATTACGCAGCGCTGCACAAAACATGACAAATTGGTCCCTGTCCCCAATGGGGCTCACAATCTAAACAACCTACCAGTATGTTTTTTTGGAGTGTGGGAAGAACCCACCGGAGGACCCAGAGGAAACCCACGCTAACACGGAGAGAACATACAAACTCTTTGCATATGTTGACTTGGGACTAGCACCCAGGTCCCCAGCACTGCAAGGCAGAAGTGCTACCCACTAAGCCACCGTGCTGCCCTTATGTCTTCATTAACATAAAATTTACATTTTATAACTTGTATAATATGATAAAGCAAATCAAGCAAAGCTCAAAGATACTTTTGGTCATTTACTCCATTGTGAATGTCATCATTGATAATTTGTGATCCAAATAAAGTATGAGTTCTATTTCACACTTTAATTTTTTAACCTGTGAAACACTGTAGTTTCTATAATGGGGTAAATAATGGTGTTTTACTATTATTTCAGCCTCTCAAATTCACTTAAAAGTTGAGTTTTTCTCCCAAAACTTAAGTTTTGGCAATTTAAATGAAAATGTCAATTATTGAAGCTAAGTTCTAATCCTTATAGCATCCAAGAAAAACGAGAGGATGCTAAAAATACAAACATAAAGCAGCCTTTCAGTAAATGTTAGTTATTTCAAAAGTTATTTGGGTAGTATAACTATCTGCCTGGAAAACAGAAAAATAAGAATTCTTCAAAATTACCCCAAAGTTTAGGGTTTTTTTTGCTCATAACTAAACGCAAAACATATCACCCAAATTTTCCAACTGTCTTGAAGTACAAAGTGTCAGAAGCAATCAATCTCAAAATCACCTGGATATGTTACAGCATTCCAAATTATTGTGACACATCTCAAATTTTAAAAATTGGGCATGATCAGGAAGGTGAAAACTTGCTTTGGCGGGAAGGGGTTAAAAATGCATCAAATTAATTTAACATTATGTGACTTATAAATCTGATGCCAACTGCAGCAAACCTGACATTAAAAATACACGTATTAACATGTAACTAAAATGCCTTATGTATGTGCTAAAAGTGAATACCTTACACTCATTTTTAGAACATAATATTTATGTAGCAGCTATGTTATAGAAATTGTTGTAACTGTCTAACCCAGCCTTTCACTCTTCAAAGTATACAGTGATATGCACAGGTTTTTAGCAGCAAGGTTATCATGGCACATTGAGATAATTTAATGGACTTTAGAAATACCTTAGGCTGTGAGATCTCTTCTTTATTTCATTCCAGCAGATGTTCATGTTTTGAGATGAGTTTTTTCTGCTCAGAATTTAGGAACTGGAAAAGAAAATAGAAATTGGATTGAAATCGGAAGAATGATGCAACAGATGGTGACAGACAGATTGAATTAGCAACTGAATTAAACACTTCTTAAAATATTGTTTTATTAATGTAGAAGGATGCCTCCCTAGAAGATAAATCTCACCTGGGCTGTAAATTGAAGTATAAGACATTCCAAGGATTAAATAATGAGTAGGAAGATTTGAAAATGCTTGTAAAGATGGAGCTGAAAACAAAATGTAATATGACTGAAAGAATGTATATTAAATATTAAAATAAAAGGTAGAATAGAGGATAGAAAAGGTACGGGGAGAAGAGTGAGAAAAGAACTGTCTCAAAAGTGCATAGATACCCCACGTCCACTCCTCCTCCCTAAGGAATGTCATTTGGGGGACTGTAACTCTTGTGCCCTTTCCTAAAGAAACCAAGCTTTGTCTGTGATACATTCCAGTCACTCCCCAATGTTATCTCCCATATTAAGAGTACGTGTTTATAGGGTAAGGGTTAGAGAGAATGAGAGAAATGTATCCATTACACAATAGTAACCCCAATCCCTGCTATCACAACCCCAGTATCAAAATATTACTGTAATCTTTTCACTTAATAGATATACAGCATGAACAAATTAGGGCTGGAATAATGATCATCTAACATTATTCTGGTTTCTCTTTGTCTTTTTTTGTAGTTTGTCTGAGAAATATTAAAATGAGACTGTTATTGGGTTTTTTTTTGCCTACCTCTGGATACACACAGTAGGATTCATGTATACAGTATATTATATATCAGTTTGTGCATTTGTGCACAGCGCTGTGGACCAATCAATTGAAGAAAGTCTGGGAAAGCCAAGTTTTCAGAGTTGTGCTGCTGCCTCAGTGTGAAATGGACGATCACTATTAGGTGTCTCAGTAGATTTATTTGAAAGAGCAAGATGAAAACCATTTTCGACATCTGAATGAGGTCGGATATTCTTCAGGTGATGAGCCTGAATCTTTGTGCCTGCATAGTTATTGTCATCTAAAAGGAGAAGCAAAAGGGCAGTTTTCTTGATCCTTTAATAAAATCCACGAAGGCACCTAATTTTGGTTTGTTGCTCTCCACCTATAAGAGAACCCATACCAGTTTTAGGTTATCAGCTTATTAAGAGGTGTTGTCTAGGATGGAAATCTTTATGGGGGGTCCCAAGTGGTATAGAAAAATTCAACCGAATCCTTTTGTCTGGTCCAGCGCTTTGCCTCGTGTTATGCAGGCCTCTAGGGTAAAGCTGAGTTCATGTGGCATTTGAATTGTGTTTTGAAATGCAATTGAGACACAACAGGGAATAGTTACTCCCAATCACACATGTCTTTACACCTAATTGCATGCGATAGGGAACAAGCACCACAACTTTTGCACGTAAAAAATACAAATCATGTGGTGCTTGTTCCCGTCTAAATACTTATTCAATAAGTCTTTGCGTTGAAATTGAACTTTAAAATGCAATTAAAACAGAAGATAAACTGGGAAAGTGGGGTGTGGCTTAACCGCTGAGCGTAATGGTAGTGTGAGACCGGCACTCTGCAGAAATAAGCTCAAAAAGTGACAATATACAGGCTTCCAGAGTGTCAGACTGGTACCAGACTACCAGTATCGATGTCCCAACCTCCCATGACTTAGTATTGAGCAAAAAGAAAACTCTGCAGCATCGCCTTCCTCCGGTAGCGCACCTAACTAGTTATCGTCCCTCTGCCAGAGTGAGAGACCCAGCAACCCTCCGACACCATAACAAGCTATACCTCTGGTGGAGGCTACTGCTGGTCATTTTATTGAGTGGAGGCTGCTGCTGGTCATTTTATTGAGTGGAGGCTGCTGCCACTGTATCTAATCGCTTCTGGTTAACCAGCTGCTGCCTCATTTGCTGATGTTTGGCTGTTGTCTGTTGCATACCAGCGTACATTTCATTTCATGCTTTGGAAATATGCATACGCCATTTTGACTAACTGATATGTATGTTGTTTATTTTTCTTATCATTAATAAACTCCCTTTAATGTGAAAAAAAACTGTGGTTGTGTAGAGATAACTAGGATCTGCGCACAGGGCAGGGGTTGTAAGACTAATTTATTAAAGAGGAGGATTTTATAGAAGTCTTTTATTCATGTAATATATAACTTGTATACAATTTCAATTAGGATATTCACATGTAAAAAAATGTGCTTCAACCTGATTCTTGACTTTACATGAAATCTACCTTGGTCAAAATCTATTTAGCTTTATTTACAGTTTCTAGACTTATATCTAGAGATATGTAAATAGATTTTGACCAAGGTGGATTTCATGTAAAGTCAATTGTCAGGGTGAAGCATACTGTTTTACATGTTAATACCCTGATTGATTGTATACCAGTTATATATAACATGAATAAAAGACTTCTACAGAATCCTCCTCTTGAATAAATTAGTCTCACAACCTCTGTCCTGTGCGCAGTTCCTAGGATCTGTGCAGGCATTTGTGTAGGTTGTTAACGTAGGAAGAGTTTTTCGATCTGGAATTTGTGACACTTGTAGTGTTTATCATTCACTGTGCTCCTCCTGTATTTTCCACAGCTCACACCTACAACTAAGGGCAAGGAGGTTTGCAACTTTAAAACTTAACTTTAGAAAAAAAATCTCTCAAATTATTATTTTTTTAAGGTTATAAATATTAAAAAAATCAAATAACTCCTCTTTCCTCAGAACATACTAACAAAGCCCTTTCCCAAACCACCATTGAGGGAGCTGCCAAGGTGGACAGAGCTAGGATGAGAAGATGAACACTAGGGCCCCACTCAGTATCCAGAAGTCATGTATAGTCATAGTATATAAGGCTGGAAGGAGACTCAAGTCCATCAAGTCCAACCTTCAAGAATTAAATAAATGTTTTATCCCCATAACCCGTGATATTTTTTCTCTCCAGAAAGTCATCCAGGCCTCTCTTGAACATGTACATAGAGTCGGCCATAACAACCTCCTGCGGCAGAGAGTTCCATAGTCTCACTGCTCTTACAGTAAAGAACCTTTGTCTATGGTGATGGTAGAATCGCCTCTCCTCTAGGCGTAGAGGGTGCCCCCTTGTCCTGGTCACAGGCCTAGGTATAAAAAGATCTTTGGAGAGATCCTTGTACTGTCCATTCAGGTATTTGTACATTGTAATGAGGTCTCCCCTCAGTCGTCTTTTTTCTAAACTGAATAATCCCAAATTTTGTAATCTGTCATTGTATTCTAGTCCCCCCATTCCCCTAATAATCCTGGTTGCTCTCCTCTGCACCCGTTCCAGCTCTACTATATCCTTTTTATACACTGGTGCCCAAAACTGTACACAATATTCCATGTGTGGTCTGACCAGGGATTTGTATAAGGGCAGAACTATGTCTTTATCATGAGAATCTATTCCTCTCTTGATACATCCCATTATTTTATTTGCTTTAGCAGCAGCCGCCTGGCTCTGGTCACTAAAATTAAGTTTACCATCCACCAATACGCCCAAGTCCTTTTCAGCTTCAGTTTTACTAAGTAATTGACCGTTTAGAACATAATTATACTTTTTGTTTCCATGGCCCAAGTGCATAACTTTACATTTATCTACATTAAACCTCATCATCCATTTCTCTGCCCATCCCTCAAGCTTCCACAAATCCCTCTGTAATGCTAAACTATCGACCTCAGTATTTATTACTTTACACAGCTTAGTATCATCTGCAAATATTGAAACTTGACTGTGTAAACCCACTACAAGGTCATTAATAAAAATATTAAAAAGAAGTGGCCCCAATACTGACCCCTGTGGCACTCCACTGGTAACATCAACCCAATCTGAGAATGTGCCATTAATGACTACCCTCTGTTTTCTATCACTAAGCCAATTACTTACCCAGATACACAGATTTTCTCCTATTCCCAGCAGTCTCATTTTATATACCAACCTTTTATGTGGCACGGTGTCAAATGCCTTTGAAAAGTCCAGATATACAACATCCACAGCGTCCCCCAGATCCAGTCTTGAACTTACCTCCTCGTAGAAACCAATCAGATTAGTCTGACAGGACCGATCTCTCATAAACCCATGCTGACGCTGGGTTATAAGGTTGTGCACAGTGAGATACTCCAGGATAGCATCTCTAATAAACCCCTCAAATATTTTCCCCACCACAGCAGTTAGACTCACGGGTCTGTAGTTTCCAGGATCGCTATTTGATCCTTTTTTGTATATTGGTACCACATTTGCTATGCGCCATTCCTGTGGAACATAACCAGTCCTCAGTGAATCTTCAAATATTAAAAATAACGGTCTGTCTATCACCGTACATAATTCATGCAGAACCCGGGGGTGTATGCCATCTGGCCCAGGTGATTTATCTATCTTAGTGGTTGCGAGGCGGCGCCGTACCTCTTCCTGGGTTAAACTGTTGACATTATAAAAAGAATTTACATTATTCCTCATTGTGTCTTCCACCAGGGGATTTTCCTGGGTAAAGACAGTTGAGAAGGCGACATTCAGTAGATTGGCCCTTTCCTCATCTCCTTCCACCATGACCCCCATGTTATTTCTAAGGGGACCCACACTCTCTGTTTTTAATTTCTTATCATTTATATACTTGAAAAATAATTTGGGATTATTTTTGCTCTCCCTGGCAATATTTCTCTCAGTCTCTATTTTTGCGGCCTTTATCTGCTTTTTACAGGATTTATTTTTCTCTCTATAATCCTGTAATGCCTCATCGCTACCTTCACGTTTTAGCACCTTAAACGCTTTATCTTTCTCGCTTATTGCTTTCCTTACAAGACTAGTTAGCCACATAGGCTTTTTCTTGTTCCTTTTATGCTTTTTCCCATAAGGTATGTGTTTCTCACAGGACTTTTTCAGAATATATGAGAAAAAGTCCCATTTTGGGGGGGGGCTTTTGTCTTTGAGAGTTAAGTTATCCCAGTCTATGCCGTTAAGGTCTTCCCTTAGTTGATGAAAATTTGCCCTCCTGAAGTTTAGAGTGTTGGTTGCCCCTTCACTAACGTGCTTAGTAAAGCGTAATACAAAATCAATGATATTATGATCACTATTCCCCAGGTTCCCCCCAACCTGTAGTTTTGATACCCTATCAGGTCTGTTGGTAAGGATAAGGTCCAGCAGTGCCCCCCCTCTTGTTGGCTCCAGGACTAGTTGCGACAGGTAATTGTCTTTTGTTGTTGACAAGAACCTGCAGGTTTCTGCCCCCCAGTCAATATCTGGGTAATTGAAGTCCCCCATGATAAGTACTTCACCATGCTTTGAAGCCGCATCCATTTCACGTATCAGCATTTCCTCTGCTGCCTCCATTATATTTGGAGCCTTATAACAAACCCCTAGTAATATTTTATTATTCTTTTTCCCTCCTCTTATCTCCACCCATAGGGACTCCACATTTGCGTTACTGATGTCATCTCGCAAGACGGGCTTGAGGCAAGAATTCACATATAAACAAACCCCTCCCCCTTTTTTATTTATACGATCCTTTCTAAAAAGACTATAACCATCTATAGTAACAGCCCAGTCATAGCTACTGTCCAGCCATGTCTCGCTGATACCCACTATATCATATTTCCGTTCCAACATCAAGAGTTCCAGTTCCTCCATTTTGTTTGTGAGGCTTCTGGCATTTGTGTACATACACTTTATATGGTTTTCCCTGTCCGTATTCCTTTTGTCCTTATTCCCCAATCTCATTCCAGCCCCCCTTCCTCCCCCATGGACTATGACTCTTCCCAGCTCTCTATGTACACCGTCTATTTGTCCTGCACAAGTGTAGTTGCCCTCCCCCCAGGTCTCTAGTTTAAACACTCCTCCAACCTTCTAGCCATTTTTTCCCCTAAAACAGCGCCCCCCTCCCCATTGAGGTGCAGCCCATCCCTACTGTAGAGCCTGTAGCCGACAGAAAAGTCAGCCCAGTTCTCCATGAACCCAAACCCCTCCTTCCTACACCAACTTTTGAGCCACTTATTTACCTCCTTGATCTCCCGCTGCCTTTCTGGTGTGGCACGTGGTACAGGCAGTATTTCGGAGAAAATTACCTTTGAGGTCCTTGCCCTGAGCTTATGGCCTAAATCTCTGAAATCATTTTTAAGGACCTTCCACCTACCTGTTACTTTGTCATTAGTGCCAATGTGGACCATGACCGCTGGTTCCTCACCAGCCCCTCCCAGTAATCCGTCAACCCGATCCGCAACATGCCGAACCCGAGCACCCGGCAAACAACACACTGTTCGGTATGCACGGTCTTTGTGACAGATTGCCCTGTGTGTTCCTTTAATAATGGAATCTCCCACTACCAGCACTTGTCTGACCTTGCCTGTGCTCCCATTACCCTTCTTACTGGAGCAGACTTCCCCCTGGTTGCTAGCGGCCACGTCTTTCTGCAGCATTGCTACCCCAGAGCTGATATCCCCCTCATCCGCTAGCCTGGCAAACTTATTGGGGTGCACCAGATCAGGACTAGACTCTCTACAACTCTTCCCTCTACCCCGCCTTCTACATGTTACCCAACTTGCTGCCCCCTCATTCTGCACCTCCATACTTCCCTCCCCACAACCATCTTCCCCAGAGAGTTTGTGCTCCAGGAGCAGCAAACTTCGTTCCATATTATCAATTGCCCGCAGCCTTGAAACTTGCTCATTTAGATCCAGAATCTGGGCTTCCAGATGAGCAATTTTCACACACCCCACACAGCAGTATTCCCCCTCGAACGGCTGTTCAAGGAAAGCATACATGGCACAGGATGTACACCGTGTAGCAATGCCACTTATGGAGTCCATTATTCTAATGGGGATTACAATAGAAATATGCGCAGAAAGAAGAATTTACAGTCAAACACAAAACACAGCAGTTACCTGCTAAAGCCCCTCAAACTTAAGTCCTTTAAACGTAAGTCACACTTAAGACACTGCACACACTTCGGATCAATGCACACTCACCACCAAGCTCACACACTCGCTTTGCTAATGCTTTTTTTAAAGTTATCTGCCACAAATATCTGCAGAGCTCACTGCACAAGATCTGGCTGCACAAGATCTGTATGCTTTAGGAGAACCAGGATAGAGTGTAATCTGAAGCAGAGACAGTTCTTTCATGACAATTTCTTTTATATACTCTGGCTCACATTTTTTAAAGGGAACCTGTCACCAATTTACATCTCACTTCAAAGTTGATTTTCTGAACGATGCCATCACACTGGGACATGAAAGAAACATGATCTGGCATGTGTTCATCACCTTTGCTATATACTGGTAGTGGTTTATTAGGAACATTTCTGATGACAGGTCCCCTTTAATACGTTTGAGCCAGTTTTCTGTCTGAATTTGCACTAGAAAGCATATGCAAACTGCTTGCACATGTTTTTATAAAGTGTCTGCGCCAGTTTTGTGTCATGGCTGCACTATGTCCAACAAAACAGAAAAAATGTGCACCTAAAGTTAGTGCTTAGTCTGCAACACAATTCTGCAGCATGAACAAAGTACACCAAAAAAAAAAAAGGTCAAAATAAATAAACAGAGGGAAAGTATCGCTACCTAACACAAGTTTACCCTATAAAGTACCAGGATTTTGGTCAGGCACAATTCTAATGGTTCAATAGTGTGTTACCGCTGCCACATCTTATCCTTTGCCACACTGGCAAATGTGGCATCAGGGAAGTGGATTTGCATATGTGTTGTACGGTTAGATACCGAGGGATAATACCCAAAAAGGACGTTTTGAGGGCGCAGGTAATCTCAATAGGTAAGATGTATTAAATCCTTTATTGGAATACAAATAGAAAAGTTTCGCACCGGTGCTAGAGGTGCTTCATTAGGTCTAGTCCATTCTGTAATAGAGCTGTAGTGAGTAGCGGCATGTGGTATCTTGGTGTGCTAATTCAGAGGGTATAAGCAATGGTGCAAAACACTTTGCCTATTTGCATTCCAATAAAGGATTTAACACATCCTACTTATCGAGGCTACCTGCGCCATCCAAACGTCCTTCTTTTGGGGTATTATTACTCTGCATCTACCCGTATGACACATATGTGGAAAAAAAAATGGTGCACACTTCCAGAGCAGTGTAGGGGGCCCCAGATTCATGAAGAATGTGCACCACACATGATTTAGGTGTACCCTGCTACTTCACAGGCTAACTGCACAAAGTGCAGTTTGCACAGTTTTTTTTTATAAATTTGTGCCTCTGTGTTTTGGTGGATCTTATAGCTGATACAATATAGTGTATTGTAGCCTATTGGAAAATATATTGTATCTGTATATGATCCTGCCTCTGCATCTATGTGATAATCTTTGTGAGACTCTGGACTCAGCGACAACAGCTACGACAGTGCACCCTAAAGCTCCAGTCCCCGAATAAACCTGCCTGCTTGCCTCTTCATATCCTAGGCAAAACTTGACAAAGTGCAGACATAATCAATAAACAAACTGATGAACATAATAAGGGTGGTAAACAAAGGTCACAACTGAGATAGCAGTTACGGTAGAGCAAACAAAAAAGTAAAGAGAAGAACGAGAGTCAAATATCGGAAACCAGAACTACAGACATATAGAGAGCAAGGTGTGGACAATAGAGCTAACAATAAAATCTTTACCAACAAAGAGGATATTTATTTATTAGAGTATGAAGTGCTGAGGGTGAACAGGGCAGAGGTCTGGGGGTTTAGAGTGTTAACCCTTTCCTGGTAAAGAGCAAGGTTTGCAGAGAGCCAGCCAAGGTAGTTTCAATCAGCAGTCCAGCCCATAGAGAACTTTTCAAACTGCAGAATGAAATGAACCAGATGAAATATAGGGTTTTCTCAGCCTGACAGAACAAACAGTGGAAGAATCTGACACAAATGTAACTGTAAACAAGAAAATACACAGCGCTATAGTTAGGAACACTTAAATTGTGATTATAAGTTCTTCTGTAACGAACCGCAGCATCTCCAAATGTTAACTTGAATAGGATAATGGCTTAAAGATAGTGGAAAATCCAGGTACACAGACACACTCTTCAGTTATAGATCAAATAACATATTAATTAGGAACATACACCGGAAAACACATTTCAGAAATGCAACATTCCCTTTGTTAGGTACAGAATTCTAAAATTAACATATAAAAGTAACGTGAATATACGTAAATGTATATAATTAATATATAGAATCTATATGTAAAATATTCTAGCAATTTGGAGAGATGAAGCGGCACTGTGAATATGGATTATATCCGAGGGTAGGGTGCAGGCTTGTAAAGGTCCGACTCAAGGATCCCAAATGTCCAATAGGCAAAGAATAAGATTTCTAAAACATTAAGGTTATTGGTTGACAATGCATACGCTAATGATATCATCGACAAGGCTATGCATAAGTACTTGATCCCTGCTAAACCAGTCACTCCGGTACTGTACTGTCTGCCCAAAATATATAAGAGTCTCATAGAGTCTCATAGATCCCTGACCAATCGTGTCAGGGTCAGACTCATTACTATCACCTGCAGCGATATTTGTAGATAAAATGCTCTGTGAATTTGCCAGTTCGGCAAAATCTTATATCCGTGACACATCAGATTTTCTGATTAAATTACAAGATGTTATAGTTCCTCCAGATACCATACTGGCTACATTCGACGTTTCTAGCTTGTATACTAGCATTAACCATGAGAGGGGTTTGCTAAGTGTCAAAAAAGTATTGACGACCACCCCTTTATCCCCTGAATGTCAAACGTTTATTGCAGAGTTACTTGACATCATTTTGACATGCAATCATTTTATGTTTGGCGATTACTATTTTTTACAACTTCGTGGGACGGCAATGGGGGCCAATATGGCCCCTACATATGCCAATATTTTTATGGCAGATCTTGAGGAGACATTGATATACACGTCACCACTCTTTGCTCAGGTGCTTAGGTGGTGGCGTTATATATCGACGACCTCTTCCTGATCTGGACTGACACACTGGACAATTTTCATAATTTCTTTGACTTTTTGAATAACATGGACCTGGACATTAAATTCACTAAATCTTTTTCTACATCCTCCATTCAGTTTCTTGACACTAGTGTATATATTGAAGGAGAGAGACTATTGACTGATCTGTTTACTAAGTGCACTGACCGTAATAATCTACTTAGGTATGACATCGCACACCCCAAAAGGACTGTGGATTCCCTTCCCTTTAGTAAGATGATTCAGGCGGATTGTTGATGATCCAGATCAAGTAGAGTTAAGACTCAATGAGATGTCTGATAAATTCCTGGACAGGGGTTACCCCAAGCAACTGATCAGTAGACATAGGGATAGGGTTAAGAATCTCAACAAAACTTCTTTACTATACCCAAATAGTAAGGACCGGAGTAAACCAGAAAGGATACCGTTAGTCACGACATTTGGACCTCATAGCCAGTTTGTAGCCAAGTCAATGCGTAAGCACTGGCCCGCACTGTCAGGATACCATAGCAACATTAGAGAATTACAAACACTTCCACTATTCTCCTACAGTAGACCAAGAAACCTGAGGGATAGTTTGGTCAAGAGTGACTTTGGTGCCATTAAGAAGGGACCAAACCTTGCATCTAAATTAAAACCAGGTTCCTATCCGTGCATGAGCTGCGAAAACTGCAGCTACATGCTTAAAGGTGATTCTTTCACCAACCCATCTACGGGTAAAAAGTACAATCTTAAACATTATTTGACATGTAGATCTGACCATGTAGTCTATGTCCTGATGTGCCCCTGTCCCAAAATTTACGTTGGGGAGACAACGACTGAGTGTGGAGTGAGACTACACAACCAACGGTCATTGATCAAAACATCTAAACTTGATTTACCAGTCCCTCGTCACTTTATTTAATATAGGCCATAAGATTCAGGATTTGAAATTTTCTATTATAGACCATGTACCTCCACTTAGAAGAGGTGGGGACAGACAAAAGGTCCTTTTGAGACGTGAAACTGAATGGATTCATAGGTTGAATTCCCTTCACCCATACAGGTTGAATATGGACCTGAACTTGAACACTTTGAATTAATGTTGGACCGATGCCCCTATCAGATATGCTGGATACATAAGAGTCGGAGTTAGGAAGTTCTTGATCTTTTATCTTATTTGATGATTTCATCTAAGTAATAATGTTCTTTTCTCTCTTCACAGATCACACTGTTTGTAATGCCACTGGACAGTCAATCCCATAGGCTAATTGTCTGCCAATATGCCTACACCCGTCAACTAGGATGAAGAAATTTTTCCATATATTTTCGCAATGTCCTCCTTTTTTGTTTATGGTTTTTTTATACGCAACTATGGCCTTAAGAAATTGCTCTAATTATGTTTAAACTAGATGGTATGTAGTGCGGTACACCACGAATATTGATATAATAGCTATCCCATAGCGGGTGCCCCGCACTCTTACCTTTAATACTTACCCGTGTACTAGCCTGATGTTCGTTTTCCCATACCCAAGATGGCCACTGACCGATGTGTGTGGATCTCGCAAGAGCATGATGATTCCTGGGTAAGTGTTAACGCGAAGTGACTGGGAGGTCTTGGCTGTGCTGGGAACAGTGCAGCAACGAGATCGCGACGTCACAGCGACACACACCGGAGTCTTGCCCCCGCCACCCGTAGGTAAGGCCATGGAGTATTTCAGGGGATTGATGCATCGGAGCCGCGATCGGGTATTATAATTGAGTTATTCCGACAATTTTTGCACGAATGAGTTGCGTCGGGGGTAGCTAAGCAACCACCGTGGACATGCGCTGTTTTATTGTATACAAACACAGGACGGCATGATGGGATGAGTGCCTAGTGGCAATATTTAATTATTTATCTAGGTATTGAGTATTGATTTATGACGATATGTACATTCACTACTGTTATTTGTACAACATAATTGGACCACAATGTCACATTATGAATTGTTTATCTGTGTATGTTCACTGATGATGTCACATCCTGCGGGGGATATAAACCCGCCCTGTAACACTGATGCTATTACTTGAAAATGGCTACATTGAGATAGCTGAAACGTTGTAATCTCCTCTGGTGAAATAAACACCTATTTGTCACGGAGTGCTGCTTTCCTATTCTTTGCCTATTGTAAAATATTCTATATTTTGCATATGGATTCTATATATTAATCAATTCTATATTTTACATATGGATTCTATATATTAATTATATACATTTATGTATATTCACATATTACTTTTATATGTTAATTTTAATATTCTGGAGCTGATGAAGGGAACAGTGCGTTACTGAAACGTGTTGTCTGTTTTATGTGCCTAATAAATACGTTACATGATTTACAACTAGAGATGAGCGAGCATACTCGTCCGAGCTTGATGCTCGTTCGAGCATTAGCGTACTCGAAACTGCTCGTTGCTCGGACGAATACTTTGCCCGCTCGAGAAAATGGCATCTCCCGCCGTTTTGCTTTTTGGCGGCCAGAAACAGAGCCAATCACAAGCCAGGAGACTCTGCACTCCACCCAGCATGACGTGGTACCCTTATACGTCGATAGCAGTGGTTGGCTGGCCAAATCAGGTGACCCTGGAATAGACTAGCCCCTGCCTGCGCTGCTCGGATCATTCTGTGTCTGGATGCCGCTAGGGAGAGAGCTGCTGCTGGTCAGGGAAACCGTTAGGCTGTTCTATTAGAATAGTGTTAGGCAGGAGTGATTCTACAAGAACCCAACAGCCCTTCTTAGGGCTACAATAACGTTATACATTTTTTTTTTTTATTTGCAGCTAGTACCATATTGTTAGGAATTTGCAGGGGGACTTGCTACCGTTGTGTTTAGCTCTTAGTGACACACATATCCACCTCAAACACCAAAGTGGGAAAATTTATTAGGGGTTTGATTTCAATTAGGCACAGTCTGCCATTTACTTTTTAATTTACGTTTATTTTTTCATAACTCAGCGTCATCTCATCTGGCATAGCAGTGTGCTTTCATACTTGGCTAGAAAATAGCCATAGGAGAATCCAAACGGCTTACTTAGGCCTACAATAGCGTTATATATATATTATTTCTGGTTGATCTGCTGGTGGCTGTCCTTGCTGTAGTGCTAGATGCACTACAGCACTACTACCATATTGTGAGGAATTTGTAGTGAGACTTGCGACCGTTGTGTTTAGCGCTTACTGACGCACATATCCATCGCAAAGACCAAAGTGGGAAAATTTATTAGGGGTTTGATTTCAATTAGGCACAGTCTGCCATTTACTTTTTATTTTACGTTTATTTTTTCATAACTCAGCGTCATCTCATCTGGCATAGCAGTGTGCTTTCATACTTGGCTAGAAAATAGCCATAGGAGAATCCAAACGGCTTACTTAGGCCTACAATAGCGTTATATATATTTTATTTCTGGTTGATCTGCTGGTGGCTGTCCTTGCTGTAGTGCATCTACTACCATATTGTGAGGAATTTGTAGTGAGACTTGCGACCGTTGTGTTTAGCGCTTACTGACGCACATATCCATCGCAAAGACCGAAGTGGGAAAATTGATTAGGGGTTTGATTTCAATTAGGCACAGTCTGCCATTTACTTTTTATTTTACGTTTATTTTTTCATAACTCAGCGTCATCTCATCTGGCATAGCAGTGTGCTTTCATACTTGGCTAGAAAATAGCCATAGGAGAATCCAGACGGCTTACTTAGGCCTACAATAGCGTTATATATTTTATTTCTGGTTGATCTGCTGGTGGCTGTCCTTGCTGCAGTGCATCTACTACCATATTGTGAGGAATTTGTAGTGAGACTTGCGACCGCTGTGTTTAGCGCTTAGTGACGCACATATCCATCGCAAAGACCGAAGTGGGAAAATTTATTAGGGGTTTGATTTCAATTAGGCACAGTCTGCCATTTACTTTTTATTTTACGTTTATTTTTTCGTAACTCAGCGTCATCTCATCAGGCATAGCAGTGTGCTTTCATACTTGGCTAGAAAATAGCCATAGCAATAGGATAGCATCGTTTGGTTTTAAAAACTAAAAAACACAAAAAAAAAAAAAAAAACACAAAAAAAAGTAAAAAAAAAATTAAAGTTATAACTTTCATTTTCCAAATGTTTAACCCGAGGGCTAGGGGTAGAGGACGAGGGCGGGGACGTGGGCGTCAAACTACTGCAGGGGTCAGAGGCCGTGGTCCTGTGCAGGGTGAGACACCACCTGCTGATGAGGGAGCAGGGGAACGCCGCAGAGCTACACTCCCTAGGTTCATGTCTGAAGTTACTGGGACTCGTGGTAGAGCACTGTTGAGGCCAGAACAGTGCGAACAGGTGATGTCGTGGATTGCCGACAATGCTTCGAGCAATTTGTCCACCAGTCAGTCTTCCACGCAGTCCACCCATGTCACCGAAATCGGCACTCCTCCAGCTCCTGCACCTCAGCCTCCTCCCCCCCAGTCTGCCCCCTCCCAGGAAAATTTGGCATTTGAACCGGCATACTCTGAGGAACTGTTTTCTGGACCCTTCCCACAGTCACAAACCACTTGTCCGGTTGCTGCTGAGCAATTTTCCGATGCCCAGGTTTTCCACCAGTCGCAGTCTGTGGGTGATGATGACCTTCTTGACGTAGTGGAAGAAGTGTGTAAAGAGGTGTCCGACGATGAGGAGACACGGTTGTCAGACAGTGGTGAAGTTGTTGTCAGGGCAGGAAGTCCGAGGGGGGAGCAGACTGAGGGATCGGAGGATGATAAGGTGACAGACCCAAGCTGGGTTGAGAGGGCGGGTGAACACAGTGCTTCTGAGACGGAGGAGAGTCCTCGACCAGAACAGGTTGGAAGAGGCAGTGGTGGGGCCAGACGGAGAGGCAGGGCCAGAGCAGGTGCATCAGCGCCAAATGTGTCACGTAGTGAAGCTCCCGTGGCGAGGGCTCCCGCGGCGAGGGCTAGATTTTCAGAAGTCTGGAGGTTCTTTAAGGAAACACCGGATGACTGACGGACTGTGGTGTGCAACCTTTGCCAAACCAGGATCAGCAGGGGTTCCACCACTACTAGCTTAACTACCACCAGTATGCGCAGGCATATGAATGCTAAACACCCCACACAGTGGCACCAAGCCCGTTCACCTCCGGCCGTGCACACCACTGCTCCTTCCCCTGTGTCAGCTGATAGTCAGCCCCCTGCCCAGGACCCTGGCACAAAAACCCCATCGTTGCCTCCACGATCCTCCACAGCATCCACCAGCGTTCAGCTCTCCATACCCCAGACGCTGGAGCGGAAACGGAAATATAGTGCTACCCACCCGCACGCCCAAGCCCTTAATGTCCACATCTCCAGATTGCTTAGCCTGGAGATGCTGCCCTATAGGCTAGTAGAGACCGAGGCCTTTCGCAACCTCATGGCGGCGGCCGCTCCTCGGTATTCGGTCCCCAGCCGCCACTACGTTCCCGATGTGCCGTCCCAGCCCTGCACCAGCACGTGTCAGACAACATCATCCGTGCCCTGACCAACGCCGTTTCTGACAAGGTCCACCTGACCACGGACACGTGGACGAGTGCTGCCGGGCAGGGCCACTATATATCGCTGACGGCACATTGGGTTAACTTGGTGGAGGCTGGGACCGAGTCTGACCCTGCGGCTGGTCATATACTGCCGACGCCGAGGATTGCGGGGCCTACCTCGGTCCAGGTCTTTCAGGCCTACTATGCCTCCTCCTCCTCCCACCCCTCCTCCACCTCCGAACTACCATCCGTGGGCATGGCGCCATCAGTCGCTAGCTCTAGGCACAGCAGCAGTGCCGTCGCTAAGTGACAGCAGGCGGTGCTCAAACTGCTGAGCCTAGGCGATAAAAGGCACACCGCCCAAGAACTATTACAGGGCATCACGGCGCAGACTGATCTGTGGCTGGCACCGCTGAACCTGAAGCCAGGCATGGTTGTGTGTGACAACGGCCGTAACCTGGTGGCGGCTCTGCAACTCGGCAGACTGACACATGTGCCATGCCTGGCCCATGTGTTAAATCTGATAGTTCAGCGTTTCCTCAAGACATACCCCAATCTGTCTGATTTGCTCACGAAGGTGCGCCGCATCTGTGCGCATTTCATGAAGTCCAGCACAGATGCTGCCACTCTCAGGACAGCGCAGCGCCGCCTCCAACTGCCCGCTCACCGACTGTTGTGCGACGTGCCCACGAGGTGGAATTCAACATTAACAATGTTATCCAGAGTTTACCAGCAGCGCAGAGCGATTGTAGACTGCCAGATGTCAACTTCCACCAGAACTGGTAGTCAGGTCAGTCAGCTTCCTCAAGTCTACAATGAGGAGTGGACGTGGATGTCTGATATCTGTCAGGTGCTGAGTAACTTCGAGGAGTCAACACAGATGGTCAGTGGCGATGCCGCCATCATCAGCCTCACCATCCCGCTGCTTGGCCTGTTGAAAAACTCTCTGATCAGCATGAAGTCGGAAGCTTTGCGCTCGTCACAAGAGACGGGGGAAGAAGATTCCCTTGTTGATAGCCAAAGCACCCTTAGGTCTGTTTCTCAGCGCATATCGGAGGAGGTGGAGGAGGATGAGGAGGAAGAGGAGGAGAATGTTGGCGAGACACAAGAGGGGACCATTGTTCAGTCCTTCACTGTTCAGCGTGTATGGGCAGAGGAAGAGAAGTTGGAGGAGTTGGAGGAGGAGGAAATGGACAGTCAGGCCAGTGAGGGGAGTGAATTCTTGCGCGTTGGTACTCTGGCGCATATGGCAGATTTCATGCTAGGCTGCCTATCCCGTGACCCTCGCGTTCAAAAAATTTATTCCAGCACCGATTACTGGGTATTCACTCTCCTGGACCCACGGTACAAGCAAAATCTTTCCACTCTCATCCCTGGAGAGGAAAGGAGTGTGAGAATGCATGAATACCAGCAGGCCCTGGTGCACAAGCTGAAACAGTATTTCCCTTCTGACAGCGCTAGCGGCAGAGTGCGTAGTTCTGCGGGACAAGTAGCGAGGGAGAGTAGACGAGCAGGCAGCTTGTCCAGCACTGGCAAGGGTACGCTTTACAAGGCTTTTGCCAGCTTTATGTCACCCCAGCAAGACACTGTCACCTGTCCCCAGTCTCGGCAGAGTAGGGCTGATCTTTACAGAAAGATGGTGAGGGAGTACGTAGCTGACCATACCATCGTCCTAAATGATCACACAGCTCCCTACAACTACTGGGTTTCAAAGCTGGACATGTGGCACGAACTGGCGCTGTACGCCTTGGAGGTTCTTGCCTGCCCTGCCGCTAGCGTGTTGTCCGAGCGGGTTTTCAGTGCAGCTGGTGGCATCATCACCGATAAGCGTACACGCCTGTCGACTGACAGCGCTGACAGGCTGACGCTTACTAAGATGAATAAAGCCTGGATTTCTCATAATTTCCAATCTCCACCAGGTGAAGGAAGCTCAACCTGAATAATTTATGCACTCCTCCTCCTCATTTTCCTCCTTCTCCTCCTCTTTGTACACTAAAGCAGAGGAAACTGGCTATTTTTTGACAGGGCCCACTGGCTCTAGCTATAGTACTTTATGCATTTAATTTTTCTGGAGGGCCACCTACCTGCCCCTCTGGGTTGAAAACTTTTTTGGACTGCCACATACAGGCACTCAATCTATTTAATTTTTCTGGAGGGCCACCTACCTGCTCCTCTGGTTTGAAAACTTTTTTGGACTGCCACATACAGGCACTCAATCTATTTCATTTTTCTGGAGGGCCATCTACCTGCTCCTCTGGTTTGAAAACTTTTTTGGACTGCCACATACAGGCACTATCCAAATTAAATTGTCTCCATAGCAGCCTCCACACGTTGTCTCCATTGCTACCTCCAAAGGTCGTCCATATAGCTGCCTCCATACATCGTCCCCTTATCAAACGAGGTGTGTCAGGCAGAAATTTGGGTTGTTTTCATGGATTCCACATCATTCCACCCTGCTGTGTAATCCACAAAATATACTGGCAAACTTTTACCATTTACGGATATTATTTCAGCGCTTATTGCGCATCTGTTTACATTCCCCTCACCCGCCATATCCCAAACTTATAAGAACGCTACTACACTTAACTTGGTGGAGGCTGGGACCGAGTCTGACCCTGGGGCTGGTCATATACTGCCGACGCAGAGCGGGGCCTACCTCGGTCCAGGTCTCAAAGGCCTACTATACCTCCTCCTCCTCCCACCCCTCCTCCACCTCCTCCTCCTCCGAATTACCATCCGTGGGCATGGCGCCATCAGTCGGTAGCTCTAGGCACAGCAGCAGTGCCGTCGCTAAGCGACAGCAGGCGGTGCTCAAACTGCTGAGCCTAGGCGATAAAAGGCACACCGCCCAAGAGCTATTACAGGGCATTTCACATCAAACTTGTTAACTTTGTCGCCACCCTGCTGTGTAATCCACAAAATATACTGGCAAACTTTTATCATTTACCAATATTATTTCAGCGCTTCTTGCGCATCTGTTTACATTTCCCTCACCCGCCATATCCGAAACTTATAAGAACGCTACTACACTTGATCTTATACAAAAGGTTCTTAGAAGTGCTGTTTGGGGAGTAGCCTAGAGACAGGGGCTTGGATTGGCGAAAGCTCGCCTGGAAGCGGAGCGCCAGCTCCATCCCAAGATCCAACTAACATAGTTTTAACTGCAGCACCTTTAATCTACTACTAGTTCACTGCCTCCATAATAATAATAATAATAATCTTTATTTATATAGCGCCATCATATTCCGTAGCGCTTTACAAATCATAGGAAACAAATACAAATGTAATGTAACAGAGCACAACATTTGTATGGAACAACAGAAGTGAGGTCCCTGCTCGCCAGAGCTTACGGTTTATGAAGATGATGGGGTAACACGAGGTAAAAGAATATTTAATGGTCAAGCCATTCTTCTTAGGGAATAGAACAAAATATAATAAATGGAATTGCTGTCGCTTGAACCACTCAGCCGTCATCTTATATACCAGGTCCAGGGTGAATGGGACTGCAGAGAAGTCTGGTGCCTGTTGGTTGCTGGATAACAGATGGGAGGACGACACAGGACGGGTTAGTAGAAGAGTTAAAACTTCATGCAGTTAATGAGTGTTATAGGCTTGCCTAAAGAAATGGGTTTTAAGAGCACGTTTGAAACTTTGGAGGTTAGGTATTAGTCTGATAGTCCGGGGCAGAGCATTCCATAGAATTGGTGCAGTTCTAGAGAAGTCTTGGAGACGCGAGTGGGAGGTCCGCACTAGGGTAGAGGTTAATCAAAGATCACTGGCGGATCTAAGAGCACGGGTTGGGCGATAGACTGAGATAAGAGAGGAGAGGTAGGGGAATGCAGCATTATACAGAGCTTTATGGATGAGGGTTATTATTTTAAACTGTATTCGAAAGGAGACTGGCAGCCAGTGCAGCGACTGGCATGAACTGTAGGCATACATGGTCCCCTTATCAAACGAGCTGTGTCAGGCAGAATTTTGGGTTGTTTTCATGGCTTCCACAACAAACTTGTTAACTTTGTCGCCACCCTGCTGTGTAATCCACAAAATATACTGGCAAACTTTTATCATTTACCGATATTATTTCAGCGCTTCTTGCGCATCTGTTTACATTCCCCTCACCCGCCATATCCTAAACTTATAAGAACGCTACTACACTTGATCTTATACAAAAGGTTCTTAGAAGTGCTGTTTGGGGAGTAGCCTAGAGACAGGGGCTTGGATTGGCGAAAGCTCGCCTGGCAGCGGAGCGCCAGCTCCATCCCAAGATCCAACTAACATAGTTTTAACTGCAGCACCTTTAATCTACTACTAGTTCACTGCCTCCATACATGGTCCCCTTATCAAACGAGCTGTGTCAGGCAGAATTTTGGGTTGTTTTCATGGCTTCCACATCAAACTTGTTAACTTTGTCGCCACCCTGCTGTGTAATCCACAAAATATACTGGCAAACTTTTATCATTTACCGATATTATTTGAGCGCTTCTTGCTCACCTCCTTTGGTTCCTCTCTGCCACCCATTGGTTTTAAGCCTGAGTCCATTTGGGGTATGTTGCCAAGACACTCTCTAGCCTGCCGCTGCTGCCGCTGCCTCTGCATGCCGTCCCCTATAGTGTCAGGGTCAATTATTGGATGTTTTAGATGCTATCTAGCTTCATTCTGTCACTCTGTCATGGCCATGCTGTTGCCCATAATTTTGGCATAATGGTGCGATTAAGCAGCCTCAGAGGCATCCATGCATGCTGCCCCTGCTGTTTCCTGTCCATTTCCGTGGTGTTTCCATCCTTTTCTGAGGTTTCCAGGTGTTTGGCCAAGCTTCCCTGTGCAGAGCCTTGGTCCCCTTGAAAAATGCTCGAGTCTCCCATTGACTTCAATGGGGCTTGTTATTCGAGACGAGCACTCGAGCATCGGGAAAAGTTTGTCTCGAATAACGAGTACCCGAGCATTTTAGTGCTCGCTCATCTCTATTTACAACTGAACAGTGCTTCTGTGTACCTGGTTTTACGACTACCATTAAGCCACATGAAGAAAGCAGAGGAGCAGCATTCTCAAGCCTGGCTGTTCATCTGCTTTCTTCATTTGGAATCCCTGGGACTTTGAGGCAGATCCCTTTGAGCCTGCACCCACCATGGATCTTAATCCGCTATTTTACTGTGCCACCCTTCACTTCTGCTGTTACTTACCTTTAAGCCACAAATGTAACTGTAACCATGTAGTAATATTGATTCTGGCAACATATCTTTGTTGTTATATTGGTTCTGGTAACATATCTATTTGATAGTAATGGGCCCCAAAATTCCTGGGGGCATCCTTGTCACCATAGTTTAGTTGATTTAGTTGACATAGTTTAGGTGGCTTAGTGAGTACATTTGACATTTTGCCACCAACAAAGTTTTGAATGAAAAGTGATAAAAGGTTGCACAGATTTCAAATTAGTATATATGAAAACATCATCCCATCCTGCAAACAATGACAACTTACACAGCTACGTGCACCGAAATATGAAGAAGTTACAGGTGTCAGAATATGGTGATTCAAGGCATTTTTTAAAGCAAGGTTGTTTTTTATGGCTTATGGAAGCCGAGGAGTGAAAAACAAAAAAAAAGGTCTTGAAGAGGTTAAGCCACCATGTTACTGATACTACTACCAACATCATCTCATCCTTTATTCGTCCTCTGGGCTGCTATGCCACTTGGCTGTAAAATAATGACTACACCAAAAAATGCTGCTTAGTTAAAGGGGTTGTCCACGTTCAGCAAATATTTGATATGGTTGGTGGAAGGAAAAGTTATACAATTTCCCAATATACTTTCTGTATCAATTGCTTATGGTTTACTAGATCTCTGCTTTCTGTACTTCTATAAAAGCTTCTATTTTTACTTCCAGTGGATATAAATCTGTCGATGTGATGGACACGCATGTGCACAAACGGTTATAATCACAGATAGTAATAGGAGCTGTGTGATACTTTGATGACCATTTCCAAATGTAAACTTAAGAGCTAAGCCACTATATAAAGTGACAATCAACAATAACTAATAGCTGCCACTCCACTGCAACAAACCTGATTGAACTCAAATTTAGCATGTTAACCATTTAATTCCCAAGGATCAAACACACACACAATACCTCACCTACCACCTTTGAAGGTGGACTGTCTTCATGGAACTAACAGGTTGTGATGAAGGAACCTGGGCTGCATAAATCAAAGAGAACCTGTCATGAATATCCACAAACCACCACTTACCAGGACAGGGTCAGACCGCATTCACACAGTTTTTGTTAACACACTGCAAACACATATCAAAGGCGGAGATTTATCCATCGGAGAAATATGTGAGTAATTAGCATTTGCTATGTTTTAAAACGCAATATAAACGCCATGTGTGAACACAGCCTATGGATTCATGGGGCAAAGAAGTATAATTAGAGGATGTGCCAATTTTGCACTTCAGTTTTTCTAGCAGAGAATAAATACTTTTGAGGTGTATTTATGGACACAGAAGAGTACAAATATGGTCTGTCCTAATGGGTTTAGCCATTTGACGTTTCTCATCACATAAAATTTGAAATGCTTTTCCAAAATCCACCATGTTAACTAGCCCTAAGGTCTGGTTCACGCACTGCATTTGATCTGTGATTACAAACGATACTCAAGTGCAGTAGGGAGGAGCTTCTCCTGATCCCAGTTGTAATAACAACAACACATTTGCCATTGGAAATGAGCAACATGTATGTTATATTTTTTACATGCAAAAACAGGTGGTGCACATTTTCACTAAAGACAGGTTGCAGAAGCCCATTACAGCTGCATTGCAAATATGCCTTTCTGCCTTTCCTTGTACCCTGAAAGAATCCTCTGTTAAGTCCCAGGGTTTGGATTTGGTTTAGATGCATTTCATAAAACAACACATGATTTGTCTGTGCTGCAAACTCCTCGGCTCTCAGCCCCCACCTTTGTGCTCCGGTACAGCTCCTCCCTCCCCCACTGACGTCAGCTGTACAAGAGCACAAATGTTGGAGCTGAGAGCTGAGGAGTTAGGAGGGACTAAACATAGGATTCTGTCAGGGTGCAAGGTAAGTTAAAACACACAATTATATTGTAATGTAAATGCTTAGAGAAAGTAGAAAGGCAATGCATCTGTAATGGGCTTCTACAACCTGTCTTTAGTGACAGGTTCTTTTTGAAAGCATTGTGTATTTTTGGTACAGATTTTACTTATCAAAATCTTCTCCATCAAACAACATGCCCTATGTTTCAAGTAGATTATGCTAAAGATATAGGGCATGTGAGTCTTGTGTTTCAATTGTGTTTCGAAATGCAATTGAAAGGCTCCACCCTCCGATCACAAATTGAGTTAATATTGCATTTCCTGAGTGTTTCGTAAACATGCAAGAAACACAATTTTAACTCACTGTGATATTGGGGCTGATATCGACAGCTCGATGCTCGGACAGACAAGGCTGATCTCTCTCACTTCTTTTTGTTAGCATTATAGAGCTGTTCGCAGAGTCTATCTGGCAGAACCCAGATAAGAGAGGGACACACTAAGGTTAAATGCTCACTGTACATTACAAAGTGTCTGTCTTCTGCTCCAACCAGAGTTTGGGGATCATACTCGTCCAGACCTTCGGGTAAAAAAGTAAACTGCAAGAAGTTGGAGGCCATGATTTTCAGAGACTGGCAGCTCGCTTTCCCCTTCACCATTCAATGGGACTTCATGAAAGTTCTGTGGATTTGATTCTACAAGAAAGGCGCAGCCCTAAAGGCACTGTGGGGCCAACTCTCCATATAGGGGAAGATACTGGTTCTGTATAATAAGGTGCTGCCAGTGCTCCAGTACACAGCATAGGCGTGGTCACCCCGGCCTCTGTCAGCAAGGCCATTTCTAGTTTGCTTGGGTTCCACAGTCATGTTCATGGAGCCATGCATTGGGGTGGTGGGGGGAGTAAGAACATGCCTGAGTTCTCCACCTTGCTTTGGATTTCTTTTGTTTCAGACAGCTCTGTGGAAAACATCCTGTGGACAACATATCTCTCCTCTTGCTCCTGCCTCTAAAGAGGGGCCTAGGCTTGAACAAGTGGGACAGATCCTTCTCTTACAACTGGGACACACCTTGGTACTACGCAGGTCTGTCCATTTTGTGAGACAGGATCTGTGGAAGCCAACAACTATACCCAAGCTCAACACGAGCTAAGGACCTATTGGAATCAGTTCCAGGACTCACCCAGGACATGGCCAGGACTGTTTGGGCCAAAGTATCTTGGGACAGACTGTTCAACAGGCACACGGACTTGTCTTGGATGGCCATCCAAGGTGGCCTGCCCCTTTGGTCATTCTTGTACACCCACAACCTGTGTAACACATGTTATAGCCTCAGGTGCCACTGGAAGGAAGAAACACCTGTTTTCCTTGTCCAATCCTGGAAATTGTAAGTGCATATTTCCCATCAGAAAGCCTGACAGTGGATTTTTGTGCGGACCGTGATGTGAATAAAATGTGAATATATCCTTTGTTTACTGTGTGAATGATAGAAGGCATTTTTAATCCATGCTGGGGCAGAAACACTATGGGCCACATTTATCACGGGTTGTATGCCTGAAAACAGGCATTCAAGCTGTTATTTAGTCGCAATTCCCAGCACAAATTCGGGAAATGCTACAGAAAATAATTAGCTTCACAAATCCTAAATTTAATATATGAATATGTGTAGAGTTCATAGATACCTCATACTCTTATCTTCAAATGAATAAATCATCATAAAATCACTAAAACTGAATTAACCAAAATCAGCTTTTCAGTTACAAATTTTAAGATGGTCACAACCTGCAAAATATGGTGATTAAATCGATTATAGGAAAACTGCCACTACACTACAGTAAAATTAAGCTAAACATAATTACCTATTGCCCTCTTCATCTAACACACAGGAAGCGTGAATTAACACCTCCTGTGTGATGTCTACACCCTCTTCAGCATGGGAGAGGGAGGTGCCGGGCATGCATAATTAGAATCCTGGAGTGCCAGACATCGCATCCCTAGTCTTTTTTTCTTTCAAATGAATCTTGAATTTTATTTCTAGGTGCCATAGATACAGAGATATTCAGGTTTAATTGAGTGAGAATATCAGGTGCCATTTTTATTTATAAATATCACTCCCGACGACAGTTTAGCAGTTAATATCTCTGTTTTCCTGACACTTTCATATAAAAGCAGAGACTCTCTGTCACAGAGCCAGAGATACAGCCCTCAGAAGTGATTTTTAGCTGGCAGCCTCAGGGAGAATTTTCTGCACACAGGATCTTCTGCACCTCACAGATAATAGAAATATTCACTTTATATGTTACTACATTTTGAGAAGGGATAATATCAACTAATATTCATGTTTTTAACCCTTCTCTATGCAGAACTATCTAAGAACACACTTTCTCTTTTATTGCCTTTAATTTCGTTGTGAAAATTGATACAATGAACATTCGATCCTCTTCGCCTAATGTCACTATTATATATTAACACCCCGACCCAGAACATGTCCATAAAGCTATATGTAACACCAAAAACACTCACATGTTCTGGAATAAAGTTTTTATTTCACACCATCCTCCATTATTTACACCTATGTTATGACGTTCTTACTCACATTCCTATGAATCACGGAGGGTTCTGTTATTGTGCGGCTAATACAATGGCGCACATCTAAATGTGACTTATTATCTCGTTAGCTTGGTTTATGGATATATAGTTATTATTTGGGTTACCATTGTGTAATGGAGTCCACAATGATAGATCTGTGTGAAGCTCAGCTCAATTTTCTGCAAAAATTGTTTGGTGTCCCCTGTGGATACATGCCCCCGGTGAATATACACATGTGGGGTATGTATGATCTCCTCACATCTTACGGTTTTAGGAAAGTATATTTTCTTTATATAAGTATTCTGGATTTGTACATATTTTAGAGGAATTTTGAATGTTAATTGCCAAAAGCATCGCCTGGTTGTCTGCTTTCAAAATTACCGTATATAGGTTTTATGGCGTCTTTACTTTTTAATATGTTTTATTGATATATTTTGCAGGTTGTGACTCTCTTAAAATTTCTAGCTGAAAAGCACATAATAAGTTATTTCAGTTTTAGTGATATTATGATGATTTATTCATGTCAACATATCACTATGAGGCATTTGTGAACTCTACACATGTCCACCTATTACATTTAGGAGATCTGAAGGTAAATATTTTCTGTTTGGAGCACATTCTTTGCCATCAAAGTCAAATTTTAAGTATTTTTTTATAAAATGTTTTAGTTAAAATCAAAATTGCATGAAGGCGCATGTCTATAAACTCTTTAATGAATTTTTGTCTGCTTTCAGAAAATATGTGGTTTGTTGCTGTTTACTTTAATTCTTTTTGCTGTAATTTGTAAAAATTGTATTTGTAAATGTCAAAATTGTAAAAATTGCTCTGGCCAATAACGCAACAAAATATCCACAAACGCCTGGCAGTTAATAGCCCTTGGTTGAATTCCCGGTTGAAGATGCTTATCATCTATCTCCTGTCTATATATCTATCTCCCCCGGAATTACAGTGACCTCATCAATTATACGTAGAATTGCCTTCTCCTTCTCCCGTGTCCGTAGATACTGAGAGCCGATGGGACGATAAGTAGATACACACAGAGCTGCTAATTCGCAGTTCTGTAGTGTTCTACTAGTCCCACAATATCACACTGTTCACACAGTGTGTGTCCAACTCTCAGTGTGACCCTTTTTACTTACCAATATATGTGTTTGGAGCCCCTACTTCGGCTCCCTCGTCCAATATGGCCGCTGCGCCTCCTGAGCATGCTGCTCCTTTGTGGCTCTCGGCCGGTCAGGTGACTTACCTGATGTGAGGCGCTTTTTCCCGGGAAGGATGACCACATGGTATATTTTCTCTGTAGCTATATTCTAATTTGCATAAAATTTATCATTGACGATGGGGCGGTCCTACACCAGAGGTGAGCGATTACTGTTTTTAATTTGCACTGCACTTTCATCTTCACTTTAGCACTTGTACTTTCCATTGTATATATTAATTAATATTGTATCACAATAATGTTTATCGAAAATTTTGTATGTATCTGTTTATTGCACAAACAATTGTTTGACCAACCAGGAAGTAGGCTGGTCTATATACAGAAATGCTGGTCACTATGCTGCATGCTTGAAAAAGGTGGATACACCGAAACGTTGCATCCTTGAAATAGAGATCACCCTGAATTAATTCACAAACTGGAGCGCTGCTGCTTTTCCTGAATTTATCATTGGATCCTTTGTCACAGATATACAGATTTTGCACCCAGACAATTAGGTTGTGCTGCCTTGGACTTCCTTTTTCTATACATCGGCAACTGGGACTTTGCACACCTTCAGATCTGCTTCTCATCATCTTCACCATGGAATTCCCTACGGGCGATCTATTTCACTCTTTCGCTTACACAGAGGAGGATCAGAAGCGAATACTACAGAGTTTACAGTCGAATACTACCTTCCAAAGCGCACCATCTACTTCTGAGCTAAAACGCAAGTATGAATTACTTTCCAAAGGGCTATTACCTTAGAACTCCACCTGACCACTCTTGGCAAATACCTAAAAGCTAAAACAATTCCCAGAGGGATGTGATGGAATATTCATCCTAATCTATTCACACAGGACTGTTTTTTGCATGAAATTCATGCAAATTTCTAATAAATACTCGCTTGACCTAATAATGTTGAACATAGAATTTTTACAACTAGAAATCAGTAAAGTATGTGATTCCATGTCCCTCATGGATTCAACGCTTAAAGGAACCCTCACAAGGCGATGATTACTAAACATTTATGGACTCTATCGTATTGAAAATGTCTCAGATGAAATCTGAACAGAAACAAACTAAATAATAATAATAATAATAATAATAATAATAATAATAATAATAATACTTTATTATCCCAAACGGGAACTTAAAGTGTCACATCCGCAATACATCAATCAACAAGACATCACATATATAAAAAACTCACATAAAAAAACACATATAACATAGAACAGAAAAAAACACCAATAAACGTAAATATAAATTTCACTTGAAATTCAATAAATAATTAATTAAATGAATTATAAAAAGTAATAAAATAGTACCCTTCTTTCCAATAATCATACATTCTAAAACTTCCCTATTTTACCCCTAATTGCGGTATTTGACAGCTCGAGAGCCGCCGGTATAAAAGTCTTTTTGAATCTCTCCGACCTGCAACGCAAGAGAATAAAACGGGAACTAAAACCACTAATCTGTGCCTGCAGCACGCCATGCATCGGATGGTCACAGTTATTTATGATTTTTTCCAATTTCTTTAATATCCCACACTGTACAAGTTTCTCCCATCTATCAAATGGCAAACCTACTATCGAGGAGGCTTTCTTAATTATTTTATCCATCTTTTGACAATCCCTACTAGAGATACAATTGCCCCAAGTCGCTAGGGCAAATGCAAATGCGCTCACCATAACCGTATTATAGACGCATGAAATGGACCCGTGACCAAGAAGATTACCGCATGGGTAAAATATATGCCTGGCAAGGCACGTACACGCAATCTACAAATTCGTCGACCAGAGATAGTGGCAGAAAAAAGAAACGCAGCTCCAACAACAAGAACTCCACTAAAGGGGGAAATCAGGATTCTACCGCTACACCACTGGAGGACTCTTTTTTAGGAGCAAGCCCCAACATTCCAGACGAACCAGGAGAGGTGGCAAGCACCACTTTAGATCCCGAAAGAGACAGACCTACGAAGGGTCGTACCCAGCCTCAGAGATCCACGACCAACAAGAAGAAATGACACAGTTGGCAGTGGTAAATATCTCTTTAGACTTTATCTTGTGATGAAATTAATGTATTGCAGAAGGGTGTATCATTTATCCCATGGTCTCATACCAATTGGTTTGAGTTGGATGTGGATATATGTAAACTGGTGCGCAATATCAAACTTAAACATTGGTTCCATATTCGTGTGACAGTAGGTTGGACTATAGATGGTGCCTTAGACCCCAAACAGTTTGGCTTATATAATAAAAGTACTTTTACTCCCCCTTCGGAGATACCGGCCATTGAGGCATTTTCAACTTCTGTCAGGCACGACATACACTGTTTACGACAAGAACAACAGAATACCCTATCACACCATAACATGACCAGCTCAGAGGTGGCGGCTCTCGACTGACTTGCCCATGACGACGACATCATCATTAAGCCCGCTGATAAGGGTGGTGTTGTCGTCGTCACGGACAAGTCGTATTATGTGTCTGAGATCAGTCGCCAACTCGCTGATGAAACTACCTACAAATATGTTTCTCAAGATCCCAAATTTGAATTGGGACGGAAAATTAAGTATATCTTGGATGTGGCATTACAATCTGGCACTATTAGTGAGGATATGCACAAGTACCTATTGATCACTGACCTAGTAACCCCGGTCATATATATTTTACCAAAAATCCATAAAAATTTAGAAAATCCCCCTGGGCGTCCAATTGTGTCCGGGAATGACTCCATCTTCTCGCACATCACAGTTTTTTTTAGACCGGGTCCTTAGAGAGTTTGCAGTAACAAGCCGCTCCTATATACAGGATACATCTGATTTTCTTTGCAAATTGCATGATACTGTGATAGAGGATACATCTACTGTAATTCTAGACTCGTTTGATGTCGTATCTCTCTGTACTTCCATCAGCCATCATCTTGGCCTAAGGGTTGTAGAAAAATGCCTACGACAGTCACACTTTAGTGAACAAGAGATTTGCTTTATCCTGGAACTACTTAAGTTGGTGTTATTTAATAATTTTTTTCTTTTTGGTAATGATTTTTTTATCCAGCAGAAAAGGGTCGCTATGGGGGCTAGCATGGCCCCGTGCTATGCCAACATCGTGATGGCTGCTCTGGAGGAGGAGTCGGTCTATGTGTCCCACCACTTCCAACACGTTCTGAAGTGGTGGAGATACATAGATGACGTGTTCCTCCTCTGGACCGCACCCCTGCAAGAGCTCCTTGAGTTACACCAGTTTCTCAACACCATAGACCGAGACATCAAATTTACATTAGTCCAGTCGACCGAAATGATTCAATTTTTGGACGTAAAGATTATACGTACTGACCAGGGTCTTACCACAGACTTATACACAAAGCCGACCGATAGAATTTCCAGAATCCTATTTGTGTCCACTTTCAGCGACAATAGCACACAAATTGCAAACTTAATATGAAAACACTGGCGGATTTTGGCCAGTAAGCCCTCCGGTATTCTGGAGTTTAAGAGTCCCCCATTTCTTTCGTACCGACGGTCCAGAAATATCAGGGATCGCCTGGTAAAATCAGAAGTTGGCCCCTTGAGGAGATCCACACAGAAAACCTTCAGAGGAGCTTTCAGAACAGGAAGCTTCCCCTGTCGCTCCTGTGTAAACTGTTCCCATTTTATCAAGGGGGATACTTTCACCCATAACAATGTCACATACAGAATCAAACACTACTTAGACTACTATAAGTTATCGTGTCCAAGGTTTACACAACACAGATATACAATCCGTAAAAAGAGACTTGATCTACCAGTAAGGGGGCACTTTACTGAAAAAGGTCATAAGGAATCAGAATTGAAATTTCTGCTTATTGACCGCATCCCTGTCCCCAGAAGAGGAGATAATAGGGAATGTATACTTAGGAAAAAAGAAACGGAGTAGATACACCGCTTACAGTCTTTACAACCCCATGGATTGAATATTGAGTTCAATTTGACTAACATCATATAATATGTTGTGTTGTAGGGGTTTTTGTCCTCCTGTGTACTGTGTTTTACTGCTGTCCTGCTCCCCCGAAAGTAGTAAGCGACTATATATAGGGGAAAATTCCCCTCCAGCTATACCCATTCTAATTTTACATTTTGTTTGTTTTCTCTTAGATTTTCCTCTGGTGGGACCTGAAGACCCCATACGTAAAATTTTTCTTGTCTGCTACATAGGAAGCTTCCCCCGGAATTACAGTGACCTCATCAATTATACATAGAATTGCCTTCTCCTTCTCCCGTGTCCGTAGATACTGTGAGCCGATGGGACGATAAGTAGATACACACAGAGCTGCTAATTCGCAGTTCTGTAGTGTTCAACTAGTCTCACAATATCACACTATTCACACAGTGTGTGTCCGACTCTCAGTGTGACCCTTTTTACTTACCCTTTTATATATGTTATTGGAGCCCCTACTTCGGCTTCCTCTTCCAATATGGCCGCCGTGCCTCCTGAGTATGCTGCGCGCATGCGCGGCTCTTGGCTGGTCAGATGACTTACCTGACTTCCGGTCTATTCCGGATGTTTATATGTGATGTGATTTTTCCCGGGCATTATGACCACATGGTATGTTTTTTCTGTAGCGATATTCTAATTTGCATAAAAATTATCAATGACGATGGGGCGGTCCTACACCAGAAGTAAGCGATTACGGTTTTTAATTTGCACCGCACTTTCATCTTCACTTTAGCACTTGCACTTTCCATTGTATATATTAATTAATATTGTATCACAATAATGTTGTATGTATCTGTTTATTGCACAAACAATTGTTTGACCAACCAGGAAGTAGGCTGGTCTATATATAGAAATGCTGGTCACTATGCTGTATGCTTGAAAAAGGTGGATACGCCGAAACGTAGCATCCTTGAAATAAGGATCATCCTGAATTAATTCACAAACTGGAGCACTGCTGCTTTTCCTGAATTTATCATTGGATCCTTTGTCACAGATATACAGATTTTGCACCCAGACAATTAGGTTGTGCTGCCTTGGACTTCCTTTTTCTAGCTATCTGTCTAGTTATCTCTCTCCTATAATCTGACCATTTATATATCTCACTTTTTCTCTATCTATTTATTAATCAATATTTTATTTCTCTTCTACTGTATTTATCTCTCATATCCATTTCCTGTATATATCATCTACTTTATAGTTCTGCATCTAGAAATCTCTATCATCTTTCATATTTATCTTCTATCATAATAATTAGAATTAATCATTCTTTATTTATATAGCGCACACAGATTACACAGCGCTGCACAGAGTTTGTCAGATCATTCCCAGTCCCCATGGGGCTCAAATCTAATCAACCTACCAGTAATTTTTGGAGTGTGGGAGGAAACTGGAGGATCTGGAGGAAACCCACGCAAACACAGAGAGAACATACAAACTCTTTGCAGATGTTGACCAGCGCTGCAAGACACTTCTCTCAAGTTTCCGAAAGACATTCCCATCCCGTGTTCCAGGTAGTATTTTATCAATATCACAGACATGAACATCTTGCCATCTCTCATTGTGATACTCATGAAAGTGTCTCAACGTTCTTTAGCTTTGAATAGGCTTCCAGATCATCTGGTTTGATCTTTGGACACGTCTTTGAGATTTTTCTATATTCTAATCTTAAATTGCCTGGTTGTCATTCCAATATACTTGAGCCCGCAGGGACATGTCAGTTGATACAACACGCCAGATTTGCTGCAATTGATAAAATGAACCACTTGAAATGACTTAACCCCAGAGGAATTAGAAAAAGTGTAAACCTTTGTCATCAACTTACAAAAGGAACAATGTCCACAAGGGAAAGACCATTTTGGTCCTTTTGACCCAAAGATGTAAGCTTTCGGATAATGCGGTGTATAGTGACTTCTTAACAGCATTTCACCAATCGATTTACTCTTCTTAGACACCAATTGTGGCTGTGGTGATAAGTGATTACTTAACCCCTTAATGACCGCCCTATCGGGAATCTACGTTAGTCATTAAGGGTACTTCTTCTGACACGACGCCTTTCTACGGCGGCACGTCAGAAGAAGATTTTGGGACATCGGGTCAGTTTAGTGCCGGGTGTCCATATCACAGCCCAGACCCGGCACTAACACCCGGGATCAGAAAAACTCAGTTCCCGGGTGTTTAACCCCTTACACACAGCGATCAAGCATGACCGCGGAGTGTAAGTGTCCCCAACGTGGATCGGACCCCCCTTCCCCGGTGTGCTTACTGGGGGATCTGATCCCTCCTGCCGCAGCCCCGGGTTCCGACGAGTGACCCAAGGCTGCTGGCTTCTGTCCCCGCCGGGTTCCGCCTTCCTGGCAGGACCCGGCTGTATGTAACTGAGCATGCTCAGCATGCTCAGTTACTTAAACTACACACTGCAATACAATAAAAGCTTGAACAAGTGATCGGATGATAATTAAAAAAGATTAAGTCTAGAGATGAGCAAGCACTAAAATGCTCGGGTACTCGTTATTCGAGACAAACTTTTCCCGATGCTCGAGTGCTCGACTCGAATAATGAGCCACATTGAAGTCAATGGGAGACTCGAGCATTTTTCAAGGGGAACAAGGCTCTGCACAGGGAAGCTTGGCCAAACACCTGGGAACCTCAGAAAAGGATGGAAACACCACGGAAATGGACAGGAAACAGCAGGGCAGCATGCATGGATGCCTCTGAGGCTGCTTAAACGCACCATTATGCCAAAATTATGGGCAACAGCATGGCCATGACAGAGTGACAGAATGAGGCTAGATAGCATCTAAAACATGCAATAATTGACCCTGACACTATAGGGGACGGCATGCAGAGGCAGCGGCAGGCTAGAGAGTGTCATGGCGACATACCCTAAATGGACTCAGGTTTCAAACCAATGGGTGGCAGAGAGGAACCAAAGGAGGTGAGCAAGAAGCGCTGAAATGATTTCCTATGTGAAAAAAAGGTTGACGTATATTTAGTCGATAACACAGGATGGTGGCGACATAGTGACCAAGTTCCATAACGTATCTGGTGAAACACCCTAAAAATGAGCCTGACACAGCTCTTTTGATAAGGGGACCACATGTGGAGGCAGCCATGGAGACGACTTCCATGATTAAAAGCGACAGTATGTCGTATATATTGCGCTGCTATGATTGCAACTTCAGGTCTCCAGCATGGCGGCGACAGATGGGCCGAGTTCCACTATGTATCTGGTGAAACACCTGAAAATTCTGCCTGACACAGCTCGTTTGATAAGGGGATGATGTGCTGCATATCCTCTCGTGCTCCAGCATCTGGGGTATAGAGAGTTGAAAGTTGCGCATGGAGACATTGGTGGACGCTGTGGAGGATCGTGGAAAATGGACAGGAAACAGCAGGGGCAGCATGCACGGATGCCTCTGAGGCTGCCTAATCTTGGGATGGAGCTGGCGGTCCACTGCCAGGCGAGCTTTCGCCTGTCCAAGCCCCTGTCTCTCGGCTCCTCCCCACCCAAAATAGGCCTGGGGGCCAGAAGCGTTTACTTTGAAAAAATTATAATTTTCAAAGCAGGCCGGGTCGTTTGAATATTTCACCTAGGAATAATGGAATTTAATTTTTAATTGTTTTTACGGAAATGGTTCCATGATTAAGAGCGACAGTATGGGGCATCCATATTGCGCTGCTATGATTGCAACTTCAGGTCTCTTCAGCATGGCGGCTACAGATGGGCCGAGTTCCACTATGTATCTGGTGAAACACCTGAAAATTCTGCCTGACACAGCTCGTTTGATAAGGGGACGATGTATGGAGGCAGTGAACTAGTAGTAGATTAAAGGTGATGCAGTTAAAACTATGTTAGTTGGATCTTGGGATGGAGCTGGCGCTCCGCTGCCAGGCGAGCTTTTGCCAATCTAAGCCCCTGTCTCTAGACTACTCCCCAAACAGCACTTCTAAGAACCTTTTGTATAAGATCAAGTGTAGTAGCGTTCTTATAAGTTTGGGTTATAGCGGGCGAGGGGAATGTAAACAGATGCGCAAGAAGCGCTGAAATAATATCGGTAAATGATAAAAGTTTGCCAGTATATTTTGTGGATTACACAGCAGGGTGGCGACAAAGTTAACAAGTTTGATGTGGAAGCCATGAAAACAACCCAAAATTCTGCCTGGCACAGCTTGTTTGATAAGGAGACCATGCATGGAGGCAGCTATATGGACGACTTTTGGAGGCAGCTATGGCGATGACGTGTGGAGGTAGCAATGGAGACAACGTGTGGAGGCAGCTAAAAAGACGACATGTGGAGGCTGCTATGGAGACAATTTAATTTGGATAGTGCCTGTATGTGGCAGTCCAAAAAAGTTTTCAAACCAGAGGAGCAGGTAGGCGGTCCTCCAGAAAAATTAAATAGATTGAGTGCCTGTATGTGGCACTCTCAAAAATTGTTTAAAACAGAGGACCAGGTAGGTGGCCCTCCAGAAAAATTAAATACATAGAGTACTATAGCTAGAGCCAGTTGGCCCTGGCAAAAAATAGCCAGTTTCCTCTGCTTTAGTGTACAAAGAGGAGGAGAAGGAGGACAATGAGGAGGAGGAGTGCATACATTATTCAGGTTGAGCTTCTTTCACCTGGTGAAGAATGAAAATCCGGAGAAATCCAGGCTTTATTCATCTTGATAAGCGTCAGCCTGTCAGTCGACAGGCGTGTACACTTATCGGTGATGATGCCACCAGCTGCACTGAAAACCCGCTCGGACAACACGCTAGCGGCAGGGCAGGCAAGAACCTCCAAGGTGTACAGCGCCAGTTCGTGCCACATGTCCAGCTTTGAAACCCAGTAGTTGTAGGGAGCTGTGTGATCATTTAGGACGATGGTATGGTCAGCTACGTACTCCCTCACCATCTTTCTGTAAAGATCAGCCCTACTCTGCCGAGACTGGGGACAGGTGACAGTGTCTTGCTGGGGTGACATAAAACTGGCAAAGGCCTTGTAAAGCGTACCCCTGCCAGTGCTGGACAAGCTGCCTGCTCGCCTACTCTCCCTCGCTACTTGTCCTGCAGAAGTACGCCCTCTGCCGCTAGCGCTGTCAGAAGGGAAATACTGTTTCAGCTTGTGCACCAGGGCCTGCTGGTATTCATGCATTCTCACACTCCTTTCCTCTCCAGGGATAGGAGTGGAAAGATTTTGCTTGTACCGTGGGTCCAGGAGAGTGAATACCCAGTAATCGGTGCTGGAATAAATTCTTTGAACGCGAGGGTCACGGGATAGGCAGCCTTGCATAAAATCTACCATATGCGCCAGAGTCCCAACGCGCAAGAATTCACTCCCCTCACTGGCCTGACTCTCCATTTCCTCCTCCTCCAACTCCTCTTCTTCTGCCCATACACGCTGAACAGTGAAGGACTGAACAATGGTCCCCTCTTCTGTCTCGCCAACATTCTCCTCCTCTTCCTCCTCATCCTCCTCCACCTCCTCCGATATGCGCTGAGAAACAGACCTAAGGGTGCTTTGGCTATCAACAAGGGAATCTTCTTCCCCCGTCTCTTGTGACGAGCGCAAAGCTTCCGACTTCATGCTGACCAGAGAGTTTTTCAACAGGCCAAGCAGCGGGATGGTGAGGCTGATGATGGCAGCATCGCCACTGACCATCTGTGTTGACTCCTCAAAGTTACTCAGCACCTGACAGATATCAGACATCCACGTCCACTCCGCATTGTAGACTTGAGGAAGCTGACTGACCTGACTACCAGTTCTGGTGGAAGTTGACATCTGGCAGTCTACAATCGCTCTGCGCTGCTGGTAAACTCTGGATAACATGGTGTGAGACACTGAAGGGGTTAACTGTGGATGGGCGGTATGTTTTCCCTAGGTTTTGCTATTATGCAAGGCCTTAGTGCTGAGGTTTGTGTCCAGCACCTAGGACACAGGCGGCGGGAACAGCCCAATTAGCCCCATAAAGCCGCTCAGCAGAGCTGGAAGTGTTGTCTCTCTGTAAGGAGGCTGGAGAGCACACAGCCCTGACCTCTGTGCCTGGAGCAGCCAAGTGATTTTGTATAGTGGTGAGTTAGTGGAATACCTGTATAGTTAGCACCCTGACGGGTAGGATTTTGTTTGTTTAATGCCTGAATGTAAAGGCTGTTTTATTTTGCTGCTGCAATAAACGCAGGCGAGACCTGTTTTGGACTGTACCTTGGTGTAACTGTCTTGAACTGCATCACAGCACCCCGCTACCACGGTCTCTACTGGGCCAAATCCCCACATATGGTGGAGGATGCGGGCAAATTGCAGGATAAAGCCAAGATGGAGGACTTTATTAAAGCCATGCTCCAGCAACAGGAGGAGAGATCCCGCCAGCAGCAGGAGGAGGCCAGAGCTAATCGGCAGCAGCAGCAGGAAGAGTCCCAGGCTAATCGGCAGCTGCAGCAAGCCATGCTCCAGCAACAGGAGGAGAGGTCCCGCCAGCAGCAGGAAGAGTCCCGAGCCATGTTCCAGCTGATGATGGAAAAGTTTTCTGGCATTATGGCAGCACCGCAAGCAACGACTACTGAGGGGTCCCATACTGGTTTGCAAGGGTACCCGGTTGTCCAGCGTTCCGCACGGGCTGCAGTACAAAAGGCTTTACAAAAAATGATGGCGACCGACGACGTGGAGGCGTATCTCACTGTGTTCGAGCGAGTAGCTGAGCGAGAGGAGTTACCAGCTGAGCAGTGGGCAGATGTCCTGGCACCGTTCCTGACGGGCGAAGCGCAGAAGGCTTACTATGACCTGAGTGAAACAGAGGCCCGTGAGTACCCCCAGCTAAAGGCGGAGATTCTGGCTCGTCTTGGGGTCACCGTTCAAGTATCGGCAGAGACTTACCAGTGTTTTGGGACCTCTGGAGACGAAGACCCACCTCAGGTGCTATTGCAGATAATGGACATCAGTTATGTCCGGCCTTGGCCCCTGAACCCTTTGAGGCCAATGTTCCCACGCCAGCAGTAGGGGTGACCCCATGTGATGAATTCTCTCCCCTAGAGGTCCTAGCTGGTGAGGTCGAGGGCCACGAGGATGTAGCTGACCTGCCGGACCTTGAGATTTCCCTTGAAAATTTTGGGGCTGCACAGCTACAGGACCCTACCTTGTTTAAAGCACGGGAGAATGTTAAAGTGATAAATGGGGTACTCCAAATTCCAGGGGCTGACAAAATATACCCCCGAATGGTGATTGTTGGGGAACTGTTGTACAGGGTTGACCAGGTACAGGGTGAGGAGGTTGAGCAACTTGTAGTACCCCAAACTCACCGTAGGCTGGTGCTAGATTTGGCACATAAACATGTGCTGGGAGGGCACTTAGGTGCTGAGAAGACCCGAGAGAGGATCCTGCAGAGATTTTTCTGGCCCGGGGTGTGGGAGGAGGTAAACCGGTATTGTAGCTCCTGCCCTGAGTGCCAACTTACTGCCCCGGTGTCCCACTTCAGGAGTTCTCTGGTCCCGTTACCAATCATAGAGGTGCCGTTTGAACGGATTGCAATGGATTTGGTTGGCCCCATAGTCAAGTCCACAAGGGGGCACCAGTACATCCTGGTTATCCTGGACTACGCTACGCGGTATCCAGAGGCAATCCCGTTAAGGAACACCTCCTCCAAAAACATTGCTAGGGAGCTGTTCCAGGTATTCTCCCGCACAGGCCTCCCCAAGGAAATCTTGACTGACCAGGGAACCCCATTCATGTCTAGAGTAAAGAAGGAGATGTGTAAATTACTGCAGGTTAAACAGCTCCGCACCTCTGTATATCACCCCCAGACAGATGGCCTGGTCGAGAGGTTTAACAAGACCTTGAAGGGGATGCTAAAGAGGGTGGTCAGCAAAGATGGGAAGGACTGGGATTGTTTGTTGCCTTATTTGATGTTTGCCATATGTGAAGTTCCCCAGTCCTCCACAGGTTTCTCACCCTTTGAGCTGTTATATGGCCGTTCCCCACGTGGGCTTTTGGATGTAGCTAAGGAGACCTGGGAACAGGAAAGAACCCCCCACCGTAGTGTGATTGAACACGTCTCCCTTATGCAGGACCGCATAGCTGCGGTAATGCCCCTTGTAAAGGAGCACATGACAAGGGCACAAGAGGCCCAGTCTAGGGTCTACAATAGATCAGCCAAACTCAGGACCTTTAACCCAGGCGACAGAGTGCTAGTTCTGGTGCCCACCGTTGAGAGTAAGTTCTTGGCAAAATGGCAAGGTCCATATGAGGTCATGGAGAAAGTGGGGGAGGTTAACTACAAGGTATCTCAGCCGGGGAGGAGGAAACCCGAACAGATATAACACGTGAACCTCCTAAAGCCATGGAGGGAAAGAGAGTCCCTGATGGCCGTGGGAGTAGAAAAAGCGCCTGTCCCCAAGAAGGTGACACCGGAGGTAGGTGTACCCGATGCCAAGGTGCCTGAAGTACGGATCTCGGAGTCCCTCTCCAGGGCCCAGATTCAGGAAGCGAAGGAGTTTGTGCTCCGAAACGTTGATGTGTTCTCTAAGTTACCGGGTCGTACTTCAGTCATCAAGCATGACATCATAACCGAACCCCACATCCGGGTACACCAAAAACCCTACCGGGTCCCTGAAGCGCGCCGGCTAGCCATATCTGAAGAAGTCAGGCAGATGTTAGACCTGGGGGTTATCGAGGAGTCTAAAAGTGACTGGTCGAGTCCTATTGTGTTGATTCCCAAACCTGATGGTTCCCTACGGTTCTGCAATGACTTTAGGAAGTTGAACGAGGTGTCCAAATTTGATTCTTATCCTATGCCCAGAGTTGACGAGTTGATAGAACGACTTGGACAGGCTAGGTTCTTCTCCACCCTTGACCTGACGAAAGGCTATTGGCAGGTACCCCTTACTGACAGGGCTAAAGAGAAGACCGCTTTTGTTACTCCTGATGGGCTATTTCAGTATGTGGTACTCCCCTTTGGGCTACATGGGGCTCCCGCCACATTCCAGAGGTTAATGGATCTCGTGCTAAAACCTCACCGAAGATATGCCTCGGCCTACCTGGATGACATCATAGTCTTTAGTAACGATTGGGAGAGTCATCTAGCCAAGGTACAAGCAGTGGTAGACTCCCTGAGGGCAGCAGGGTTGACAGCGAACCCCCAAAAATGTGCACTTGGTCTGGAAGAGGCCCGTTACCTGGGGTACCGTATTGGGCGAGGTGTCATCAAACCCCAAGTAAATAAAGTGGAGGCGATACAGCAGTGGCCACGACCTATGAGCAAGAAGCAAGTCAGGGCTTTCCTAGGCATAGTGGGCTACTATCGCCGATTTATTCCCGATTTTGCGACAATAGCGGCACCCCTGACTGACCTGACCAAGGGTAGCGGGTCGGTAATGGTAAAGTGGAGTGAAGAGGCTGAGGGGGCGTTTCAGCGACTTAAGACGGTTTTGTGTGAGGGACCGGTACTGATCACCCCTAACTTCACCAAGACCTTTATTGTGCAGACTGACGCTTCTGACGTGGGCTTAGGGGCTGTCCTGTCCCAAGTAGTGGAGGGTGAGGAACATCCCGTGACATTCCTGAGCCGCAAGCTCACACCCCCTGAGAAGAACTATAGCATAGTTGAGAGGGAGTGCTTGGCGATTAAATGGGCTCTGGAATCCCTGAGATATTACTTGATAGGGCGACAGTTTACACTAGTGACCGATCACTCTCCCCTCACCTGGATGAGTCAGGCCAAAGAGAGGAACGCCAGGGTCACAAGGTGGTTCCTAATGTTGCAGAATTTCAAATTCACGGTGGAACATCGAGCTCGCTCAGTTTTGGCTTGTGATTTCAAGTGGCTAGTGAACTTAAGTGGAGTTGAAAAAAGCGGAGTTTTGTGTGTGTTAAGAGTGAATCTGTTGTTTGGGTGATTGTGGACTGAGTATATAGGTAGTAGCAAGGCACTTTTCTTAGTGTCACAATTTAAATAGATTTTTTTTTTCCTTTCTTTGCCTGGTCTGCTAATTGGGAGGAGGGATTAGTGTTCACACCTGATAAATTAAGGTCTAGCAACTCACTTTTGAGCTCGCTCAGTTTTGGCTTGTGATTTCAAGTGGCTAGTGAACTTAAGTGGAGTTGAAAAAAGCGGAGTTTGAAAAAGTCCACAGAACTGTAAGTAACCTACATATTTCTTGATTTATATACTTATCACTGTTTTGTTACTAGGATATGGCTAGCAAGATTGGTGGTATGCTCCAGTGCACACTCTGCCGCATGTATACACTGCTGGAGCAAGAGTTCCAGGGTGAATACCGCTGTGACAGATGTGCCCATATTTTTCTACTAGAAGCTCGTGTTAGAGATCTGGAGGAAGATATTGCACGGCTGCGAGCAATTGACAATCTTGAGAGGAGTATGCTGCTCACTGAGCAAGCAATAAGCGTGGTAGAAGTGGAGGGTGGAGAGGAAAGCCAGCAGGGCCAGGTGGGTAGCTGGGTTACTGTAACTAGAGGGGGTAGGAAGGGCTCAAAGAAAAGGAAGGCCATTTAAAAAATATAAATCTGACGGGTCACCTGAGGCTTTCAATACTTACAAAAAACTTACCAAAATCTGTAAAAAGGAAATCAAATCAGCCAAAATACAAAATGAAAGACAGGTGGCTAAAGATAGCAAAACAAATCCCAAGAAATTTTTTAGGTATATCAATGCAAAAAAAAATGGTTCACAACAGGTTGGACCCCTTTATTCTGAAAATGGGGCATCGGTGATTGGAGACCAAGAGAAGGCGGAGATACTTGATAGGTTTTTTAGCTCCGTTTATACAATAGAAGAGAGAACTTCTGACTTGGGTGGTGCTAGTGCGGGTCATGCACCCTGTAATATAGTAGACTGGCTGAGTGTAGGCATTATCCAATCTAAGCTCAATAAAATCAATGTGTACAAAGCTCCTGGACCAGATGGGTTACACCCCAGAGTTCTTAAAGAACTCAGTTCTGTTATTGCTGTACCACTGTCTAAAATCTTCAGGGATTCCGTAATGTCTGGTGTGGTGCCAAGTGACTGGCGCAAGGCAAATGTGGTGCCAATATATAAAAAGGGCTCTAGAACTTCGCCAGGCAATTACAGGCCTGTAAGCTTAACTTCCATTGTGGGGAAAGTATTGGAAGGGTTAGTAAAAGACTATATACTGGAGTATGTGACATCAAATAGAATAATAAGTGACAGCCAGCATGGGTTTACTAAGAATAGAAGTTGTCAAACTAACCTTATCTGCTTCTATGAAGAGGTGAGCAGGTGCCTGGATGGAGGAGCAGCTGTGGATATTGTGTTCTTGGACTTTGCAAAGGCATTTGACACTGTCCCTCATAGATGCCTGATGGGTAAAATTAGGGCTATTGGTTTGGCAGAAATCATTTGCAATTGGATTGAAAACTGGCTGAAGGATCGTATCCAGAGAGTTGTGGTCAATGATTCCTACTCGGAATGGTCACCAGTTATGAGTGGTGTACCCCAGGGTTCTGTGCTTGGCCCACTACTATTTAATATATTTATTAATGATATAGAGGTAGGAATTAATAGCACTGTGTCTATTTTTGCAGATGACACCAAACTGTGTAGTGTAATACAGTCTATGGAGGATGTTCATAGGCTGCAGGGTGACTTGGACAAACTGAATGTTTGGTCATCCACTTGGCAAATGAGGTTTAATGTGGATAAATGTAAGGTTATGCACCTGGGGGCTAATAATCCAAAGGCAAAATATGTCCTTGGGGGAGTAAATCTGGGAGAGTCCCTTGTTGAGAAGGACCTGGGTGTACTAGTAGATCATAAATTGCAATGTCAATCAGCTGCCTCTAAAGCTAGTAGGATCATGTCATGTATCAAAAGTGGAATGGACTCTCGTGATAGGGATGTAATATTACCACTATACAAGGCACTGGTTCGGCCACACCTGGAATATGCTGTCCAGTTCTGGGCACCGGTCCATAAAAAGGATGCCCTGGAGCTGGAGAGGGTTCAACGTAGAGCCACAAAACTGATAAGGGGTATGGAGGGTCTTAGTTATGAGGAGAGATAACAACAACTAGATTTATTTAGTCTGGAAAAGAGACGACTACGAGGGGACATGATTAATTTATATAAATATATGAATGGTCCATACAAAAAATATGGTGGTAAGTTGTTCCAGATTAAATCAAATCAAAAGACGAGGGGGGCACTGTCTCCGTTTGGAGAAACCAAGGTTTAATCACCGGAGGCGACAGGGCTTTTTTACTATGAGAACTGTCAATCTGTGGAATAGCCTGCCTCAGGCGCTGGTCACAGCAGGGACAGCGGAGAGCTTCAAGAAGGGTCTAGATGCCTTTTTACACCTATATAACATTGATTGTTATGCTATATAGGATTGTTTCCCCTAAATCCCTTCCTCATCCAATCCCTACCCTTCCTCGGTTGAACTTGATGGACAAGTGTCTTTTTTCAACCGTATAAACTATGAAACTATGAAACTAGGAAACTAGGAAAGCTGCATGGGAATGCCAATGCCCTGTCTCGTACCCACTGTCTGATGGCCAAAGGTGTTCACCCCCACAGGGTCAAACAGAGGGGGAGGGTATGTGAGACACTGAAGGGGTTAACTGTGGATGGGCGGTATGTTTCCCCTAGGTTTTGCTATTATGCAAGGCCTTAGTGCTGAGGTTTGTGTCCAGCACCTTGGACACAGGTGGTGGGAACAGCCCAATTAGCCCCATAAAGCCGCTCAGCAGAGCTGGAAGTGCTGTCTCTCTGTAAGGAGGCTGGAGAGCACACAGCCCTGACCTCTGTGCCTGGAGCAGCCAAGTGATTTTGTATAGTGGTGAGTTAGTGGAATACCTGTATAGTTAGCACCCTGACGGGTAGGATTTTGTTTGTTTAATGCCTGAATGTAAAGGCTGTTTTATTTTGCTGCTGCAATAAACGCAGACGAGACCTGTTTTGGACTGTACCTTGGTGTCACTGTCTTGAACTGCATCACAGCACCCCGCTACCACGGTCTCTACTGGGCCAAATCCCCACAATGGTTAATGTTGAATTCCACCTCGTGGGCACGTCGCACAACAGTCGGTGAGCGGGCAGTTGGAGGCGCCGCTGCGCTGCCCTGAGAGTGGCAGCATCTGTGCTGGACTTCCTGAAATGCGCACAGATGCGGCGCACCTTCGTGAGCAAATCAGACAGATTGGAGTATGTCTTGAGGAACAGCTGAACTATGAGATTTAACACATTGGCCAGGCATGGCACATGTGTCAGTCTGCCGAGTTGCAGAGCCGCCACCAGGTTACGGCCGTTGTCACACACAACCATGCCTGGCTTCAGGTTCAGCGGTGCCAGCCACAGATCAGTCTGCGCCGTGATGCCCTGTAATAGTTCTTGGGCGGCTGGTGACCGAATACCGAGGGGCGGCCGCCGCCTGAGGTTTCAAAAGGCCTCGGTCTCTACCAGCCTATAGGGCAGCATCTCCAGGCTAAGCAGTTTGGAAATGTGGACGTTGAAGGCTTGGGCGTGTGGGTGGGTTGCACTATACTTCCTTTTGCGCTCCAGTGTCTGGGGTATGGAGAGCTGAATGCTGGTGGATGCTGTGGAGGATCATGGAGTCGAAGATGGGGTTTTCGCACGGGAGGTGTTTGGGCCGGGGTCCTGGGCAGGGGGCTGACTAGCAGATGACACAGGGGAAGGAGCAGTGGTGTGCCCGGCCGGAGGTGAACGGGCTTGGTGCCATTGAGTGGGGTGTTTAGCATTCATATGCCTGCGCATACTGGTGGTAGTTAAGCTAGTAGTGGTGGAACCCCTGCTGATCCTGGTTTGGCACAGGTTGCACACCACAGTCCGTCGGTCATCCGGTGTTTCTTTAAAGAACCTCCAGACTTCTGAAAATCTAGCCCTCGCCACGGGAGCTTGACTACGGGAAACATTTGGCGCTGATGCACCAGCTCTGGCCCTGCCTCTCCGTCTGGCCCCACCACTGCCTCTTCCAACCTGTTCTGCTATAGGACTCGCCTCCGTCTCAGAAGCACTGTGTTCACCCGGCCTATCAACCCAGCTTGGGTCTGTCACCTCATCATCCTCCAATCCCTCAGTCTGCTCCCCCCTCGGACTTCCTGCCCTGACAACAACTTCACCACTGTCTGACAACCGTGTCTATAGCCCCCCCCACGCTAAACCGTGGGGCGACTACTTGAAGACTCGAAATACACTGATAAGTGTGGGAAGGGAAACACAAACAGACTGACAAACATAAAACACAAAAGAATGGTTAACTAGCCGTAGTCACAACAAGAGGGTACGTCAATAGCAAAATCAGTAGGCAAAGAGTCAATGTAAAAACAAGCCGAGGTCAACAACGATACAGATACAGATACAGAGCAAGTCAAACCTAATGCTGAGCGAGTGGAAAAGGGATTTCAAACACTGGCACAGGTGACTAGTGAGGCTGCAATTTATGCAGCCAGAACCCCACCTCCAGAACCTGATAGGAGCTGGACAACTACTGAGAATTAACCCCTCATGGTGCAGAATAACCAGGCACAATAGCAGGCACCATGCAGAGGTACCATAAGTCAGCAGTTAAGAACACAACTCCTAGACAGCTCGAGATCTTAGCAGCCGCTGCCCGGGACGAGAGGAGGAGTTTGCGCGGACACGCGCTGGAGGTTGGAGAACACTGCTAGCACCACCAGAAGAACCAGAAGTACCAGCATTCTCTCCAGCGAACCTGACAGTACCCCCCCCCCCTGACGGGGGGCCTTCGGACCCCTAGATCGCAAAGATGGCTTCTGAGGATAGGCCTGATGAAACAACCTGAGTAACCGCGGAGCATGAACATCTCTAGCCGGAACCCAAGACCTATCCTCAGGACCAAAACCTTTCCAGTGGACCAGGTACTGCAGGGAGTTACCTACCCATCTGGAATTCAAGACCTTTTCCACCTCAAACTCCAGATTCTCCTACACACTAGATGGAGGTGGAGGGTCAGGAAGAGGCAAAACAGGCTCAACATAGCGCTTCAGGAGACTCTTATGGAAGGTGTTATGAACCCGCCACCCTGCTGGAAGAGTAACCTTGAAGGAAACCTGGTTAACAATTTGAGTAACAACAAAAGGACCAACGAACCTGGGCGCAAACTTCAAAGAGGGGACCTTCAATTTAAGATTTTTTGTGGATAACCATACTTTATCCCCCACCACAATCAGAGTTAGTGCGCCTTCTCTGAGCCTGTTGGACCATAGAATTTTGTGCCCTCTGAATATTTTGCTGAACTTGTGACCAGAGCATGCGCAACTTGGATGTAATAGCTTCCGCCCGAGGAATGTTAGAGACAGGCACAGATGAAAAGGAGAAACGAGGATGAAAACCATAATTGCAGAAAAAGGGAGAAACCTGAGTGGAAGAACTACAGTGATTATTAATAGCAAATTCTGCCAACGGAAGGAATTTCACCCATTCGTCCTGACTGTCCGAGACAAAGAGTCGCAGATATTGAATCATCTCCTGATTCATTCTCTCGGACTGACCATTAGTCTCAGGGTGAAATGCCGACGAGAATGACAAATTCACTTCCAGTTTAGAACAAAATGCTCGCCAAAATTTGGAAACAAATTGTACGCCCCTATCTGACACAATATCATCTGGTATACCATGGAGGCGTACAATATTCTGTATAAACAATTCAGCCAACTCCTCAGCTGAAGGTAACTTTTTTAATGGAACAAAGTGTCCCATCTTAGAGAAACGGTCCACTACAACCCAAATCACAGTATACCCTTGAGATGCTGGCAGATCAGTGACAAAATCCATAGACACTTTAGACCATGGCCTGGTGGGAACTGGAAGCGAAAGAAGAGGCCCCTCAGGACGTCTCCTGGGAGTCTTTCCTCGCGCACAGACCTGACAGGCTTGGACAAATGCGTGCACATCATTAGTCATGTGAGGCCACCAGTAACTTCTCTTTAAGAGATCCAAGGTGCTCCGCATTCCCGGATGACCTGCCAATACGGAGCAATGCGTCTCCTCCAACACTCTCAAACGACAAGAAAGAGGAACAAATAATTTGCCTTCCGGAAGGTCTTTGGGTGCAGATTTTTGTCCTGCTAAAATTTGAGAGGAGAGGTGGGAGGAGACAGCTGCCAACACAACACCTGGAGACAAAATATTACTGTCCGTAGTCTCTGGAAGCTCAGGAGTCCCGAAGCTACGGGACAAGGCATCAGCCTTCACATTTTTTGACCCCGGTCGGTAGGTGACCACAAAATTAAAGCGAGAGAAAAACAAGGCCCACCTAGCCTGACGCGAGTTCAAGCGCTTAGCAGTATCCAAATATACTAAGTTCTTATGATCCGTGAGCACAGTTATCAGATGAAGAGCTCCCTCCAAAAAGTGTCGCCAGACTTCAAATGCCCACTTAATGGCAAGGAGCTCTCGATTACCAATATCATAATTCCTCTCACAAGAAGAAAACTTTCTAGAGAAATATGCACAGGGTCTGAGTCTGGTGAGAGTGGAGGACCCCCTGAGACAACACTGCACCTACTCCAACCTCGGAGGCATCTACCTCTACAACAAATGGCTTAGAGAGGTCAGGTTGAACCAAAACTGGGGCTGATGAGAATTCCGCTTTTAAAGTTTCAAATGCAGAGCAAGCGGCAGGGGACCAATTGTTTGGATCAGCACCCTTACGAGTTAGATCCGTGAGGGGTTTGGCGATCACGGAAAAGTTCTTAATAAAGTTCCGATAATAGTTAGCGAAACCCAAAAAACGTTGTAAGGCCTTAAGATTGGTAGGCCGAACCCAGTCCGTGAGCGCCTGAACCTTACTCGGATCCATCTGTACATCAGAGGGAGTAACAACATAACCTAAGAAGGAAACTTTCTGGACACAAAAAACACACTTTTCCAGTTTAGCGAAGAGATGGTTTTTGCGTAACCTGGTAAGTACTTGACGGAGATGTTGCTGGTGAGAAACCATATCAGGAGAGAAAATCAAGATATCGTCTAGATACACCACCATAAACACACCGATGTAATCATGAAAGATGGAGTTCATAAACCCTTGAAAAACCGCTGGGGCATTACTCAAACCAAAGGGCATAACCAGGTATTCAAAGTGTCCCAAAGGTGTATTAAATGCGGTTTTCCACTCATCCCCTTCTCGGATCCGAATCAGGTTATAAGCCCCTCTGAGATCTAATTTAGAGAAAACTTGGGCCCCAGAAACCTGATTTAAGAGATCCGGGATCAGGGGTAGAGGACCTGAGTTTTTTACCATTATCTTATTTAATTCTCGATAATCAATACACGGCCGTAAACCACCATCTTTTTTCTCAACAAAAAAGAACCCGGCCCCAGTGGGCGACTCAGAGGGACGGATATGTCCGATTGTCAAACTCTCATGAATATAACTCTTCAGTGCCTCCCGTTCTGGTACCGACAGGTTATATATATACGACCCTTTGGCAATCTAGCATCAGGAAGAAGGTCAATTTTACAATCAAACTCCCTGTGAGGAGGAAGAACTTGGGACAAGGGTTTTGAAAACACATCTGAGTAATCAGAGAGAAAACCTGGAAGACTCTGAAATCCGCACACGACATCTGGATAGGAGTGGACAAAGGAATCAATGACATGCAAAACTGAGAGACAAAATTATAATCAATTAAATTAGATGCAGCACCTGAATCCAAAAAGGCGCGACCAGTGCAGGAAACAGACTGAAACTTAACTGTACAAGGTAAATACATTCTAGACACAATTGGGAGTACCTGAGCTCCTAAGCAGTCCCCCCGACTACTGCTTAGGAGCGGAAGTTTTCCTGCTGCTGCCTCTTGTAACAGGTGTTGATCTGATGATCATGACTTCCACAGTAGAAACAAAGATGGCGTCTTATTCGATGTTGCTTCCGCTGTGCAGGAGAGATGCTATCCAGCTCCCATTCTGGACTACCTGGAGACAGACTGGCCGCTGGCTGACAGTCGGAGGACACCCGAGGTGACCGCCTGGATCTTAGGCGACGATCAACTCGGGTGACCTGAGTCATAGCATCATCTAATGTCTGAGGCTTGGCATAAGCTAAGACTAAGTCCTGTACTCGGTCTGACAGTCCGGACATAAATTGGTCTTTTAGGGCGCAGTCATTCCATTGCGAGTCAGTCACATACTGTCTGAACTGGGCACAATAATCTTCTGCTGTCCGTTTTCCCTGACACAGAGATCTAAGGTGGGAAACTGCCAGTGCTCGGCGGTCAGGTTCGTCATAAATCTGGCCCAAAGCAGAAAAAAAAGCGTCAAGAGAAGAACGGGATGGAGAGTCAGGTGGGAGAGAAAAGGCCCAATTTTGCGGATCCCCACGCAACAGGGAAATTACCATGCCCACCCTTTGAGTCTCTGTGCCCGAAGAACGAGGACGTAAAGAAAAATAAAGTTTACAGCCCTCCCAAAATGAAAAAAATTTCTTACGGTCACCAAAAAACAAGTCAGGGAGAGGAACCTTAGGTTCAGGCATGGGTGGCAGTGGATCCTGCGGTGGTGTCTGCCGTGGAACCTGCATAGATCCTGAATTTGGAGACGGGAAGCTAGATCCTGAACAAGCTGAGTTAGGGTCTGGACCTGAGCGACCACAGCTGACAAAGGCTCCATGGGAGGAGAGAATGTAGCAGGTCGGATACAGGATGCAGACCTATGTGTGGCCAGTGTTTCTGTTAGGATTGGGTAACATAAAAGACAAGGGATAGTGTGCCCTGAGCTTGCCCCAACCTCTGTCCCTTCCTATAGCCCCCCCACGCTAAACCGTGGGGCGACTACTTGAAGACTCGAAATACACTGATAAGTGTGGGAAGGGAAACACAAACAGACTGACAAACATAAAACACAAAAGAATGGTTAACTAGCCGGAGTCACAACAAGAGGGTACGTCAATAGCAAAATCAGTAGGCAAAGAGTCAATGTCAAAAACGAGCCGAGGTCAACAACGATACAGATACAGATACAGAGCAAGTCAAACCTAATGCTGAGCGAGTGGAGAAGGGATTTCAAACACTGGCACAGGTGACTAGTGAGGCTGCAATTTATGCAGCCAGAACCCCACCTCCAGAACCTGATAGGAGCTGGACAACTACTGAGAATGAACCCCTCATGGTGCAGAATAACCAAGCACAATAGCAGGCACCATGCAGAGGTACCACAAGTCAGCAGTTAAGAACACAACTCCTAGACAGCGAGAGATCTTAGCAGCCGCTGCCAGGGACGAGAGGAGGAGTTTGCGCGGACACGCGCTGGAGGTTGGAGAATACTGCTAGCACCACCAGAAGAACCAGAAGTACCAGCATTCTCTCCAGCGAACCTGACAGATTGGCTCTGTTTCTGGCCGCCAAAAATCACAACGGCGGGAGATGCCATTTTCTCGAGCGGACGAAGTATTCGTCCGAGCAACGCGCAGTTTCGAGTACGCTAATGCTCGAACGAGCATCAAGCTCGGACGAGTATGTTCGCTCATCTCTAATTAAGTCATTTTATAATTATAATTAAATAAATAATAGAAATAAAAGTCGCATAATATCCCCAGTCACCGCGTCCGTATTAATCTGAACAATAAATCTAAATCAATATTGAACCCGCTTGGTGAACGATGTAAAAAAAAAAAACACGAAAAACTTCCCATAATATACAATTTTTCATCAAAAACCATCACAAAAAATGTTCTAAAAAGTGATCAAAAAAGTTACGATCCATAATATGATACCACTGAAAAGAACAACTCTTTACGCATAAAATAAGCTCTCAACCAGATCTGACAACAGAAAAATACAGAAGTTATGGCCCTAAAAAGTTGTCGATAGTAAAAAAAATGTGATTTCCTTAAATATTGGTTTTGCTCAGTAAAATTGAGCAAAGATAAGAAAAACTGTATGAATGAGGTATCATCGTAATCGTAGTGAACCAGAGAATAAAGATAAAAAATTATTTTTACATTACGATGAGGGGAAGCAGGGGAAAAAAAGTGTTAAAAATCCCAAATAAAAATTGATGATTTTGTTTGTGTCCCCCTTGAAATAGTTAATAAAATATCATGAATACGCTTAAGACACCCCAAAATAATTACCTATAGTTTGTATCTCACCCTGCAAATAATAAGCCCTCATATGTTCACATTACCAAAAAAATTAAATTTTACAGCTTGTACAATGTGACAATACAAATCTGCTGTAAATAGGGCAGCTTCTATTCCATGCCCAGCCGTGCGTCCATTTTGCAGTTTACCACCAAATATGGGGTATCAGTACACTCGGAAGAAATTGGGCATCAAATGTTGCAGAGCATTTCATCATTTAATTTATTCTGAAACTGTCAGTTTTGGCCTAAATGAATTTGTTTTCCAAAAAAATTCTAAAGTTTCTAAATCGCAGGTCCATATTGTTTTAACCCATGTGAAACACTAAAAGGGTTAATAGACTAAATAGAAGTTGTTTTACATACGATGAGGAATGAAGTTTCTATAGTGGGGTAATTAATGTGGTTTTACTATTATTTAGGACTTTCAAAGTCACTTGGAAGCTGAGTTGTCCCTCAAAATGTGAGTTTGGGGGATTTTCATGAAAATGAGAAAAATCGCACCTAAAGTTCTGCGCCTTATATCATCCTAGAAAAATGAGAGGATGCATAAAATATCATCTCAACTAAAGCAGACATTCCATAAATGTTAATTATCATGTTCTTTGAGTAGTTTTACTTCCTGTCTGGAAAGCAGAACATTTCAAACTTGGAAAATGAAGAATTTTTACAAACTTTCGCCAAATTTTCACTTTTTTTCAGATCGAAACGCAAAACTTATCACTTAAATTTTACAACTAACATGAAGAACAATGTATCACGAGAAAACATTCTCAAAATCGGGATATGTTTAAGTGTTACGAAGTTATAACCAATTATCGTGACACAGGGCAGATTTGAAAAATCGAGTCTGGTCATTGAGCTGAAAACTAGTGTCGGTGATAAGGGGTTAAGTACGGATCTGACAATAATATTGTCCAGAATTGCTTCATAATCCCCTCAATCCTCCTCCATTGAGAATTATAGGCTGTGATTAATCTCACCTTATTTTCAGTGGACTGCTGGAAGTCATGCTTGATGTTAAGGGGGCTGCCTTTCAAGGCAGCAAAAAGAGGTATTGTCCCATCCAGGAAAACCTATGTGCATATTTCCCAGAATCCCCTAGTGAAGCATCCAGGGCCACACACCTACAAAGAAGCCTTAATTGGCAAAGTCTCTTTTCAGGCAGATAGTCATACAACGCCAATAACTTCATTTAAAGGGACATGCTCAGCTTTCAAGTTCAGAGGTCTAAATAATGGTACAACCCTGTAAAATACCCAGTTTTAGAAACTACACCCCTCAATGTTTGAAAAAACTGTTTTAAGAAGTCTATTAACCCTATAGATGTTTCACAGGGGTAAAACAATATGGAGGTGCAATTTAGAAATTCTACTTTTTTTAGACAACACATTAATTTTGACCCAGAAATTAAACGTTCACAATGGATTAAAGGGCAAAAAACTCAAAAAAGTTTGGCACCCAATTTCTCTTTTTCAATACCTTAAGAGCACTCATATTTGGGGCACATAACATGTTTTGATTATTTTTTAGAACATTTTTGGATTGTAAACCAAGAACACTGACATACTGGTGGGCAGGATCTGCTGTTCTTTAAACTTCATATCCCCTATTTTAAAGACACAAAGGGTTTACAATTTATGCAAATGAGCTCTCACTGCCAGAGGGGGGCACACACCAGTATGTCAGTGTGCTTGGTTTACAATTGTTGAGGGGTGAATGGTGAACTGTTTGTCTGTGTGTTTGTACCTTTTCTTCTTTTTCTCCTCCTGCTAGCCAGCAAACCTTTTGTCTCTGTCCACTATTGTTTCAAACCAGTTCAGCAGTCACCACTCAGCATTACCTGATCTTACCTGTGTGAGTGCAAAACCTGAGCAGAGGGTGAGCTGGGGTTATATAGCTGCACCTGATTACTACCAGGTGATGCAGAGCTGAAGCCATGCAGTTTATGTTTGTATTTCTAACTTTGGTTACTTTGTGTATATTGTAAACTCCCCTTTATTTTTATATTGTGTATTATACTGTATTGTGGTGTTATGTATATTAAGTAAGAAATATATTTGTGTTTGTTGTTAAAGGTGCAACCCTGGGGTGTATCCCTTTATCAAGGGTAATAGTTGGGTATTTAATGACACCTGTGTGTACATGGATTGTCTCTAGGTCAGAGTGTCTGATCTGACCACAGGGGAGCTGCTTGTTCCAAGGTAGCTGCAACCTGACCCCTGAATTATCTGCATTTTTGTTCTGTACATTTTATTTTTGTGCAAATAAATGCAAGCCTTTTTTTTGGACCTGAAGCCTGAGTAAAGATTTCTTTTTTTTAACGGCCAGAAGACCCCACATCTCAACAACAATCCTTCATCCTCGTGGTAGATGTCCTTTAATATACACTGGGACTTGAACCACTGGGACACAGCATGGCAATACTTATGTATTGCAGTGCAAAGTATACTGTCTGAGTGTGCAGGTGCATGCTCAGACAGTTTATATTCAGATCCAGAAGAGATCTGACTGTAGGTTTCACCGGGCAGCCCCAGGCTCCCTCAACAGACCCAGTGCCATGAAGAACATTGGATACCCCCGGTAAACTCATGTCAAGTCCCAATCCCCTAGGGGGAATGTGCTATAATCCCCTTACATGCTGCAGTCATTCTTGACCATGGTATGTAAAGAGTTAACACTTGCGTTTGGAAGCATCGCAAGTGTTACAGTAGGGCTGTACAGTCAGCTGTATATTACTGTTGTTGGGTCCACTCGTGAGCTGGTGCCCAGTAGCGGATTAGGTGTCCTATGACCCCCTAGCTTCCAAACCAACATGTGCCTGGATGTTAGAACTTAAAGGGGTATTCTCATCTGGGCATTCACATTCAGTTTAATTAAACTGCCATATATGAACATTTCTTCAATTAGATGTTATTAAAAAAATGAAATAAAATTAATTAAATGTGGATGCCCAGATGAGAATACCCCTTTAAGTACTACTCTATATCCTTAATCTTGTGCTCTCTTAAAAATAATTTAATGATGAACTTAAAACTTGCTCTTAAAACCCATCTATTAAGGAAAGCAAATCACATTCCTTAACTTCATGAAACCATCCACCCCAAATACAGTCCAAACCAGATCTCTCAATCTCTCAGACAGTGTAGGAGATCCGGACTGCTGCACCTGGCTGCCCGGCCTCTGAGCGCTCTGCAGCTGAACTCCCCCTCATACTGTAAATACTCATGTATAAGCCAAGGCACCTAATTTTACCACAAAAAAAACTTGGACAAACCCTAGGGTAGCAAATGCAGCCACTACTCTAATAACATGTCCATCAGCAGCCACACCTCATTAATGAAATGTCCACAGCAGAGCCCCCCCTTTAATTAAATGTCCATAGCAGAACCCTCCTTTAAAGAAATGTCCGCAGCAGAGCCCTTCTTTAAACAAAAAATGTCCATAGTAGAGCTCCCCTTTAATGAAATGTCCACAGCAGAGGCCCCTTTAATGAAATATCCACAGCAGATGCGCCATTAATTGAAAGGTACACAGCAGAGCCCCCTTTACTGAAATGTCCATAGCAGAGCCCCCCTTTACTCAAATGTCCACAGCAGAACCCCCTATTAAAGAAATGTCCACAGCGGAGCCCCAATTTACAGAAATGTCCACAGCAGAGCCCCACTTTACAGAAATATCCACAGCAGAGCCCCCCTTTACAGAAATGTGCCCCGCAGAGCCCCCCTTTATAGAAATGTCCACAGCAGAGACCCATTTAAAGAAATGCCTACAGAGCAGAGCCCCCCTTTACTGAAATGTCCACAGCAGATGCCCCCTTTAAAGAAATGTCCATAGAAGATGCCCTCCCTTTACAAAAATGTCCACAGCAGAGGTCCCCTCTAAAGAAATGTCCACAGCAGAGCCCCCTTTAAAAAATGTCTCCTGCAGATACCCCCTATAAAAAAAATTCCACAGCAGAGCTCCCCTTTAATGAATGGAGATGGAGCCATGGGGAGAAAAAGCCAAAGGTGAGTATATAGGTACAAGATACAAGATAACAGCATGTAATTGATAACATGATCCGTACCAGCACTCATCGCGGTTGTTTTCAGCCCAAACTGCTTTCTAAAAAAGAAAATAGTTCTCTTCCCCACACAAATTTCCAACAAAAAAAAGTGTAAATTCTGCTCACCGATCCATCGCATGAGGGTGCTGGTCCGTGCTATAGATACCCTCTCCTGGACTGGAGAACACTGACTCGTATCGCACTCTTGTTGGTTGATCCAGCAAACAGGACACATAGACACCAGTACTTGAAAGTTAAAACTCCATGCCTTTATTTTCAGACCGTGGTCAAAGTGCAAAAAATTGTGACGTAAAAGCTTTAAGAAACACACATCAGCAACACGTTTCAAATGCACTATGCGTCCTTTCTCATGGCTGTGTTATAAACATGTTATAGGGGCTGCTTGGTGTCTCCTTCAATACTCCACCTGTTTAACCCCTTAACGCTGAAGCCACTTTTCACCTTCCTGACACGGACCATTTTTTAAAATCTGACATGTGTCTATTTAAGTGGTTATAACTTTGGAACGCTTTAACATATCCAGTTGATTTTGAGATTGTTTTTTCGTGACACATTGTACTTCATGCTGGTTGAGAAATTTAATAAATATATTTAGTATTTATTTATGAAATAAATGGAAATTTGGCAAAAATTTTGAAAAAAACAATGTTTTCCAAATTCAAAATTTTCTACTTTTTGGAAAGTTGGTCATAGCACTAAAATAACTTGATAACTAACATTTTCCATATGTCTGCTTTAACTTGGCATCATTTTTCAAACATCTTTTCCTTTATTTTGGATGTTAGGAGGCTTATAACTTTAGGTGCAATTTTTCAGATTTTTACGAAAATCATCAAAACCTACTTTTGGAGGGTCAATTTAGTTAGAAGTGACTTTATAAGGCCCACATGACAGAAACCCCCCACAAATGACACCATTTTAGAAACTACACCCCTCAAAATATTCAAAACAACCTTTGGGAATTTTGTTAACCCTATGAGCGTTTCATGAGCGTGAAAGATAAATGAAAGTGAAATTAGAGAAATGTAATTTTATCTTAATATAGATTCATTTAACACTAAAATTTGCACCTTCACAATGGGTTAAAAAGGAAAATGCATTTTACAATGTTGAGGGCAATTCCTCTTGAGTATGCCAATACCCATTTTGTCACTGTACCCTGCTGTACGGGCACAGGGGGGCACTTGGAATGGAAAGAGCGTTGTTTCGTTTTTGCAGGGCAAATATGGCTGAAAAAGTTTACATGTGTCAGGATGCATTTGGAGAGCCATAGTGGTACCAAAACAGAGGAAAGCCCCAACATGAGACACCATTTTGGAAAGTACACCCCTTGGAGAGTTTAGCAACGTGTAATTTGTGTATTTTCCCCAATAGGTGTTTGATTCAATTAGGCCCCAAAAGGGAAAAAAGGTGAAAATTTTCTCAAAAAAGTCACTTTTACCCCAAATTTTTGTAAGCCACAAGGGATAAAAGATGAAACAACCCCATAAATGTGTAAAACTATTTCTCCTAAGCACAGAACTGCACCACTTTTGCATATAAAGTGTTGTATGGGTGCACAGTAGGGCTCAGAAGGGAAAGTGGGGCTTTGGCCTTTTAGAAGCCAGATTTGACAATCATCCTTTACATGTGTCAGGATGCATTTGGAGAGCCCTAGTGGTACCAAAACAGAGGGGAACCCCAACAAGTGTCACCATTTTGGAAAGTGCACCCTTTGGAGAATTTAGCAAGGTGTAATATGTGTATTTTCCGCTACAGGTGTTTGCTTCAATTAGGTCCCTAAAAGGAAAAAGGTGAACATTTTCCCAAAAAAGTCACTTTTACGGCTAATTTTTGTATCCCATAAGGCATTAAAGATGAAACAACCCCAAAAAATGTGTACTAGCATTTCTCCCGAGTATAAAATTGCCCCACACATGCAAATAAAATGTTGTATGGGTACGCAGTGAAGCTCAGAAGGGAAAGAGGGGCGTTGGCCTTTTAGAAGCCAAATTTGACAGACATCCTTTACATGTGTCAGGATGCATTTGGAGAGCCGTAGTGGTACCAAAACAGAGCGGAATCCCAACGAGTATCACCATTTTGGAAAGCACACCCCTTAGAGAATTTAGCAAGGTGTAATATGTGTATTTGTCCGTAAAGGTGTTTGATTTAATTAGGACTTAAATAGATAAAAGGTGAACATTTTCTTATAAAGGTCATTTTACTCCTAATTTTATATAGCCACAAGGGATAAAAAAATGAAATAACCCCTCAAAATGTGTAAACCTATTTCTCTCGAGTGTAGAAGTACCCCACATGTGTATATAAAATGTTGTATGGGCGCACAGTAAAAGGAAAGGGGAATGTTTGCCTTTTAGAAGCCAAATTTGACAGAAATGTTTGACATGCATTTGGAGAACCCTAGTGGTATAAAACAGATAAGAATCCGAAAAGTGACCCTAATCTTTGAATGCACACCCCTTAGAGAATTTTGCAATGTGTAATATATGTATTTGCCCCTACAGGTGAATGATCCAATTAGGCCCGAATCATTAAAAAGGTGAAAATTTTCCTATAAATGTCACTTTACCCCTAATTTATGTAAGCCACAAGGGATAATATATTAAATAACCCCAAAAAAGGTGTAAAACTATTTCTCCCGAGTGTAGAAGTACCCCACATGTGCATATAAAATGCTTTATGGGCGCACAGTAGAGGAAAAGAGGGATGTTTGTCTTTTAGAGGCCAAATTTGTAAGAAATCCTTCACATGTGTCAGGATACATTTGGAGAGCCGTAGTGGTACCAAAACAGAGGAAAACCCGAAAAGTGACCCTAATTGTTGAATGTACACCCCTTGGGGAATATAGCAAGGTGTAATATGTGGTGTAGTGTAATACATGTGGTGAAATGAGCATTTTGAACATATAGGTGGTTTCCAAATATGATGTGCAACGGAGTCCAAGATGGAAATTGCAATTATTTCTGGAAAGTTCAGTGCCCATTATGTGGCGCCCCTTATGAAATAATGGAGGGGTATAGGGAGCAACGGGACATAACAGTTGTTACAATTATTCATTTTACTGAAATTAATTCACAATAGGTTGGGCGTGAATTGTGAATGTCTAGTGTAAAAGGAGGTAGAATATACCAAGGGACCAACTAAACTTTTGTCACTCTGGAGTTGTCGCAGGTCTCTTAGTAGTATGTAGTGTCCATCCTAACTTCTCTTTTGGAACAGACTCTTTATTGAGTCCTACCATTAGAAGCAGCAGAATTCACCGGGAAAATGCTGTCCTGGCAAAACACAGGAACATCTAAACCAGAGGTACTGGGGCCCGTCCTTCTTGTCCCAATATTAGTTTCCTAATATCTTCCTCTTGAAAACGGAGAAATGATACGGCAGGACATGCACATTGGAACAGCTCGTAAGAGTTGTACACCATAATCTGTACAATGTACACGGCCCGCACTTTTGTACCAAATCTTCGTTTTAGTAGGGAAATTATCACCAAGTGTTGCTTTTATTCACCCTAGCGATGCCCATTGTGACGAATATTGCTGCTTTTGGCTGGACCAAATCGACCAGCAAATAGCGGCAAACATGGACAGAGGGGGGCAACAAAACCCCTCTGGACCGCAAGGCAAAATTGGTGGCTGTCAGGAACAGCCGCCACCCTGCCCCGATCACCGTGTCTATAGACATGGTGACCGGTATTACTGACGTCATAAGTAAATTCGCTGCTATCGGCTCGTCTGAATTGATGAGCCAGTAGCAGCGATAATAAACTGGGGGTGTGTGGGGGGGACGTAACCCTTCTGGTCCATTGGGCAGGATGGATGGCTGTCAGGAACAACCACCGTCTTACCCCGATCAGTGAACAGCCGCCGTCTTACCCTGACCGGTGTTGGAAAGTCACTACCCGCCGCACCGTTCTATAACAACGCTCGTTGGGAATAGGCTATACAATCTTTATTTATTTTTTAAGCAATTTAGACAAATAAGGGCTTATTTTTTGCGAGACGAGATGCACTGTAAAAAAAAACTTAATTTTAGTGGGTTTTTAGCTTATTAAAGAAATTTTATTAACTTTTTACGTGTGGAGGAAAATAAAATCATCAATTCTTGTTTTGGATTTTTAGCATTTTTTGGGGGGGTTGTTCACTGTAGCATAACAATAATATATTATCTTTATTCTACGGATCACTACGATTACGGTGATACCTCATTTATATAGTTTTATTTTTATTTGTCCAATTTTATTGAAGGAAAACTAGAATAGAAAAAATTGCATTTGTTTTAGTATTGCCATTTTTATAGCAGCATAATTATAGTATTTTTTGGTTTACGGAGCTGGTTGTAAGCTTATTTTTTTGCGTGACAAGTTGCTCTTTTTATTGGTATCATTTTGGTGCTTGTAACTTTTTCGGATCACTTTTTAGAACATTTTTTGTAAAGCAATTTGATAAAAAGTTTTAATTTTTGGCAAGTTTTTGGTTTTTTTTTTTTTACCACATTCACCGAGTGGGTCCAATTATGATTAGGATTTATTGTACAGATTGTTACGGACGCGGCGATACCAAATAAGTGGGGTTTTTTCGTGATTTAGTGTTTTTTATACTTTATTACTTGTGTAAAGGGAAATGTGGTGTTTGGGGGGGACTTTCACTTTCTTTTATTATTTATTTTTACTGTAAAAAACCTTTATTTATTTTTACTTTTTTTACATTTACTGACATCTTAGCTTGAACAAGTGATCTTCTGATCACTTGTTCAAGCTATTTTACAGGTTACACAGTGCAATACAGATGTATTGCACTGTGTAATGTAAGACACTGAGCATGCTGCGCATGCCCAGTGTCTTACAGCCGGGTCCTGCCAGGAGGCAGGGACCCGGCACCGAGAGGAGGATCGCGCAGCCCCGGGCACCGGCAGTCCCGGGGCTGCGATCGGAGGAGCGGACCCCCCCGGTAAGCGCCGCGGGGGGGTCCGATTCACATTTAAATATCTTTAAATGCCTCTAACACACCGCGGTCAGCGCGACCGCGGCGTGTTAGGGGTTAACACCCGCGATCGGAGAAATCTCCGATCGCGGGTGTTAGAGGCGGGTGTCAGCTATAACATATAGCCGACACCCGCAGCTTCTGGCCACGGCTCCGTTCAGGAGCCGGGGCCAGAAGCTTGACGTAATAGTACTGCATTTTGCGGGAACGCACCTCCCGCGATGCAGTACTATTACGTCAAATGTCGGGAAGGGGTTAAGTTTGTCCGCTCCTTCCTACCTGTCTGCGGTCCATCAAAGTTTTTGTGTGTATTTTAAATTCGATAGACAGCACACAGATAGGAAGGGGCGGACAAACTTAAACAGGTGGAGTAATAAAGGAGACACCAAGGAGCCCTTATAACATGTGTGCTCTCTTATCATTCACAACACACGCATAGTGAGTTTGAAATGCATTGCTTATGTGTGTTTTTTAAAGCTGTTATGTCAGAATTTTTGCACTTTGACTACGGTCTGAAAATAAAGGCATGGAGTTTTAACTTTCAAGTATTGGTGTCTAAGTGTCCTGTTTGCTGGATGAACCAACAAGAGTGGAATACTCTTCCCCATACAGTGCTTAAAAAATGTGGGTGTAGTTTTGCATTCAACCCCTTACATAAAAGAAAACTAAGCTATACCAGACAGGGCATGGATTAGTTAAAGGGGATAAATATGTGATTGGGGAGGGCCTGAATGCTTCATTTGGTGCAGAATTGACTTTCCATCGGAATTCCAGATTGTAAATCTGAATGTGCCACTAGCATGGTGCAATTCTGGGGTCCCACATTCCGCATAAAGTGGGGATTCTAAACTGTTGGACACTGTTGATCATACATTTATTAAGATGTTACATTCATGTAAGCGTTGATACAACCACGATAAACTTGCAGCATGCAGTATCAGGCTCTGTGGTAAATCTGGTGCACTAGTCAGACTGTCCCTCAAACTTTGCACTTTAACTTTTCAGAAAATAAAAGATATACAAAAAGTGATAGGCAAGCCACTTCATCTCCAAACACTTTAATTAAAAAGTGATCAAAAAGTCATACTTTCCCAAAACAGTACCAATGAAAAGTAAAGCTGGTCCAAAAAAAAAACATATTTAGCCATCTGGATAACAAAACACCGGTATCCACATCCTTCTAGTTCTCGGCTAGGTCACGTGATTACTCTAAGTGTGGACAATTCCTCAGGGTGTCACAGCGATAAAAAGAAAATCTGACTCCCTGTTCTGACATGAGCCAACTCCAATTGGCAATGTCTTATTAAGCGAATAAATAACTCACCAAATACAGCCGCTGGTAAGAGGATTCCCTTAATAACATCTACCTTTCTATCAGACTGGGCATTTACTACAATTCACTGGTGGCTAACTGCTGCCTATTCATGGCTACAGCGACGTGGATGGGATATTCCAAGTTACATACCACATAAGAATCTGCATTGCAAACTCAGCCCTGTGCCTCCCACTGCATGACCTCAGTGTCATGTATCTTACTGTATATTTACAAGAATGTAAAACTAGTATAAAGCAGTATAGTATATTCATAATTAATGTAATAATGCAGATCTAGAATATTTGCTTGATGAATGGCACAGTACATTCACTGAATGTATATCTAGATGAACACACTTGTTGTATAATACAGTATAGTATATTCATAACAGATGTAATAATGCAGATCTGTAATATTTGCTTGTTGAATGGTGAATCTAGATGCACACACTTGTTGTATAATACAGTATAGTATATTCATAACAGATGTAATAATGCAGATCTGGAATATTTGCCTATTGAATGGTGAATCTAGATGCACACACTTGTTGTATAATACAGTGGATACTTTGGAGGGCTCATTATAATTCATGAGTGAAAAGGACCCGCTTCTGTCTATGCAGGGACAAGCACTGAGCCGGGGAAGGACATGACACCTCACGGTGCACGGAGCTTCCACCTGTGTGACACCCCCCGAGCCCATAACATCCCTATAAGACCAATACATGGCGGTGTCACACAGGCTGCCAGCGGGATGCAGAGCTCTACAATAGCGGGCGCCAGGCATGACAGGCGGGAGGAATGACACAGACTCGGGTGATAGACGTGGGGGAAATGGTCGGGTTACATTAGAGGCCTACCTTGTGTGGAGCAGGGTGATATGGGGGCTGAGTACTGAGGCGCTCTCACTGCGCCTGTCCAATCCCTCTCGCCGGCTGCCAGTGTTATTATTGCCCCCTCCCCGGATTTCTTCCCGCATCATTGGGCGCAGAGCATCCTCTATGTACAGGAGGAGGACGCAGGGAGAAGACGAGCCCTACCTGAGGAATAATACCAGTGGACATGTATAGGCATAGACTATTCCAGTATAGTGGAATAAATATTCAGTGTAGCTTATTTATAAAGACTGGAGTTCCCCTCCTAACACCAACCCAGACATGAGTGAAAATCAGAGTGTGGGCCTCTAAGGGCACCCACCATTATTGTGTGGAATGAATGGGTGGTGTAGTGGAAATGCAAAAAAGAAAAATCTGAAGGATATTGTGGGAAATGTGGAAAAGGTTCCCTTTACACCACCATTAGCACCCTTTCCTGTCACGGTCTCAGGTAACTTAAAGGGGTTGTCCACTTTAAGCACAATCCAGCAAATAATTAATCTTCTTTGTGTAATGAAAAGTGATATAATGTGCAAATAAACTTCTTCTCTTCTTGCTGTTATTCTATAGGAAGCTTCATTGTTTAGTTCCTGTAGATAACCACAGGTCCATGGTGATGTGCTATCACACAGGTGCCTGGCTCCTTATAACACATAGCTTTGATTACTCTCCATTATATAACGAGCCATGCGCCTGTGTGACATCACATGACCATGGAATGGTGTTTAGCTACAGCAAGTAAACAATGAAGCTTGTTGCATGACAGCAAGATTCAGAAAGCCATGAAGAATTGATACGGAAAGTATATTGGAAAACTGAATACATTTTCGTTACATAAACAATATAAATTATTTGCTGTAATTTGCTTAAAGTTGAAAACCCCTTCAACCCTTCAAGTATTTTTTTTTTTTTTTTCAGAAATAAATTGTGCAAATAGTCCCATTGTTTCTCTTTTCTTCTGTCACAGTGAATAGTTTCTGTAAGGCTTCTTAAGTCCATACAAGGAGAGGGGGTAAAAGGGAACCTGTCACCACATTTTTCACAAATACAGCTCGTGACAGCCCTATCAATTAAATAACACCCTTCTTTTAGCTTAAAATTGTTTCCCTCAAAACCCCATAAAATCACTTTTGTTTTCTTGCCTGGCATAAAGCTGTGAGTCAGAAGGGACGTCAGCCCAGTCTAGTGGCTCCTCCTCATGCCTCTATGGAGGCATGCTGGGATTTCATGTGATCAGATACATACATGAAGTAGATTGCACGGCTGTGACAGGTATTTAACAGGGGTCTGCGCTGACATTGTGTTGCACATGATCAGATTTTGGCGCAGCTGCACTGGCTTTCACGTGAAATTGGGGGGGCGTACTGTCGGACGATCCGACTTATTCGGACTGAGCGGGAGATTTAAATTTCCATGCCAGCGAGCACACACACTGCCACTAATGCCAGAAGATCGCTTATGGGCTTGATTCTGCACATTGCCAAGTGGAAATCAGGTGAACAGTTTTGCACACTCATCTGACCATTACTCTTTTGACGTTATCACACGAGGTGCCACTCTCCTTTGTTTTATTTTTTGTATTCTTCCTTGTAGTTGAATATTGGCAGACAGTCCCTAAGTGCTGGTAGCAGTGAGACCTCTCAATCAGGAACAGGGAGGCAGTGCAGTGCACAGAACACTGCATATGCCGCACTCCATTATTATCATTATTGGACTTGCATCAGGTGAGTTGCATATAAGTTTACAAACTGATTTTGTTTTAACATTGCAGCCATGGAAAGGAACCTTTAAGTGATGATTTTTAATCATAGTTGTTTTAAAGGAGTATTTATTTTCAGTAGGTTAAGTTGTATGGTAGGTTCCCTCTAATTATTAACTCTGGCTATACCTAGAGAATATTTTCCTTGATAAGGCAGGCGCAGAATAAGGCATTTTGTTGCCCTAGTCAGACAAGAACATGGGGTTACCACTTCCCCCATATATATTTAAAATATACCCAGTCCCCAGGTACAAGTACAACTGGGCAGACTGCCATCATACAATGCTCAAAAAAAAATAAATAAAGGGAACACCTAAACAACACAATATAAGTTATTATTATAACTCAAAATTAACCATGCCCCCCGTTCTCTTTAAGACTTATATAATTTATAAGATTTATTTAATGTCTCATAACCTCCATACTTAGAAATTTTGTGACTTTCCTGAACCCTCTCCTTTTTATGGACTGGAACCCAGAACTTAACTGCATATTCCAGATGTGGCTGAAATAATGCCTTGTACAGTGGTAATATTATATCGCTATCAGAGTCTACACACATACAAAAAAGGATCAAATAGCGATCCTGGAAACTACAGACCCGTGAGTCTAACTGCTGTGGTGGGGAAAATATTTGAGGGGTTTATTAGAGATGCTATCCTGGAGTATCTCACTGTGCACAACCTTATAACCCAGCATCAGCATGGGTTTATGAGAGATCGGTCCTGTCAGACTAATCTGATTGGTTTCTACGAGGAGGTAAGTTCAAGACTGGATCTGGGGGACGCTGTGGATGTTGTATATCTGGACTTCTCAAAGGCATTTGACAATGGTATATAAAATGAGACTGCTGGGAATAGGAGAAAATCTGTGTATTTGGGTAAGTAATTGGCTTAGTGATAGAAAACAGAGGGTCGTCATTAATGGCACATTCTCAGATTGGGTTGAGGTTACTAGTGGAGTGCCACAGGGGTCAGTATTGGGGCCACTTCTTTTTAATATTTTTATTAATGACCTTGTAGTGGGTTTACACAGTCAAGTTTCAATATTTGCAGATGATACTAAGCTGTGTAAAGTAATAAATACTGAGGTCGATAGTTTAGCATTACAGAGGGATTTGTGGAAGCTTGAGGGATGGGCAGAGAAATGGTTGATGAGGTTTAATGTAGATAAATGTAAAGTTATGCACTTGGGCCATGGAAACAAAAAGTATAATTATGTTCTAAACGGTCAATTACTTAGTAAAACTGAAGCTGAAAAGGACTTGGGGGTATTGGTGGATGGTAAACTTAATTGGTGCAAATGCCGGTTCTTGTCAATATTACCGCATTTTGAATTATATTTCCACTTCCCAGTACATGACATAGAATATAAGTACAAATTGTTTCGCAGAAAACAAGCCCTAACACGGCTCTGTCCATGGAAAAATAAAAAAGTTAGATTTTTTTTTAAAGTGGGGAGCGATAAACAAAATAAAATGGAAAAAGCCCATCAGGGGCAAGGGGTTAAAATGCCCCCTATGCCACAACTTTACAAATTCTCTGGGATAAGGGTTTGTGGTATCGGAGGCCACGTTCACACGTGGTATTTTGGTTGCATTTGGAAACGCAATCCAAAGGCTCCACTTGTGAGTACTTATTTTGATAAGGTTTCCAACACATTAACTGAATGCAGTGGAAAATCAATCTTACCTCAACGTGTGATCGCAGGTGGAGCCTTTGGATTGTGTTTCAAAACGCAACCACAATGCCACTTCCCCATGTGCCCTGACAGCAAGTTACATTCACATAAGGATTGTCCTCTTACTCGGAAAAAACTGCACAATATAGTCCTAGCAGCATTTTCTACTTTTCTCAATTAATGTGGGTAACTTTTGCAGCTAAATGAATGTATTAATGATAAATATTAGTGAATTCCAAATCAAACCTTCATCTTGTACGTAACCCAGGGACTGCTTGTAATTGTTTCTAAAGTTTTCTTAAAAATTTGACAGCATGCTGTTCGATTTATGATCTTTCTAGCGTCGTAATTAAACAAAAGGACACTTATAAAATTATACCAACCCTAAGATATGGTAATTTGGGTAGTAAGACTATCAGTTAAACCGAACATTTTGAAGTTTGAAAATAGCAAATATTTTCAAAAGGTTTACCAAATTCTTTTTTTTCAAAATATATCAACAAAAAATTCCCACTAACTTGAAGTACAAAATGTCACTGAAAAACAAACTCAAACACTTAAAGTGTAAGTTAAAGTGTTTTAAAGTTATACCCAGATAAAGTGACACATGCTGGTTTTGAAAAGTAGGCCTTGGTCATCAAGGCACAAATGAACTTGGTCACTAAGGGGTTAAAAGGACATCCACCATGAGTTTAGGGATGGTAAAAATAATAAAAGTAGTTCCTCAGGAACTTCTTAATAGGACATAACTCTATAAACTCCGATTGCAGAAATATAGTTACTAAATTTATGCAAATTTATATAAATATACATTACAATATACATTTATATTCTTCTAAAAAGTAGCATTTAGTAACCAAGCCCACACACACAAACAAGTTTTGAAAAGTGTAGTGAATGACAAAAATGGGAGTGTAAGGCTTAAAGTGTAACCATCATTTCAGATGATATTTTATATTGTGTGTGTGTGCGCGCGTGTATGGGGTATTGCGAACATTTTTCTAATATACTTCATTAAGAAATTCTCCTTAGTCTCTAAACAAACAGAATGCTAATTGTCCCTTAGACCAGTCTTCAATCCTGTAGACCGTTTTAATGTTAGTTCTATGTTGCTTTGGCAAATCTCTCTCTTCCTCACAAAGTGGATAGTGAGTGTTTACCCTTCTTGCACTTTCCCTGGCTGTAGTATGCTATGAACTCTATATTCAAAAGTAAAGGGGTTAATCCTCACTGTCAGAGTGGTTTAAACACACACAGGGAGATTAGAGGAGAGCTCACGTACCTTCATATAGACACACTGTACCGGCTGCAGTATGCATTTGTATGGGAGGGAGTAGCTTGATTTTTTTTTTTACATACTAATCAGAATTTGTTAATGGAGTATATTAGAAAAAATGTTCACCAAATCGCCTTCACACACACAATATTAAAAATGATCTCAAATGACGTTCCACTTTAAAGAAATCTTCCTCATGTGACCTGTGTATTCTTGTAGTGCTCTTAGAAGCCACAATGTTATTTTGTCACACCTTAGCTATTATGGGCTTACAGCTGCAATACAAACATATCACATTGTATTAAGCAGGAAGATTGACAAAATATATACATATGTATGTTAAAATAGATTTGTTTATACATTTATATGTACAAAAGAACCATACACACAATAAACGTCTACAAAAAAAAAAGTCAGTATTGAACTAGAACTAGATCTAGATCATGATGCCGTTTTCTTGGAGCTCACACGATTCACACTACTCTCCAAGAATAGCTTAAGGTCTGTCATTCCTTCACCATAGAGAAATTCAATGTACTCATCCCAATACTGGCCCTGTAAAATAATTGAACATATAATTAGCCACAAATCATGCAAGATACGAAAATTCAAACTCTATGCCTGTTTAGATCTATAAATGGCCGCTGAACCTTTTTTTTAACCAATGCAGCAGTAATTGGCACCTATGCATGACAAGTCGTTTTTTTATGACTTCTACAAATTCCTTAGCAGGACCAGGCTCATCTTCAGAGAGTGGGGGCATGCATATTTAATTAGTCTTTGGAGCCAATCGGCGCTCCGGTGACGTAGGCCAGAACGCCCCCGATTCATTAGCATATTTTTAGATGTTCTTTTTCAGGCGCATGCTGCAGTTCCTGGTGACTAGAAAAACAGGTTATCGGCCAAGTAAGTTTGGACAGTCTACCATCAGAAATTTTGATGGTCGATGTCCTTAAACATGATAAAAGAGACTCACAACACTTAACTCAAATACCATCATGTAGTTCGGCATATCATACCACTCACTATACATGGGCAAAATAATACCACATCATAATACCACATTATAATCACTATAGTGACCAATAATTCCACCATACTGTTACTAAAACAACACTATGCAAAGATCAACATCACCAATAAAATTGCTAGACCAGGAGTCAGTATTACCTATATAACATCTTCATCACATCCTCAAAAATGAACAGCATAATTAACAGCATAACAGTGGGACAATTTTTAAGAATCCACAGAATCTGTACTACAGATACAAATTTTGAAAAGCAGGCAATGGAAATGAAACTACGGTTCCAGGAAAGTGGATATTCTAAGAGAGCAATTGAACAGGGTTATAAACGGGCAAAACAAGTGAGGAGGGTTGACCTTTTGGTATCAAAGCCAAAAAAACAGTGGTCAGTATTATGCATTGACCATACCTTGGACAGATATCTTTCTAAACAACCATCTAATACCTATCGGCGATCAAGGAATCTGAAGGAACAATTAGTAAAAAGCTTTCATAGGGGGCGACGCCCAACTCCGAAGAAGGATTAGAGAACATGTTCTTGGAATAGAAGCAGCCAAGGATGAAGAATCTGACAAAAGTCTGAAGACCCTTCCACGACACTTCAACCAATATCACAACTGTGATGGCTCTCTTTTAAAGGTATGAGGCATTGACGGGTTTCTTTTTAACTGGTTAAGGACCCGGGCCCTTTCCTGTTTTTTCATTTCCATTTTTCACTCCCCACCTTCAAAAATCTATAACTTTTTTTATTTTAAGTAAAGAGCTGTGTGACGGCTTGTTTTCTGCGTAACAAATTGCACTTCATAGTGATGGTATTGAATATTCCATGCCATGTACTGGGAAGCGGGAAAAAATTCCAAATGCAGTGAAAATGGTGAAAAAACACATTTGCACCATTTTCTTGTGGGCTTGGATATTACGGCTTTCACTGAGCGCCCCAAATGACATGTCTACTTTATTCTTTGGGTTGGTACGATTACGGGGATACCAAATTTGTATAGGTTTTATAATGTTTTCATACATTTACAAAAATTAAAACCTCCTGTACAAAAATTTATTTTTTGATTTTGCCATCTTCTGGCGCTAACAACTTTTTTATACTTTGTTGTACGGAGCTGTGGGTGGTGTCATTTTTTGAGACTTTGATAATATTTTCAATGATATCATTTTTAGGACTGTACGACCTTTTGATCACTTTTTATAGATTTTTTAAAATATTTTTCAAAATGGCAAAAAAGTGCAATTTTCGACTTGGGCGCTATTTTCCGTTACAGGGTTAAACGCATTAAAAAAACGTGAATATATTTTGATAAATCAGCCATTTTCAGACGCGTCGATACCTAATGTGTTTATGATTTTTACTGTTTACATTTATGTCAGTTCTAGGGAAAGGGGGATGATTTGAATTTTTAGTTTTTTTTATTATATTTTTTTCAAACTTTTTTTTTATTTTTACTATTTTTCAGACTCCCTAGGGTACTTTAACCCTAGGTTGTCTGATCGATCCTATCATATACTGCCATACTACAGTATGACAGTATATGGGGATTTTCCTCCTCATTCATTACAATGTGCCATCAGCACGTTGTAATGAAGGGGTTAAAACGAAATAGCCTCGGGTCTCCAGAAGACCCGAGGCTACCATGGAGACGGATGGCCGCTCCCTGCTGACGCCAGGGGGAGGGGTTTGTTTATGTGTGAATTCTTGCCTCAAGCCTGTCTTGCGAGATGACATCAGTAACGCAAATGCAAATGTGGAGTCCCTATGGGTGGAGATAAGGGGAGGGAAAAAGAATAATAAAATATTACTAGGGGTTTGTTATAAGGCTCAAAATATAATGGAGGCAACAGAGGAAATGCTGATAAGTGGAATGGATGCGGCTTCAAAGCATGGTGAAGTACTTATCATGGGGGACTTCAATTACCCAGATATTGACTGGGGGGCAGAAACATGCAGGTCCTTCAAAGGTAGCAGGTTCTTGTCAACAACAAAAGACAATTACCTGTCGCAAATAGCCCTGGAGCCAACAAGAGGGGGGGCACTGCTGGACCTTATCCTAACCAACAGACCTGATAGGGTATCAAAACTACAGGTTGGGGGGAACCTGGGGAATAGTGATCATAATATCATTGATTTTGTACTACGGTTTACTAAGAACGTTAGGGAAGGGGCAACCAACACTCTAAACTTCAGGAGGGCAAATTTTCAGCAACTAAGGGAAGACCTTAAAGGCATAGACTGGGATAATGTTCTCAAAGACAAAAGCCCCCCCCCTCCCAAAAATGGGAATTTTTCTCATATATTCTGAAAAAATCCTGTGAGAAACACATACCTTATGGGAAAAAGCATAAGAGGGACAAGAAACAGCCAATGTGGCTAACTAGTCTTGTAAGGAAAGCAATAAGCGAGAAAGATAAAGCGTTTAAGGTGCTAAAACGTGAAGGTAGCGATCAGGCATTACAGGATTATAGAGAGAAAAATAAATCCTGTAAAAAGCAGATAAAGGCTGCAAAAATAGAGACAGAGAAAAATTGCCAGAGAGCAAAAATAATCCCAAATTATTTTTCAAGTATATAAATGATAAGAAACTAAAAACAGAGAGTGTGGGTCCCCTTAGAAATAACATGGGGATCATGGTGGAAGGAGATGAGGAAAGGGCCAGTCTACTGAATGTCGCCTTCTCAACTGTCTTTACCCAGGAAAATCCCCTGGTGGAAGACACTATGAGGAATAATGTAAATTCTTTTTGGAATGTCAACAGTTTAACCCAGGAAGAGGTACGGCGCCGCCTCGCAAGCACTAAGATAGATAAATCACCGGGGCCAGATGGCATACACCCCCGGGTTCTGCATGAACTATGTACCGTGATAGACAGACCGTTATTTTTAATATTTGAAGATTCACTGAAGACTGGTTATGTTCCACAGGACTGGCGCATAACAAATCTGGTACCAATATACAAAAAAGGATCAAATAGCGATCCTGGAAACTACAGACCCGTGAGTCTAACTGCTGTGGTGGGGAAAATATTTGAGGGGTTTGTTAGAGATGCTATCCTGGAGTATCTCACTGTGCACAACCTTATAACCCAGCGTCAGATTAGTCTGATAGGACCGATCTCTCATAAACCCATGCTGATTGGTTTCTACGAGGAGGTAAGTTCAAGACTGGATCTGGGGGACGCTGTGGATGTTGTATATCTGGACTTTTCAAAGGCATTTGACACGTGCCACATAAAAGGTTGGTATATAAAATGAGACTGCTGGGAATAGGAGAAAATCTGTGTATTTGGGTAAGTAATTGGCTTAGTGATAGAAAACAGAGGGTCGTCATTAATGGCACATTCTCAGATTGGGTTGAGGTTACTAGTGGAGTGCCACAGGGGTCAGTATTGGGGCCACTTCTTTTTAATATTTTTATTAATGACCTTGTAGTGGGTTTACAGTCAAGTTTCAATATTTGCAGATGATACTAAGCTGTGTAAAGTAATAAATACCGAGGTCGCTAGTTTAGCATTACAGAGGGATTTGTGGAAGCTTGAGGAGTGGGCAGAGAAATGGTTGATCAGATTTAATGTAGATAAATGTAAAGTTATGCAATTGGGCCATGGAAACAAAAAGTATAATTATGTTCTAAACGGTCAATTACTTGGTAAAACTGGAGCTGTAAAGGACTTGGGGGTATTGGTGGATGGTAAACTTAATTTTAGTGACCAGAGCCAGGCAGCTGCTGCCAAAGCAAATAAAATTATGGGATGTATCAAGAGAGGAATAGATTCTCATGATAAAGACATAGTTTTGCCCTTATACAAATCCCTGGTCAGACCACACATGGAATATTGTGTACAGTTTTGGGCACCAGTGTATAAAAAGGATATAGTAGAGCTGGAACGAGTGCAGAGGAGAGCAACCAGGATTATTAGGGGAATGGGGGGATTAGAATACAATGACTACAAAGATTACAAAATTTGGGATTATTCAGTTTAGAAAAAAGACGACTGAGGGGAGACCTCATTACAATGTACAAATACCTGAACGGACAGTACAAGGATCTCTCCAAAGATCTTTTTATACCAAGGCCTGTGACCAGGACAAGGGGCATCCTCTACGCCTAGAGGAGAGGCGATTTTACCATCAACATAGACAAAGGTTCTTTACTGTAAGAGCAGTGAGACTATGGAACTCTCAGCCGCAGGAGGTTGTTATGGCGGACTCTATGTACATGTTCAAGACAGGTCTGGATGCCTTTCTGGAGAGCAAAAATATCACAGGTTATGGGGATAAAACATTTATTTAATTCTTAAAGGTTGGACTTGATGGACTTGCGTCTTTTTCCAGCCTTATATACTATGATGAAGCCATTTCCTGGCGAAATACGGTTCTCTTTGCCTGGGGTCTGTATATGTATTTACTTACCTACCTATGTTCCCTTATGGTCTCCTCCTTTTGGATACGTTTTCAGTATCCATTGCTATCCCTCATAATTTAGGGGTACTAATGGTCTAGGTACCCGTTTCCTCTAATGGCATTAGCTTTAGCCATTACGATATTTGGACGGAATCTGGTTCTTGTCCGACTTAGCACTTTATTGTATGTAGGGGTACATCAACTTTCATATGTTTATACCCGGGCAAAGTGCAACCTTTTTATCTGATTGTTGCTCCAAAATGCGTTTGTCATTTTTTAAATTAGAAATACATAATAAAATAATTTACTCCAACCATGGTGGCTTTATGTATGTTAGTCTTAAACTTGCTAAGTGTTTCAAATACTGTCATGTAGTTGTCATATCATACCACTATACAAGGGCCAAATAATACCACATTATGGTCACTATAGTGGTTACTAAAGTGGTTACGGTTACTAAAATAACACTATGCAAAGATCAACATCACCAATAAAATTGCTGGACAAGGAGTGAATATTACCTCTATATGAGTGATTGAGACAATTTTTTTCAGGAAAACTGATGTACAAGCCCAAATTATACAGTCACAGTATGAATACTACCATTGTCATTATATTACAAAGTAAATAAATATCACCATACTAATGCTATACAAAAGACACCATTACTGCAATACATTGACCATACAGTGATAGATATTAGTTCTATAGATGCTCTGTAGACTCTACAATTAAATGAAATGCACTGACAAGTGGCATCTCTTCACTTATCAGGATTCGGATTTGAAAAAATTAACACAGATTCTACAGAATGTGTGCGTGCTCAGATGCTGAAAATACTGTGCAGGCCAGGGTCAGACAAAAAGCTTGGGGCATTTTGGTCAAGCAATGCCACAAGCTTTGTCACATTTGCACAATTCAGGTGAATTGGGCTCTGCTGCAATTCAAAGCACAATTGTTAGGTTATAAATTTCAATGATCCTGGAAATTGACCCCCCCCCCCAAAAAAAAGTTTGGTTCCTAGGGAAGAATATTGGCAGATATACATCTAGGAGAGTAATAGGCTTAACATTACCTTCAAGAGATTAAGTTCAAACATTTTGTCTTCAGAAAGCCTCTAAAAATAAATAAATAAAAATGTAAAATGTTAAAATTTCACATTTCAAATTTAGAGTAGAGGAATACAGGTGCAATTCTGATAAATCTCCTCCAATTAAAGCGAACCCGTCACTATGAATTTGGTGAACAGCCAATGAGATTCGGATAAAAAAAAAAAAAAAAAACAATTGTTAGCATTCTCAATAATGCCACTACCTTATAAAACTTTATTTCTTAATACACAGTGAGGCATCAGCAGCAGCCCGTGTTTCATTCTCCGCATACATTCTCTCTCTCCTCCACACTCATCCAGCTCTGCTTCTCCCCTATTCCGGTCATGTGCATGGAGCACGCAGGAGAGGGAAATGATGTGGAAGAGAGGAGACAGACACACAGACACTGTGGAGGCTGTTCCCCCTCACCAAATGCTGCCAGGTAAATGCCAAAAAATTCTGAATGCTGACAAAGGCATTTTTTAAATCAACACAGCATGGAGACAGGTTTGCTTTAATTAAATTATAAATCTTTGATTTTCTAAACAATAACAGTTTATTGTACAACATGAACTGATAGTTGCTTTTGTTATCTGCAAAGGAAAATCAAAAGCGACACAAAAACTAAATTTATTTTTATCTTGCAGATCATAGAAGAACACTTCAGCCTAAGCCATTAGAACTATAAAAAGGCAAAAAAGTTGTCTGCAATGCTTGTAAAAAAAATTTTTTTATAAAAAGGCAGAAAAGATGGTAAGATAACCTATAGATAATCCATAAATGAAAGTATAAAATATTTACTGTATTTGCTTACATCTCTAAGAAATGTGACAGCAAAGCTCAATAGTGCAGGGTGGAATACTATATTGAAAGTCTTCTTATAGGTCGGAACTCCAGCCTTTTCAAGTATTTCTGGCGCCATCTTGATACCCTGAGGATGGTTGTCTTGGCTAAATGCTTGTGATGTCCAAAGGCAGCCCACCATTGCAGTCAAGTACTGGTTATACAGCTGAAACGTCTGGCTGCTTATGTTCAAAAGGACGTGGCTCTATATACAGGTAGATTGAAAGTGAAAGTGAAGATTTACAATGCTTAGTTATAACTCTTATGTAATATTCTAATATGACTTCTGATTGTGATTTACCGTTTTAAGTTGTTCATTATTTTTTGCAGTCAAGAGGTTTTCCCTATACCTGTAAAATTATGTCCAAACATTTAGTTGCTCTGCAAGTCACAAGAAGATATAAGATCCTAAAATTGATCACCCTACCTGTACATGATGTAGCAGAGTTGGTTAAGGTTGACAGAGTCTGTACAAAGAAGAGCAGCATAAAAGACTGCAGGAGGTGGAAGGACAATCAGAGGCAGGTAGGACTGTACATAAACATCAGACACCTTTATTAAAAAACAAAAAAACTATTTAGCAAACAGAATCAAGAGTCTTCAATGGCAATAGCACTTTTTAGCCAGTTAGATTGGAGTTGTACAAGGATAGAAAAAAAAAATAATAGATATATGGCTGGGGAAGGGGGTCTTAAACTACTTATGTTCACCTTAGGGCCACCCGTTACTGCTGGATTTCGTTTTCAGAGGTCAATGTCGCCAGCCTCCCCTATCTTTTATCCGCAGACAACCCCGTCAACCAATATTATAACTTCTCATATTATGTGGTCTGAGCTTTGTTAAAACACCATTTTAATTCCTATGCTTTAACCCCTCAAGGGCCAAGCTCAATTTAAATTTTTTCTAGGCAAGGTACAGAAAAAGGAAATAAAGGAATTAAATCAAAGCGGTTTATGGGTTATGTAAACGTATACACGTTGTACTTTTTATTTATTAAATTTTACAGGGATTCAGCGATTTCAAACATGTATGCTGATTTTTAGGTTGATTGGGAGTTTTGTAATGTGTAGGGGAAATATGTGAAATATGTACGAAAAATGTTATGTCCCATAAAGGCACTAAAAAGTATCAACTGATGATTTGTTCAGACTAAAACACTGCGATAGCAGGCCTAGCAAGAAGTTACAGCTGTTGGGAGAGGAGAGTTCCCTCTATAGACGCTGCCATCATGATTACCATGGCGTCTATAGGGTTAAATAGCTGGTATCCTGACTATTGCCATCCAAGCTATTAGTTCGAGTTCCATTAATCTCTCCATGTAAGGGGCTTATTTTTTTGTAGGATGAGATGCACTCTTCAGCAATACTGTTTTGAGGTGGCTCTGCCCCATCAATGAAAATGTATTACTTTTTTGTGGTCAAGTTGACCCCATTAATTCTGTAATAGATTTTTGATTTTTTTTTGGTGTTCAACAAAGTACCCTAAGTATACTTTGCTTTTTTTGTACGGGTGAGCATGATTACAACTATACCAAAATTTCTATATTTTTGCTGTATTAGGTTTTACAAATTTTGCAGAATAAAAATCTGTGTAAAAAAAAATAAATTCTATCTTTTTTGCTTGTCGGCTTGGATTTTACGCCTTTCACTGTGTGCCCCAAATGACAGGTCCTAGCTCTGATCGCGGGTGTTACCGGTGGGTGCTTGCTGCAATATGCAGCAAACGCCCATCTTGTATGGAGAGGGCTCAGCTGCACTGTGTCTGTGCATAATGTACATCTATGGTGTCCGTTTTTACAGCTAGCTCACGGCCACCATATATGGATATGTGAATGGAGCCTTACTCTTTACTTTCAATAGCAGCTATTTATCAGATGCATTTCTAGATCTCCTTATACCTGTTTCTATGTGGTTGTATATGTAAGTGTTGAGTATATAATTGTGCGTGCAGGTGTATGTATGTATGTATGTATGTATGTATGTATGTATGTATGTATGTATGTATGTATGTTTAGACTCGAGTATAAGCCAGGGTACCTAATTTTAAACACAAAATATTGGGAAAACCTATTGACTCAAGTATAATCCGAGGGTGGCAAATGCATTGGTCACAGCCTCCAGCCAGTATATAGCCAGCAGCGTCTGCCTTCCAGTATATAGCCAGCAGCCCCTGTAGTATATAGCCTTCTAGCCCGTCCACACAGTATATAGCCTGACAGCCCCTGTAGTACAGTATATAGCCTGTCTGCCTCCCCCCCCCCAGCATATAGCCATCCCATCTTTCCCCCAGTATATAGCCGGCCAGCCCCTGCCCAGAGTATGCAAAGACTTTAATTAAAAAAATTAACACTGTACAGGCGGTCCCCTACTTAAGGACACCCAACTTACAGACAACCCATAGTTACAGACAGACCCCGCTGACCTCTGGTGAAGCTTTCTGAATGCTTTACTGTAGTCCAAGATTGCAATAATCAGCTGTAAGGTGTCTAATGAAGCTTTATTGAGAATCCTTGGTCCCATTACAGCAAAAAAAGTTTAAACTTCAATTGTGGGGGCCAAAATTTTTTTTGTCTGGATCTACAATTATAAAATATACAGTTTCGACTTGCATACAAATTCAACTTAAGAACAAACCTCCGGACCCTATCTTGTACGTAACCCGGGGACTGCCTGTACTCACCTTTATGACACCCCCACTGGTCCTCTTCTTGCTTTGGATGCTTCTGTGCCTCTTCGGGTCCTCTTCCGGAACTTCAGCTCCTCACGCTCGGCTGGCACACAGAATAATGTCAGCCACTTGCCGAAGTCATTGTTTGTGAGCCGCCGGCATCGCGAGGGGACACGCAGAGGAGCGGAACGACCCGAAGAGGAGGGAAAAGACACAATAAGGCACCGGAGCATTGGAAGCAATAAGAGGAGCTGATGGGGGCGTAGGAAAGGCGGTTACAGTCTGAGGTATTTTTGTGCTGAAAAACTCAGCTTATACTTGAGTATATATGGTATAAATATATAGGTGTTTGTTTATGTGTTGGTACATGTGCATGTAAATAAATGTTATGTAATATATTCATATGTGTAGTTGTATGGCTTTGTTTACTCTGCTGTCATGGTCACTAAAATGAAGGCGCCATTGACTTATAACTGACATATTGCAGCAAAAACCTACCAGAAACTATCCCGCAAAAGAATGAGACTGTATACAGGTCTGTTTGCTGCAGCATGAAAAGGTTATCGGTGTCAGAACATAGCATTTAAAAAAAATCTTTTAAAACATATTAATACTTAAATCCCTGTGATTGTACCAACCCATGGAATAAAAGTCGTCATTTGGAATGAAAAAAGAAAGGCATAAATACTGAGCTCTCAAGAAAATGCTGCAAATTAGTTTATTTGGCTAATTTTACCATATTTGGATTTTTTTCATGATTCCCAGTATACTGCATGGAATATTAATTATATTTAATCTGTAAAGAAAACAAACCATCATACAGCTCTGTTAATGGAACACTTTTAAAATGTATGGATTATTGAAGGTGGGCAGCAAAACATGAAAAAAGGCAGTGTCATTAAGAGGTTAAGACACAGATAATGTGAATAAAATCCGTAACCTTAACCGGTTAAGGACCGGGCCCTTTCCTGTTTTTTCATGTCCATTTTTCACTCCCCACCTTCAAAAATCGATAACTTTTTTATTTTTACACGTAAAGAGCTGTGTGATGGCTTGTTTTCTGCGTAACAAATTGCACTTCATAATGATGGTATTAAATATTCCATGCCATGTACTCGGAAGCGGGAAAAAAATTCCAAATGCAATGAAAATGGTGAAAAACCGCATTTGCGCCATTTTCTTGTGGGCTTTGATATTACGTCTTTCACCGAGCGCCCCAAATGACATGTCTACTTTATTCTTTGGGTCGGTACGATTAAGAGGATACCAAATTTGTATAGGTTTTATAATGTTTTCATACATTTACAAAAATTAAAACCTCCTGTACAAAAAAATATTTTTTGATTTTGCCAACTTCTGGCGATAATAACTTTTTTATACTTTGGTGTACGGAGCAGTGGGTGGTGTAATTTTTTGCGAAATTTGATAATATTTTCAATGATATCATTTTTAGGACTGTACGACCTTTTGATCACTTTTTATAGATTTTTTTAGATTTTTCAAAATGGCAAAAAAGTGCCATTTTCGACTTTGGGCGCTATTTTCCGTTACGGGGTTAAACGCATTGAAAAACAGTTATATTTTGATAGATCGGGCATTTTCGGACGCGTCGATACCTGATGTGTTTATGATTTTTACTGTTTATTTATATTTATGTCAGTTCTAGGGAAAGGGGGGTGATTTGAAATTTTAGGTTTTTTTATTATAATTTTTTTTTTTTTTAACTTTTTTTTATTTTTATTTATACTATTTTTCAGACTCCCTAGGGTACTTTAACCCTAGGTTGTCTGATCGATCCTATCATATACTGCCATACTACAGTATGGCAGTATATGGGGATTTTCCTCCTCATTCATTACAATGTGCTATCAGCACATTGTAATGAAGGGGTTAAAACGAAATAGCCACCATGGCTACCATGGAGACGGATTGCCGCCCCCGATGACGTCACGGGGAGCGGCGATCCCAGGTAAGATGGTGGCGCCCATGCGCCGCTATCTGTTTGAGGCTGCCGGCAGCTTTGCCGGCAGCCCACGCTGTAAAAGCATCCGCGATCGGTGCTAGCACCGATCGCGGATGTTACCGGTAAGCCTTTGCTGCAATATGCAGCAAAGACTTACCGGCTATGGAGAGGGCTCAGCCCGTGAGCCCTCTCCATGCAGCGCGACGCGACCGCCGCCGTGAATACACGCCGTGAACCGGTTAAATATTTATACAAAAAGTTTCTTCACAATTGTTTTCTTAGTATAAGTACTCAATATGATAAATGCAGAAGATGTCAGTAGGTAATTGGTGGTGGTGGTGGGGCACCTAAACCCTGCATGATCATCTTTATTGGTGCCCAAACCCAAAGCTTTAAGAATAAAGCTCTGGCCATATAATACTTTGAAACTAAAGGGACATCCGCTATTCTCAGTCTGTCTATTATATAGGTTCAGAATCCAGAGACCTGAGCAATGAACCGCTTGGTAAGAGTCATTTTAACCCCTAGGGGACACAGCCTATTTTGGCCTTAAGGACGTGGCCCCATTCTTCAAATCTGACCTGTGTCACTATAAGTGGTTATAGCTTTGGAACGCTATGAGATATCCAGGGGATTTTTAGATTGTTTTCTCGTGACACATTGTACTTCAAATTAGTTTAAAAATTTGGATGATATCTTTTGTGTTTAGTTATGAAAAAAAACAAAATTTGGAAAAAATTTGGAAAAATTCTTTATTTTCAACGTTCTAAATTCTCTACTTTTGATGCAGATAGTCATAGCTCCCAAATAAATTCATAACTTACATTTCCCAAATGTCTGCTTTATGTTGATGGTTTTTTAAGATTCCACATATTTTACTAGAATGTTATGAGGCTCAGAATTTCGGTATCATTTTTCACATTTTTTGTAAAATCACCAAAACCCGCATTTAGATGGACCTGCTCAACTTATAATTGACACTGAGAGGCCTAAATAATAGTGAGACTCGTAAATTACCCCATTGTGGAAACTACACACCTCAACGTATGAAAAACCACTTTTAAGAAGTTTGTTAACGCTTTACGTGTTTTATAGGGGTTAAAACAAAATGGAGGTGCAGTCTGCGAATTGTAATATTTTTTCACAATACACCCATTTTGGGTGGAAAATTAAACATTTACAATGGATTAAATGAATAAAGGCTCCACAAAGTTTGTTACCCAATTTCTCCCGAGTACACGGATACTCTACATGTGGTGGTAACCTGTTGTATGGGCGCACGACCGGGCATAGAAGGGAAGGAGGCGCCATCCAGATCAGATTTTCTATGTCACATTGTACAGGCTATAATTTTTTTCTTTTTTTTAATGTGGACCTATAGGGGCTTATTTCTTTTGCCACATGAGATGCACTTTTCTGGTACGTAATTTGGGGGAATCTATAGGCTAATTGGTGAGATTTTATTAACTCTTTGTTGGTGGAGGAAATGAAAATCATCACTTTTCAGGAAGATTTTTATGGGTTTTTTTTTTTTGCCCATTTACCATACCATAAAAATAGTATATTATTTTTATTCTATGGGTCGCCACGATTACAAAAAGACCTCATTTATATAGATTTTTTATTTTTTTCCCATTTTTACTGCATAAAAAGTAATTTGGCAAAAATGTTGTTAATTTTAGCATCACCGTCTTTCATATGCATAACTTTTTTATTTTTTGCCTCACAAATCTGTTTAAGGGCTTATTTTTTGCGAGAAGGATTGTTCTTTTTAGTGGTCTTATTTTAGAGTGCATAACATTTTTTAAATCCCTTTTTAGAGCATTTTTATAGGGTATTAATTGAAAATGATCTTTTTTCTGGAGCTTTTTTTTGTTTTGTTTTTTACGGGGTTAACTTTGCGGATCTAATAACGATTCTGTTTTATTATGCAGATGGTTACGGACGCAGGGATACCAAATATGTGGGGGTTTTGTGTATTTTATTCAATTGTACTGAATAAAAACCAATTTGGAGAAAATCTTGTTCATTTTAGCATCACCATCTTTTCATATGCATAACTTTTTTATTTTTCGGCTGACAAATCTGGTTAGGGGCTTATTTTTTGCGAGAAGAGTTCTTTTTAGTGGTCTTATTTTGGAGTGCATAACATTTTTTAAATTACTTTTTAGAGCATTTTTTGATAGGGTATAATTAAAAATTATCTTTTTTCGGAAAGTTTTTGCGGTTTTTTTTCTACGGCGTGTACCGTGCGGGTCCAGTAACGATTCTGTTTTATTATACAGATTGTTACGGACGCGGCAATACCAAATATGCGGGGTTTTTTGTGTTTTTGTGTTTTTTATATTTTATTAAGTGTTTTTATGGGAAAGTGACATTTTAGGGGCTTATATTTTATGTATTTATTTTTTATTTATTATAATGTGTAGTGTTAAGTGTTTTTGCATATTTTTACTTATACATACTTAAACTTGAACCAGTGATGCTCTGATCACTGGTTTAAGTTCAATACACTGCTCTACAATACTATTTTATTGTAGAGCAGTATAAACTGTCTGAGCATGCAGGCGCATGCTCAGACAGTTTACAGTCAGACCCGGAAGGGGTCCGACTGCCATGGAGACCGGGCAGCTCCGGGGCACATGCCAGTCCTCGGAGCTGCCCAGAAGTGGATCGGATCCCCCGGTAAGCGGCACGGGGGATCCGATCCACAGCGCAAACACCCTTAGACGCCGCGGTCATGTTTGACCGCGGCGTGTAAGGGGTTAACACCCGCGATCGGAGCCGGCTCCGATCGCGGGTGTTAGCGCAGGCTGTCAGCTGTACTAGACAGCTGACTGCCGCTGCTTCTGGTACCGGCTCCGTTCGTGAGCCGGTGCCAGAAGCAGGACGTTATAGAACGCTAAGCATCTAGCCCCGGGGACGTACTATAATGTCCTGGTGCGCCTAGGGGTTAACAGACAGTTTACCGTATATACTCGTGTATAAGACAAGTTTTTCAGCACAAAAAATGTGCTGAAAAACCTCACCTCGGCTTATACAAGAGTCAATAATAATTAAAAAAAAAAAAAATTAAATACTCACCCTCCGGCACCCTGTCCTCGGCGGCGGCTCCCGATCCTCTGCGGCAGCCCCGCTTCTCTCTTCTATCTTCACTTGCCGGCAGTCGCACAATACGATGCAGCGGTGTCGCCGCCGATGACGTCATGAAGCGGACGCGACTGCCGGCTAGTGAAGAAAGAAAAGAGAAGCTGCCGCAGAGGACCAGGAGCCGCCGCCAAGCATCAAAGGTGAGTATCGTCGGAAGGTGAGTATTAAGTTTATTTTGTTATTATTCTCTTGGCATACTGAGGGCAGGCTGTATACTACATTGGGGCAGGCTGTATAATACTGAGGGGCAGGCTGTATAATACTGGGGGGCAGGCTGTATAATACTGGGGGGCAGGCTGTATACTTCATGGGGGCAGGCTGATTGTATACTACTTGGGACAGGCTGTATACTACAGGGGCTGGCTGGTTGTATACTACAGGGGGCTAGTTGGCTGTATACTACACCCTCGGTTTATACTCAAGTCAATAGGTTTTCCCAGTTTTTGGTGGCAAAATTATGGGTCTCGGCTTATACTCGGGTCGGCTTATACTCGGGTCGGCTTATACTCGGGTATATACAGTATTTTTTCGGATAACAAGGGCAAATGGATAAAACAGCATGTTGTGTCACTTGCTAAAGATTGTACACAGAAACTTGACATTTACTTCAAAACATAGAAGATAGGAGTCTTACCAATTTATAGAAATCTAAAATAACATGTAGGAGAAGTGAACTGTTATGCATCTGAATACCCAAAGTAGACAAACGACCTGTGAACTGGATCATATCGTCAAATGAGGTCATCAAGCCCGACATTGTATCATTCCTGTTTGTAAAGAAAAAAAAAAATTTTTTTATTTCTAACACAATTCTTCAAATTAAAAAAGTAAAAATATATGCTACTAACTGTGCAATTTCAAGCAAAGTTTAACAATTCAAAGTTAAAGGGATGGCCTGACAGCGAATCATGATTTTGAGAATTCCTCTGCTGTTTCTTACTCTCTGCTGTGCTCTCAATCCCATGATGCTTCAGCATGCATAGACAGTACCATGATTGCTAACTAGTTGTGCATCTGTACACTTTATACCATTGGTATACAATAGTTAAATGTTATTGATAGTGATAGGGAAATGATAGATTAAATAGTAGGGAAAAAATATGATTTTGTAAAAATGTATGATATATGGGGAGTATTGGAAACGGGGCTATTTCACTCGGTGGAATTTGAAGCCCAATTTGATAAAAAGAAGAATAGGTTGTAAGGGTTATCTTAAGATATCCCCGTTGTGAGGATTTAAAAAGTGGGCATTGGCTCCGACTGGCTACTCAAGGGTTCTATGAGATAAAGGGATACAGGGGACTTAAAGTCCTATGAAGATCTGGCTAAAGATTTTAGCTGGGAATTAAGGGATTGGTTTTTCTATGCCTTCAGTGTGTGTCAAATGGGAGATAATTTTGGAGAAGTGGCTCATCCATTAGAGGACCTCTTTATTTTGCAGCTCAATAAGAAGGGTATAATGTCTAAAGTATACAAGGAGTTGTTAAAAGATGAAAATTTCCCTCCTGTTAAGACATGTTATGAGAAGTGGAAGGAGGATGTGTCAGATCTAACAGTGGCAGAGTGGACGTACTCATTAAACACGATTAAAAAAAAAAAAAAAAATACAAGACCGCTATGTAGGTCTCTGGGTACTTGTACTCTGTTTGTACCGTTCATACCACTGCCATTTTTTTCCACAACTGTGTTTTTACTTAATAAACTCTTATTGAACCATAAAAAAAATAAAATACAAAAATATATGTCTCACATTGTATAACAATTGTTTAAAAAACACACGTTGCATTATACACCAAACCGATTAAATCAATTCCAGAGAAAAAAAATGAATAAAAAAAAAAAGGTGCAACTTGACCTCACACATTTGCTCTAGAAATGCCCAAAGCTACATTGTTATTGGTTGGGGGTAGTAGATAGACTACAGTTGATCTTTAAGTGTAACATCCCATGGAAAATACAGGTGTGCGTTTTGGGCTCCAAAATGGGTATTCTGGGATCACCAGGCCATACCATATCCGCTGTGTATTAAAAGCACTTTTACTATCAAGAAAATGAATTCTATATCTTTGGAAAAATAGGGAGCCACCTAAGGTAAAGGATTAGGAGACAAGACTAGATCTTTTGGGCTATGCTGAGCGACAGGAGGCAATGGATAAGGGTATAAAGTCAGAAAAAGTATGGGAGGAATGGATAAATAGATCATGTTAAATGACAGTAGGCTGTTATTTGGGAACTTTTGTATTGTTAATTGGGTTTGTTGTGTAGGGAATGGTATCAAGGAATGGTATCAAGCTGCTGTAATGATAATGTGTTTTGAATATAAAATGTTCTCTTTTTGTATATTATTATAATAAAAAATTTAAAAAAAAAAAACACCCACGCTTTATACCATGGGTATACAGTAAGGGAAGTCTTAATTTTAATAAACAATCACACTGCACATAATGAACAATGGAATGTACAGAATGCTACATATAACAATGTGAAAACAAAGCAAAGCATATCCCAATATTCAGATAGGAAACAGTGCTGAATCACTTAGTGCTGAGGCTGTGTTGTCCAGCACCTTGGACACAGGTGGTGGGAACAGCCCAATCAGCCTCATAAAGCCGCTCAGCAGAGCTGAAAGTGTTGTCTCTCTGGAAGGAGGCTGGAGAGCACGCAGCCTTGACCTGGAGCAACAAAAGTGTTTTTGTTAGTGGTGAGTCAGAGAACCATTGTTTAGTTAGCACCCTGAGGCCCCTTTCACGCTTGCGTTTTTCACCCACGTTTTCTGTGCGTGCTTTTGATGCGCAGAACTTGCATTGCACTCTGACCCATTGTAACCAATGGGCCTTTTCAGACTTGCAATTTTTTTCACGCGCACACGCGCGGTTTTTTTAACGTGCGTTTAAATCTCGACATGCTTTACTTTTGCAAGTCACGCGCGTGAAAAACGCACCATACAAGTCTATGGAGATGCATCAAAAACGCATTGCACTCTGAGTCACTTGCAAGTGCAATGCGTTTTTCACGCATCAATTGCCATAGAAAAGATAGAGCTCAGTCCTGAGTCCATTTCACGCGCATTTTCTGCGCGTAAAAATCGCATTGAAATTGCATTGAAATTGCATCAAAAACGCGCGTGAAAAACTGAGACACTCAACAAACTCTGACTGAAAACTGATTGCACTCTGATGCAAAATGTGCGTTTTTCACTGACCAAACCCTGATCGCACTCTGATCAAACTCTGACGTGAAATGCAACGCAAGTGTGGAAGAGGCCTGACGGGTAGGATATTATTTTGTTTTTGATGCCTGAATGTGAAGGCTGTTTGATTTTTTTCCTGCCGAAATAAACACAGGCTAGACCTGTTTTGGACTGTACTTTGGTGTCACTGTCGTGAACTGCATCACAGCACCCCGCTACCACGGTCTCTACTGGGCCAAATCCTCCACATATGGTGCTTCGGATTGCGGGCAGTTCAAAAAGACACACACCTGAAAGGCTCGCTACATCCTGCAACATTGCATGGCCTGGGTGAAAGCAGCAGGCAAATTGCAGGACACAGTCAAGATGGAGGACTTTATTAAATACCTGCAAGAGGAGGCCAGAGCTAATCGTCAGCAACAGCAGGCCATGCTCCAGCAGCAGGAGGAGAGGTCCCGCCAGCAGCAAGAGGAGGCCAGAGCTAATCGACAGCTGCAGCAAGCCATGCTCCAGCAGCAGGAGGAGAGGTCCCGACAACAGCAAGCCATGTTTCAGCAACAGGAGGAGAGGTCCCGCCAGCAGCAGGAAGAGTCCCGAGCCATGTTCCAGCTGATGATGGAAAAGTTTTCTGGCGTTATGGCAGCAACGCAAGCGACGACTACTGAGGGGTCCCATACTGGTTCGCTAGGGTACCCGGTTGTCCAGCATTCCGCACGGGCTGCAGTACAAAAGGCTTTACAAAAAATGACGGCGACCGACGACGTGGAGGCGTATCTCACTGTGTTCGAGCGAGTAGCTGAGCGAGAGGAGTTACCAGCTGAGCAGTGGGCCGATGTCCTGGCACCGTTCCTGACAGGCGAATCGCAGAAGGCTTACTACGACCTGAGTGAAAAGAAGGCCCGTGAGTACCCCCAGTTAAAGGCGGAGATTCTGGCTCGTCTTGGGGTCACCGTTCAAGTTCGCTCCAGCCGGGTCCACCAGTGGGCTTACTCAGAAAAACTACCCCCACACTCCCAAATGCATGACCTGATCCATCTTGTCCGGAAGTGGCTACAACCAGAGGACTGCACCACAGCACAGATGGTAGAGAGAGTGGTTCTCGACATGTTCGCCCGTTCTCTGCCCTCTCGGCTCCAGCGGTGGGTTGGACAGGCCGGTCCCACAAAAGCTGAGGAACTCGTGTCCCTAGTAGAGAGGTATCGGGCTACGGAGGACCTATTTACCTCTCCCACACGAAGCAGTGCCAGTGACAGGGTCACCAAACCATCTGGTAAGACTGCTATTGCGGAAAAGGGGAGACCTGTCAGGTTGGGAGGGGGTTCATTGGGGGGCGTGGATACCCAGAAACCCAGTGAGGCTCATGACAGAGGTCATGGCCATATCCAGTGCTGGCGGTGCCATGAAATGGGCCATATTGCTGCCAACTGTCCACTGTCAGTGGAGCCAATGGACTGCAACCAGACCCGGCGAGTGTCACTGTCTGCCCGGCCGGTTCTGGCGGCCGAGTCAGTCACGGATGCAGAACCCCAAGTGTGCATGGTCACAATCGGTGGTCACACAGTGGAAGCCTTGCTAGACTCAGGGAGTCTGGTCACCCTGGTGCGGGGAACTTTGATTGATCCTGGACTATACAGTGGGCCGAGAGTGGGAGTGTTGTGTATACATGGGGACACTCGCGAATATCCCACTGCTGTCATCAACCTACATACCCCTTGTGGTACTATTACCCATGAAGTGGGGGTGGTGGGGACCCTGTTTCATGAGACTATTATCGGTAGAGACTTACCGGTGTTTTGGGACCTCTGGAGACGAAGACCCACCTCAGGTGCTGTTGCAGATAATGGACATCAGGTATGTCCGGCCTTGGCCCCTGAACCCTTTGAGGCCGATGTACCCACACCAGCAGTAGGGGTGACCCCATGTGATGAATTCTCTCCCCTAGAGGTCCTAGCTGGTGAGGTCGAGGGCCACGAGGAGGTGGCCGACATGCTAGACCTTGAGATTTCCCGTGAAAATTTTGGGGCTCGACAGCTACAGGACCCTACCTTGTTTAAAGCACAGGAGAATGTTAAGGTGATAAATGGGGTACTCCAAATACCAGGGGCTGACAAAATATACCCCCGAATGGTGATTGTTGGGGAACTGTTGTACAGGGTCGACCAGGTACGGGGTGAGGAGGTTGAGCAACTTGTAGTACCCCAATCTCACCGTAGGCTGGTGCTAGATTTGGCACATAAACATGTGCTGGGAGGGCACTTAGGTGCTGAGAAGACCCGAGAGAGGATCCTGCAGAGATTTTTCTGGCCCGGGGTGTGGGAGGAGGTAAACCGGTATTGTAGCTCCTGCCCTGAGTGTCAACTTACTGCCCCGGTGTCCTTTGTGTCAACTTACTGACTCCCACTTCAGGAGTCCTTTGGTCCCGCTACCAATCATAGAGGTGCCATTTGAACGGATTGCAATGGATCTGGTTGGCCCCATAGTCAAATCCTCAAGGGGGCACCAATACATCCTGGTTATCCTGGACTACGCTACGCGGTAGCGATTCCATTAAGGAACACCTCCTCCAAAAATATTGCTAGGGAGCTGTTCCAGGTATTCTCACGCACAGGCCTCCCCAAGGAAATCTTGACTGACCAGGGTACCCCATTCATGTCTAGGGTAATGAAGGAGATGTGTAAGGTACTGCAGGTTAAACAGCTCCGCACCTCTGTGTATCATCCTCAGACAGATGGCCTGGTCGAGAGGTTTAACAAGACCTTGAAGGGGATGCTCAAGAGGGTGGTCCGCAAAGATGGGAAGGACTGGGATTGTTTGTTGCCCTATTTGATGTTTGCCATACGTGAAGTTCCCCAGTCCTCCACGGGTTTCTCACCCTTTGAGCTGTTATATGGCCGTTCCCCACGTGGGCTTTTGGATGTAGCCAAGGAGACCTGGGAACAGGAGAGGACCCCCCACCGTAGTGTGATAGAACACGTCTCCCTTATGCAGGACCGCATAGCGGCGGTAATGCCCCTTGTAAAGGAGCACATGACAAGGGCACAAGAGGTCCAGTCTAGGGCCTACAATAGGTCGGCCAGACTCAGGACCTTTAACCCAGGCGACAGAGTGCTAGTTCTGGTGCCCATCGTTGAGAGCAAGTTCTTGGCAAAATGGCAAGGACCATATGAGGTCATGGAGAAAGTGAGGGAGGTAAACTACAAGGTATCTCAGCCGGGGAGGAGGAAACCCGATCAGATATACCACGTGAACCTCCTAAATGTGGATGTGTTCTCTAAGTTACCGGGACGTACTTCAGTCATCAAGCATGACATCATAACCGAACCCCACATCCGGGTACACCAAAAACCCTACCGGGTCCCTGAAGCGCGCCGGCTTGCCATATCCGAAGAAGTCAGGCAGATGTTAGACCTGGGGGTTATCGAGGAGTCTAAAAGTGACTGGTCGAGTCCTATTGTGTTGATTCCCAAACCTGATGGTTCCCTACGGTTCTGCAATGACTTTAGGAAGTTGAACGAGGTGTCCAAATTTGATTCTTATCCTATGCCCAGAGTTGACGAGTTGATAGAACGACTTGGACAGGCTAGGTTCTTCTCCACCCTTGACCTGACGAAAGGCTATTGGCAGGTACCCCTTACTGACAGGGCTAAAGAGAAGACCGCTTTTGTTACTCCTGATGGGCTATTTCAGTATGTGGTACTCCCCTTTGGGCTACATGGGGCTCCCGCCACATTCCAGAGGTTAATGGATCTCGTGCTAAAACCTCACCGGAGATATGCCTCGGCCTACCTGGATGACATCATAGTCTATAGTAACGATTGGGAGAGTCATCTGGCCAAGGTTCAAGCAGTGGTAGACTCCCTGAGGGCAGCAGGGTTGACAGCGAACCCCCAAAAATGTGCACTGGGTCTGGAAGAGGCCGTTACCTGGGGTACCGTATTGGGCGAGGTGTCATCAAACCCCAAGTAAATAAAGTGGAGGCAATACAGCAGTGGCCACGACCTATGAGCAAGAAGCAAGTGAGGGCTTTCCTAGGCATAGTGGGCTATTATCGCCCATTTATCCCCGATTTTGCTACCATAGCGGCACCCCTGACTGACCTGACCAAGGGTAGCAGGGCGGTGATGGTAAAGTGGAGAGAAGAGGCTGAGGGGGCGTTTCAGCGACTTAAGACGGTTTTGTGCGAGGGACCGGTACTGATCACCAAGACCTTTATTGTGCAGACTGACGCTTCTGACGTGGGCTTAGGGGCTATCCTGTCCCAAGTAGTGGAGGGTGAGGAACATCCCGTGACATTCCTGAGCCGCAAGCTCACACCTCCTGAAAAGAACTATAGCATATTTGAGAGGGAATGCGATAAAATGGGCTCTGGAATCCCTGAGGTATTACTTGGTAGGGCGACAGTTTACACTATAGACCGATCACTCTCCCCTCACCTGGATGAGTCAGGCCAAAGAGAGGAATGCCAGGGTCACAAGGTGGTTCCTAATGTTTCAGAATTTCAAATTCACGATGGAACATCGAGCAGGGAAGCTGCATGGGAATGCCGATGCCCTGTCTCGTACCCACTGTCTGATGGCCAAAAGTGTTCACCCCCACAGGGTCAAACAGAGGGGGAGGGTATGTGAGACACTGAAGGGGTTAACGGTGGATGGGCGGTATGTTTCCCCTAGGTTTTGCTATTATGCAAGGCCTTAGTGCTGAGGCTGTGTTGTCTAGCACCTTGGACACAGGTGGTGGGAACAGCCCAATCAGCCTCATAAAGCCGCTCAGCAGAGCTGAAAGTGTTGTCTCTCTGGAAGGAGGCTGGACAGCACGCAGCCTTGACCTCTGTGCCTGGAGCAACAAAAGTGTTTTTGTTAGTGGCGAGTCAGAGAACCATTGTTTAGTTAGCACCCTGACGGGTAGGATATTATTTTGTTTTTGATGCCTGAATGTGAAGGCTGTTTGATTTTTTTCCTGCTGAAATAAACACAGGCTAGACCTGTTTTGGACTGTACTTTGGTGTCACTGTCATGAACTGCATCACAGCACCCCGCTACCACGGTCTCTACTGGGCCAAATCCTCCACAACACCTAATAAAGAATAGAAACATTAGCAGAAAAAGACAAGGTGGGTATTGGTGGCAGCTGCTAATTAAGCAAATATTATTATTATGGGATATATCAAAAGAGCCATAGATTATCATGATAAGGACAGTTTTGCTTTTAAACAAATCACTGGTCAGACCACACATGGTAGAACTGGTAACACCTGTTACCAAGAGTTACCAAGCTTTATTGAGAGTATGAAGTTAAAAAAAAAAAAACGACATGTCCATCAAGTTCAACCAAGGAAGGTAAGCGATTGGATGAGGAAGATATTTATGGGAAACAATTCTATATAACATAACCATCAATGTTATTTAGGTGTAAAAAGGCATCTAGACTCTTCTTGAAGCTCTCTCCTGTTCCTGCTGTGACCAGCACCTGAGGCAAGCTATTCCACAGATTGACAGTTCTCATAGTAAAAAAGCCCTGTCGCCTCTGGTGATTAAACCCCGATTTCTCCAGATGGAGACAATGCCCCCTCGACTTTTGATTTGATTTAATCTGAAACAATTTACCACCATATTTTTTGTATGGACCATTCATGTATTTATATAAATTAATCATGTCCCCTCGTAGTCGTCTCTTTTCCAGACTAAATACATCTAGTTGTTTTAATCTTTCCTCATAACTGAGACTCTCCATGGCTCTACATTGAAACCTCCCCAGCTCTAGGGCATCCTTTTTATGGACCGGTGCCCAGAACTGGACAGCATATTCCAGGTGAGGACGAACCAATGCCATGTACAGTGGTAATATTACATCCCTATCCCGATAGTCCACACAACTTCTGATACATGACAACTTCCTACTGCTTTGCATGCGGTTATTCAATTTATGATCTACTAGTACCCCTAGGTCCTTCTCAACAAGGGACTCTCCCAGATTTGCTCCCCCAAGGACATATTTTGCCTTTGGATGATTAGCCCCCAGGTGCATAACCTTAAATTTATCCACATTCAACCTCATTTGCCAAGTGCATGACCAAACACTCAGTTTGTCCAAGTCACCCTGCAGCCTATGAACATCTTCCATAGACTGTATTACACTACACAGCTTGGTGTCATCTGCAAAAATAGGTACAGTGCTATTAATTCCTACCTCTATATAATTAATATATTAAAGAGTAGTGGGGGAAGCACAGAACCCTGGCTACACCACCTGGTGACCATTCCGAGTAGGAATCATTGACCACAACTCTCTGGATACGATCCTTCAGCCAGTTTTCAATCCAATTGCAAATGATTCCTGCCAAACCAATAGACCTTATTTTACCCATCAGGCATCTATGAGGGACAGTGTCAAATGCCTTTACAAAGTCCAAGAACACAATATCCACAGCAGCTCCTCCATCCAGGCATCTGCTCACCTATTCATAGAAGCAGATCAGGTTAGTCTGACAACTTCTATCCTTAGTAAACCCATGCTGGCTGTCACTTACTATACTATTTCATGTTACATACTCCAGTATATGGTCTTTTACTAACCCTTCCAATTTTTTCCCCACAGGCCTGTAATTGCGTGGCAAAGCTTAGAGCCCTTTTCTATATATTGGCACCACATTTACCTTGCGCCAGTCACTTGGCACCACACAAGAAATTACGGAATCCCTGAAGATTTTAGACAGCGGTACAGCAATAACAGAACAGAGTTCTTTAAGAACTCTGGTGTGTAACCCATCTGGTCCAGATGGATTATGTCTAATAAAGGGGGCCAACCTGCTCTGGCCCATTTTTGTTTTGCATTGATACACTTAAAATTTCTCGGGATTTGTTTTGCTATATTTAGCCACCTGTCTTTCATTTTGTATTTCGGCTGATTTGATTTCCTTTTTGCAGATTTTGGTATGTTTAGTGTAAGTATAGAAAGCCTCATGTGACCAGTCAGATTTATATTTTTTGAATGCTCTCTTTTAATCATTAATTGCCCTTTTAACTGTAGCTGTAAGCCATGTGGGGTGTCATGACAAATGCCTGACATTTTGGACATCTCCGCATTGTTAAAAATCACAAGGTCCAACAAAGCATCACTTCTTGTGGGAACTTCTACAAGCTACACTATAAAATTACCCCAATCTATATTTGGAAGTTACTAAAAAAAAAAAACAATAAAACTATAGGTCAGAAATTGTGAATTAGACTCACCGGTAATTCGGTTTCCATCTAGTCCTCCATGACGGCCCACTAGGAGGATGACCCTTGACCTCTGTAGGGACAGGAAGCAGAGAGGTTAAAAGCCTCCCCCCACATCCTCCCGCCAGTGTCTACCAAATAACTACACCAGTGGAAGATACAACATATTTTTATTCTGTCTTGTTAGAATCACATACAGAATTTTCAAAGAAGTGAAAGAAACATGGGAGGGAAAAATATATAGGCCGTCATGGAGGACTAGATGGAAACCGAATTACCGGTGAGTCTAATTCACAATTTCCATAACGTCCCCCATGACGGCCCACTAGGAGATCTACAAAATTAGTAGAGTTAGGGTGGGACCACAGCCTGGAGAACCTTCTGACCGAAGGCGAGATCCTGTGAGTTGGGTAAGTCCAGCCGATAGTGTTTTGCAAAGGTGGATGAAGAAACCCAGGTGGCGGCTCTGCAGATTTGTTCAAGAGAAGCGCCCCTCTTCTCTGCCCAGGAGGCGGATATGGCTCTGGTGGAATGGGCTTTAAGGTTAGGAGGAACTTCCTTCCCTTGTTCTGTGTAACAGGAGGCTATGGCAGTCTTTAACCATCTGGCGATCGTGGTTTTGGATGCCTTTACCCCTTTGTTCTTCCCCTGAAACTGAACAAAGAGATTGTGATCTTTGCGCCAAGGTTTCGTAGCTTTTAAGTACTCTAAGACCGAGCGCCTTACATCCAGGGAATGCCACTCCAATTCCTTGCTTGAAGAAGGATTCCCGTAGAATGATGGAAGAATTATTTCTTGGTTCTTGTGAAACCTGGACGCCACTTTAGGAACAAAGCTTGGATCCAGAGTCAAAGTTATCCTGTCAGGGAGAATACACATATAGGGTTCTCTAATAGAAATGGCTTGGAGTTCCCCCAGCCTTCTAGCTGAGGTCACAGCTACTAATAAGGAAGTTTTTAAGGTTAGGTTTTTTATACTAGCGTCTTTTAAAGGCTCAAAGGGAGGCCTGGAGAGAGCATCTAGAACCAGGGAGAGATCCCAGGAGGGAACCCGTTTCAGAACCTGAGGCCTAATTCTATTTGCAGCAGCAATAAATCTTTTGACCCACCTGTGGTCCGCCAGGGGTTGGTCGAAGAATGCGCTCAGAGCCGAAATTTGGACTTTCAAAGTGCTAGTAGAAAGACCAATTTCTAGTCCTTTTTGCAGGAAGTCTAGTACCTGTAAAATATTTGGGTTAGACTGAGAGGGGGGATTAGCCCCACAAAAGGTCACAAACTTTTTCCATATCTTATGGTATATGGCGAAAGTAACCTTTTTCCTACTTGCCTTCAACGTAGTTATTACGGCCCGAGAGAGACCTTGGGACCTTAGGAACTCGAACTCAGGATCCAAGCCGCCAGACGGAGTCTTCCTGGATCGGGATGGAAAATCGGACCTTGGTATAGCAGGTCCTTCTGAATCGGTAGAATAAAGGGTTGCTGGACAGATAGGGACCTCAGCAGTGGGTACCAGCTTCTTTTTGGCCAGTTTGGGCAGATCAGGATCACCCTTGACCGGTCGAGCAAGATTTTCCTGAGTACTCTCGCAATTAGGGGAATTGGGGGAAAGGCATACATAAGACTTCCGCTCCAACGATGGCTGAACGCGTCCAAGTGATCTCTGGACTCGCCGGCCTCCAGAGAGAAGTATTGTTGGCATTTTGAATTCTCCCTCGTGGCGAATAGGTCTATTTGGGGCATGCCCCAGACGCTGGTTAGATGTAGGAAGATTTCCTGGTTGAGACACCATTCGTTCGGTAGGATCTCTCTCCTGCTGAGATAATCCGCTTCTCTGTTGAGGGATCCCTTCAAATGGGTGGCAGAGATGGAAAGGATGTTTTCTTCCGCCCACTGGAAGATGGTACGAGCCAGACTCGATAATACTGGAGATCTTGTACCCCCTTGTCTCCTTAAATAGGACACTGTCGAGACGTTGTCCGAGAGAATGTGGATATGATGATCCCTCAGATAGGCTGTGTTCGATCTTAGCGCTTCCCAGACCGCTCTTAACTCCCTGTAGTTTGAGCTGCTTTTTGCTTGGGCTAGAGTCCAGGACCCCTGCTCGTAGTGGGAAGGAAGGATTGCTCCCCAGCCTGAGCTGCTTGCGTCCGTCACTATGGTGATGGTTGGGAGGTGGTGCCAACATACTCCTTTCTCTAGGTTCCTTGATTCCATCCACCACAGCAGGTCCCTCTTTACAAAGGAAGGAATCCGGATCTTCTTGTCTAGACCTGAAGACTTCCTGTTCCAGAAGGTTAGGATCCAACTCTGAAGGATCCGAGTATGGCTCTGACTCCAGGCGACCGCAGGTAGGCATGCTGTGAGGAGCCCCAGGATCTTCATCGCCTGTCTGACTGGTACAGAGTCCTTCCGTCTGAATGAACGAATCTGATGCCTTATGTTGGATATTTTCTCCTGAGGAAGAAAAGACATTTGGTGAGTTGAGTCTAGAATGATCCCTAGAAAGGTCTTTCGAGTGGAGGGTACTAAACTTGATTTTTTCAGGTTGATTAACCACCCCAACTCTGTTAAAATTCTTAGGGAAGACTCTCTTGCCAAGATTAGTTTTTGTTTGTCTTTCCCTATAATTAGCAAATCGTCTAGGTAAGGGATGATTGATATGTCTTGTAGTCTTAAAAAGGCTACCACCTCCACCATGATCTTGGTAAAGACCCTTGGAGCCGATGAAATACCGAATGGAAGTGCACGGAATTGAAAGTGTAAGACAGAGCCCTCGGGAGAGAGAACCGAGAATCTTAGGAATCTCTGAGATGAGGGGTGAATAGGTACATGGTAATATGCGTCTTTTAGATCTAAAGTGCACATATAGGAGCCTGTGTGAATAAGTTGGGTAGCTGTTCTTACCGACTCCATGCGAAATCTTCTGTAAACGATGAAGCGGTTTAGCTCTTTCAAGTTGATAATTAGGCGATTTGATCCGTCTGGTTTTTTGACAAGGAACAACGGGGAGTAGAATCCCAATTTTTCTTGTTCTTGAGGGACCGGCACCACCACTCCCATGTGGATTAGATGAAACACTTCCTGCCAAATGAAGGAATGTGTAGAATGAGAGGGAGAGGGTAAGGGAGCGACAAACCTTGGAGAAGGGGGGGGTGATGAGAATTCTATCCTGTAGCCTGATTCCAAGATAGATAGTACCCAGGGATTCGAGGTGACCTTTGTCCACTGGGATAGGAATCCCAGGAGACGCCCCCCCACTCTGGCGTCATTGTTTCTTGTTTCCTGGACCCTCTGGGAGGTTAGAGAAAAGGAACCCCCTTCCCCTTCCTCCTTTGGGATAACTCCACCGTCCTTGCTTACCTTTGCCACGGTAAGTCTCTCCGGTGTTCCTAAAAGGACGAAAGGAAGATTTCTTGGGTACTGTTTTGGACTCTGGAAATCCCCTTTTTCTGTCGGACGCCTTTTCGAGTATAGCGTCCAATTCGGGTCCGAACACAAAGTCTCCGGAGAAAGGAATGCTGCACAATTTGGATTTAGAGCGGATGTCCCCGCTCCACTGTTTCAGCCATAAGGCCCTCCTGGTGGCATTGGTAAGAGCTCCTTCTTTTGCAGCAAACCTTATTCCTTCGGCAGATGCGTCAGCAAGGAAGGCAGTAGCAGATCTTAACAATGGTATGCTTTCCAGTAAGTCTTCTCTGGGAGTACCCTCCCGGATATGGGACTCTAATTTCCCCAGCCAGAAATATAGTGTTCTTGCTACCGAAGTGGCTCCTAAGTTCGATTTTAGGCTTAGCATGGAAGTTTCCCACGCTTTCTTTAAAAGGGCTTCTGATTTCCTGTCCATTGGGTCTCTTAACTGAGCCGAATCTTCAAAGGGCAGGTCCATCTTCCTAGCGACCTTGGAAACCTGTACATCAACTTTGGGGAACGAGTCCCAATCCTTTGACTCTTCAGGGTCGAAGACTAAGCGTTTCCTGAAATTCTTAGAGACCGCGATTTTCCTCTCAGGGTCTCTCCATTCCTGACTAATTAGACCCCTAAGGGTATCATTGAGGGGAAAGACACGCTGTTTCCTGGCTTTGAGTCCCCCAAATAGTTCATCTTCGCGAGAAAGAGGGGGTTCCTCGTCCTCGAGGTTCAATGTATCTCTCATAGCTTTCAGAAGATCGTCCAGATCCTCATTTTGGAATAAGTAGCGGGAACATGTTGCTTGCTCACGATCCTGATGATCCTGGTCTCCCGCCAGAGAGCAGGAGGGAGAGTCTGAAATACACCCCTCTTCTTCCTCTGAGGAGGAAGCCGATACTATCCGAGCTTTCTTACGTGGGGGTGGGGCTCCCTGCGTAGCCGCCGCCACTGAAGAAACCACCTTCTCGTCTATAAAGGACTTAAGCTCGTCCATAAAAGACGTTTTCTCCTCCCGCATGAATTCTTCTATGCAGAGTCTGCAGATCGGTTTCTTATAGCCCTCTAGTAGTGTACGGAAGCACATACTGCATTTTTTAACAGGAATCCTGCTTTTTTCAGGTTTTTCTCTACTCTTTTCCTTTCCTGATTTCTCTTCCTTGCCTTTCCCCTTAGAAACTTGCTCCTAGGGAAGGAAGGCAAGGAGACAATGACTTGGAGCTCACACAAAAAACAGTTGTATATGTTGCCATACAGCACCACTCACGTGCACCGGGGGGTGGAGTAGGCCCAAGTCTGCCTCATCAGCCATTATGATGTCTGGGACGGCCGGCCAAGAAGAAAACGAGTCATAGACCTCAGACCAACTGACTACCCGCTATTTGAGGATTTAAATAACTGCATGGGGAGCCCATCCCCCTGTCGGTGGCTCCTACTGCGTCCCGCGCCCGGTCCGCGGTCACTTCCGGTCGCGACCGGAAGTCGTCATCGAACAGGGGGAATTCTGGGAAACGTAGTTTCCTGCGTCCGCGCGAGAGTCTGGTGACCAGCCCGCCGGAGAGGACGCCAGCCGGAACGAAGATAACTTCCAGGGAGAGCCCGCAGCCGCCGGGCTAACCGAGGATCTGTCCGGAGGGGAACTTGGACCGCAGTCGGCGTAACCCCAGGTAAGGCTTGGTGAGTATGGAGATCCTTCTCCGTTTTTTTTTTTTTTTTTTCAAAACGTCCCCCCCCCCCCTTAGGAGGAGAGAGACCCTCTCTTGACCTGACCCCTGTAGGGACAGGAAGACACTGGCGGGAGGATGTGGGGGGAGGCTTTTAACCTCTCTGCTTCCTGTCCCTACAGAGGTCAAGGGTCATCCTCCTAGTGGGCCGTCATGGGGGACGTTATGGAAAAATAACATAAAAGCTTATTTTTAGTGAATTATTTACACATTTTATAAAAGAAAAAAAAGGGAAAATGTTGTGAAAAAAAAAAGGTTATGATATGTAAAGCTTTTCCAGAGATATCGCCATTTAAAGAGGCACATTGCAGAACATCCAAAATTGACCTGGACATTCATGCACCAAAGACTATCGGCCACAAAGGGGTTAAATTAAAAATGGAAGTGTCAGAGGGGAATCTGTCTATGTTTCAAAAACCATTATGTTCTATAAATGCACTATTTCTACAAGTCTATATTTGCTGTAAAAATCATTAAAGTTGAGGAAAATAAAAATCCCCCAAAACACATAGCAATGTAATTTTGTTCAATATGCTTGCAAACCAGAACCAAAGAAATTTTAGCTTGGAGAGAGAGATCAACAATACTTACTTGTCTGTACTGTTTGGGCATACAGAATGTTTCACCAACCAGTTTTGCAAAAGATCTTTCAGAGCCCTTAACACATCAATCTAGGAGAAAAAAAGTAGCTGTTACAGAAACAAACTGGATAACACTAATTAACTGGTTCAGGACCAGGGTAATTCGCGCCTTCAGGAACAGAAACTTTTTTTTTTTGGTGGTCTTTGATTGCCTCATTTTTTTGGCTTATTTTATTATTTTGCTGTGCAGCCCCAGCTACGGGAGAAAAGGTACGGCTTAGGTGACAATTGTCACAGTTTAGGCTGTGATAAGTCAAGACAGACCCTGCAGCCTCTCTCTACCAGCATCATAGCAATCATGTTTTAATATGTGAACAGCTGATCGCATCGAGACAGCAATAGCCACTGCACCGTGCTTGTTAGAGTGACGTGTATGAGAAATGAAGAAGTCAGAAGAGCCTACTGGTAGGCTTGAGAAAGCGCCACACAGGCGCGAAACAGCCAGTCACTTGCCGCGGTCTGCATTTTGTCATCACTCTGTTGGTCCCAATAAACTTTCGCACGAATCTGGTGAGTGCCGCTTCATATTTTCTTCGATAAAGTTATGGGATGTCACTCAGGTGCACAGCTCGTTACTGTTTGTTATAATGAACAGTGCACCCTGTGACAGCACATGACCATAGACCACTTTCTGTCCACAGGAAATAATGAAGCTTCCTGTTGAATGTCAGCAAACAGATCTAATAAACAGAAAGGAATAACTACACAAAGTATTTTGGAAAATTCCATAACTTTTCTTTACTGAAACAATTTCAAATAATTTGCTGAATGTGCATTAGAAGAATATAGAGAATGTTTAACTTGATGATTCAGCGCTGTCAAAAAAAGACTAAAGAATAAAACCATTAGAAACTTTCAGGGTTTCCTAACGATTGGTTGCCTACTGTATATACTCGAGTATAAACCGACCCGAGTATAAGCCGAGACACCTAATTTTACCACCAAAAACTGGGAAAAACTATTGATTCAAGTATAAGCTGAGGGTGGGAAATGCAGGTAGGATACAGCCAGCCCCCAGGTAGGTTACAGCCAGCCAGCCCCCAGGTAGGATATACTCACCCTCCCATGCTCAGCACGGCTCATCTTCTTTCTTTCGCGCGGCTCCTCTTCTTTCTTGTGTCTTCTTTAACAGCCGGCATTGATGCGGCCGTGTTTTCTTCCAGCAGGCACATACTATGCGCTGAGCATCAGAGGGTGAGTATATAAGTTTATTTTTTTAATAGACTCGTTTATAAGCCGAGGTGAGGTTTTTCAGCACATTTTTTGTGCTGAAAAACTCAGCTTGTACACGAGTATATACGGTATGTGAGTATGAAAGCAGAAAAAGAAGTGGTAAAAAAAATTATTTCAGCTTCATATAAAAAAATATATATGGTAACTTTTTATCATCTGCAACATTTATTAATTCAATTTAGGTGCAAGTACGGTAGGGGAAATTGATTTGTACACATTACTCAAAGCAGAAAGAAAACCCCCCAAAAACTATTAAATTAGTGTTAGGTACAGACTCAGACAGGTGTAAATAGATTATTCCTCTCTTGTAAAAACACTATGTACCTTTGGGCTAGCCTCTATTTAGATGAGCTTAGCAACACAGAAAACCTATTAAACATCCACTAAAAATGAATAAATAAAAAGAACCATACTCACTTTAAAATTCAAGGATGAGGAGACAAACAGTTGCATAAATGTTTCAAACAGTAGACCTTTAATGTCTAAATGGAAAAAGTTGCAATTATTACAGGCAGCAATATTTTTAATTATAAAAGTATGTACTTCCATAAAATCTGCTCAAAAACGATCTGTATACTTCCTCCCAGAGTTTGCCTGTAGCTGCTTTTTCAATGGCTCAACTTTTTTTCCTGGTGCTCCATAGATTTCTGTGCTCTGACACCTCTGAGAGCTTCTGTCTATCATACAGTGGGCACTCCTATGATCTTGGTCACCATGCTAAGGCAGGCCAACAGAGTGCGACAGATATTATGGCCACTACTGCTATATGACCCTCATGCATGGAACCTGGAAATTGCACACATTCCTGTGCATAAATTATATATGTATTTTATATGCTCTCGGTTTCATATGTTGAGAACTCCTAGTGGTGGCCCCATCATTCATGGACTGCAATCTTTCATTCTTATCAGTTTGCTAGTCTATAAGTAATAGGACAGTTACCGTGCTCTCACAGGATACAAAGAGCAACCAGTTAAGCACACACACATACATACATACATACATACATACATACATACATACACACACACACACACACACACAGACAATACAATATACACTAAAGTGGTTGTGGGGTGGATAGGATAATCTGATCAGTTCGTGTAACTGGGGTTCCTTTTTCAATGAATAATGGACCTACAGCATCACCATTTAGTGAGAATGCGCCTCTATTTATACAATTGGATAGAGTCCCAGTAGTTGGAACCCCAATGAACAGATCAGAACTCAGGATCACCCCTTTAACTGTCTGCTTAAGGGCAGATTCAAATGGGCATGTCTGTTTCTTCTTTCTTTTACTCACCAGAAAAGGAATGAAGTGGAATCCAACTAATAAGCTGCAATATTTGGGTGCAGTAATTTCCATTCCAGCTTGGAAGACATTTATAAAGAAATTCCTCAGAACCTGAAAGTCCTTCCTAATAAAGCATAAGGTAATTATTGAGAGGAGCAATTGAAAGCATCTAGGACCAAAATAAACTTACATTTAAAATTTTCCTATTTGCATCCGATAACTCATCTACCACTACATATTAAATTTTAACTTTATTGTTAATAATACAACAGTTAAAAATTATATAGCATTTTAACCCCTTAACGACTTGGCCTTTTTTTAGTTTTTTCACTTCCATTTTTCACACCCCACCTTCAAAAATCTATAACTTTTTTATTTTTCCACATAAAGAGCTCTGTTATGGCTTATTTTCTGCGTAACAAATTGCACTTCGTAGTGACGGTATTTAATATTCCATGGTGCGTACTGGGAAGCGGGAAAAAAATTCCAAATGCAGTGAAAATGGTGAAAAAACACATTTGCGACGTTTTCTTGTGGGCTTGGATTTCACAGCTTTCACTCTGCGTCCCAAATGACATGTCTACTTTATTCTTTGGGTTGCTACAATCACAGGGATACCACATTTGTACAGGTTTTATAATGTTTTCATACATTTAAAAAAATTAAAACCTCCTGTACAAAATTTTTTTTTTTGATTTTGCCATCTTCTGGCGCTAATAACTTTTTCATACTTTGGTGTACGGAGCTGTGGGTGGTGTCATTTTTTGCGACTTTTGATGGCGTTTTCATTGCTATCATTGTTAGGACTGTGCTACCTTTTGATCACTTTTTATTAATTTTTTTATATTTTCCAAAATGGCAAAAAAATGTCATTTTTGACTTTGGACGCTATTTTCCGTTACGGGGTTAAACGCAGTGAAAAACCGTTATAATATTTTGATAGATCGGACATTTTCGGACGCGGTGATACCTAATGTGTTTATGATTTTTACTGTTTATTAATATCAGTTCTAGGGAAAGGGGGGTGATTTGAATTTTTAGGTTTTTTTAATATAATTTTTTTTTTTTAAACTTTTTTTTACTTTTACTTTAACTATTTTTCAGACTCCCTAGGGTACTTTAACCCTAGGTTGTCTGATCGATCCTACCATATACTGCCATACTGCAATATGGCAGTATATGGGGATTTTACTCCTCATTCATTACAATGTGCTGATAGCACATTGTAATGAATAGGTTAAAACGAGACAGCTTCGGGCCTTCGTGAGGCCCGATGCTGTCATGGCAACGGATCACCGCTCCCCGTGACGTCATCGGGGAGCGGAGATCCGCGCCAAGATGGCGGCGCCCATGCGGCGCCATCTTTTTGAAGCCTCCGGCAGCATTGCCAGAGGCGATCGCGGTGAAAGCACCCGCGATCGGTGCTAGCACCGATCGCGGGTGTTACCGGTAAGCCTTTGCTGCAATATGCAGCAAAGACTTACCGGCTATGGAGAGGGCTCGGCCCGCGAGCCCTCTCCATGCACCGGGACCCGGCGCGCGCCGTACTAGTACGGCGCGCGTCGGGAAGGGGTTAAAAAGATATATGACGACCACTGAAAAACATTGATTTATCACTTAAATCTTCTCTTGGTGCCATCTAAAAATCCAAAACATGGATTGGGGGTTGCAAACATTTAAATAATTTCACCTTATTGTGATACTGTGGACTGCAGCCACCTAACATAGTGTGCAAAAACAAGGCTATAGATGGATACAGAAATCAATTTCTTGCATTCATTTATCGATCTAGTTTATAGAATTACCTGTAATTACCTCCCACTCCAACCTCTCCACCAAGGGCAAGACCAAACAGCTGTTTAAGGACACCAGGGACAAAATTGTAGACCTGCACAAGGCTTGAATGCCGTCGCCATCATAGAAGGAAACAGCGAACTGCAGTCCTATGCCTGGCCACTAGATGTGTGATATGGCTATCTACTGGGGGGCGGGGCAGTGTGGCTACCCATCTCCTGGGCAGTATATGCTGCGCTACATAAAGTATATACTGTATATGCATGGTTAATGCATTTTGAGCTTTACGTTATATCAACACACCCTTCGTGAATTAGGTGGTGTACATATAATAAATTGGGGTTGCTATACGCTCTATAATCCATTCAAGGGAAGTATATACAGGAGAATGCATTTATTAAGCACCTATATATGAGGTAGTATAACATGGGAACTAAAGTGTGTGTGTGAGAGAGTGGAGGCTCAAAAATCGTGTCAGGCTTGGTGGCAGTCAAAGGCACAATTACTAGAACATAGAAGAAACACTAGATGACAGTCAATCTTTCATGGCCTGGGCCTCCACGCAACTGAAAATAATTAAGACTTTGTGAATGAAAACAAGTCTTTATTGCACAATTTATTCATAAATTACATCACAAAATATTATCTGACTAAAAATACCCCATTAAAAAGGACCTAAAAACACAAAGCAAAACAACACGGACAGCGTGAACATTCAAGGAGAGGCAACACATAAAACAAGAAATTACATCATAGGCGCTGGTAAAAAGATTTTCAAAGTACTAAGGTTCCACACAACAGATAACCGATGCGGTACAGCATATCAAAATCACTCAATGAATAATATCAAAAGTCCAATCACATACCTATGCATCATCACAATATTGCTAACCTAATAATCATTATGGGACCAAATTAAATACGCACCAGTCGCCATGCTGCCTAACCTAGTCACACCGCCCGAATGTTCACACTGTCCGTGTTGTTTTGCTTTGTGTTTTTAGATCCTTTTTAATTTTTTAGTTCGATAATATTTTGTGATGTAATTTATGAATAAAATTGTGCAATAAAAACTTGTTTTCAATCACAAAGTCTTAATTATTTCCAATTATGGAGATATGATAGGACTTAATGAAAATTGCAGACCTTTCCATTCTTTGAAGGTGGGAAACAACTGCAAAATGTAAGAAAAGCTTGAAAACATCGTTTTAATGTATGCTTGCATTGTACCAACTTGTAAAGATCCTATATTGCTCCACACTGTGTTTCCACGGGTTTGGTTAAAATAAATTTTTAGTTAAGGAAAACTGTCGTCATACAATGCGGTCCTTAACCCCTTAAGGACGCAGCCATTTTACAGCTTAAGGCTCAGTCCCATTTTTTGGATTCTGACCTGCGTCTCTTTATATGGTTATAACTTTTGAACACTGTTACTTATCAAAACGATTCTGAGATAGTTTTTTCCCCACATGTTGTACTTCATTTTAGTGGTAAATTTTGGCTGATAAGTTTTGCGTTTATTTACAAAAAAAAAAGAAAATATGATGAATTTTCTGAAAAATTTGCCATTTTTGAAATTTGAAATCATTGCGTTTTCAGGCAGATAGATGTACCACCTAAATAACTTGCCGAATAACATTTCCCATTTGTCTACTTTACATTTTCACCATTTTTGAAATGTCTGGATAATTTATTTTGATGTCACGCGGCTTACAAATCGAATAGCGCTTTTCCGGATTTTCAGAATTGACTATTTTGGGGATAAATACAGTTTTGAATGAAAATTTACATATTTAGCATCAAAACCCCCCATATAACCAACCCAATTTCAAATCTGCACCCCTCAAGCTATCAGAAACAGATTTTACGAAGATTGTTAACCCCTTGAGATCTTCATAGTAATTACATCAAAATGGAGGCGAAATTTAGAATAGTCAAATTGTGCCGGTTATACGTTCATTTAGCCCTAAAATTTACACATTTCCAAAAGATAAAAATACAAAACCCACCATACAATTTGTTCTACAATTTCTCCTGAGTACAGAGACCCCCCACATGTGGCTGTTACTTGTTTTATGGGCACACAGTGAGGCGCAGAAGGGAAGGAGCGCCCTGCAGCTGCCAGAATTTTACTTTCCTCATTGGCCTCTTTTGAAGGCTGTAAAATTTTCGCTTTTGCGCTATTAGGGCCATGTGACGGCATTTTTTTTGCGGGATGAGATGCTTTTTCCAATGTTACCATTTTGGGGTTGGTATCACCTATTGTTGAAAATTTAGGAACTTCTTTTTGAGAGCAGGAGTAGAAAAGCATCAATTCTCTACTGTTTTTTTTACTTTTTTTTTGTGGTGTTCACCGTATAGACTAATAATCATGTTATCTTCATTCTATGGGTCGATACGATAACGGGGATACCAGACACGAATATATTTTCTTGCGTTTTACTAAATTTGTAAAATAAAACCCTATTGTGGGGAAAAATCTATCATTTTTGTATTGCCATCTTCCAAGTGGCATAACATTGTTACGTTTTTGGCTACGGAGCTGGTTGATGGCTTGTTTTTTGCGGGACACGTTGTACTTTGCACCAGTATCATTCTAGAGTATATATGTTTTTTTGATCACTTTTTATAGCATTTTTTGTGGGATTGTATAGGTAAAAATCATAATTTTTGGAGGGTTTATAACAGTTTTCTTTTACGGCGTTCATCGTGCGGGTTCAATAATTATTTATTTTTATTCTACGGGTTGTTACGGACGCGGTGATACTATATATGTGGGGTTTGTGTTATGATTTAGACTTTTTTTTTAGTTATATATCTCTTTATATGTTTTGGGGCTTTTGGGCATTTTTGGTGATTTATTACTTTAATTTTTTTATTGAATAATTTTTTTTTTTTCTTTTTCACTTTTTCCACCATGGGAAATGAACAAGCAATCATCTGATTGCTTGTTCATAATAATACCCTGCAATACTCATGTATTGCAGGGCATTATCAGTGTCAGCCTATGCACTTGCATAGGGTGGCACTCTGCCAGTAAGATGACGTCACAGACGCCATCTTACCGGCAGTTCCTGCAGGTAACACTGGGGTCTAGATCGGGGAAAGACACCCCAATTGCATGTTAGATGCCGCGGTCGCGATGACCGCGGCATTTAACGGGTTAATCACCCGCGATCGGAGTCAACTCCGATCGCGGGTGTTACACTGGGGTGCCGGCTATCAGTCACAGCCGGCACCCCGTCTTTCCTGATGCTGGTTCGGCTCAAATCTTGAGCTGAACCGGCATCGGCTCAGCGTCCGATATATCGGACGCTGAGCGCTAAGTCACTGAGCTCAGCGTCCGATATATCGGACGCTGAGCGTTAAGAGGTTAAATGGCAAGCACAATATTGTGCAACTGGGGTTTAGGGCCCCAATCCTGCCATCATCATTACCACTTCTATGTTAGCGGAAATACCATGAAAATCATGCAAGATAAACCAGGGACACTTATTCATAGTCCCAGGCGCAGTGACAGGTTTTGGATAACATACATTTAAAGGTATGGGGTGGGGTAGGTTTACCAAGGCAGCTACCTTGCTGCAGCATCACAGGATGGTACACAATGAGGAGCACTCCCCCTTGTCACTGCATGCTGAAACTCTCTCTACGGCTTTGAGATAACCACATGTAATGGGTGAGGGGTGGGAGTGTTGACTATGCAGGTGTAACAGCCTGTGAAGCTACAGCACAGTTAACCCTCCCAACCGGAGTACTACAAATTCATTAGGATAATTTTAAAAGTTGATTTTACAAGGAAGGCCATGGATAATAAATATAAGAATTAAGATCAATGATTAAGTGCCCCTTGTTTCCCATACCCGATTTTGATGGTAGATTTCCTTTAACTCCAGGATTCCTGAAACACTTTATGATGTATGTGCAGTGACGCAGTGCATATATGCCAGGAGCTCCTCTTCAGCATGATAAAGAATATTTAAAACTGAATAGAAGAGGATCAACATTGACTAATTTTTCCTGGTTTGAGACCCTAAACGGCAGCTGCAAAAGGACAGAGATCTCACCTCTGAGACCAGTACCCTTTATGCATGTCCATCTTGTAGGTCATGCTTGATGTCAAGGGAGCTGCCTCGCAAGGCAGCGAAAAGAGGCATGGTTTTCCTTATCCCATCCTGGAAAACTTTGCATATTTTCCCAGAACCCCCTAGTGGAGCATCCATGGCTTTAAGACTCCACACGCCTACATGGTGGCCTTAATTGGCAGTCTCCGTAAGGAGAACTCTTACTTCCCGACCCTAGTCACAAGCCTCTCACCCAGCCAAACCAGTTCCCTATGCTGTACTGAGGAGACCCAATGAGGTCGAAAACAGCGCCATCTACAGTTGGGACCTGCCGGAAATGCGGACAAGAAGGGCACGTGATCAAGGCCTGCAAGGAGGAGGCGTGCAAGAACTGCCGAGGAGAACCACATGTAACCTCTGCGGACTAGCTGGACATATCTACAAGGACTGTTCAGAGAGGAAAAGGACCTGGGCAGACGTTGCCGCACTGGCTCCGGCCAAGGGTTTTGAAGCTCGGACGCCCGCTGTGTCGACACCTCAGCCCAGGAAGAAGGCATCAAAGAATGCGAACAAGCAGTCAGAGGCGTCAAAACCCAAGTCTGGTAAGACAAAGAAGACGACACCTTCCACCTCCCAGCCCTCCCTCACCTCCCATAATCTTTCCCCTCCCCTCTCCCCAGCTGAGAATGCCACCATCCCACTCTCAGAAATTCTGTCACCAGCCCCTAAGGCAACCCTCCCGCCCCAGTCCATCCCCAACCCCTTTGGAGAGGTGGCACTAATGACTTCCTCCCCCGCCACCTCTCCTCTTGCCATGACAGAGACAAACTTCCCCTACCTCCCCCAAACCCTTGTCTCCGACCCTGTCTACCCAGAGCCAAGGCGAAGGAAGAGGAAAGAGGGACAGCCCAGTCAGCGACTCCACCAGCAAGAAACTGCTAAAGGAGGCGTCGGAGCCTGCCCAGGTGGCCGAACAGGACGCAGAGAAGGAGGAGTTCTTTGAGGAGCTGGAAGCCGGTTTCAGGGAACACGGCCCCCTCTCCTACTCCATCGACCTGACCGCAGAGGAACAGGCAAGCCGCCCGACCGGACAGGTAACAAAGGCGGTATCGTACCAACCTAACCCTCTTTTTCTTCCCTCATGATGGCTAACCTAACCGTTTTTTCCATCAATGTTAGAAGCATTAGAGATAAGTTTCGTCGTCAGACTGCACTAACTTACCTTGTCTCCCAGTCGTGTGATGTTTACATGTTACAGGAATGCGGTATCCCCTCCTCTAGGTCCTATGACCATCTGGCCAGGGGCTGGAGTCACGGTCCTTCCTACTGGTCCGGTGGGGGCGATTGCAGGTCTGCTGGTACCGCCATCCTTCTCAGGGGGAGCGCTTTCACGCTTGATTCCGTCCAGGAGCTAGTCTGCGGCCGACTTCTGGTCGTAGACGGCTCCTGGGCGGGTGAGCCCCCTGACAGGGGTGAGTGACTGGAGCTTTTCCAGAACCTCAGGCCGCAACTCACCACCACTCGGGCAGTAGTGCTGGCCCGCGACTTCAACTGCGTCATAGAGGAAGAGTGGCGCAAGCTGGACGCCACGTCAAAACTGCTTATAGAGGTAGTGACAGAAGCATTCCTGAGGGACGCAGTTGGGGCCGGCTCCGTAAATTACACCTGGAGCAGCTCCGACGGCATTTCCCGTTCTAGGATTGACTTTGTTCACCTCCAAGGCGATCAGGCAGTGCGGGTCCTCCACGGTCCCCTGCTTCTTCTCTGACCACAGGGCCGTGCAGGTAAGGTGCGCCCTGGGCCACGGCTTCCCGCCGGGCCCGGGCTCCTGGAAGCTGAACTGCGCCCTGCGGGCGGACGAGGGAGTGCAGGCGGAGCTGAGGGACATGTACATGGTCCTGAGAAACGACAAATGTTTATTTGAAACCGTTAGTGAATGGTGGGAATATGCTAAAGTTGAAATCCGTTCTTTCTTTCAGGACAAAGGCAGGTGGCAGGCGGCCGCGAGGGGCCTCAGAGACCTCCAGCGCCAGCTGAGATCCCTGCAGGACCTCCAGCGCTGCGGCTGGGACGTCAGAGGAGTTGGAGGACACCAAGAAGGGCCTGAAGAGGCACTTTGAGGAGGAATCCAGGCAAATCATCTTTCGTGCCAAAGTGGACAACCTGGAGAAGGGTGACAAGTTTAACCCTTTCTTTTTCAGGAAAGTCCACGCCGGCCACACACCCCTGAAGAACTACGTGACGAAAACGGATGCATGCAGAGGGGGAAGAGTGCCGTCATGGGAGTCGTCAGCGACTACTACGGCGACCTCTACTCCCGCAAGCCACGGACGGCGAAGCCGCCGAGAGGTTCCTGTCAGGTATCGTTAACACCCTCGATCCTGCAGGTGCCGAGGCCACGGACGGGACCTCATCTGCCCGGACCTGCTGGAGCTCTACGAGGAGATGGTGGTGGAGGGCAGGATGCCGCCGTCCTGGGGCAGGGACTGATCACGGTCTTGTACAAGCACAAGGGAGAGAGATGCGACCCGAAGAACTGGCATCCCATCTCTTTGCTCAACATGGACTACAAGATCCTGGCCAAGGTGCTCGCCAACAGGCTGAAGGGGTCATCGGAGAGATCATCCACCCGGACCAGACCTGCGACGTTCTGGGCCGCTGGATCGCGGACAACCTGGCCCTGGTGAGGGACACCCTGCACTACGTCGGAAGTGGCCGCGCGGCCCTGGTCAGCCTGGACCAGGAGAGTGTCTCTTACCGCTTCATGAGCCAGGCCCTGCACAGGTTCGGGTTGGGTAAGACGTTCTGCTCGTATGTTGACCTAATGTACCTTGATATCAACAGCTCGGTGTTGGTGAACGGCTGGAAGACTGACCCCTTCCCTGTGCTTTTGGGGGTCAGGCAAGGCTGCCCTCTTTCACCCCTTTTTGTTTGCGTTATAGAGCTGTTCGCAGAGTCTATCCGGCAGAACGAAGGGATTAAAGGGATCACCGCACTGGGACCCGGACGCAACAAGGTCAAGTGCTCGCTGTACATGGACGACGTGGCGGTCTTCTGCTCCGACCGGAGCTCGTCCAGACCTGCGAGGAGTTCAGACAGGCTTCGGGGGCAAAAGTCAACTGCGGGAAGTCGGAGGCCATGCTTTTCAGAGACTGGCAGCTTGCTTCTTCTGCCCCCTTCCCCCTCACCATTCAGCAGGACTTCAAGAAGGTCCTGGGAGTCTGGTTCGGGAAGGAAGGCGCAGCCCTGAAGACCTGGCAAGAACGCTTGGCCAAAGTCAACATCAGAGTCACCCTGTGGAGCCTCAAACAGCTCTCATTAGAGGGGAAGACGCTTGTCCTGCGTAACGAGGTGCTGCCCGTACTCCAGTACGCCGCCCCCGTATGCAAGGCCGTTACCAGGACCGTTTTTCATTTTGTTTGGGGCTCAAAGATGGACCGGGTCAAGCGAGTGGTCATGTTCAAGGAGCCAAGCAAGGGGGGCAAAGGTGTCCCCGACATCTCCACTTTGCTCTGGATCTTCTTTGTTTGCGACTGCGTGCGCAGGACCTCTGCAAGATCCGCGGGAAAGTCCATGTCCCGCTTTTTCCTCCTACCCCTCTGGGGGGGGGGGGGGGCTCGGCTGGGACAAGTGGGACAGCTCCATCCCTTACAACTGGGACGCGCCCTGGTACTACGGCCAGGCCGTCCGCTTCGTGAGGGAGCACCAACTGGAGGGACTCAAGCCCGATCTGTGGAAACCAAAGACCGTGCACAAGCTCATCCGAGCCAAAGATTTGTTGGAATTTGTCCCAGGAGTCACCCAGGACACGGCCCAGGCGGTCTGGGCCAACGTGTCCTGGGCCAGACAGCTCAACAGGCACAAGGACATCTCATGGATGGCCATCCAAGGGGGGCTGCCCCTGCGGGCCTTCACCTATGCCCGAAGACTGAGCAACACCCCCTATTACCCCAGGTGCCCCTGGACGTAGGAGACTCCTCTGCACCTGTTTTGGGGGTGCCCCTTTGCTCAAAGCCTGTTGGATGCCCTGGAGCCCCATTTCCAAGACTCTGTGCCAAGGAGCTCCATGACGCACCATGCGGTGCTTTATGGGCTGTTCCAGGGCACTCATGCCATAGACGATATCCAGGCCACCTGGCTCCTTTTTGTAAATTGCTATAAGGACGCCATCTGGTACGCCAGGAGACTCCTCACTTGGCACAAGACAGCCTTGACGACGCCAGATTGCTACAGACTTGTCCTCAACAGCCTGCTGGATTAATCACTAGCAGAGAGACAGTGAGACAAGTAGGAGAAGCCCCACTCAGGAAGCTCCTCCCCCCTCTGCTAAGGTTTACCAAGCGGCGGCGACGGCGCTGCAGGGCCTTAGCAGGAGTATCTGTGAGGACACAGTAAGAGCAAGCCAGGCTAACGCCTAACTGGATTTGGACCCCCTGCTGTGAGCTAGGATCGCCTCTCCGGGCGCCCACCGGCTCCCTCAGGGAGAATCCCAGATGAAAGCCGCTTTTTTGGACTTTACAAGACATCTACGCTTTGCACAAGTTCAGGACTTATGTATGAAGTGCTGGACTTTGTTTAGATTAGGTGTGTTAGGAATTGCAGGCTGTGTTTACCTGGCAAACGCCAGAAAACACTCACTTTTCACTGGATTTGGACTTTTACAGGGGATTCTGGTTCACGCATACATTATGCAAATGGACCAAACCAGGAAGTGGACTTTTGCTAGGTTCCCTTCCTTATTTTTCCCCCTTCTGTGTGTGTCTTTCAATAAAGCTTCGGGCAAGTGTCACCCCCCACCCCCTCCCCTTCCACCCCATACCCTTTTCCGTTTTTACCCTTTGTCATTGCCGTAATTGAAATGCAATGCGCGTTTAGTTAGGTCAATTGAGCGAGCAGTGTGCTAGCATAGTGTTTTCATGGCATAGTTGAGGATTATACTCCTGTGTGCTGTCAACACTATGAATCTTAATTTATTGAATATGTCGTATCGCGGTCTGTGCTGCGACACAGTATATGCTGTATGCCTGTGCAAATGTATGTAACTTTGACTTGTGCTCATTCAATAAAGCCATCTACAGTTGGGAGTCTTTCCTTCTGCAACAGGTATACTGGTTTGGTTTTAATCCCGCATCATGTCATAAGGCTTCTTGTAGGTCATGCTTGATGTCAAGGGAGCTGCTTTACAAGGTAGCTAAAAGAGGCGTGGTTTTCCTTATCCCATCTTGGAAAACTTTGCATATTTTCCCTATGTCCACATAAACATACATAAAAGAGAGATGGTTGCACAGGTGCAATGCTCTCTCCATTAATTTCCTTGGGAGTCACAGAAACAGCTAAACCAAGCATGCATCAGATGTTACTACAAATATTACTAGAAAAGTGTTCTTGGCCATCTCCATTCAAGTCTATGGAAGCCAAGTCAAAAAGAGAAAAAGTACTCACTTGTAGAAATTTCTGCGTGTGTATAACTGTATTTAGAAAGGCTTCCACCTCTTGCTTATTGCGCTTCTGTCCAGTGTACCAGGCACATTCTGGGAAAAGAAAAAAAAAAAAAAAAAAAAATTCATTGTAAGGACATTTTGTAAGAAACCACTGCATCGTACAATGGAGAGTAGCAACAATAAAACAATATTTGTGGAACATGATAAATGCAAAAAAAAAAAAAAAAAAAAAAAAAAAAAAGAAAAAAACACTCCAAAAAAATAGAAGCTCTACAAAAACTTGGTGCAAACCATCATAAGCCAATACATGTCCTACTGTTATAACAAAAGTAAGCACAAATAAAATTTTAAAAAGTACCTTCATGAAGTGTAAATGCCAACCAATAGTTCAGTCGCAGCAGGGAGTCGTCTTCATTAATACAGTTAATGAAATTCAACAGTAAAGGACTTTGTATTACACAGCCCATCTGAGCAGGAAGCTGAAAAAAAAATAAAATAAAAAAGGACATTCGTATGGAAGAACGATTCAATATTTGACTACATTCAAGGGACACTGCCATCATCTTTACAAGGATGAAATATTGTTTCTGGCATTTCCTCTTCTATGTTTAAAATTACCCATTTGCCAGAAAGAGTTTCTGGTTCTGTAGTACACAGTACCACAAGCATGATGAGTTTATGCACACAGTACCACAAGCATGATGAGTTTATGCACACAGTACCACAAGCATGATGAGTTTATGCACACAGTACCACAAGCATGATGAGTTTATGCACACAGTACCACAAGCATGATGAGTTTATGCACACAGTACCACAAGCATGATTCTATCTGCTACAGTCAAACACAGGGTGTCTAAATTGACATTCCAGATGGCGGAGACTATTATAGGCCCTGGGCTGCATGAAATTGGTGGGCCCCCTCAAGTATACTACATGGATACCGTGGTAATAGTGTCTATACTCGAGTACAAGCAGATTTTTTTTCAGCGCAATATTTGAAAATCCCCATTCGGTTTGTGAAATTCTCTGCATCTCTCCCTATATCTCCCTATATCTCTCTATATATATCTCAAGTTCACAGCTGCACCACTTTAAGAAGCTTAGTTTGGGTGCTCGCCCTTCTCAGTGGTTTGACTCTCCACCTCTTTATGCATAAAAGTAAAATGTGTACATTCAAAAATACATGAAATTACAGCAGGCAGAGGGTGGGGGGAGTGCTGAAGGAGCGGGGGGGGGGGGGGGGGGGGGAGTCAAAACATACTCCTGCACAATGTAACAGACTGTGAAGTTACTTACAACTCTTGTAATGTCCCCATCCCCCATAGAACTTCTGGCTCATTAGCCAGAAATGTTAAAAGCTTATTTTTGAAGGAAGGAGGCCATGGATTACAAATATAAAAGAAGATTACCACAGTCAGGGTGCCTGGATCTACGAGTAAGTGCCCCTGGTTTATCATGCTTTATTTTAATGGTAGATTTCCTTTATGTGTGTTTCAACATGGTGACTGAGATGCACAAACTCAAGGTTTCTCATATACCATTAAAATATTTTTCCAGGAATGGCAAAGAAACAAAGATCGTACACTTAAAATGTTCTAAAATGGTGAAATTTCTTGGCAAAAAACCACAAACTCCCAATAGTCATGCAAAGGTTATTACAAGTTATCACCTCAAGTTTCAGGATGTTTTCCAGAAGCTGTGAAAAAGTCTGAATTTTCTCCATAGGGCAAGTTGTATTCCTGGATGAAAAACTGTTAGAATTGCTGTTCCAAATAGTACTGCTGCTCACAGGCACATATGGGTTACTGTTCCATTTCTGTGACAAAATAAAAAGAAAAAAAAGGTACTAATGTTATTGAGCTTTATTCAAAATTCACAGAGTAAGGGGGCGTGGCTTGAGCATGCTGCTGGAAGGTCGCATTTCTTAAATTGGGCGCTGCACCGACCCGAACGGAGGGGCCCCCGATCGCACCTATGAGGGTTAAGAAGCTCCAAAAGAAAGCAGGGAAGGCACAGACAGCGAAAGTGAGCGTCTTTAAAAGGAAACCTGCCACCACGGATCTACCTATTAAAAGGTAGATCGGGTGGTAGGTGCATCTATTGGACGTGAAGATAGCCCTATTAAAAGGGCAAATCCTCACGTCCCGGCAATCTTTTTACAACTTTTATTTCCCTAATATGCAAATTTTCTAAAGAGGCTACTGGGGTGTGAAGTAGCTGGAGCTGAGGCTACAGTAGCCTCTTTGATCCTCCTACCAGATATCTTCAGTGCGCAGCTCCTCCCACGTCTGCAAAGCCTGCCATGTGCGCAGTCAGAGCAGTCATGCAGAACAGCAGGCTCGTGGCTGTGTGGTCACTGCTTCGAAGCCTGAGCTACTGCACATGCGCAGACGTCAGGCTTCACGGACGAGGGTGCGCAGCTCCTCATAGCTGCTCACCGAAGATATCTGGTAGGAGGATCAAAGAGGCTACTGGGGCGTGGAGTAGTCGACCACGAAATCCTCAGACCCAAACAAACCCCGGGACGTAATTTGCCAGGTCCATTACTACACCCTAAAAAGAAGACATCATGCACAGGGTGAGAAAGAATGGGGATGTGGACTTCTCCAGGGCGACATTATCCATATTTCCGGATCTATCCAGAACCTTGCGCCTTAGAGCTCCTCTGAAACCCTTACTGCACATACAGATTACATCTCGCATTACAGATGGGGCTTCCCTTTTGAGCTGAACGCAAGAGCAGGCTCCAAAACAAGCCTCCCTGACACACCCAAGTGTAGACTTATGTTTTAGTTACATTGCATTTGACCTCTCTTCCCTCATAGTATTTTCTAGAGTACACATGGCATCTTATCGAATCCCTTCTCCTGGAGGTAGTGTATCTTGTAGAAACTAAGGAGGCCTCTTCTTTGTTTGCCAGGGACCATGCTTCCTATTACTCATCACTCCCGGTACTATGGGAAACTCTCAAAGGCTTCCTGAGAGGGGTTCTGATGAAGAATGGTTCCAGGTTAAAAGAAAGAGGCGCAGGAAAATTGCAACCTTGCTTGAACGCTTGCAGCACCTTGAGGCCCAACATAAACAGTCCTTTCAACTAGCTACACTAATATCTTACAGTTACTAGTAAGCCGCTTAGAAAATTATTGAACGACAGCCAGAAGAGACTTCATCTAAATCAGCAGAAGAATGGTGGGACAAACCAAGCACTGGCTTAGTCAGGACCCTGAGGGATGGACAGGCGGCCTTATACATCCCATCAGTGAAGACCATGGGTGGGGGCACAGTTCGTAAAACTGAAGACATTGAGCAGGCTTTCTATGCGTACTATTCTACCGTGTATAATTTAGCACAGCCTGCTAGCTCTCCTCTGACCTTACCCCTATCTGGTTCCCTCGATGAAACAAACCTCCCGAAGCTATCCCTATTCGCTATTGAGGATCTGGAGGAACCCATCACCTCGGGCGAGATGGAATCGGTCATTAAAGACTTTCTCAATGGGAAGTGCCATGACTGCTTCATCACCTGGTTTTATAAAACACTGGATGACACACACTCTCCCACCCTCTCCAACATGTTTAACGACATCTCCCCATCAAATCCCTTACAAGCTCACATGGTCCTATTCCCTAAGGAAGGGAAGGACCCACAGGCCTGCACTAGCTACAGGCCCATTTTGCTCCTTAACGCTCTACGGCGCAGGTATAAGGAGTGTATGAGGAGGGCTCACGGGCTGAGTCCTCTTCATACAAAGGTGGGGGTTTTTGTATATTGCAGAAAACCCCCACCGCTAATAACCGCGGTCGGTGCTTGCACCGATCGCAGTTATCAACCCCTCCGTTGCCGCCGGCAAAGTCACCGGCGGCATTTAAAAGTCGGCGGCGCGCGGGCGCCGCCATCTTTGTTATGATCGCAGCGCCCCCGAACGTCATCGGGGGGCGGCGATCGGTTGCCATGGTAGCCTCGGGTCTTCATTTGACCCGAGGATACATGGCTTCTGCATATCCATTACAATGAGCCTGTGGCTCAATGTAATGTATAGTGTGCAAAAATGTTATATATTGCAATACTGTAGTATTGCAGTATATGGTAGGAACGATCTGACCATCTAGTGTTAATGTACACTAGATGGTCTAAGAAATAGTGAAAAAAAAAAAAATTAATAAAATATTAAAAGTTCCAACCACCCCCCTTTCCCTAGAACGGATATAAAACATAATAAACAGTAAAAATCACAAACATATTAGGTATCGCCGCGTCCCAAAATGCCCGATCTATCAAAATATAAAAGCAGTTACGGCCGGCGGTGACCTCCGAGGCAGGAAATGGCGCCCAAATGTCCGAAATGCGACTTTTACATCACATAAAAAATGAAATAAAAAATGATCAAAATGTCGCACAGACCTCAAAATGGTAGCAATGAAAACGTCGCATCATTTCGCAAAAAATGACATCTCACACATCTCCGTGCACCAAAGTATGAAAAAGTTATTCGCGTCAGAAGAAGGCAAATTTTTTTTTCTTTTTTGTACACATTCGTTTAATTTTTGAAAATGTATTAAAACACAATAAAACCTATATAAATTTGGTATCACCGCGATCGCACCGAACCAAAGAATAAAGCTGAGGTGTTATTTTGAGTGCACAGTCAAAGTCGAAAAAACTGAGCCCACAAGAACGTGACGCACGTGCTTTTTTTTCCCAGTTTTTCCACATTTGGAATTTTTTTTCAGCTTCGCAGTACACGGCATGTTAAAATAAATAACATTACGCGAAAGTAAAAATTGTTACGCACAAAATAAGCCCTCACACAGGTCTGTACACGTAAAAATGAAAAAAAGTTATGGATTTTTGAAGTTGGAGAGCGAGAAATGAGCGGAAAAACCCTGCGTCCTTAAGGGGTTAATATGGATGCCAAACTCTATGCAAAAAATCCTGGCAACCAAACTCAGAAGCCATCTGGCAGACCTAGTACACCTGGATCAAAATCTAATAAGGGGCACATGAGTGCACGTATACTATGGGCAAGCTGACCAAAAAACAACTTTATGTATATGCTATGAGATTTATTAGCCATCCAGCAACTTTGCTCCCTTGAATATTTATGCATTAGCACTTTATGAATATATATAATTTTGTGCACATATTTAATGTGATGCTGGGAGATTATATGGTTGTAACTTTCAATTGTTCTGTGATGTGGTGATGAATTACCGTATTTTTCGGACTATAAGGCGCACCATCAATAAATGCCTGCTAAAATGTCTAGGTTCATATATAAGGTGCACCAAATTATAAGGCGCACCTAATGAATGACCAGCAGGTGGCAGACCTGTGCACAGTTCAAGGCAGCTGCAGTTCCAGGCAAACATGTCTCCTGTGCACGGAGCACAGATCTCAGAGGTATGGGCTGTTAGGGGTTAATGTTGCAAGGGTGATGCTGCAGGGGTTAAGGGGTCTCCCTCTGCCCCTTCTTTTTCCCTTCTCAAGCAGGGTATTAGTCCTGTAGGGTTCCCGGTGGCTCCCTCTCTTTCCCCTGTTACAGGGCTGGCAGGTATAGGGGTAAAATTGCTTACTCAGGCGGCCGATGAGGATTGCTGCGTGTTCGGCACTATGGCGCTGGTGGTACTGCCAGTGTGGGGTATTGTGCCTGGTATACAGTGTGGGCTGGTGCAGGATATTGCTGGCGCGGAGCTCGTAAACATTATACAGTACATGTTGTCTGTAAGTACGGTTCACATATAAAAGGTGCACTAGACCAGCGTTCCCCAAACTACGGCCCGCTTCGATCCGGCCCCCAACGTTTGCCGCGGCAGCGCCGGGACCTCGCGGCCTGCGACAGTCGGGCAGGAGCCTCTGTCCTTCTGGACAGGAAGCTCCTGCCCGTCACTGTATAGTGCTCGATGCGGCCGGAAACGGCTGCTCGAGCACTATTACTGGAGCGATGTGGCCGGAATACAACCCCGGCGCACATCGCTCCATTAACTAGGCTGCGCGGCCGCACGATGACGTCAGCGCGCGGCCGCACACCCCTTCCTTCCCGGACACGGCAAGAAGATAGAAGACGTGCGGCGGTGAGTACAGGGTTTTTATCTTTTATTAAAAAGGGCAGTAAAAACATTGTGGTGGCCGGGGTCCAATAGTTAGTTATGAGGGGCAGTATAGGAAATAATTAATGGTGGGGGGGGCAGTATAGGAAATAATTAATTATGAGGGGCAGTATGGGAAATAATTAATGGTGGAGGGGCAGTATGGGAAATAATTAATGGTGGAGGGGCAGCACAGGAAATAATTATGAGGGGCAGCATAGGGAATAATTCATTATGAGGGGCAGCATAGGAAATAATTAATTATGAGAGGCAGCATAGGAAATAATTATGAGAGGCAGCATAGGGAATAATTAACTATGAGGGGCAGCATAGGAAATAATTAATTATGAGAGGCAGCATAGGGAATAATTAATGGTGGAGGGGCAGTATAGGGAATAATTAATGGTGGGGGGAAGCATAGGAAATAATTAATGGTGGAGGTGTAGGAAATAATTATGAGGGGCAGTCTAGTAATTAATGGGGGGGGGGGGAGGCATATTCAATAATTAATGGAGAGAGGTCCCAGTATATTAATTAATTGGGCCAATATATATAAAATAGTTCATAAGGGAGTGCAGTATATTAAATAATTAATTGAGGTGGGGTAACAGTGTATTATGGATGCGGTCACATGTACCGCTATTTATTTTTAAACTCAAGTCCGGCCCTCCAACAGACTGAGGGGGACAGTGAACGGCTCCCTACGTAAAAAGTTTGAGGACCCCTGCACTAGAATATATAGTCTGAAAAATTTGGTGTATGGACTTTTGGAAACAATTTACTTGTGACACTGTTGGAAAGTGTTTTTAATAATATTTTCAAATAAAATAAATATTTTAAATCATGTTGTTTTGTTTTATTTGATGTATATGGACCAGTGTCACTCATGTGCCCCTAATTAGATTTTGGACTCTTGCTTGATGCAGAGAAGGCGTTTTACCGGGTGGCGGGTAGACTGGGTCTTTTTAGAGGCAGTGCTAAAACTATGTGGAATGGGTGATATCATGTTGGTACGTATTATGGCTTTATAAGGCAACCCCAAAACTAGGCTCAAGGGTAAATGGGTCCCTTTTATCGTCCTTTCTCATAAGAAGTGGAACACAACAGGGATGTTATATGCCCTTGGCATGGAGCATCTTCCGGCTGCAATGAGGCAAAATCCGGACATTGAGAGAGTGTGCTTGGCCCCCACCAGTTTAAATGCTCAGCATTTGCTGATGATTTGTTACTTACCAAACTGTTCCAATAAATATCAGCTCTTTTGCAAACCCTGGAGAGATACGATTTGAACAGTAATTACAAGATCAACATCTCTAAGAGTGTGGAGATGTGGGGAGCAGACTGCTGCCCCCCCCCCCCCAGAAGTTGATCTCATTAAGTCACATTACTCCTTCTCTTGGGTGGGAGGTCTCAGAAGTACCTGGGGGTCCATAGCCTGTTTCACTTGCCTGCTATCTATGCCGTAAATTATGCCCCACTGATCCGCTCCATCAAGGCTGACTTAGCCAAAATGGGATTGTCATGTTTCATGGCTGGGGCTTATCAGCAATGAATGTCCTCCCCAACTGCTTTATTTGTTCCAGACTATCCCCTGTCCGATCCTTTTTTCCACGAGCTGGAGGCCTTCCTTTCTAAGTTTAACTGGTCTTCCTTAGCCCCTAGATTCTCTAGAACAGTTCCTGCTATGACAAAATACAGCAGGAATTGCAGTGCCTAAATCTCAGATCCTGGATTGTTGAAGATGTTCATTGGCTGTGGTAGTCCAAGTACTCTTGGGGATACGGCTGTCGAAACTCGTTTGGCCATATCCCCTAGGTCATGTCACAGTCGTTGCTAACTATCAGATCACTAAAAAGGGAAGTGGTCCCTATTCGCCCAGGATGCCCCCCCCCCCTCCTCACACCAATAGTAATCCATCCTTCTGCCCTGGAATATCCGTGGGCTTCTTAGATGGACTCATCAATGACCCTCTAGCGACTTTCCACTCCATGAATACCCCAGACTTATGCACCCTGGAGACTCTTCTGGCTGGCAAGTCTAGCTCCCCCCAAGGTCAAGTGGGAATGCCAACAATTCGCGCATTCCAACAATGTTCCTAGACCTACTCTAAAGCTCCACAGGAACCTTACTTATTTTGAATAGCTATGCTGTAACTCCCCTCCCACTATGGGTGCCATATCACAGATCTTTGACATACTTACTGACCCAGATACACTGCCACTTCAACCATTTGCTCGGCGTACCTTCTCTGTTCGTGTTTCCGGAAACCATTGCGCTCTCCGATTAGTCACCAACTGATAGCCGCGAGGTCAGCTGTCCCGAGGCGGTGTAAAATCGGCGGTGGCCTCCTTAATTGACGAGTGCTTTGCTGAGGTCTCCCTCATTCAGACAACGGAGGAGCTGACAACTGAGCTGCATGGCACATTTGCCTCCTATCATGAGTCTTCCACCAGTCCCCTGCATGTAGATTGGTGACATGAGTGTCGCTCTTGCTACTGACTAAAGAGACTGCCATTTGGAGGAGCCTGCCCTGCCGATACTGCCCTTGACGTGTCCTTTCATTCGGTCCTAAATCTGTTCTCCGAACCTTTATGTTATCCCATTACCCCTTTATCTGCCATCTAAAAGGGTATAGTCTTCATCAATGTTCCTGTCTGAGCTATAGGAGCTTCTAACCAATTATAGTTGCAGGCGTCAGTTGTCATACCCTATAAAACGCCCTCATTATATATTCTATATTTTTTAAGAATCCACATTTTTGCCCATCCTACACTAACCGCTACTCTTACCCCCACACAACTTACATACAGTGTGTGCCATGATGCAGCAAGCGCTTTGTGCATTACAATTCATTCCTTGATGTAGACATAAAAGCACAGATTGTAACATCCTAACTATGTCAGAATACAAAGCTACTCTAGCAAACAAACTCCACCAAACAACAACCACATGTGGGTTCAATGACAGCAACAAACCAGAGCAAAAACACAAAAGTGGGGGGGGAGGGAAGAGGAGAGGCTGGAAAATAGGGGTGCGAGGCATTTTGCTCACAGGTTCAAAGCTTTATTGAAAAACACAGACACAAAAGGGAAGGAACCTGATCCTTATTTAGATCTAGCATATAATAAAATAAAACAGATACATAGTCTTTATTTATATAGCATCAATATATACAGCAGTGCTTGACAGATTATGTGGTACAAAATACAGACCAGAACATTGTCAGATTAAACAATTGGAATGAGGGCCCTCCTTGCAAATACTTACAGTCTATGAAGATAAAAAGAGTGACAAAGAAATAATGAAATAAATACTGCTGAACGAACAAGCCACCAGCTCCCTGACACACTCCCTATGGTGGCACTGCTCATTGAAGTGAGGTGAAGGACCAAACTGATGCTAGGATTGGAGGGCTGCACAAAGTACACTCCTTTATAGAGGAACCTGAGAATTTCTGAGGTGACTAAATTACAGGAGGTGGGAATACGGGAAACTAAGGGGATTCATAGGGTTGCGCAAGTAGTATCGGATGACGTTGTAAAGCGTTTCGAGCAGCTACTTCAGGAGTTCCAGTTACCATATAACATGTTTTATCGCTACCCCCTGCTTCCACATGCTCTAGACACACAAGTGAGAGATAACTCCTTGACCATTTAACATCATCTGGTCATCTACATCCTAATCTCTCCAGGAGATGGCAGAGGGGTTATATAACTTGAAGAACACCATCAAAAATTCCCACCAACAGTCTGCTCCAAATGGGAAACTGACAAGCAGTGGACATCCATCCTAGCCCGAAAGCCCGAGCTGTCACCTAGTGAGAAACAAAAGGCTCCCACATTATTTTTGTGCCACAGAACATATAGCAACCCAGTGTGGATGCATAGGGTTGGCATAAGGAGTGATGACCGTTGCTCGGCTTGTGACAGAGGGGGCGCGTTTGTTCCATATGATGTGGGAGTGCCCTCATTAGGGAGGTACTAGAACTTGTTAAAGTGTACGATGTGCAGATCCCTGCCCATGGTATGCATTTTGAGTTGGATAGATGAGGTGCCAGATAAGAGGGCTGTGCGACCGGGTATAGCGCAGATGCTGTACCAGGAGTGGAAATAGATTGCGTTTTATTGGAACCAGGATGCTCCTCCTACTAAGGAAAAAGTTTAACAAATGAAGAGGAGGGTGCATCTCAAAAGGAAGGCAGAGAAAACGGTTTGAAAAAAATTTGGGGACCCTGGATGGACCTACCAGGATTACCATCTGCATGTATACGAAGGAGCCCATTTCATGCATTGTAATGTTCTATATTGTAAATGTCTCGTGGATATTGTAAGCTTTATTCACAGTAAATGCAACGAGGCGTGCGGCCCTCGGTGTACTCTCTCAAATAATGTATTATGCATATTGCTTTTGAGTGCAGAGTTTGTTTTTCTTTGTTACTGTGTGTTCAAATTTAAAAAAAATGTTCAATAAAAAAAAAAAAAAAAAAAAAAAAAAACACACACCACACAAGCCACCAGCTGCTATCGATAGTTACAGAAACCAGGGTACATCGGTCGGTTTACTGTTATAAACTGATGAGGGATTACACAGATGGGAGGAGAAAACAGCAAAGGTAAGAAAAATGTTATTTGGATAAGGATTTAGGCATCTATGATGAATGCATCCATCCTCTGATGATCCCGATAGGGTGAAACAAGTCTTGTCGAGGTTTGGGATTCATGTCCCATTTGTGACACCTTCTCTAAATGATATGAAATTACCAAACCTGATCATACCTGCTGAATAGATCCAGATATTGCAAGGTCAGGTTCCAGTTGGGGCTGCGGTTTATTAGGAGGATGCGCCGTACAATGGGGGAGCGGGAGAAGATATGTTTTATTATTTTACTGTGGGCTGTATATATGTATTACTGTATAAATGTGTGGATATATTTTCATATATTCATTCAAAACTGAAGAGATTATATATAAAAGCTATATGCACACACGTATATGTTTGACCAGCCGGGCTTGCACACTGCAGCAATCTCTCCATAGAGACGCCTGCCCATAATTAGAGCCGAGTGTGCGTGAGTCTTTAGGGAAGCCATTCTTGATGAGCTTTTTGGTTATAATTTTAGCTTTAGAATTGTAATCTTTGTCAAAAGCGGAATTTTTTTCAGATATGTGCAAATTGGCTAAGAAGCACATTTTTTTTACCATTTGTTTTACTGTGCACATTTATAATCCAATGACCCATTGCTGTCTACTTTCTTAAAATTATTTTTTGAGATAATCTTATTTTTTGCGTGGAATATTTCTAGATCCAAAAAGACCATTTTTTGTTGGTCAATATTTGCTGCAAATTGGATCCCCCATTTGTTGTTTTAAAAAAAAAAAAAAAAAAAAAAAAAAAAAAAAAAAAAAAAAAATCAGATCCTTTGAAAATGGCGAATTAGTATTCACCGGTAATTTGGTTTCCATCTAGTCCTCCATGACGGCCCACTTGGAGGATGCCCCTTGACCTCTAGGGACAGAAAAAAAAAAAAAAAAAAGGAGGTTAAAGGCCTCCCACCTGCCGGTGTCTACCAAATAACTACACCGTTGGAAGATACAACACAAATTTATTTTTATGTTTAGAGCCACATACAAATTACAATAAAAGAATACTAGGGAGGGAATATATAGGCCGTCATGGAGGACTAGATGGAAATCGAATTACCGGTGAGGACTAATTCAACATTTGACGTCCTCCCATAACAGCTTACATGGGGATCTAAAAAATAAGTAGAGCGTTTTAGGGTGGGACCACAGCCTGCATAACCTTCCTTCAGGTCTTGAGAACCGCAAAAGTCCAAACGATAATGTTTGACAAAAGTAGACGGTGAAGCCCAGGTAGCCGCCTTGCAGATCTTCGCTAGGGAGGCGCCTCTTCTCTCAGGAATCAGACATGGCCCGAGTAGAGTGAGCCTTCAGGTTAGTAGGAACCTCTTTCCCTTGCTCCATATAGTAGGTGGTGATAGCCGTTCTCAGCTATCTTGCTTTTGAGGTCTTGGAAGCTTTCTGCCCCTTACTCTTCCCCTGGAACTGAACAAACAGATTATGATCTATGCGCCAGGAGTCTGTGGCCCGTCTCAAGGCTTGACGAGGGGTTCTCGCAAAAGGACAGAAGAGTGATCTCCTGGTCTCTGTGGAACTTGGATACCACTTTGGGGGAGAAGCTTGGATCTAAAGTAAGGATGATCCGGTCAGAAACAAATACGCATATATGGCTCTCTTATGGAGGTAGCCAGAAGTTCTTCCAACCTCCTGGCTGTAGTAACCACAATAAGGAGAGTGGTTTTTAGCATTAGATTCTTAATAATAGCACCATCCAAGGGCTCGAATGGAGACCTGGAAAGGGCGTCTAGGACCCACTTAAGGATCTGGGGTTTGATCCTGGAAGCGGTTAAAATAAAAGGGGTTATCCGGGTTTAAAATTTTTTTTTATGGCCGGGCTGGGGAGGGATAGTTAAACATAATAAACATGGACTTACCTCCTCCGGCGCCTCTGATGTCCCGCGCCGCGGTCACTTCGATCCGTGCCCCTGTAAACAAACAGGGGCACAGAAGCCGCGCACAGGGAGCTTCCGGTCCGCGTTGTGGACGGCTCCTCCCATCCGTCCCTATCTCTCAGTGTTATAAGCGCTGGGAGATGGTGCGCATGGGAGCATCCGGCCGGCCGGAAGCTCCCTGTGCGCCCTTCTACTGAAACCGGCGCACGGAGAAGACGGGCCGCGGCGCGGGACATCGGCAGCACCAGAGGAGGCAAGTCCATGTTTATTATGTTTAAATAGCCCTCCCCAGCCCGGCCATAAAAAAAAATTTAAACCCGGATAACCCCTTAAATCTCTTGATCCACCTGTGATCCGCAAGAGGATGATAGAAAAAAAAAAAAAAAACGAAACCTCGACGTTCATGGTGCTGGTAGATAACCCTAGTTCCAGGCCCATCTGCAGGAAGTAGAGGACCTGAAAAATATTTGTGTTAGGCTGAAAGGGGGGATTATCCCCGCAAAGAGTCAAACCTTTTCCTTATCTTGTGGTATATGGCAAAGGTAACCCTTTTCCTACTTGCCTTGAGAGTAGAGAGTAAATACTACGGCCTGGGAGAGACCCTGAGATCTTAAGAATTCGGACTCAGGATCCAAGCGGTCAGCTGAAGCTTCCTCGGGTCTGGATGGAGAATGGTACAGAAGGTCCTTCCACAAAGGCAATATTAATGGCTGCTGTAGGGACAAAGACGTTAGCAGGGGATACCAGCTTTGGCCAGATAAAAGATCACCCCTTGCCTAATCCATGAAGATCTTTTTGAGGACCCTTGCGCTCAAGGGAATAGGGTGAAACAGAAAGGTTCGTTCTATGGGTGACTGAAGGAATCCAGGTGTTCTCTCGACTCATTTGCCTTTCAAAGAATAGTAGAGAAGGCATTTTGAGTTTTCCCTTCTGGTGAATAAAATCGATTCAAGGTCTGCCCCGGGGGTGTTCAGCCGATGGAAGACCTCCTGGTTGATGCACTGTTTGTTGGGTGCGACTTCGCTCCTGCTGAGGTAGTCTGCTTCCTATTTTAGGACTCCCCTCAGATGGGTAGCTGATAGGGAGAGGATGTTCTCTTCTGCCCAGGAGAATATGGTGCGGGCTAAGGTGGAAAGGACTGAAGATATTGTTCCTCCCGGTCTTCTCAGGTAGGAAACGGCCAAGGTGTTGTCCGATAATATATGGACATGGCAACCCGTTAGGTGAAGGGCATTTGTCCTCAGAGCTTCCCAGACTGCCCTTGCTCCCGGAAGTTCGACGGCTTTCTTGACTGGAAAGGGGTCCAGGATCCTTGGGCAAAGTGAGAAGGGAAGACTGTTCCCCAACCTACACTGCTTAAGTCGGTGACACACGGGAGGCAGTGCCAAGGAACCCTTTTCACCAGGTTCTCCGCCTTTAGCTACCATTGGAGGACCTTTTTTTTTTTTTTTTACAGAGGACGGAATGGTGACTTTTTTCCAGGCCCAGGATTTTCATCGCCCCTCAAACAGATACAGAAGCCTTCCTCTTGAAGGATTGGATCTGACATCTTATGTTGCTTGCTTTTTCCCGAGGGAGAAAAGGTAAGCGGAATTCAACAACACTCCAAGAAATTTCTTGTGGGAGGAAGGAGTTAAATCTGACTTGTGTGTTGACTAACCACCCCAGATCTGAGAGTTTCTTTAGGGTATAGCCTTCAGGAGATTATCTAGCTCATCAACATGAAACATGGCGGGATTCTAGCTTCTGAAATCTTGAGAATCCTGCTCCTCCGTGTGAGCAAAAGAACATGAGGCCTCAGAATCACATTCTTCATCAGAGGAAGAAACGAACGCCTGTCTGCGTTTTTTTGGAGAGGTATTTTTCTGTGCGAAAGATGCAACCACCTTTTCTTCAATAAAGTATTTTCATTCGTCCATGAACGACACCCTTCACGCATAAAACTCTCAATACAGGACCTGCATATGGGTTTCTTATACGAGTCAGGCACGGAATGAAGACACATATTACATTTCCTAGGAGCTCTTGGAAATAGTCAGACTTGCTAGTTTTTTTGGATCTTTCCGATCTGTCTTCTTAGACCTTGATCTTTCTCCTAAGGGGAGGGGGGGGGGGGTAAGGAAGATACTAACTTGGGGTTCTAATAAACAGAGCAAAGTACATAAGAACATGCCATACAGCACCACTTACATGAATAGGCGGATGGAGTAGGCCCAAGTCTGCCTCATCAGCCATAATGGGTTTGGGACGGCAGTGAATGTATACAGCGTGCACAACTATAGACCTCAGATCAATGCAACTATCCAGCTATAAGAGGTTTAAATATCTTATCGAGGAGGCCATCCCCCATGCAGCTGGCTGCAATGACGCCCAGCAGGGCTTCCATGATGGGAACAGAGCCGGGCAGAGTCGCGCGTCCTCACGTAGGCTGCAACCCACATCGCTGCTGGAGAGGACGGAATGCCGGATAGATGGGGGACCAGGGAAAGACAGGCCGACCGAGGACCCGATCTGGATGGGGATTACGACCTGCTGTAGGCCGGCATAACCCCAAGCAAGCCTTGCAACATCCCTCCCCGCCACTTAGGAGGCTAGAGACCCTCTTTTGACCTGACCCCTGTAGGAACATAAAGAACACTGACTGGAGGATGCGGGTGGGAGGTTTTTAACCTCTCTTCTTCCTGTCCCTAGAGAGGTCAAGGGGCATCCTGGGAGGACATAATGGAAATCAGGAATATATTAATGATATAAATGTAAAATGTGGGATTTCCAGAAAAGGGAATTATATAGCACTGAGGAAATTTAAAAAATGCTTTGCTGCCCTCAGACCCAATGTGTGGGTAATGTTTGGCAGAAGGGAACAAAACATTACTCTCTTCCTATTCATGGTTGTGGAGAACATCTATCACCCATAGTTTTCTTCCCAGTGACTATGCTACTTCAATTAAGTGGTGACAAAACATTAAACATTTTAAAATGGGGTCAAGACATGTTATTATATATTATAGAGAAAGGAAAGCAAAATCATACACTTACCCTTTTGACAGAGCGTGGTGGGGGATTCATACTTTCTCCAAGACCTAGCCTATAATCTCTAACTGGATCACCAGAGTTGTTCTTTGCGATTATTTTTAACTCTGAGGCAAACAGTAACTTGGAATTCCTGAAATACATCTGCAAAAAATTTAACATTAAGTGAATTCACCTTTGAAATTTCAAATGATATTTATGAAGAATGTGGCATTTAGAAAAGTCATTGCATAGATATATGTGTAACAGTTAAAGGGGTATTCCAACAAAGAAAAGATATAATCAGGAAGTCAGCGATCGGTGGGCGGGCCCAGGCCCCATAAACACTCGGGTGACTTGGCCCTGAGCGCCTCTGGCTTATTTGAACATCTGTATAAAGTCTGTGTTAGAACATGGCCGACGCCATGATGGCATATGTCCTTTAGTTAATGGCGTTGGCCATTCTTTTACATAATTTTCCATACGCCTTCACTGCCTTAATAATAATCCCTGACTGTATTCAAGCAAGTCAGCATGCCTGATACTTACATGTGCGCCGTCTGCAGACTATCGTGATTCTTTGTTTACCTCTCTGAGCACTGATAAATAAAAGGAGCATGCGACAGGAAGCTATGACTGGCTCCCCTCCTTCACTCTTTATGTCCGTCAGCGAGAATGGACAGTGAAGAGAGACACAATGGGTCATATCATGGGGATAGACAGGAAGTTCTGTATATATACACAAAGGGCAGCATGGCGAGAACAAAAATAGGAGACTAAAACACATGTACATATATACACTGGAAATCAAAATTAGAGAATACACAATTTGCTAAATGTCAACGTCATTGTATAGGTCTATGGAAATATATCCTTACAGAAAAGCAGCATTTTAACCCCTTATTTGCATGTTAAAGGGGTATTTCCATTTCAGCAAATGAATGTTATCGTTTGTATAATGAAAAATGTTATACAATTTTCAAATATACTTTCTGTATCAATTCCTCAGTTTTCTAGAACTCTACTTGTGGTCCTGCTATAGAAAGCTTCACTGTTTTGTTTCCAGTGGACAGAAATCTGACAATGGTCACACAGGAGCAGATTTCAGTTTTAGTTTTTCCATTAGTGGGGCCATGTGTGGAAGTGAACAGAGGATTTTTTGTCAAGAAGCCAGGTAGGTCAAAACACACAATTATATTGAAATGCAAATGCAGAAAGGCAAAATTTGCAATACAAGTGTAACTGGTCTTTAGAGAAAATGAGGTCTCTGTTGACATGTTCCCATTAATACCATATTGAAAGTTTATAGAATTGGCAGCAGATGGCAGTGCAATAATCCGATGTGTTCTGGCTGATGTTATGAGGTGTTTTGGCTATGGTAGAAAGAGGTGGATGATGGCAAGAAGGGGGATTGATGAGAGAAATTTAGTTTGTAACGGGAGGTTACATTAAATTAATTGTGTTAATGTATGGAAGATTCGCTGGCAGTGGGGCAGCGCTGTGGAATTGGCCCTTCTCAGGTGTCACCGGAATTTAAATGGTAGGTGGGAAAGCTGGAGAGGGCTGCGCCAATACAACGTGTATAGTCCACCGCACCGGCCCTCTAGTTCTCGGCTGAGAGTGAAAGAGGGCACTGGGGCAGTATGGTCCTCCATCAACCAGTACACATCAGGTTAGTCATCGTTCATCCTATGTATTAAATTGCCAATTCTATAAACTCACACCAATTTTCATAGTTTATACTATACCCGGCCATCAAGTTCAACCAATTTTATTATAGTATTAGTTACTGCATCATGTATCTTTTTTTGTTGATGAAATTTATCCATTTTCAACACCATTTTCCATAAATCATCATTTATAAATACATAATATAAAATATATATATTTTTTATATATTTAAATTACTAAACTTGGGGATATTCCGCTTAGGAAAAAAAAGCAACTTAAGGGAGACCTCAATATACAAATATCTGACTGATCAGACCTCTACAAAGATCTTTTTATACCTAGGCCTGTGACCAGGACAAGGGGGCATCCTCTTCGCCTAGAGGAAAGGCGGTTCTACAATCACTATAGACAAAGGTTCTTTACTGTAAGAGCAGTGAGACCATGTACATCTCTGTCACAAGATGGTGTAATGGTTGAAAATGTTCAAGAAGGGCCTGGATGCCTGGAGAACAATAAGCTCACTTTGTAAGGGAATACAACTTTTTGTTAGTAGTTTGTGTAGATCCAGGGAGTTATTCTGACCGCCATAATAGGGGTTGGGAAGAATTTTTTTGCATAGGCCTTCCTATTTATCCATCCAATTCTACATTGGACCACAAGGTACGCTGCAGCTCATTACAAATTCAGCCAATACCGTCACCTATATGATCTTAGCCTACCCATTTACGTAGTTTTGATCGGAATTATGTTGTGGCAATTACCTGCGTTTTACAAAATGTAAAAGAAGACAGGATAAGGGTGTGGTCACATTTGGCACTTGCATTGCATTAAGAAATGCCATAGAGAATCTCCATGGGTAATCATTTCAATACTGCAGCTGGAATTGCTTAGCACTAAACAGTTCATCACTAAACAGGGTAAGCATCCCACTCATCATACGCTGTCACAACATTTAAGATCACTAGGACAGAGAGCCCAGCCTGCAGTGATCACTTTAGCAGAAATTAGACTTGCCTCTGCCGAGAAGCATGTTGTGTGAACAGAAGAGAAGTAGTCCATAGGTTATTTTAGTGATTTCCCATCATTTATTTGGATCTGATGGGAAACATTATGTTAATCAACAAACTGAAGAAAGACTGAACCCAAAGTAAAGAAGAAGTCAGTGAAAGGTGGTAGAGGAGGAGGCTGCGGGGGGCTCTTCTTAAGACCTTCTTCAACTCTGTAGTGGCACCAGCCATCTTCTTTGGTGTAGTCTGTTGGGGTAGCAGCATCTCAGCTAGGGAGAGGAGCAGACTGGACAAACTGATTAGGAAAGCCAGTTCTGTCCTGGGGGGTCCTCTTGACACAGTGCAGGTGGTAGCTGAGAGGAGGACACTGTGTAAGTTGAAGTCTATTCTGGAGAATAGCTCCCATCCCTTGAATGAGACTGGTGGCATTGGGGAGCACATTCAGTGACTCACTGCTTCACCCCAAATGTGAAAGGGAGCGTTATCATAAGTCATTCCTCCCCGCTGCCATCAGGCTGTTCAACAAACAAGGCCCAAACAGAAGTAACCTGCGCCCCCTACCTAACCAGTCCCTGCAAGCCCCATCCACAGACTAAACATCAAACTGCCGATCATTGCTTCTCTCTGTCTTTTTATCCCTTTTCTTTTTGTTCATTTATTCCAAATATTATTGTTGTCATAGTTTGTACTTCACTCTCTGTACCCTCTCTGCTCCTGTAACGCTGTGAACTTCCCCACTGTGGGACTAATAAAGGATTATCTTATCTCTTCTGATCTTAGAGAAAGTGGCAGAGTAAAAGAACATTCGTCTCCACATAGTTCCTTCCAAGCGGTCTTCACTTAATCAGCCAGCATTTCCCTAGCAGGACAATGTCCCCTGTCACATAGCAAAGCAGGTAAAGCAGTTTCTTGAAACAGAAAAACACTGAAATGGCAAAGTTATGGCCAAGAAACCCACAACAGTCACAAAACTGGGGAAAAGACGGTGAGAGACTAGTGATGTCTTTTGGCCGCAGATGTTATGAAGTCATTCAAAGCAGAGGCCTGTAACACTTCCTACTGATTGGTGACTGTTGTAACCTTCAGAACATTTAGCTGTAATCTCTGTGCTATAGTCACTACCGTTCTCCAATTATGGTTATCACATTTTTGCAAAAAGGTTTTATGTTGATAAAGGAAGATTACATTATTACTGAAAAAAAAAAAAATCATGTGATCATACTTTGTTCTCCAATTTTGATCTCCAGTGTAAATGCAGAGGCGTGTCTAATGGAACATGAAAAGTGGCCTACCCCCATTAATGTGTGCTATATGAGGCCATATTCTCACAGCCGCATGAATGTGCCCTCAGGCCAATTTTTTTCTCTCGTTTTTTTTAAACATGGAAAGAACCTAAAAAAAAAAAAAAAAAATGCCATTTTAAAGGAGGTGTTAATAACTTACCTTTATTCTGCTGGGCAAAGTAAGAGAAACTAACTCTGGACAAAACACTTTATATATGGATAGAAGACCCAGAATGTGTGGTTGCAGTCCCTAGAAAATTAAATTATAAAAAGTATAAAATAAATGATTAAAAAAAAAAAAAAACCTTACACCTTAAAGCAGCAAGGTGCTTTGTAGAGCGTGAACATCCAACAAAATAGATTACCAAGTTGTGGTGTAATGGGCAATGCTTTTCGCACATACACTAAAGGGTGCATTAAATAGGGAGCTTTAGTTACACAAATATATGAACTATATACAACTATTCATACCTCTCAATGGATACAGACATGCGAAGGGAGGCCACTGCAGGGGCATTTTATTAGTGAAGGGAGGCTGCTGCTGGACAAAAGCAATAACCTGATGACACCAACAGCGGGCGCAAATGCCTAGGGCAGCATCAAGTCTAAATACAGCCCTGAATATCTGTCATGAGTTAATTTTGGCAGAAATAGATTGATGTAGGTGCCAGGTGCGTAGGAATACTTTTCAGGAGCTCGGAGAGCCACCTTACTCATATTTCCATTTGAGACTGCAGCAGGGGCCAGAAGACAGCTCAGAAAAGCCATTGAGGACCAGCATTAGGGAGGAATTAAGATTAAGAATCAAAGCAGGTTGCAGGTTTTTTTTTGGTCACAATTTTGCCCTGTCTGTCATTGGTACATGAGAAGCTCTCATGCAACAATGACACTGGAATAGACTGGCTGTACCACAAACAATGGCAGGGATAGGAGCTGCTGTGGAAACCATGGCCATCTGTATGTATCCGTATATATCTGTACAGAGGAATGGAGTAAAAGGGATATATCCAGGACTTTGATGCATCACTTTATTTCTGGAGGTTCCTAAGCAGCCGACGTGTGCATCATGAGGTTCAATATAAAAGTATAAGAGCATCAGCACTCCAATGTCAGCAGTGATAGTAATTATTTATTCACCAACTGGCATAACAGCAACGTTTTGGCTCGATACAAGGTCTTTTAAGCTTAACCCCTTAACGCTCTGCGCCGTAGCTCTACGGCGCAGAGGTATAAGGGATGTATGAAGAGGGCTCACGGGCTGAGTCCTCTTCATACAGAGATGGGGGTTTTTGCATTTTGCACAAAACCCCCACCGCTAATAACCACGGTTGGTGCTTGCACCGATCGCGGCTATTAACCCTCTCAACGCCGCCGGCAAAGTCGCCGGCGGCGTTTTAAAGACGGCGGCGCGGGCACCGCCATCTTTTTTCCGATCGCCACGCCCCCGAACGTCATCGGGGGCGGCGATCGGTTACCATGGTAGCCTCGGGTCTTCTTTTGACACGAGGCTACATGGCTTATGCAGGTTCGTTACAATGAGCCAGTGGCTCATTGTAATGTATGACCTGCAAAAATGCCATATATTGCAATACTGTAGTATTGCAGTATATGGTAGGAGCGATCTGACCATCTAGGGTTAATGTACCCTAGATGGTCTAAAAAAGTGAAAAAAAAAAAAAAAAAAAAAAAAAGTTTAATAAAATATTAAAAGTTCAAATCACCCCCCTTTCCCTAGAACGGATATAAAACATAATAAAAAGTAAAATTCACTAACATAATAGGTATTGCCGCGTCTCAAAATGCCCGTTCTATCAAAATATAAAAACGGTTACGGGCGGCGGTGACCTCCGAGGCGGGAAATGGCGCCCAAATGTCCGAAATGCGACTTTTACACCTTTTTACATAAAATAAAAAATGAAATAAAAAATGATCAAAATGTCGCACAGACCTCAAAATGGTAGCAATGAAAACGTCGCCTCATTTCGCAAAAAAATGACACCTCACACATCTCCGTGTGCCAAAGTATGAAAAAGTTATTAGCGTCAGAAGATGGCAAAAAAATTTCTCTTTTTTGTACACATTCGTTTAATTTTTGAAAATGTATTAAAAAACAAAACCTGTATAAATTTGGTATCACCGCGATCGCACCGAACCAAAGAATAGAGTAGGCGTGTTATTTGGAGCGAAGAGTGAAAGTCATAAAAACGGAGCCCACAAGAACGTGACGCACGTGCGGTTTTTCTTCAATTTTGCCACATTTGGAATTTTTTTTCAGCTTCGCAGTACACGGCATGTTAAAATAAATAACATCACGGGAAAGTAAAATTTGTTATGCACAAAATAAGCCCTCACACAGGTCTGTACACGTAAAAATGAAAAAGTTATGGATTTATGAAGTTGGAGAGCGAGAAATGAGCCGAAAAACCCTGCGTCCTTAAGGGGTTAAAAGACTCCTATCAAATTGAAAACGTTGCCGTTATGCCAGTTGGTGAATATTTTATTACCATCGTTGCTGACAACGGACTACCGATACTCTTTTACTTTATGTAGAACCTCATGATATGCATCTCAGCTGCTACAGAGCCTCATGAGACTAGCCTTGTTCACTAAATGACCAAGAAGCCTCCCTGACTAATGTAGCTAGGTTGGAATTTGAGGAACAGCAGTAAATGGCAATTCAAGACCACTTCTCCAAAGTAGCATGTCATTTTTTTAATCCTTTTTCCCCATGGATAAATACCTACTTCTTGAGGAAGGGGGAGCATTAGTGACCGCTTTAAAGGGGTTTTCCCCCTCACATTTCAATCTCCTAGTGATGTTTACACAAATCAGGATCACATTAACCCCTTACTTTACAATGTTACTCAGTTTTATTGCTATTTTAGTTGCTATCACTCCCTCGGCTACTCGGTGCAAAATTCCAGGGTGTGGGTGGGGACTTTCTAAGCAGACAATTTATTATCCATCTAGTTCTGTAGAGTGACAATGTCGTTAGATTATGATGGTACAGGTGAATATGCACTTTCATCTGGCTTCTGACATTGTGTAATAGGCATCTCTCTTTCTATGTGTCAGTACAGAGGCTGACAGACAGAGGCTGCAGACTTTTACACTGTTACACTTTTAGCCCTGCTACATCTGTGTTCTCACAGATATGTGCCTGACTCCCCCTTCCCTGGATCACTTATCTCCTTGTAGTTTGCAGCCTCTCACTCTGATCACAATGTCGTGCCAGGAAGCGATCAGTGAGCGTCTCTGAGCTCCATGTATGAGGTATGGCTACAGGCAAAGAGTAGAGAGAGACTGAAATCTCATCTGCATGCTGTCACACAGAAATCCAAGATGGCGGTCTCCCGACCCAAAGTCAGAAGTTACAGGGTCATGTGGAGGGGCAACTGAAATGGTGTACACCAGGACTGATAGAGGCAGGTTGGACCTATATCTGTGAAATGCTGTATTTTTGTTAATAACAGTGAATTAAAAAATTCACTGTTATTTTGTTATCCTGAGTAAATATAATGATTATGGATGATTGCCCACCAAGTTTTAGTCACCGTTTTCCTGACACAATATGTTTATGAAGTTTCAATGAGGAAAGCTTAATCTGTGGTGGACTGGAACAGTTCAGGGTGCAGAGCTCAGGGCTCCTCAGAAAATCCTACAGCCATCTTGTCAAATAGGAATTTGCAGACTTGTCCCCAGAATCCCTTAACCACAGGACAGGACCACAGTAAATGGAACAAAGTACCTAAGGTCTCAGAACACTGATGGCATAAATCTCTTTCAGGAAATAGGCGATAATCATGTGTGCATCTGTTCTCAATCCCCAAAGCATAACAAGACCGTTTTGTCTAGTTGGGAATGCATTGCGAGGATTCTCTCAATTTAAAATTCTCCATACCACAAATCAACAGTTAAGGATCTCACAGTTCAGGCTTCCTAGCAGGATTTTATAGCCTTGCAACAAGAAAAATTATTACTAGTAATTAATGGAGTAAATCAGTGGTAAAAGCAAAATAATCAAAGGTATGGTGAGGGTAATGCATGAAAGATTTCCCCACAAACAGGTTAGGGACAAACTGAATACTATAAAGGAAACATGTAAGAAACTTTAGTTTGGGCTAGAGTGTTCATTTCAATGAGCATAATAGAGAATACACTGTGGATGGGGCCTTATAATCATGCATTGCATACCTTTCTGCTCTGAAGTTCAAGGAGACTCCGGACTCTGTATGCTTTTACTGTTGAGATTTAAAAATAAATTCAGATAAATGAAATAAACTAGTGATGTTTAACAGCTTCTACTCTACAGAGTAATGAAAGTGATCATTTTGACCCCACAGGTTTTTACAATTTATTAATATTGAGCTTTGAAAATGGGAATAAAACTGCCTTATGTACACAATGTTATTGCTTCTACAAGCTTGATCAATTTATTTTAAAATGTGATCCCATTTTAAAGATAAGGCATCCAGTTTATTGGTTAATTCACTCATACTAGACCTGGCAAAACTGTTACATAGTATCATAGTTTATTAGGGTTGAAAAAAAAAACAAAATGTCCATCAAGTTCAACCAAGGAAGGGAAGGGATTTAGGGGAAACAATTCTAGATAAAATAACCATCAATGTTATTTAGATGTAAAAAGGCATCTAGGCACTTCTTGAAGCTCTCCGTTGTTCCTACAGTGACCAGTGCCTGAGGAAGGTTATTCCTCAAACTGATAGTTCTCATAGTTAAAAAGCCCTGTCACCTCGAACAATTTGTTTTTCATAATAATTTTCAATCATTATAGATAGCCAGATTTTTAGCCCCCCTAGGTTAAGGGATAAATTGAACGATGGCAGGCTGACAGACGTCCACTGATCAAGAAAACAGGGTCCCATTCTCACTAATCGACTGAATGCTAGGTAAAGCAAGCAGCCTGCCATTCCATTCAATATTATGGACGATTTTTTTCCCCTTTAACAGCTTACCGTATATACTTGAGTATAAGCCAAGCTTTTCAGCACAAAAAAAAAAAAAAAAAGTGCCGAAAAACCCTTACTCGGCTTATACTCAAGTCTATGAAAAAAGCCCCTCTATACTCACCTTTCTGATCCCCCCCCCTCCCCACCTTGCAGGTCCTCTTCTGAAGCTCCATGTCCAGCTTAGGGTGCCCGCGCACTGCGTCGCACACACACCATGACGTCAGCTGCGTGCGGAGACCAGCAGACGGAGCTACAGAACACAAAAAGGACCTGCGGGGGGCGTGGGAAAGGAGAGTTTATGGGGGGGGGGTGGTTTCCTTCTATAGGCTGGGCGCAGGGGGCGGCTGGGTAGATACTGGGGGGGGGGGGGGGGGGTGCGCATGTGCTGGCTGGCTAGATACTGGGTGTAGACTGCCCAAAGCATTTCCCACCCTAGGCTTATACTCAATAGGCTTTCCAAGATTTTTGTGTTAAATTTAGGCTCGGCTTATACTTGGTACATACAAATTGAGAGATCTCTGGATGAATATTTTGTTCTTACCATGCTCCTTTCTTGTTAGCAGGTACAGGAGGTGGCATAAAGATGGGCACTGTAGGGATGATAAACATATAGAAACATTTAAAGGAAACCTACCACTTGTAGTGGCAGGTTTCCGATGGCAATACCGAGCACCAGCTCAGGGTGAGCTGGTGCCGGAGCTTATTTTAGTTAGTGTTTTAAACCGCGGTATCGCGTTTTAAAACACTTTTTAAACTTTATAGCCGGCGCAGGCAGGTACGGGCTTACCATGCGCGCGGCTACATAGGAAGTGAATGAGAGCCGCGCGCATGGTAAGCGCCGAGCGCGTACCTCCATGCGCCGGCTATAAAGTTTAAAAAGTGTTTTAAACCGCGATACCGCGGTTTAAAACACTAACTAAAATAAGCTCCGGCACCAGCTCACCCTGAGCTGGTGCTCGGTATTGCCATCGGAAACCTGCCACTACAAGTGGTAGGTTTCCTTTAAAATGTTTTGTTTGCTAAAGTTAGATATAAAAGAAAAAAAAAAAAAAAAGTGTTAATTTACAGATTGTGATTTTTGATTTCAGAAAGCTATGTGCTCAACACAACATTAAAATCTTTCTTCCATCAGGGTGATCTTCAAAAAAATCCAAACCCAAATCCAAAACAGTGCAGCAGAATAAACATGGGCACAATTGTGGTTTGGCCCCAACCGGATCCAACCACTGGGGACAGTCAGGAAGGAAGATAGTAACAGACAATAAATTAGAGGATAACAAAAACTGCTACGTTTTTCATTTCTGTATTCAACCAGTCGAAAATGACTGATGGAAAACAAGAAAGATGGGTCTCTTGCAGCATCCTAAACAATGCTTCTTTTAACCCCTAGGCGCACCAGGACGTTATAGTACGTCCCGGTGGCTAGATACTTAGCGCACCAGGACGCACTATAACGTCCTGCTTCTGGCACCGGCTCACGAACGGAGCCGGTACCAGAAGCAGCGGCTGTCAGCTGTCTAGTACAGCTGACAGCCTGCGCTAACACCCGCGATCGGAGCCGACTACGATCGCGGGTGTTAACCCCTTACACGCCGCGGTCAAGCATGACCGCGGCGTGTAAGGGTCTTCCCCCTATGGATCGGATCCCCCGTGCCGCTTACCGGGGGATCCGATCCTCTCCTGGGCAGCTCCGAGGACTGGCATGTGCCCCGGAGCTGCCCAGTTTCCATGGCAGCCAGAACCCTTCCGGGTCTGGCTGTAAACTGTCTGAGCATGCGCAAGCTTGCTCAGACAGTTTACACTGCTCTACAATAAAATAGTATTGTAGAGCAGTGTATTGAACTTAAACCAGTGATCAGAGTATCACTGGTTTAAGTTCAAGTATGTAGAAGTAAAATTATGCAAAAACACTTAACACTACACATTATAATAAATAAAAAATAAATACATAAAAATATAAGCCCCTAAAATGTCACTTTCCCATAAAAACACTTAATAAAGTATAAAAAACATAAAAACACAAAAAACCCCCGCATGTTTGGTATTGCCGCGTCCGTAACAATCTGCATAATAAAACAGAATCATTACTGGACCCGCACGGTAAACGCCGGAGGAAAAAAACGCAAAAAACGTTCCGAAAAAAAGATAATTTTTAATTAATACCCTATAAAAAATGCTCTAAAAAGTGATTTAAAAAATTTTATGCACTCTAAAATAAGCCCACTAAAAAGAACAACTGTTCTCGCAAAAAATAAGCCCCTAACAAGATTTATCTGCCAAAAAATAAAAAAGTTATGCATATGAAAAGATGGTGATGCTAAAATGAATACGATTTTCTCCAAATTAGTTTTTATTCAGTACAATTGAATAAAATACACAAAACCCCCACATATTTGGTATCCCTGCGTCCGTAACAATCTGCATAATAAAACAAAATCGTTATTAGACCCGCAGAGTGAACCCCGTAAAAAACAACCTCAAAAAACTCTCTCTGAAAAAAAGATGATTTTTTATTAATGCCCTTTAAAAATGCTCTAAAAAGTGATTTAAAAAAGTTACGCAATCTAAAATAAGACCACTAAAAAGAACAATCCTTCTCGCAAAAAAAAAGCCCTTAAACAGATTTATGAGGTGAAAAATAAAAAAGTTATGCATATGAAAGACGGTGATGCTAAAATTAACAACAATTTTGCCAAATTACTTTTTATTCAGTAAAAATGGAAAAAAATAAAAAATCTATATAAATGAAGTATTTTTGTAATCGTGGCGACCCATAGAATAAAAATAATATACTATTTTTATGGTATGGTTAACGGCCAAAAAAAAAACACATAAAAATGTTCCTAAAAATTAACGATTTTCATTTCCTCGACCAACAAAGCTTTAATTAAATCTCACCAATTAGCTATAGATGCCCCAAAATTATGTACCAGAAAAGTGCATCTCATGTGGCAAAAGAAATAAGCCCCTATAGGTCCTCAATAAAAAAAGAAAAAAATTATAGCCTGTACAATGTGACATAGCAAATTGGATCTGGATGACGCCTCCTTCCCTCCTATGCCCAGCCGTGCACCCATACAGCAGGTTACCACCACATATAGGGTATCGGTGTACTCGGGAGAAATTGGGTATCAAACTTTGTGGAGCCTTTTTTCATTTAATCCATTGTATATGTTTAATTTTCCACCCAAAATGAGTGTATTGTGAAAAAATATTACAATTTTCAGACTGCACCTCCGTTTTGTTTTAACCCCTATAAAACACCTAAAGGGTTAACAAACTTCTTAAAAGTGGTTTTTCATACGTTGAGGGGTGTAGTTTCCACAATGGGGTAATTTATGAGTCTAGCTATTATTTAGGCCTCTCAGTGTCAATTAGAAGTTGAGCAGGTCCATCTAAATACGGGTTTTGGTGATTTTACAAAAAATGTGAAAAATGATACCTAAATTCTGAGCCTCAGAACATTCTAGTAAAATATGTGGAATCTTAAAAAAACCATGCCAACATAAAGCAGACATTTGGGAAATGTAAGTTATGAATTTATTTGGGTGCTATGACTATCTGCATCAAAAGTAGAGAATTTAGAACGTTGAAAATATAGAATTTTTCCAATTTTTTGCCAAATTTTGTTTTTTTTCATAACTAAACGCAAAAGATTTCATCCAAATTTTTAAACTAATTTGAAGTACAATGTGTCACGAGAAAACAATCTCAAAATCCCCTGGATATCTCATAGCATTCCCACGCTATAACCACTTATAGTGACACAGGGCAGATTTGAAAAATGGGTCCGCGTCCTTTAGGCCAAAAGATGCTGTGTCCCGTAGGGGTTAATAACCATTCATAAACTGGTAGTCTGCCTTTAAGAATACACATTTTGAAACCTCTCTCAATTGAGCTTAGAAGACCAAAAAGCTTTGAGAAAAAAAAAAAAAAAAAAAGTTCTCCTACCATTTTGTCATCCATTAGCAAACAGAAGAAAAAGTTGTAAAGTGATGAGAGGACATCTTTGCATGAAATGAGATCAAATACAGAGATCAGCCAGCGAATAAAGAGGGTCTGCGAGTGTAAACAAAAAAAGGAAAATTTAAAAAGTATTTAAATTTTTTATACAATTGCTTTCCTTTAAATTGTACTATTTAGTCTGTAAAAAAGCAACAATATGACAGCCATATTCCGAGACGAAAGATTTCCCCAGGATCTAGGCTTCTTCCAATATAGTAATCTATGATGCTAGGAGTCCCTGTGCTTCCCCTAGGGGTTAAAGTTTAGTAATGAAAATCAGAGTACCGTATTTTTCGGACCATAAGAGGCACCTAGGTTTTAGAGGAGGAAAATAATAAAGTAACAGCAAAGTAACAGCGCCGTATGGAGCGGTGCAGCCATATTTCTATTTAAAGAGGGGCAGGGGCGAGCAGCGCTCACCCCCTCCTGCCCTCCCGGGCACCAACATGTGAATGTAGCCTAAGGGGACTGTGTAGGGGATATACTTTTATTAGGGGTCATTGTGTGACATTTGGTGAAGCTTTAATAGTGTACTTTGTGTGGAGAGAATTAATGTGGAGACTATTAGGGGACATTTTATGGGACACGTACCTTGTGCTGAAGGATGACTCTCGTACCGACACCAAGTGTTCTGTCAGATTCAGCCCTATACAGAACACTTGGTGGTCGGGAGGGAATATTGTTCTTTTGACCCAACACTGAGCAAGCTCAGCCAACCAGTGTTGGGGGCAGAATTAGTGATGGGAATTACGGCTCTTTTGGCTCTCAAATGGCTCTTTAGATAGAATTATGCTGGCACGTAGTCAGGGGGTCTCAAGAGAAACCAGGGCTGTATAGGTATGAGGATGTGTGACAATGGCCACAAGAGCTTACGATCTATGAGGAGGAGGGGGACAGGAAGTGACAGTGCTTGTACAATGGTCATAAGAGCTTACACTAAGAGGACGACGACACAGTAGGCGACATAAGATTGTAAGCTCCTGTGGCCATTGTACAAGTCCTGTCACCTCCTGTGTCCCATGCATAGAATATTAATCATCTTAACCATGTTGTACTTCAAATACAAATTCAAATAATCAAATACTTATGTCAGGCTCAGGTAATCTCTATCAATCAATTGATCTCTTTGGGAATAGGTAAATTTCACAAACCTGTGAACACCACAGCAGGCACAGGACCACCATCACAGATGACAAACGTTTGCAAACAAATGCTACTTGACTCTCCTTTCTCCAAGATCACCTCAGACTCTCCCAAGTAATCTAGTATGCATGCGCAGGTGTAATTCACTGTACAGGCGATCCCCTACTTAAGGGCATCTGACTCACAGACGACCCCTAATTAAAGACGGACCCCTCTGTCTACTGTGACCTCTGGGGAACTTCTCTGAACTATAGTCCCAGGCTGCTACAATAACTGTTAGGTGTCTGCCATGAAGTTTTATTGATATCCATGGTCCAATTACAGCAAAAAATTTTGAAACTCCAATTGTGACTGGGGCAAAAAAAAACATTTTTGTCTGGATCTACAATTATAAAATATACAGTTTCGACTTGCATACAAATTCAACTTAAGAACAAACCTATGTAACCTATCTGGTACATAACCCAGGAACTGTCAGGGAAATGTCCTCAATAGGTTCAAATAGGGGGTTTGATCGTGCAGACAAAACCAGAGATAAATCCCACAAAAAGGTCTCATTCTGTCAAAGGCTTTAAGAAACTGTTTCATATCAGTTTTCAGACAGTTAAGATCCTGGTATATATCTTGGAAGTTGTCTTTTTCCTGCTTGATAATAGAGTAGAAATCACAGGGTTGGAACAACCCTTTTTCTGTCAATAACTTCCTCTCAATCTCCAAGCTGTCAACTGTAGCTGAGAAAAGGATGGATAGAGGATTGGACGCTGGATAAAAGGTCTGACACTTCTGGAAGATTCCAATATTCTCCAATAACAGGGGAAACCATGACATGGTCAAAAAGGGCGTTATCAAAATTGACGCTTTTTGTTGCAGAATCTTCTGGAAGATCTTTGGGATCAAAAAAAAATAAAAAAGGGGAAAAGCGTATAATAAGAAAGGAGACCAGTCTTGAAACAGTCTTGCAAACAGGTCCAGGAAAGCAACTCCCCATCTGTTGGTAATCTGCTGGAAGACCGTTGGTAAAAGTCTTCAATCGCTTTCCCTTATTTGAAAGCAGCTCAAATAATTTGCTTGAGTGTTCAAATGGACTGCTGAAAAAGAAAGCACATTAAGTTCTGCCTATTGAAAGATCAGTTGTGAAATTTGCAAAGACTGGAACTTTTGGTACCTCCTTGTTTGTTGAGATAGGCTACTGTTGTAGAATTGTCCGACTGGATCTGGAGAGGTTTGTGTTGCATCTGAGCGCTGAAAAATTTTTAAGCCTCCCATAGTGCTGACAGTTCTAGTATAAAAGGCCACACCCTCAACCTCCCACCAGTGTTTATCAAATAACTACACCGGTATAGGATCCAACTCAAATTTATTCAGTACGTTAATTTCACATACATAGATAAAACATAAAAAACTTCTTATACAAGTGGGAGGGAAAAAAATAGGGCCGTCATGGTGGACTTATGGAAACGGAATTACCGGTGAGACCAATTCCTTTTTTCCTTATCGTCCCCCATGACGGCCCCCTGGAGACATACCAAATTATGCCCAGTCAGGGAGGGACCACAGCCTGAAGTACTTTCCGTCCGAAGGCCAGATCTCTGGAAGTTAGAACATTAAGTCTATAGTGCTTAACAAAGGTAGTATTTGAGCTCCATGTGGCAGCTTTACAAATCTCTTCAATAGAGGCTCCCCCTCGCTCCGCCCAAGATGTAGACATAGCCCTAGTAGAATGGGCTTTGACTGAAAGCGGTAGGGGGGACACCCTGGACCTTGTAGCATTCTTTAATGGCTTTAGTAATCCATCGTCCAATTGTGGTTTTTGAAGCCTTCTTGCCTTTATGTTTTCCTGCAAATTGAATGAACAGATTTAAATTCTTTCTCCAAGGACCAGATGCTTCAAGATAATTAAGCACTGTATGCCTTACATCCAACAGATGCCATTTCTCCTCCATAGGACTTCTTGGATGCTGGCAAAATGTTGGTAAGACAATCCCTTGGTTCCTATGGAAATTGGAGACAACCTTAGGCAAGAAATTTCTGTCAAGCTTAAGCGTAATCCTATCCTCAGATATAGACCAATAGGGTTCACAGATAGACAAGGCTTGCAACTCACTTAACCTTCTAGCCGATGTGATGGCTATAAGGAAGGCAGTCAAGAGACGCATGTTGTAAGAATCATTTGGTTCAAAAGGGGCTCTCAGTTAGGGCGTCTAAGACTAAAGATAAATCCCACTGAGGGGATGACTCTAACAGTAGGACGTAGACGTGTACAGGCCTGGAAAAATCTTTTAACCCACCTGTGTTCTGCAAGTGCGGTGTCATAGAATGCACTCAGGGCCAAGACCTGGACTTTCAAGGTGCTAGGTCGAAGCCCCTTTTCAAACCCGTCCTGTAGAAAATCAAGGATTTGACATACATTAGGAAAATCCTGATTAGGCATATCCTTAGACCAGGAACAAAACTTTTTCTGTATTTTAAGATATATGGCATGAGTTACTGGTTTCCTACTATTTTTAAGGTCTTAATTACCTTATATGATAATCCCTTCGTTTTCAAGAAGGCGCTTTCAGGATCCAGGATGCCAATTTTAGAAACCCTGCGTTCTGATGCAGGACTGGTCCCCGATGTAGAAGGTCTGGCCTCTCGGGAAGAATGAATGGAAGGTCCACTGCTAACTTCTGAAGAATTGGGAACCAACTCTTCTTCGGCCAGAAGGGTGCGACCAGGATAAGACTGGCTGGACTAATCAACAGCTTCTGCAGCACCTTGCTTACCAACGGGATTGGGGGAAAGGCATATACCAGATCTTGGCTCCAGACCTGTGAGAACGCATCCAGCCCCCAAGGGGCCTCTCTTGGATTTAGTGAGTAGAACTTCTCTACCTTGCAGTTCTTCCTTGAGGCAAACAGATCGATGGATGGTAATCCCCATCTTGAAATGATCTCCTGAAAGACCTCCTCGTTCAGACTCCACTCGTGTGGAACGATCTGAGATCTGCTGAGAATCCGCCACTACATTTTCTGAGCCCTTCAGATGGATGGCTAAAATTGAGCGAAGATTCTCTTCCGCCCATGAGAATATTTTCTGGGATATCTTTAGCAGTTCCCTGGATCTGGTTCCGCCCTGCCTTTTTAGATAGGCAACATTATTTTTATGTGATGCCCTTTCAAGTCGTCGGTACAGGCTTCTAATGTCTCCAGGACTGCTCTCAATTCTCTTTCGATTGAAGAGACTTGTTTTCTTTCCCGGGACCAACGACCAGCAGACTCATTGCTGTCCGAACTGACACTGACTTCCTCTTCTGGAAATTTCTGATATTCCCAAGAAGCTTGTCCGCTTTCTCCTGTGGAAGATAGGAGGTTTGTGTTAGAGTTCAGGGATACCCCTAAAAATTATTTTATGTGACTTGGGGTCAAGTCCGATTTTTTCTAGATTTATGATCCATCCCAGGGATTGCAATATCTCTATTGTTGTCTTCTTCTGACTCTCCATGTGACTTACCGAATCTCCGATCAACAGGAAGTCATCTAGGCAAGGTACCACGAAGATCTCTTCTGTTCGAAGATATTTCACTACCTCTGCCATGACCTTGGTGAAGATCCGAGGAGCTGAAGAGAGACCAAAGGGTAATGCGGTAAACTGAAAATGAAACTCCTCCCCTGAGGGTGACAACACTGCAAACCATAAGTTTCTCTGTGATTCTGGATGAATGGGTACATGGTAGTATGCATCCTTGAGGTCCAAGGTGCATAAAACGGCATTGTGAGATATTAAAGGGGTGGCAGACTTCACCGACTCCATTTTGAATTTGGCGTATGCTACCCATTTGTTCAAAAATTTCAGGTTTGTGATTAATCTGAAGGTTCCATTTGTTTTTTTTAATCAGGAATAAGGGAGAATAATGACCCATACCTTTTTCTTCTTGGAGGACTGGACTGATCACGTTCAGCTTCAGCAGACCGGAAACTTCTTCCCAAAGGAGACCTGTTAGTTTGTCTGAGGATTGCCTGGATACAACAAATCGGTGAGGGGTGGTGACCCAAACTCTATAAAATAACCGTCCTTGATTATTGAGAGCACCCACCTGTTTGAAGTTATGTTCTCCTATTGGGGGGTGAAAATTTTTCAGTCTTCCCCCCCCCCCCCCCCACTCTGGCGTCATTGCCGTTTTTCTTGCTTATTTGTGGAACTGAAGAGGAACGGTTTGCTTCTTCCTCCTCTGGATGTATTCCCAAATCCTTGTCTCCATGTTTGTCTGCCCTTAAATCTCTGCTGATCTCTGGTTGAGCGAAAGCCACGAAAAAACTGTTTGTCTGTTGCTTTGCATCCGGAAACCCTTTCTTACTGTCAGCTGCTTTATCCAGGATATCATCCAGCTCTGCACCAAACAAAAACTCCCCAGAAAAAGGAAGGCTACACAACTTAGCCTTAGAACGCACATCTGACCACTGCTTAAGCCAAAGCGCCCTTCTGGTTGCATTTGACAATGCGGCTTCCCTTGCGGAAAAACTAATAGTCTCTGCCGATGCGTCTGCTAGAAAGGCTGCTGCTGACTTCAGTAGCGGGATGGAATCTAGAATCTCTTCCCTAGACGTACCTTCTCTATCGTGATCCTCAAGCTGTCTTAACAAAAAGAAAAGAGTGCGAGAAACTGAGGTAGTTGCAACATTAGTTTTAAGAGTCGCCATAGAGGCCTCCCATGCTTTCTTAAGCAGACAGTCTGACTTCCGATCCATAGCATCCTTTAACTGGGTAGAATCCTCAAACGGTAAATCAGTTTTTTTTAACAACTTTGGAAATGGGATCAACTCTGGGCACATTATCCCAAATTTTCGTCTCCTCAGGATCAAATAATAAACGGTTCCCAAATTCTTTGGGGATTGTTAAACGTCTTTCTGGGTCTTTCCACTCATCCAAAACAAGATCTTTCAGATTTTCAATGATTGGAAAAACTCGTACTTTCTTCTTTCTCAAACCTCCAAACAATTCAGTAGAAGAAACTACTGACCTTTCTTCTACTGTGTCCTCAATATTAAGGGTGTCTCTTAATGCCTTAATATGCCCATCCATATCTTCATTTGGAAAATGATATTTAGGGTCATTGGGTACGGATTGTTGTAGGATATCAGACTCTATATCTATTTCATATGAACATGAAGGTTGCTCATCGTCAGTATCTACACATACAGGATTTCCTCTGACTTTCTTATGCGGCGAACGTCTAGAAGCTTTAATCTCCTCACGCATCACAACCCTTAATTCATCCATAAATGAAGATTTCTCTTCTATTAATATCTTGTCCAAACAATCCTTGCATAAGCTCTTTTTATATGGCACCAAGTTTTGTATTACACATCTGGCAGCGTTTAGACGGTGCCTTTTTTGGTCTCTCCTTATCACATTCCTTAACTTTCTCCTTGACAAACATGTCCTTCTCCTAATTATAAAAACACAGGAGTGATGCTTAATTAAAAAGCCGACTCCCAAACACCGCATATAGTGCCAGCAACATTGGCATTCAGCCCCCGAACGAGCCGTAGAGCCGCCGGCACCTGTCCGCAGAGAAAAGAGGTTATTTTCTCTTCTTTCCAAAACTTCTTTAACCATCACCCCACAGGCCAGCTGACGTCATTGAGGACAGGACTTTTAAGAGGAAGAAGCAGAAACCTCTGTCAACAAGTCTCCGTCTGCAAAGACTGGAACCTGGAAGAGTTGTCTCTTTTGGACTGGTCAGAATGAAAGCCCTTCTGGTTCCAAAAGGACTTCTTTTCGGACGCCTTTACCAAAATATCATCAAGTTTTGACCCAAAAAGTCAATCTCTTTCACAGGGAACGGCAACTAGCTTGTTCTTAGATCCTGTGTCACCCGATCAGGTTCTCAACTATGTGCATCCTCTGGCTGAGTTAGCTAATGTTGAGGCTCTGGGTGAAAGTTTAATCATGTCTGCTGAGGTATCTGCCATATAATTTGCAGCTTTAGGAAAAAGAGGCAAAGATGCAAGAATATCTTCTCTAGGAGTTCCTGCTGTTAGATGTTCTTCCAGCTTGCATCTTGCTGTAGAGGTGGCGGCAAAACTAGGCCTTAGCATAGCCGTATTAGATTCCCAAGAATGTTTCAATAGGGTTTCAGTCTCCTTATCCATAGGATCTCTAAAGGGAACCCATCATCCACAATTTGCCTTATACTGCTTGACAATACTCTGGTAATGGTTTACAATACCATCTAGTTTTTGCATCTTTCATGGTCCAGTGTGGTGACATCGTCCAGAAAATTAATTTTGAAATGAGCTGTAAATAGGTTTTAAAAGGTTAAGGAGGAGGAGAGTTTAACACTGAAGTCAAGGTGAAGAGATCTTTGTCTTTGGATGCAGGATCATTAATTACAATGAAGGAGGATTCCTGAGGAAGAGAGCATGACTTCAGTGTTAAACTCACCACCTCCTAGATTTTATAGATGATGCCAGCACACTGCCAGTAACATGATCTGGAAGGTGGACAGCTGCTTGGCAACATACTGGTAGTGGTTTATTAGATCAATTTCTGCTGAATGGTTCGCTTTAAGTAGATATTTTGCCGAAGCATGCGCTTCTCTACCGTTTTGAAGATGCAGGTCTATCTAATATATAAAGCCGAGTGTGTGTATTTGTATGTGCGTGCGTTAAAAGGAATTTGCATCGCCGTGTTTACAATCACCAAATTTTGCACAGCCGCTCACTGTGACTCAGGGAACGTCATAGATTCGGTTTCATGCCGGTAGAGAGTGAGTGATGGATACATAGAGATAAAAATATTTTTTTGTTAACCTATTCTATTTTGTTATGGTTAAGAACAGTTATTTACTATCCTAGGCAATGCCGGAATCTACCGCTGTGAAGGAAAAAATTTTTAGCTAAAAGAAGGGGGTTAGTCAGTTAATAGAGCTCTATAGGAACCTGTTACTAGCTGTATATGTACAAAGGTGGTGACAGGTTCCCTTTAAAACCACCAATTTACTTTTTTTTAGTTCTTTGAAAGAAAATTGTGTTATATTTTATACTTAAGATATTTAGTTCTAGTTCCATTAATCATAAAAATAAAATACTAACCCGTGTACTGGTGGTACTTTTTCCGGTACAGAACAGAGACACAGCTGAAGTAATACAATTCTGATGCAGTTCTGTAGCAGGAATCAGACACTTCAGGATTCGTGTATTCACACTTTCAGCTTAAAGAATGCAAACAAAACAAAAATTATATTTATACCTTAACCAATTGATGCCCACAGCAAATTTATAGCAGATTTATAGGCTATAAATATGACTCCTCTCTCTCCTCACCCATATCCTGAGTATTAATCACTTTACAGCGCAGCAGCTCCACAAGCATATGCATCTTTGATGAAGGTGGCAACATGACATGGAGCTTCTGCACATTCACAGGGAACCAGATACGCCGGCAAGCCTGCATTAACTGTGCATGCGTGGCCCCAAAGAACAGTGTGGAAAGGACACACAGGGATACAGCGGTCGGCAGTGCTGGAGAGTCACCTGAACTCCCTGCACTTGGACTCAGCAGTTACTAGATTACTGATGGTATATTTCCTTTAACCTCTCTAAAATAAAAAAAAAATAATAATTTATAAAAAAGGGTTAACCAACTTCGTAAAAGTGGTTTTTCCCACACGCTGAGGTGCATAGTTTCCGTTATGTAGCTTATGAAATTTTACTATTTAGGCTTTTCAGTAAAGCAGACATTTGGTAAACACGAGTTATGAATTAATTTTGGTATTTTTCAAAAATACCAAAATGAAAATGTACTTTACCAAGGTTGCCACTAAGTGCAAGTCTTAGCAGTATATCAACACCATCTGCTGGAATTCCATGTTTGAGGCCTATAGACTCTATCTTAGTAAGATGTTGAATAAGAGTAAGATTTCCTTTTAAGGAGACTTTAGTAGTAACTAGGCAAAATAAAAAGAAATAAATTAGTAACAGTTTTAAAAGATGCATTTCAAGAATATATCATAAGAAATGCAAACATGTTTACATACTTTGCTTGAAGTAATGAAGGGCCTCATCCAGTATTTGTGGGTGCCGCATGATAGTGTCCTTTGGTTTCAACTTTGCCATCTTAGTTTCAGAATCTTTCACACTTTCCATTGAATATATAGGGTGCAGGCCACAGAAGATCTACCAATATAGACCTAGATGATAGCAAGAAAAATAAAGGCTGAAACAGCAATGTGGCGTAATGGACAATAAATACAAGTGTGGGTATAGGCCTCAGCGAACCCGACTCCAGGGCAAGCGAATAAGTAATCCAATCCAAAAGAAGGCGAGGCAGAACTCCAGTAGAGTAAATGGTGTTTATTACTCCCCCAGAGTGAAAAAGTGCAACCTTTCAGCCCCTCAATGGAGCTATTCTCAATGCTTGAGAATAGCCCCATTGAGGGGCTAAAACGTCGCACTTTTTCACTCTTGGTGAATTAAAAAAAAAAGTCATTTAATCTACTGGAGTGCTGCATCGCCTTCTATTGGATTGGATGACCTAGATAGCAACATTTTACTTTTAAAACTCATTTCTACAAGAATTCAACAGCATGTCCAAATGGTCCTTTGTATGAAGGGCCATTACCCATCCATCACGTTCCTTTCTATGTGCTGTCTGATATCTTGTGGATGTATTCTGGTATTCAACTTTAGTTACCACATCATAAACAACCATTGAAAAAGTTAAAAATAGAATTGTGCCTGGAAACATAAATCCTTAACTCCATTAAAAAGAACAGAATACATATTGTATTAAAACATTATATTATACACTGATTACCGTATATACTCGTGTATAAGCCGAGTTTTTCAGCACAAAAAAAAAAAAAAAGTGCTGAAAAACATTACCTCGGCTTATACACGAGTCAATTAAAAAAAAAAATGTAATACTCACCCTCCGGCACCCGGATCCTCGGCCTCCGCTTCTCTGCATTCTTCACTAGCCGGCAGTCGCATCCATGCGAGCTGCTGGCGGGCCCACACTATGATGCGGCAGTGTCGCCGCTGATGACGTCATCGGCGGCGACACCGCCGCATCATAGTGCGCGCCCTCCGTTCGCTCGCATGAACGCGACTGCCGGCTAGTGAAGAATGCAGAGAGAAGCCGCCGCCGAGAATCCGGGAGCCGTGCAGAGTATTAAAGGGGAGTATCGTCGGAGGGCGAGTATTAAAGTTTATTTTTTTATTTTTTTTTTTTTTATTAGCTTGGCATGCTTGGGGCAGGGCAGGCTGTATACCACTTGGGGCAGGGCAGGCTCCAGAGGTCGCACTAACATTTTTCCATAAGGGTAATAATACTCTCACCATTTTTGAGGAGTAATCTCAGCCGAGGAGGAGTATGAAATTTTCAGTAATACAAATATATAACTTCTAGTCGTATATAGTGTTAATAGACTTTTGTTCCATATGACTGTTTTTACCCTGTACCGTCTTATTATATTTGTATATGTCCCCTATGATTTGTAAAGCGCTACGGAATATGATGGCGCTATATAAATAAAGATTATTATTATTATTAATGTCTATTTATAGAAGAAAATTTGTTACAGCCCGTTTTTGTAGCTTCTTGGGACAATTATAGTACTATTTGGGGCCGACGCCGGCCCCAGACCACCAACCATCCACAGAGTTGCCCAAGGCTGACGCTGCGCCCCAGACCCCACCCACAGAGAGGGCCAGATCTGACGCGCCCCCCCCCCCCCCAAGACCCCTCCACCCATAAAGTGGGCCAGAGCTGATGCTGGCCCAGACCCCTACCATAACCCACAGAGCGGGCCAGAGCCGACACTTTACTGTCATTTTTTGGGTTTTTTTTATTACATTTTTTTTTTTTTTTTTTAACAAGGTGACATGAGTTCCCTGCTAAACTTATATATAGATCACAGATAACAGTGACCTAATGGTAACAGTCTATTGGATCACTGTTATCAGTGATCTGTATACAGAGTCATTCAGGGAGGATACATATAGCACCTTCCCTGCAGCCTCTCACTGTATACAGGGGCTGCTCTGGCTATAAGATAGAGCTGTCTATGTGACAGACCAATCTTGTTCATAGCTCTGTGTGCACGGTCGCACACGGCCATGGGAGGATGGGCGGAGCTACTCACTGATCCAGCCCGCGGCCGATGTAGAACGTCATGTGACCTGTGCTCTGGTCACATGACTTTCCATCGGAGCCGCAAAATAGCTCGGCAGGAGAGGAGGGGGCAGCACTATATTGTGGGTGTTGCCGAGTGTTGTGGGCGTGAGCTGAGATCCTGGGCAGCAAGCGCCAGCAGCCAAGCACCCAGCTGGCAGATAACCACCAAGCGTATTTATACGCTTGGCGGTTTTTTGGAGGGGTAAATCAGCCTCTACAAGCGTCATAGACGCTTGTAGAGGCGTTATCGCGATCTCTGCATGAACCAATGACCAATTGGTCAATGAAGGGGTTAAAATACATCTCTGTATACAAATGTGGCTAGACAGTGATTATTCTTTTAATACAATAAAAGTATCATTTGTTAGTAAATGATTTATTACATTTTACATCTTCATAATTCTTCAAGCTATGAATACATAATATCCTATGTCCAGAAAAAAATGACAATAGTACTGCTAGATATACAGATTGAGCAAAAACATTTTATGAGGCCTAGTTCTGTTGCCACTTCTACTATTCCTTAAGTCAAACTATATTGCTGCAATGAGGACTATCTAATTGCCTTATGGATTACTTTAATGATAGATCTGTCTCTCTCTCTCTATAATATATATATATTTTTTGGACTATAAGACGCACTTTTTTTCCCCAGAAAATGGGGAAAAAAACAGTGGTGCGTCTTATAGTCCGGATGTAGCCTCCTCTCCTCCTCTCAGCCCTCCACTGCTGGAGGGAATGGATGGCAGCACCCCTGCGCTCTGCCAGCTCTGATGTATATCATGTATATCAGGGCACTGATATACATGATAATTATGGCAGCAGTGGAGAGAGAGGGGGAGGAGAAAATCACTGACTCTGGCCAATCCCCGCTCGGCTTGTAAGTAGCCCGGGAGGCTCAGAGTGAAGACAGAAGATGAAGGCTGCCGCACTGTGTGAAGAGGAGCCGAGCCTGTACAGTGCAGTGTCTGACCTGTAACTTCTATCCCAGCACAGGATCAGATAAGTGATAAGTCCTCCCTTCCCCCAGGTCTCTGCTCTCACAGTCTTAACCACTTGTTGCCTGGTATGTAGTGGCTGCTGTCCCCCTGGTAGATTGTAAGCTCTTGTGAGCATTGTACAAGCACTGTCACCTCCTGTGTCCTCCTCCTCATAGATTGTAAGCTCTTCTGAGCATTGTACAAGCACTGTCATCTCCTGTGTCCTCCTCCTCATAGATTGTAAGCTCTTCTGAGCATTGTACAAGCACTGTCATCTCCTGTGTCCTCCTCCTCATAGATTGTAAGATCTTGTGGCCATTGTACAAGTCCTGTGTCCGTCCTCTCATCCTCCTCATAGATTGTAAGCTCTTGTGGCCATTGTACAAGCACTGTCATCCCCTGTGGCCTCCTCCTCCTCAGAGATTGTAAGCTCTTGTGACCACTGTACAAGCACTGTCATCTCCTGTGTCCTCTTCCTCATTGATTGTAAGCTCTTGTGCCCATTGTCACATATACTCATACCTATACAGCCCTGGTAACTCTTGAGACCCCCTGACTACGTGCCAGCATAATTCTATTTAAAGATAGGCTGCTCGCCCCTGCCCCTCTCCGAAGAGGAACATGGCTGCACTGCCCAGTTATTTACTGTTACTTTATTAAATACTTTGGCATACTATTTGGGGAAAAAACATTTTTCTTATTTTTCCTCCTCCAAAACCTAGGTGCGTCTTATGGTCCAGTGCGTCTTATAGTCCGAAAAATACGATATAATATATATATATATATATATATATATATATATATATATATATATATATATATATATATATAATTAAAAAAATGGTGTACCATTATTTAAGTAACCACTGCAACATTTCAACCCCTAGGAACTGGAGTCTCTCAAACACTGTCATCATATATAAAAGCCATCTTTGATAATTTGTGTATCATAACATAGAATCAAAGCATGTAATGAAACAACACACTGATTGGACGGTTGAGGGTCAGACTTCAACAGACCAACATAAAAATGCAAAGAGTCTTCTAACGGACTTGATGATTCACCCTTTCACTATAGAAAACATCTACTTGAGCCAGATCAAAGGAACCCTGATTAAAAAATTGTAATATGATTGTAACAATTGCTTCTGTATATTAATTTACTGTATATACTTGAGTATAGCAGAGAGTTTAATAAAAAAAAAAAAAAAGTTGAAAAAAAACAAAAACCTGGTTATACTTTTGAGTCTTATAAAACACAAACTCTGTACTCACCTTTCCGACGCCCCCCATGCAGGTCCTCTTCTTTCTAGCAATGCAATGGTTCAGTTTTCCTGTGCGGTGCCGCTGCACATACAGTCATGGCCAAAAGTTTTGAGAATGATACAAATGTTAATTTATACTGCATCAGGTTTTATAATGGCAATTTGCATATATTCCAGAATGTTATAAAGAGTGATCAACTTGACTGCAATTAATTACCAAGTCAATATTTGCCTAGAAAATGAACTCCCCCCCCCCTCCCAAAACACACTTAACTTTACTGCAGGCCTGCCTTAAAAGGAGCAGCTAACATCATTTCAGTGATTACTCAAGTAACACAGGTGTGGGTGTTGATGAGGACAGGGCTGGAGATCAATCATTCATGATTAAGTAATTATCACACCACTGAACACTTTGACCCCTAGCACGGCGCGCGCCGGATCCCAGTGCATGGAACGAGCCCTCTCCGTAGCACTTAAGTCTTTGCTGCATATTGCAGCAAAGGTTTACCGGTAACACCCGCGATCAGTGCCATTCACGTGCCCTAGGGAGTCTGAAATTTTTTTTTTTTAAAAAGTTAAACAAATTATAAAAATACCTAAAAATTAAACTCACCCCCTTTCCACAGAACTGTTATAAATATTAATAAACAGTAAAAATCATAAACACATTTAGGTATTACCGCGTCCAAAAATGCCCAATCAAAATATGTTTTTTTCACTGCGTTTAACCCCATAACGGAAAATAACGCCCAAAGTAAAAAATGGCACATTTTGCCATTTTGATAAATATAAAAAAAATAAATAAAAAGTGATCAAAACGCCGTACAGTCCTAAGAATTATAGCAATGAAAATGCCATCTAAAGTTGCAAAAAATGACACCACCCACAGCTTCGTATACCAAAGTATGAAAAAGTTATTGGTGCCAGAAGATGACAAAATCCCACAAAAAAAAAAAAAAAAAAAATTGTACAGGAGGTTTTAATTTTTGTAAATGTATGAAAATATAGAACCAATACAAATTTGGTATCCCCATAAAAGTAGACATGTAATTTGTGGAGCACAGTGAAATCCGTAAAATCCAAGCCCACAAGAAAATGGTGCAAATGTGTTTTTTCACCATTTTCACTGCATTTGGAATTTTTTTCCCGCTTCCCAGCACACGGTATGGAATATTAAATACTGTCACTATGAAGTGCAATTTGTTACTCAGAAAATAAGCCATCACAGAGCTCTTTCTGTGGAAAAATAAAAAATGTTACAGATTTTTGAAGGTGGCGAGTGAAAAATGGAAGTGAAAAAAACTAAAAAGAACCAGGTCGTTAAGGGGTTAAAAGGAGGCTGGTGCTTGGCATCATTGTTTCTCTTCTGTTAACCATGGTTATCTCTAAAGAAACACGTGCAGTCATCATTGCACTGCACAAAACTGGCCTAACAGGGAAGAGTATCACAGCTAGAAAGATTGCACCTCAGTCAACAATCTATCGCATCATCACGAAATTCAAGCAGAGTCGTTCCATAGTTGCCAAAAAGGCTCCAGGGCGCCCAAGAAGGACCAGCAAGCGCCAGGACCGTCTCTTAAAAGTGTTTCAGCTTCAGAATCGGGCTACTAGCAGTGCAGAGCTTGCTCAGAAATGGCAGCAGACAGGTGTGAGATCATCTGCACGCACTGTGAGGCGGAGACTCTTGGAGCAAGGCCTGGTGTCAAGGAGGGCAGCAAAGAAGCCACTTCTCCCCAGAAAAAACATCAGGGACAGACTGATATTCTGCAAAAAGTACAGGGAGTGGACTGCTGAGGACTGGGGTAAAGTCATTTTCTTTGATGAATCCCCTTTCAAATTGTTTGGAACATCTGGAATACAGCTTGTTCGGAGAAGACAAGGTGAGCAATACCTCCAGTCTTGTCTCATGCCAACTGTAAAGCATCCTGCAACCATTCACGTGTGGGGTTGCTTCCGAGGGAAGAAAACAGAGATTTGGGGTCCATGACCTGGAAACTCCCCAGATCTTAATCCCATTGAGAACTTGTGGTCAATCAAAACCCAACAAATTGTGACAAAATACAAGCATTGATTGTGCAAGAATGGACTACAGTCAGTCAGGATTTGGTCTAGAAGATCATTGAGAGCTGCCAGGGAGAATTGCAGAGGTCCTGAAGAAGAAGCATCAACACTGCAAATATTGACTTGCTGCAGTAACTCATTCTAACTGTCAATAAAAGCTTTTGTTACTCATAATATGATTGCACTTGTATTTCTGTATGTGATAAAAGCATCTGACAAACACACATAAAACCAGAGTGCAACAGATCATGTGAAAATATAATATTTGTGTCATTCTCAAAAAATTTTGGTCATGACTGTATATTTACATGGCTGCTATGGGGTCGTGATCTGGTCGCAAATCACGGCCCCCACAGACTTTGGTGGCTCCCAGTCAGGGTGAGCATGCAGTGCTTCGCCGCACCATGAACTGTGAAGTGCCAGACACAAGCGCAAATTTTTATTTTTTTTTTACTTTTTCTACTTGGGATATACATGCAGCAAAACCTATGATGGATGCTGATCTAGATACAGTAGGAAAAAAAAACAAACAAAAAAAACATTACGTACATCATTAAAGCTCCACCAAATGAGCAGATAAAAATATGATAATCTCCAATTGGATAGGAGATAATCCCACAAGGGAGCACGCCTTCTTTTACTTATATCTCTCAACAAAATGTAGTTTAACTTATACAGCAATTCTACGAAGCAACACCGGGATGAGCCTACCAACCTCTACTTTGGCTTGGGATACACTTTGTGACATAAAGGGGAAAAAAAAATAATCATGAAAAATAGTGTATGTATTCAGAGGATTCCTGCCAAACCAAAACACCTTATTTTACCAGTGACAGCATCTAATGCCGTTTTGCAAAGACCAAAAACACTATTTCAACAGCAGCTCCTCTCTTCTACATAAAAAGATATGCAATATTTTTCAAAATGAAAAATGACTACAGAACCCAAATATCTATTGTTCATCAAGTATAATTGCATTGCATACATTAAAATGGTATTAAAAATGTAACCTTCTGTTGGTACTCAATGTATTCAATCCATTGAACTAAATCACTAGAAAGATAGCAAAAGTTGTTCAGTTCTCTATTAAAGAAAACTATCATTCGCTTTCAGGCAAAATAGACTAAAAAAATACTCACCTAGAGAGGGAGGTGCGGTGGAGTGCATAATTATCCCCCACACTCTAAGCTGCGGATTTTAAGTTTCTTTTCTATGTCATCCCGGCACGTCAACATTAAAGGAAACCTACCACTTGAAGTGGCATGTTTCAGAAGAAAATACCGAGCACCAGCTCAGGGTGAGCTGGTGCCAGAGCTTATTTTTTGTTAGTGTTTTAAACCGCTGTATCGCGGTTTAAAACACTTTTTAAACTTTATAGCCGGCGCAGGGAGGTATGCACTCGGCGCTTACCATGCGCGCGGCTCTCCTTCACTTCCTATGTAGCCGCGCGTACCTCCCTGCGCCGGCTATAAAGTTTAAAAAGAGTTTTAAACCGCAATACAGCGGTTTAAAACACTAACAAAAATAAGCTCCGGCACCAGCTCACCCTGAGCTGGTGCTCGGTATTTCCATCTGAAACCTGCCACTTCAAGTGGTAGGTTTCCTTTAAAGAAGATCAGCACCAGGATCAACAGGCAGAGGGGTATTTTAGTCTATTTTGCCTGAAAGCTAATGATGTTTTCCTTTACAACCATAATAGTTGTAAGCTTAACGTAAACTTCCACATTAATTTAAAAAATAAACATAATATAGCCTGTACTAGGTGATAATACCAATCTACAATGGCGCTCCTTCCCTACAATGCCCTGTCGTGTGTCCATACTGCAGTTTACCACCACATATAGAGGTTTGGTATCCTTTGTGTTGGGTCATGTATTTTCCCCAAAAAAAAAAAAAAATACAATTTCAAGCTTGATCATGTTATCTTTCATGTACGAGTGTGGCTAAGCTCACATTACCGTCAGGATTTCCATTTATTTATCATACATTTTTGTAAATGGAGGTAAATAAACGGTTATAAAACTGCACATAACGGATGACAAGTCTGTTAACAGTACAAACACTTTACTTTCACAACACTGTTCTATAGCGTCTATATCTGTCCATCCCTTACAGCTGTTATATATAGATGTCTCAATTGTACCAATCTGCCTATTTTTCTTTCTATACCTCACATTTATCAATAATCTTTTACTTTTCTAAATATTTCTGTCTACCGATATCTATTTCAACATCTAAAAAAATAATTTATAAAAATCTGACACTCTCCCTCCCCATTGACCTCTATGTACAAGAACTTATGGTTATGGTAAGGTAGGCATTATCCGTTAGTAATCAGCCCCCCCCCCCCCCCAAAGAACAAAGAGTAAGAAGAAGAAAAAAAAAAAAAAAAAAAAAAAAAAAAACACACAACATGGAAGAAAAACAAATGACAACCGCTGACAAAAATTAAATTCACTTCAATGGGATTTACAACGGATCCATTGAATTTCTTACATTTTTAAAGAGGACCTGTAACCTCTAAAAACTGCCCTAGGAGCTGCTTACTTTAGTAAGATGTTGCGGTGTTGCTCTGCTAGCGTTTTCGGAAACCTCCAATAACACTAACAAACACTTGCAGCGTTGTACAATAGAAAACGCCGGACCACGCTGTAAGCGGTCCAGCGTATTCATGAGGGGGGCGGCCCAAGGCGCTACTTCACCCCCGAACCACCCCTTCTACTGCTAACTTTGGTACGCAGCTCCTAGTGCCGTTTTTTCAGGTGACAGGTCCTCTTTAAGGGGAAGCTAGAAACGGAGTTCTGAACGGTAGTGTGAATCCAGCCTAAGTAATATGCTTGGATTCCTGCATTTTGTTTGTCAAATAAAAGGGACAATCCCAGGAGGTTGTAGGTAACTTCTAAGGACTGCAGAGCGGCATGTAGGAAGTTATATGCGTGTTTATTTCCATATGTACACAGAGAGCATCCATAGCAGGCTGCATAGCTAAAATACGCTGCCAACACAAAGCATTTATGTCACACACAAATGACGGAAAATCTTTAATGCATCGCTAATGTAACTGCGACGAAAACTACAAGGGTGACTTTACCCAAACCGTTACACGGGGGGCATTCTATTCATACACCATAAAACATACTGTGTCCGGTCCGCTACATACCCTGTCATTCACCGCCCGATCACTTCTCACCTTGCGTCCACTATTCAAACCGCGCGGGCTAGCTCACTGCGCATGCACAAAATTCTTTTGGAGAAGGGGGCGGTTTTAGTGTTTCCGGGAGAGTCTGACGTCACGCGGCCATGTGCCGCTGCGTTCACCTCACGTGACTGGTTCCCTGCCTCTGGGCGCGATGTCTGTACTAGTTACTAGGGAACATGCGCAGTAGGTGATTGGCCCGTGTATTCCGGAGTCATTAGTAATGACTCTGCGAGGTGCTGGGAGCTTACGTTAAAGGATTGTTAGGGAGTCTTTATTAGCTTATACGGATCTGCTGGAGTCTTTGTTTAGGGGACGTCTAGATTTATGTAGCTGATCCTCGCCCGGGAGTTTGTCGTTAGATGTGCCTGCCGTCTATACTTAATGCTATATTTCTGAATACTTTAGGGAATAGGTGCACAACCTTTCGGTATGAGGGCCGCATTGTCCTGCCGTTCAACTTCAGGGGGCTGCACTGATAACTAGTAACCTAGATGTGCCAAAAAATACAGTGCTCAAACGAAACACTAATAATAGTAGTGATGATGTAAATTGTCCGAAGTAGATGATAAAAAACAGTAACCACTAACTAAAGTAGGCCTAGTAACTAGCCTAAGCAAGATATATCTCCCACCACAACTACCTCTATATACAAGAATATAACTACTATAATACTGTCCCCTATGTACAAGAATATAACTACTATAATACTGTCCCCTGTGTACAAGAATATAACTGCTATAATACTGCCCCCCTATGTACAAGAATATAACTACTATAATACTTCCCCCCTATGTACAAGAATATAACTACTATAATACTTCCCCCTATGTACAAGAATATAACTACTATAATACTTCCCCCTATGTACAAGAATATAACTACTATAATACTTCCCCCTATGTACAAGAATATAACTACTATAATACTTCCCCCTATGTACAGTAATATAACTACTATAATACTGCCCTTTATGTACAAGAATATAACTACTATAATACTGTCCCTTATGTACAGGAATATAAGTACTATAATACTGCCCCCTATGTACAGGAATATAACTACTATAATACTACCCCCTATGTACAAGAATATAACTACTATAATACTGCCCCTTATGTACAAGAATATAACTACTATAATACTGCCCCTTATGTACAGGAATATAACAACTATAATACTGCCCCCTATGTACAAGAATATAACTACTATAATACTGTCCCTTAGGCTGGTTTCACACCACCGGTGCCCGCCGTACCGTAGCACGGCGGGCACACGACAGCGTGCGGGTAGAGGAGGAGGGGGAGAGCGCTGCTCACCCCTGCCCCTCTCCATAAGGATATATGGCGCACGGCGCCGTATGCCCTGAAAAAATAGAACATGTCCTATTTTTTCACGGGGCACGGAGCAGTCTATGGGGGGCGTATATAGGCCGTATATACGTCGGCCGTATATACGTCCCCCTTGCGGTAGTGTGAATGCAGCCTTATGTACAGGAATATAACTACTATAATGCTGCCCCTTATGTACTACTATAATGAGAAGAAAAAGGAGGAGTGTCAACTCACCTGTTGTGGAAGGGGGTCGCTCCGTGTAAATATGGCTGTGCTCGCCGGGACAAAAAGAGCCTGGTCCGGTCCCAGGTTGGTAATGCAAGTTTGGAAAAAGGAAAAGCCCTTGGGCACCAGCTGGGTAAAAAGTCTTCTAAACTTTATTCATAGCAAAAAAGATATTAAAAGTGATGACACGGTGAAAAAATAACTAAACATGATAAAAACATGTTTGTACAAACAGGATTGGGTGACACGTTTCGGACCTTTAGTTTTAGCGGTCCTTATTCATACCTAGTAAGCATATGGACTGTCCGACATTTAAAGCACAAATCACATGACAAGGCCCCCCCCCCCCAGGTCACGTGAGGAGAGGAGACGCCCACAGGTCACATGACTATCAGATGTCAAGTAATGAACAGGAGCATAGTAAATGCGCTATGGAAGGAACCAAGGTAAGTAGCAAAACAAAAACAAAAAGGGATAAATATACAAAATGAAACGGAATCTTAAACCATAAAGTGAATGAAGGCATGACATATTAGTATACATATGTTAGATCGTTCCGGAAGTTTAACCCTTGTGGGTGACGTGTACCTAAAGTCAGGATCCACTTGGCCTCTCTAAGATATAGCTGTTTGTTTCTATCACCTCCTCTTTTGTTAGAAAAGACACGGTCAATTCCAATGACCCGCATGTGTTGAACGCTCCCCATGTGTGAATCTCGGAAGTGTTTGGATGCTCCCGTGATACTCCGGGTGCTAGCTAGTGTCCTAGGATTGGCTCCTGTGATGTGCACTGAGATGTGGTCCTTGAGTTTCCTGGCTGTACATCCCACGTATTGAAGGCAGCACTGGGTGCATTCAATAACTTAAATGACCCAGCTCGTCTCACAGTTTATGTAGCTGTTAATGTGAAAGGTTTTATCATTACTGTATGATTTGAACCTGAGAGTTCTGGGCATAAGTTTACAGCAAAAGCTACCTTTGTGGGTAAGCCAGGGAGCTTGTGTGTCTTTGGAGGTGAAGATGTTGGGTGAGAGTAAATTTCCCAATGTGACAGCTCTGGTAGGGACAAAATTAATGCCATTGTCTAAAATGTTTTTTAGTAGGTCATTATGATACAGAATAGGTAAATATTTTTTTATTATGGATATGATTTGCTCGTATTGGTTGCTATAACGAGTGCTAAAGTAAATTTTTGTTTGTTGTTGGGAAGTGTGGGGGACTTTATCTTTTAGATAGTGTGAACGCGACTTGGTATCTGCTATTCTCTGAGCTCTTCTACAGAGAGCTTTGCCATATCCTCTTTCTTTTAGACGGACCTCAAGTTCCCTACACGTATTGTGGTAACTGTGTTGTGAAGAGGAGGCCCTTTTAGCTCGGATATATTCCCCTATTGGTAAATTTCTGATGATGTGTTTGATATGATTGCTGTCTGCTCTTAATAGTGCATTGTCTGATGTTGGTTTGCGATATAGTTCTGTAGTAACTTTCTTAGTGTCTGGATTTCCTGACAAGCGAATGTCTAAAAATGCAATAGTGGATTCCTGAAAATCATAAGTAAATTTTAAATTAAATTCAATGCAATTTAGGTACGCCACAAAGTCGGCGACTGTTTCCCGGTGCCCAGACCACACCAGGAGACAGTCGTCGATGTAGCGTCCATACCACTGAATGCTTGACAAAAAGGGGTTAGATTCATGATATAGGACCTGCTCCTCCCTATATCTTAGAGAGGCCAATTGGATCCTGACTTTAGGTATACGTCACCCACAAGGGTTAAACTTCCGGAACAATCTAACATATGTATACTAATATGTCATACCTTCATTCACTTTATGGTTTAAGATTCCGTTTCATTTTGTATATTTATCCCTTTTTGTTTTTGTTTTGCTACTTACCTTGGTTCCTTCCATAGCGCATTTACTATGCTCCTGTTCATTACTTGACATCTGACACAGTCATGTGACCTGTAGGCGTCTTGTCTCCTCACGTGACCTGGGGGTGGGGCCTTGTCATGTGATTTGTGCTTTAAATGTCGGACAGTCCATATGCTTACTAGGTATGAGTAAGGACCACTAAAACTAAAGGTCCGAAACGCGTCACCCAGTCCTGTTTGTACAAACATGTTTTTATCATGTTTAGTTATTTTTTCACCGTGTCATCACTTTTAATATCTTTTTTGCTATGAATAAACTTTAGAAGACTTTTTACCCAGCTGGTGCCAAAGGACTTTTCCTTTTTCAAACTTATAACTACTATAATACTGCCCGCTATGTACAAGAATATAACTACTATAATACTTCCACCTATGTACAAGGATATAACTACTATAATACTGGAAAAAAGAAAGTCCAAGCAGCACAAGCCTTCTAAGTAGGGTGGGTGCAAGCGTCCTGGGACAGGGCGTAGGTCCCTCAATAATATGTTGTAGAAAACGGGCAGCACTCCAAATTGTAGTGAAAAAAAAGTGAGTTCTTTATTCCATTGTCAGCAATCAAACAGCGACGTTTCGGTCCCCAAGGACCTTTCTCAAGCCGTCTATACAGTGTAAATGGCAGTGTTTTATACAAATCCCCGTGGTCACATGACCTGATCAACCACGCCCACCAAATTACAATATTCGTGATACAAAGAATTCTACATAAACATTCATTAATATACATTAGTAAAGTGCATATAGTGTAATATATAAATACAATTGACATATACGAAGTTGATATTAAAAAACCTAGAGCAGTATCCTCTCGTATGTGGCAAGCTCTAGCCTAATAAGTGAGCATAAAGTGCAAACGTGCTACTGTGCATAAGAGTTGAAAGATGTGTGAGACGTCCAGGTGTCTCCCCGTGTTGATCGTGTCTTCCGATGTCCACAAGTTTAATTCCCGGGATAAAGATTTAGATGAAACGCATGCTGGAACGCACGCTCTGCGATCTTCACTGCGCATGCGCAGCCTGATGTAATCTATCTGTGCGGTAACCGGGCAACCACGGAGCAATACATTGTAACTGGCTGGTTTGACCAGCTTCTTACAGAGGTAAGTGATTGTTGCATATTAGACGATTATATGATTGTCTGATAACGAGGCGTCAGCCATTATGCAGGACAACATCCTGTAATAACAGTTATAGTCACAAAACGGGCCAGCAGTCTATTAACCCCTCCCGGGGAAACAGTCCGCTGAGGGGAACAATATTATCCAATAAATCCCTTTTGATATTTAGGGACTCGGAAATTGAATCCCACTCCCTATGTGTGTAAGAAAAGGGGTAACAACCCAATTAAGTCCTTGGCTAGAGCCTCTCGTCATATGAAAACATACCTAGATATAATATATAGAAAGTGCAACCGTGGTGCCTGTGGGCGCATAATTCGAGGATGACGGGTCTTGTGTGGAGAGACACTTCACAGGGAGACATCTGGATTAGGCTCCAACTTGGTCTGAATAGAAAAAATGAAAATATTAGTATATTGTTATCAAAAAGTTTTTTTTGAATCACAAATAATTGCTGTTCACTTAGTTACAGATGACAGTATATGCAAAGAATTAAACAAATCTGACTGATCGAACTCAACAATCATAATGACCATAGTTTATAATCAACATTGAGGCCATGGGGTCTTAGTGTGTTCAGTGTATGAATCCACTGCAATTCACGTTTCTTGAGCATATGCTCCCTGTCCCCCCCTCTCCTGGGTAGAGGTACATGGTCAATCAAGCGACAACGTAAATCCTTTTCTAAGTGGCCTGCTTCATGAAAATGTTTGGGCACTGGAAGATCACTGGAAGTTTTAAACTCTAATGTGGTTTCTCCCACATAGAGAAGTCCACAAGGGCAGCTTAGTAGATAAATAACAAATGAGCTGTCACAGGTTAAATAGTATGTTATATTGTGCCATTTTTCATTATGTGTAAACCCAGATCCCTTGATCATATATTTACAGTTTATGCACTTGCAACAAGGAAAACATCCTTTTTGTAATTGACCCAGTATTCCTGTTTGTCGACTTTTTTTGCGTGACCCAATGTCTGCTCTCACCAGACGATCACCAATTCTTTGTGCATTCCTGTAGGACATAAGTGGCGGGGTTTGAAATTCGGGTACAGTGATATTACTACCGGACAATTTGGTCCAATGTCTATGTATAATTTTTGCGATGTTGTGGCTTTGTGTGTTAAAGGTGGTAACAAATGGTATTCTGTCTTGTTTGTTTGTCTTTTGATGTGGGGCTAATAAGTCTGTACGGTCTCTGTTGTTGACTTTTTGTAAATTCATCTCCAGAATTTTTTTAGGGTAGCCTCGTTCTCTAAATTTATTAACCATAGTTGATAGATTTTTTTGGAGGTTTTGTGGTTGACTAGTTATTCGTTTGGTCCTCAATAGTTGGCTATAAGGTAAAGAATTAATTGTTGTGCGTGGGTGGCTACTTTCATAGCGTACCAACGTGTTGCGATCTGTCGGTTTAGTGTATATATCAGTCATGAATTTTTTATCTTGGATGGACACTGTAACATCGAGAAATTGTAACTCGGTTTCTGAGACAACTACTGTAAATTTGATGGTGTCGTCCGTTGTGTTCAGGAAACTGTGGAATGCCTCTAGCTCTTGTTTGGACCCAGTCCATACTACGAAGATATCATCGATGAATCTCCACCACCTTAGACAATGGGGCACATTTACTTACCCGGTCCAGTCGCGATCCAGCGGCGGGTTCTCTGCACTGGATTCGGGTCCGGCCGGGATTTAATAAGGTAGTTCCTCCGCCGTCCACCAGGTGGCGCTGCTGCGCTGAAAAGCATTTTAACGCGCCGGAATTCACCGAGGCCGTCTGAGTGAAGGTAAGCGGGTCCCGAGCGACACATTTTCGGTTCTTAAATGCGGCGGTTTTTCCGAATACGTCGGGTTTTCGTTCGGCCACGCCCCCCGATTTCCGTCGCGCGCATGCCGGCGCCGATGCGCCACAATACGATCGCGTGCGCCAAAATCCCGGGGCAATTCAGGTACAATCGGCGCAAATCGGAAATATTCGGGTAACACGTCGGGAAAACGCGAATCGGGCCCTTAGTAAATGACCCCCAATGTCTATATAGTGGGGAGAGAAAGATGGTGTCTTCTTCCAAAACTCTCATAACAATATTTGCATATGTGGGTGCCATATTGGCACCCATGGCAACTCCCATATTTTGTAGAAAATATTCATCTCCGAAGAGAAAATAGTTATTTTTAAGTACAAAATCCAGTAGGGTGAGTATAAAATCCTGAGTTTTAGGTGAAAATTTAGTCGTGTTTATAATTTTCCTTATTGCCTCTAAACCCCTAGAGTGGTCGATGGAGGTATATAAAGAAACTACATCAAAAGATGCAAGAAGTATATTTTGTGAAGAAGACACAGGTATGTTATTTAACTTAACAATAAAGTCAGTTGTATCACGTATATATGAAGCACCTTCAAAAGCTAGTTCACATAGAGCTCTATCCAGGAAACTTGCTATGTTGGAAAATATTGAATTTGTACCTGAAACAATAGGTCTTCCTGGAGGGTTGACCAAATTCTTATGAATTTTCGGTAAGATATACAGTACCGGTGTTACCGGATTATCGACAAAAAGATATTTATACATAGCTTCATCAATAATGTTACTAGTTAGTGCCTCATCCAAAATTATTTTAATTTTTCTTAACAAAGTGAATTTAGGGTCACCAGGAATTTTTTTGTACACCTGTGTATCTGATAATTGTCTCTTAATCTCTGCAATGTATGAGCTGGTATCCATGACGACGACAGCACCACCCTTATCCGCAGATTTGATGGTGATGTCGCCGTCATGGGCCAGCTCACCAAGTGCAGAGATTTCCCCACTTGTGAGATTAGGATGTATCAACGGTGTTTCATTCATATCATGTTGCAATTTGGCAATATCACTTTTGACAGCGGCAGAAAATGCATCAATGTGTGGAGCCTCAATATCAGGAATAAAGGAGCTCTTATTACTTAATCGAAATTGTCTGAGATTTAATTCAGATGTGCTGCCAGCAATAATAGTGGGATGTACATGAAAATATTGTTTTAATTTAATAGCTCGAATAAATTTCTGTAGGTCTACTTCAATATCAAACCAATCGGGTTGTGATGTAATGCAATACGAGAGTCCCTTAGATAATACAGATAACTGATCTGCTGACAAAGATTTGGAAGAGATATTTACCACCAATGTAGTTAAGTCCTTTTCCGGAGTGCCATCTTGGGGACCGTTTGTTCCAACCTGGGATGCATGGTGTTTCCTGGTTCTATGATGTTTGCGGCCTCCCCTCCTTGTCCTGGTGGATTTGGGGTATGTATAGTCCTTGGTGTCTCCAAAAAAGAATCTTGTTGAGGTCTTCTGTGTCTGGTATATGTTCCGGGAGTAGAATTATGGTTTGTTGTCTTCATCTTGCGTTTATTCGTTTCCTTTTGTCTGTATTGATGAGGGTCCATTTGCCAACTGTAGACTTGTCCTTTCGTGTAGTCTTCTGTATCCCGAATCCATTTATTCCTTTTAATGGATTCCTGTTCAGTTTTAGATGTTTTTGTGTGCGTCTGTACTAGAGTTAGAAATTCAGTGAATTCTTCATTTGTTAGAAGGGTTTGGAGTTGTGTCTCAGTAACTTGGATACTCGTCTTGAGCTTTTCTATATCTTTTTTCAAGAACTCTATATTGAGTAAAATAATGTCCATGGCATATTTGTTGGAAATTTGAATAAATTTCTTGCAAAATTCATTATCCTGTGCAAACAGTGTTGGTGTAACTCTAGATCGTATGCCCCTAGGGATCATGTGATGTTTATGGTATTCACCCAGTGTAATTAGATGCAGCTGTAGGTTAATCAATTTCTTTGAATCGTTTTCATACTTGCGTTTCAGTTCGTTCTTCCCAGGTGTTGTGAAAAAAGTTGAGTCTCCTGTCAGATCTTGTAATATTCTCGCACTGTCCTCTGTAGAATAAGTGAAAGTTTGGAATCCATCCATGTTGGAAAAAATGTTCAATGTTTTTGTGGGGGATCAATAAGTGATCCTAGGGTGCACGCTTAAGGTTGCCAAAAAATAGAAAAAAGAAAGTCCAAGCAGCACAAGCCTTCTAAGTAGGGTGGGTGCAAGCGTCCTGGGACAGGGCGTAGGTCCCTCAATAATATGTTGTAGAAAACGGGCAGCACTCCAAATTGTAGTGAAAAAAAAGTGAGTTCTTTATTCCATTGTCAGCAATCAAACAGCGACGTTTCGGTCCCCAAGGACCTTTCTCAAGCCGTCTATACAGTGTAAATGGCAGTGTTTTATACAAATCCCCGTGGTCACATGACCTGATCAACCACGCCCACCAAATTACAATATTCGTGATACAAAGAATTCTACATAAACATTCATTAATATACATTAGTAAAGTGCATATAGTGTAATATATAAATACAATTGACATATACGAAGTTGATATTAAAAAACCTAGAGCAGTATCCTCTCGTATGTGGCAAGCTCTAGCCTAATAAGTGAGCATAAAGTGCAAACGTGCTACTGTGCATAAGAGTTGAAAGATGTGTGAGACGTCCAGGTGTCTCCCCGTGTTGATCGTGTCTTCCGATGTCCACAAGTTTAATTCCCGGGATAAAGATTTAGATGAAACGCATGCTGGAACGCACGCTCTGCGATCTTCACTGCGCATGCGCAGCCTGATGTAATCTATCTGTGCGGTAACCGGGCAACCACGGAGCAATACATTGTAACTGGCTGGTTTGACCAGCTTCTTACAGAGGTAAGTGATTGTTGCATATTAGACGATTATATGATTGTCTGATAACGGGGCGTCAGCCATTATGCAGGACAACATCCTGTAATAACAGTTATAGTCACAAAACGGGCCAGCAGTCTATTAACCCCTCCCGGGGAAACAGTCCGCTGAGGGGAACAATATTATCCATTAAATCCCTTTTGATATTTAGGGACTCGGAAATTGAATCCCACTCCCTATGTGTGTAAGAAAAGGGGTAACAACCCAATTAAGTCCTTGGCTAGAGCCTCTCGTCATATGAAAACATACCTAGATATAATATATAGAAAGTGCAACCGTGGTGCCTGTGGGCGAATAATTCGAGGATGACGGGTCTTGTGTGGAGAGACACTTCACAGGGAGACATCTGGATTAGGCTCCAACTTGGTCTGAATAGAAAAAATGAAAATATTAGTATATTGTTATCAAAAATTTTTTTTTGAATCACAAATAATTGCTGTTCACTTAGTTACAGATGACAGTATATGCAAAGAATTAAACAAATCTGACTGATCGAACTCAACAATCATAATGACCATAGTTTATAATCAACATTGAGGCCAACATTGTTTCAGGTACAAATTCAATATTTTCCAACATAGCAAGTTTCCTGGATAGAGCTCTATGTGAACTAGCTTTTGAAGGTGCTTCATATATACGTGATACAACTGACTTTATTGTTAAGTTAAAAAACATACCTGTGTCTTCTTCACAAAATATACTTCTTGCATCTTTTGATGTAGTTTCTTTATATACCTCCATCGACCACTCTAGGGGTTTAGAGGCAATAAGGAAAATTATAAACACGACTAAATTTTCACCTAAAACTCAGGATTTTATACTCACCCTACTGGATTTTGTACTTAAAAATAACTATTTTCTCTTCGGAGATGAATATTTTCTACAAAATATGGGAGTTGCCATGGGTGCCAATATGGCACCCACATATGCAAATATTGTTATGAGAGTTTTGGAAGAAGACACCATCTTTCTCTCCCCACTATATAGACATTGTCTAAGGTGGTGGAGATTCATCGATGATATCTTCGTAGTATGGACTGGGTCCAAACAAGAGCTAGAGGCATTCCACAGTTTCCTGAACACAACGGACGACACCATCAAATTTACAGTAGTTGTCTCAGAAACCGAGTTACAATTTCTCGATGTTACAGTGTCCATCCAAGATAAACAATTCATGACTGATATATACACTAAACCGACAGATCGCAACACGTTGGTACGCTATGAAAGTAGCCACCCACGCACAACAATTAATTCTTTACCTTATAGCCAACTATTGAGGACCAAACGAATAACTAGTCAACCACAAAACCTCCAAAAAAATCTATCAACTATGGTTAATAAATTTAGAGAACGAGGCTACCCTAAAAAAATTCTGGAGATGAATTTACAAAAAGTCAACAACAGAGACCGTACAGACTTATTAGCCCCAAATCAAAAGACAAACAAACAAGACAGAATACCATTTGTTACCACCTTTAACACACAAAGCCACAACATCGCAAAAATTATACATAGACATTGGACCAAATTGTCCGGTAGTAATATCACTGTACCCGAATTTCAAACCCCGCCACTTATGTCCTACAGGAATGCACAAAAAATTGGTGATCGTCTGGTGAGAGCAGACATTGGGTCACGCAAAAAAAGTCGACAAACAGGAATACTGGGTCAATTACAAAAAGGATGTTTGCCTTGTTGCAAGTGCATAAACTGTAAATATATGATCAAGGGATCTGGGTTTACACATAATGAAAAATGGCACAATATAACATACTATTTAACCTGTGACAGCTCATTTGTTATTTATCTACTAAGCTGCCCTTGTGGACTTCTCTATGTGGGAGAAACCACATTAGAGTTTAAAACCAGATTGAACCAACATAGATACACCATACGATCAAATCGTAGAGATCTTCCAGTGCCCAAACATTTTCATGAAGCAGGCCACTTAGAAAAGGATTTACGTTGTCGCTTGATTGACCATGTACCTCTACCCAGGAGAGGGGGGGACAGGGAGCATATGCTCAAGAAACGTGAATTGCAGTGGATTCATACACTGAACACACTAAGACCCCATGGCCTCAATGTTGATTATAAACTATGGTCATTATGATTGTTGAGTTCGATCAGTCAGATTTGTTTAATTCTTTGCATATACTGTCATCTGTAACTAAGTGAACAGCAATTATTTGTGATTCAAAAAAAACTTTTTGATAACAATATACTAATATTTTCATTTTTTCTATTCAGACCAAGTTGGAGCCTAATCCAGATGTCTCCCTGTGAAGTGTCTCTCCACACAAGACCCGTCATCCTCGAATTATGCGCCCACAGGCACCATGGTTGCACTTTCTATATATTATATCTAGGTATGTTTTCATATGACGAGAGGCTCTAGCCAAGGACTTAATTGGGTTGTTACCCCTTTTCTTACACACATAGGGAGTGGGATTCAATTTCCGAGTCCCTAAATATCAAAAGGGATTTAATGGATAATATTGTTCCCCTCAGCGGACTGTTTCCCCGGGAGGGGTTAATAGACTGCTGGCCCGTTTTGTGACTATAACTGTTATTACAGGATGTTGTCCTGCATAATGGCTGACGCCCCGTTATCAGACAATCATATAATCGTCTAATATGCAACAATCACTTACCTCTGTAAGAAGCTGGTCAAACCAGCCAGTTACAATGTATTGCTCCGTGGTTGCCCGGTTACCGCACAGATAGATTACATCAGGCTGCGCATGCGCAGTGAAGATCGCAGAGCGTGCGTTCCAGCATGCGTTTCATCTAAATCTTTATCCCGGGAATTAAACTTGTGGACATCGGAAGACACGATCAACACGGGGAGACACCTGGACGTCTCACACATCTTTCAACTCTTATGCACAGTAGCACGTTTGCACTTTATGCTCACTTATTAGGCTAGAGCTTGCCACATACGAGAGGATACTGCTCTAGGTTTTTTAATATCAACTTCGTATATGTCAATTGTATTTATATATTACACTATATGCACTTTACTAATGTATATTAATGAATGTTTATGTAGAATTCTTTGTATCACGAATATTGTAATTTGGTGGGCGTGGTTGATCAGGTCATGTGACCACGGGGATTTGTATAAAACACTGCCATTTACACTGTATAGACGGCTTGAGAAAGGTCCTTGGGGACCGAAACGTCGCTGTTTGATTGTTGACAATGGAATAAAGAACTCACTTTTTTTTCACTACAATTTGGAGTGCTGCCCGTTTTCTACTATAATACTGCTCCTATGTACAAGAATATAACTAGATTACTGCCCCCTATGTACAAGAATATAACTACTATAATACTGCTTCATATGTACAAGAATATAACTAGTATAATACTGCCCCTATGTACAAGAATATAACTATTATAATACTGCCACCTATGTTCAAGAATAAAACTACTATAATATGGGGGGAGTGGCCGGCTATGGAGAACAGACATGCTGCCTGTTAGCTCCTGCACGGTCCCAGGCCAAATCGCTTTAATTCAAGGCAACCCAGCACTTTTTTTTTACCTAAACAAATGGGCCCTTAGAAGAAGAGAACAGCAAAGACCCCTGTGGCTCCTCCGGTCCCCATTATTCCAAAGGGAATTACCCGGTACCTTACCAACCTCATGGCCGCAGCTGCCTCCAGCCCGAGATGGAAGGTGCCTCAGCTCACCGGACCAACGCTGCACGCCCCAGCTCCAACGTCGGTGGAGTCAGCCTTTAGAGCAGGAGGAGGTACTTGCCGGGAAAAGCGGTCAATGATGGCAGGCTTGAGTAATGAGCCATGGAAGGGGTTCGGGATACGCTTGGTGGGAGGAAAGTGCAACTTGTAGGCCACTGGATTGATGCGCCTCAGCACCTCGAAGGGACCCAGGAAACGAGGACCAAGTTTTTAGCCAGGGATCTTTAGTCGGACAAACCTAGAGGACAACCAGACGTTGTCACCTGGAAAGAAGACAGGAGACCTGCGTTTCTTATCAACTTGGAGCTTGGTCCGAGCAAGCCTGTAGCAGGGAAAGGCGAGTCTGCTCCCAAATGGAATTTAGATCCTGCACCAATTCTTCAACCGCAGGGACGGCCGAGGAGTTGATGAAGAAAGGTGCTGAGCCGGCAGAAGCAGAGTCTAGAGAGTTAAAGGAAAACTCTGCCTATGGCAACAAAGTGGACCAGTCGTCCTGACGGGCCAAAACAAAATGGCTTAGATAGCAGCCCAGAGCATGGTTAGGTCTTTCCACCTGACCATTAGACTGTGGGTGATAGGCGGAAGAGAAGTCCGACTAATAATAACTAATAATACTGCTCCCTATGTACAAGAATATAACTACTATAATACTGCTCTCTATGTACAAGAATATAACTAGATTACTGCCCCCTATGTACAAGAATATAACTACTATAATACTGCCCCCTATGTACAAGAATATAACTACTATAATACAGGGGGAGTGGCTCGGTTTTAGAAGAGAACAGACATGCTGCCTGTTAGCTCCTACACCATCCCAGACCAAATCGCTTTAATTCAAGGCAACCCAGCACTTTTTTTTACCTAAACAAATGGGCCCTAAGAAGAGGAGAACAGCAAAGACCCCTGTGGCTAATCCGGTCCCCGCTATTCCCAAGGGAATTACCGGGTACCTTACCAACCTCAGAAGCCTGTAGCAGGGAAAGGCGAGTCTGCTCCCAAATGGAGTTTAGATCCTGCACCAATTCTTTAACGGCAGGGACGTCCAAGGAGTTGATGAAGAAAGGTGCTGAGCCGGCAGAAGCAGAGTCTAGGGAGTTATAGGAAAATTTTGCCTATGGCAACAAAGTGGACCAGTCGGGTCTAAGATAGCAGCCCAGAGTCTGGTTAGGTCTTTCCACCTGACCATTAGACTGTGGGTGATAGGCGGAAGAGAAGTCCGACTTTACTTGTAGCTGGTTACACAGAGATTGCCAGAATTTGATAAACTGAACCTCTCGATCAGAAACAATGTGCTGGGGAAGTCCATAGACCCGGAAGATGTGATGGAAGATGGCAGACCTGCAAAATGGGACAATTTGGAAAAATGGTCTGTTACCACCCAGATGACGGTATTGCCTGAGGAAGGCGAAAGATCCGCGATGAAGTCCATAGCCACGAGAGACCATGGGCAGCTGGGTATCAGCAACGGCAGAAGGAGACCAGCAGGCTTGTGACGTGAAGGCTTATTCCGGGCCCTGGAAGAGCAGGAAGCCACAAAGTCCTTAACATCCTTGACTAGATCTGGCCACTAGTAGAATTAGGACACGAGGGGAACAGAGCGCTGCACCCAATGGTCCCCAGCCACACGTGAGCAATGTCCCCAAGTCAGAATTTTGTTCTGTAGAGCCGGTCTGACATAGGTGTTGCAGGAGGTAGTTGACGAAGATCCACCAGGGCAGCAACAACCAGTTGTTCAGGAGAAATAATGTGCCGAGGAGCTGGTTCTTCTCATATGACATCAGAGGCACGGGAAAGGGCATCAGCCTTGATATTCTTCTCAGCAGGACGGAAAAGGATCAGGAGGTTGAAGTGTGAAAATAAGAGTGACCAACGGGCTTGCCTAGGGTTGAGACGTTGGGCTGTCTGGAAATACAGGAGATTTTTATGGTCTGTATATATGCAGACCGGATGTGAGTTCCCTTCAGAAGATATCCTCATTCTTCCAGGGCAAGTTTGATGGCCAGAAGTTCTGTATCTCCTATAGAGTAATTCCTCTATGTGGAGGAAAAAGTCTTAGAGAAAAAGCCGCAAGTGAGAGTTCGCCCTTTTGGCCTTTCTGGGTTAGCACCATACCTGCACCCACAGTGGACACTTCAACCTCCAGATGAAAAGGCTTTTCTGTATCAAGCCTAGTGAGAGCTCGGGCTGAGGCAAAGGCGGATTTCAACTTTGAGAAGGCTTCTTCAGCCACCCAAGACTATAGGCGGGGTGAGCGCCACGATGGCGGATATAAGAGTGGAGAAATGCAGGATAAACAGCTGGTAATATTTTGCAAAGGCCAGGAACCTCTGTATGGCGCATAGACCCTCCGAACGCGGCCGTTGTAGACGAGATTGCGTAGGACACGATCCCAAAGACTAACTATATAAAGCTTTCTGTATAACCAACTACCTATACAACAGAGATCAACTCTGCAACATATATAGGAACTATACAAACCACTACGGAGGAATCGTACTACAATAACCAGCGGACCGCCAAGATCTCGACAGCGCGTGTACGAAGAAATCAAGCCTCGACTCCACCCAACAGATACCAAGCCTCAACTGCAAGGCCAACAAGGAATAGTAGTACGGAGAGTCAAATGCCGACGACTACACGCTGAGATCCAAAAGTGGCTTCAAGTGGTATGTTATGAACATAATTATCTTTGGGATATATTATATATATACACTCACCGGCCACTTTATTAGGTACACCTGTCCAACTGCTCGTTAACACTTAATTTCTAATCAGCCAATCACATGGCGGCAACTCAGTGCATTTAGGCATGTAGACATGGTCAAGACAATCTCCTGCAGTTCAAATCGAGCATCAGTATGGGGAAGAAAGGTGATTTGAGTGCCTTTGAATGTGGCATGGTTGTTGGTGCCAGAAGGGCTGGTCTGAGTATTTCAGAAACTGCTGATCTACTGGGATTTTCAAGCACAACCATCTCTAGGGTTTACAAAGAATGGTCCGAAAAAGAAAAAACATCCAGTGAGCGGTAGTTCTGTGGGCGGAAATGCCTTGTTGATGCCAGAGGTCAGAGGAGAATGGGCAGACTGGTTCGAGCTGATAGAAAGGCAACAGTGACTCAAATCGCCACCCATTACAACCAAGGTAGGCAGAAGAGCATCTCTGAACGCACAGTACGTCGAACTTTGAGGCAGATGGGCTACAGATGGCTACTTTCAGCAGGATAATGCGCCATGTCATAAAGCTGGAATCATCTCAAACTGGTTTCTTGAACATGACAATGAGTTCACTGTACTCAAATGGCCTCCACAGTCACCAGATCTCAATCCAATAGAGCATCTTTGGGATGTGGTGGAATGCGAGATTCGCATCATGGATGTGCAGCCGACAAATCTGCGGCAACTGTGTGATGCCATCATGTCAATATGGACCAAAATCTCTGAGGAATGCTTCCAGCACCTTGTTGAATCTATGCCACGAAGAATTGAGGTCGTGTTGAAGGCAAAAGGGGGTCCAACCCGTTACTAGCATGGTGTACCTAATAAAGTGGCCGGTGAGTGTATATATATATATATATATATATATATATATATATATATATATTGTTTTTTTTATGTTATTTTACATGTTTATACTAGTGCGTGGACCCCATAGAACTGCATAGAACTACAGGGAATATTATATGTATATATATATATTTTCAGCAATTTTTAATCTATTACTTAGTTTTGTATTTTAGAATAAAACATATAAGTAGTGCCATAAAGAAGATTTTTGGTTTAGCATGATATTACTATTTTCTCACTAAAAATTCTTTACCCAACGTATCATAGCACCCATTTTATCCTTCCATAACACATTGGTGAGCATCAGCACACACTTCTATATTTCTTTTACAAATAAATCTATATTTCAGTTTTTTCTCTGTCTTTATAGGTTGCAGAGTGTACATTAATGAGCAAAAAAAGAACTTTTTTGATCTTACCAATTGGCTGTAATTGAACAAAGGGTGAAACAAGGGGCCTTAATAGTTTCCATACCTCCTGTTTATTCACATTTTGATACGTCAAAGGTCCCTTGCAAAATGCTGCCCGTAGCAGAATGTCTCGATCCTTGCTGCTGATGAGTCTTACTAGAAAAGAGAGGAACCAGGAGGGGGAGGCCGTGCTGGGACCCAATATGCCATCTAGATGGCATAGGATGGTGACACCACAGCTTTTAGGAGGAGTTCCTTAAGGTCTCTATGAATTCCACTGGGTCACGACCCTTAACCTGCTTCAATAACCCCAAAATACGAAGGTTATTGCAGAGCAGACCTCATGTAAAATTAGTTCTCGGCTCTGCAGAGGCAGGAGTGTCTGTGTCTGTTTCATGTGTACAGGAAACTATGCGGGGACCTTGAGGAGGGAATGGCATGCCATGCAAAAGCCTTAAAGGACACCTGTCATCAGGTCTCTGCCACTATTTCTGTCACCACTACCTGTTGGAGCAGCTCACAAGGATTCCATCCCAGCCTTTATCTAGTCAATTCATACATTAATGATTGCAAAATCATATTTTCTTTATTATGTAAATGAGGCTGGTCACATGGTCAGAGGCAGTGATGTCACCCTTGCTACTTTTCCCCCTGCTCATGTATCATAGTATATAAGGCTGGAAAAAGACGCAAGTTCATCAAGTCCAACCTTTAAGAATTAAATAAATGTTTTATCCCCATAACCCGTGATATTTTTTCTCTCCATAAAGACATCCAGGCCTCTCTTGAACATGTACATAGAGTCCGCCATAACAACCTCCTGCGGCAGAGCGTTCCAGTCTCACTGCTCTTACAGTAAAGAACCTTTGTCTATGTTGATGGTAAAATCGCCTATCCTCCGGGCACAGAGAATGCCCCCTTTGAAAATTCCAGATATACAACATCCACAGCGTCCCCCAGATCCACTCTTGAACTTACCTCCTCGTAGAAACCAATCAGATTAGGCTGACAGGACCGATCTCTCATAAACCCATGCTGACGCTCGGTTATAAGGTTGTGCACAGTGAGATACTCCAGGATAGCATCTCTAACAAACCCCTCAAATATTTTCCCCACCACAGCAGTTAGTCTCACGGGTCTGTAGTTTCCAGGATCGCTATTTGATCCTTTTTTGTATATTGGTACCACATTTGCTATGCGCCAGTCCTGTGAAACATAACCAGTCCTCAGTGAATCTTGAAATATTAAAAATAACGGTCTGTCTATCACGGTACATAGTTCATGCAGAACCCGGGGGTGTATGCCATCTGGCCCTGGTGATTTATCTAACTTAGTGCTTGCGAGGCGGCGCCGTACCTCTTCCTCGGTTAAACGACATTCCAAAAAGAATTTACATTATTCCTCATTGTGTCTTCCACCAGGGGATTTTCCTGGGTAAAGACAGTTGAGAAGGCGACATTCAGTAGATTGGCCCTTTCCTCATCTCCTTCCACCATGACCCCCATGTTATTTCTAAGGGGACCCACACTCTCTGCTTTTAGTTTCTTATCATTTATAAACTTGAAAAATAATTTGGGATTATTTTTACTCTCCCTGGCAATTTTTCTCTCAGTCTCTATTTTTGCAGCCTATATCTGCTTTTTACAGGATTTATTTTCCTCTCTACAATCCTGTAATGCCTCATCGCTACCTTCACGTTTTAGCACCTTAAACGCCTTATCTTTCTCGCTTATTGCTTTCCTTACAAGACTAGTTAGCCACATTGGCTGTTTCTTGTTCCTCTTATGCTTTTTCCCATAAGGTATGTGTTTCTCACAGGACATTTTCAGAATATATGAGAAAAAGTCCCATTTTTTTGGGGGGGGGGCTTTTGTCTTAGAGAACATTATCCCTGTCTATGCCTTTAAGGTCTTCCCTTAGTTGCTGAAAATTTGCCCTCCTGAAGTTTAGAGTGTTGGTTGCCCCTTCCCTAACGTTCTTAGTAAACCGTAGTACAAAATCAATGATATTATGATCACTATTCCCCAAGTTCCCCCCAACCTTTAGTTTTGATACCCTATCAGGTCTGTTGGTTAGGATAAGGTCCAGCAGTGCCCCCTCTCTTGTTGGCTCCAGGACTATTTGCGACAGGTAATTGTCTTTTGTTGTTGACAAGAACCTGCTGCCTTTGAAGGACCTGCATGTTTCTGCCCCCCAGTCAATATCTGGGTAATTGAAGTCCCCCATGATCAGTACTTCACCAAGCTTTGAAGCCACATCCATTTCAATTATCAGCATTTCCTCTGTTGCCTCCATTATATTTGGAGCCTTATAACAAACCCCTAGTAATATTTTATTATTCTTTTTCCCTCCCCTTATCTCCACCCATAGGGACTCCACATTTGCATTTGCGTTACTGATGTCATCTCGCAAGACAGGCTTGAGGCAAGAATTCACATATAAACAAACCCCTCCCCCTTTTTTATTTATACGATCCTTTCTAAAAAGACTAAAACCATCTATAGTAACAGCCCAGTCATAGCTACTGTCCAGCCATGTCTCACTGATACCCACTATATCATATTTCTGCTCCAACATTGAGAGTTCCAGTTCCTCCATTTTGTTTGTGAGGCTTCTGGCATTTGTGTACATACACTTTATATGGTTTTCCCTGTCCGTATTCCTTTTGTTCTTATTCCCCTATCTCAGCGGTGGCGAACCTATGGCACGCGTGCCAGAGAGGGCACGCAGAGCCCTCTCTGCAGGCACGCGTACCATCTCCCCATTCTCATCAAAGTCGGAGCTCCGGCTCTGTCCTGATCAGTGCCCGCCCCTCCTCCTCTTCAGCCCGGGAAGTGGGAAGAGAACAGATTGAGGCAGCTCACAGAACGGAGCTGACAGCAGCAGAGCAGAGATACAAGGTCAGGAGCTGCTGGGGCTGCTCACACACAGAGATGTGCACACTTACAGAGGTCCTGGCAGGTGATACTAAACCAACTATAAATACTTGTGCTTTAGTGTCCCAAATCCCCCTGTGTGACAGTCTGTGGCCACATTGCCTGTATCTGAAGTGCTCATCACCTGCAGATGGCGGCCAGTGAAGCCAGGACAACCCCACAGTAAGCACCCTATGTACAATGTAAGCGGGTGCTATGCTGCATCACTGGCCGGGTCGTGCAGGTGATGAGCGCTGCGGACAGAGGCAAGTGTATATGTGGCCACAGACAGCTCTCATATGGGTGATCCCAAATCCACCTGTGCATCCACCCCACAACAACCACTTTGTCCTACAAACCATCTCCCAAAATGCTACTTTTTTGCCATTTTGCAACATGTAATAAAATGTTATGAAAAGTGGTCAAATGGGTGTACAGTCCTCAAAATGGTAGCACTGAAAGGGTCATCTCAGATCACAAAAAATTACGCCACAAACAGCTCTGTACACTAAAGTATGAAAAAGCGCCCAAAAAATTTGCACCAGAAGATGGCAAAATGACTTTTTTTTTAGTACAGGAGGTTTAAATTTTTGTAAATGTATACAAACATTATTAAACCCATGTAAATATATTATCCCTGTGATCATACCGACCCACAGAACATGTCGTTTGGGGTGCACAGTGGAAGCTGTAAAATCCAAGCCCACAACAATATGTCACAAAGGCATTTTTTTAACCAATTTTACTGCATTTGGAATTTTTTACCACTTCCCAGTACAGGGAATTGGATACTAAATACCATCACTATGAAGTGCAATTTTTTACGCAGAGCTCTTTCAGGGTGGGGAGTAAAAATGGAAACGCAAAAACAAAAAGGGGGTAAAGATGGCAATATTTGGTCCATGAGCAATCTAACTTATCACACTCCCCTAGTCCCTGCATCTACTCAGGACTACTGTCACTGTATGGGGGTAATGATAATCAGTATATGGCGGTAATATACCTCACTGAATGGCAGTAATATGATATTCATTGCTATATTTGTATAGCATAGTATAGCAGTACTATGGGTAACATTGGCCTTTATATAGTCTTTATTATTTGATGCTATTTATGTGGTTGTAAAGGTGGCATCATCATATGGCAGTATTATTTGTCTTATTGTTAGGTGGTATTGTGGCACCATTGGGCTAAATTTCTGTGTTGGCACCTCGCGATAGAAACGTTGGCTTTGGTTTGCAGTTTGGGCACTCCTCCAACCTTCTAGCCATTTTTTCCCCCAAAACAGCTGCACCTCCCTATTGAGGTGCAGCCCATCCCTTCTGTAGAGCCTGTAGCCGACAGAAAAGTCAGCCCAGTTCTCCATGAACCCAAAACCCTCCTTCCTACACCGACTTTTGAGCCACTTATTTACCTCCCTGATTTCCCGCTGCCTTTCTGGTGTGGCACATGGTACAGGTAGTATTTAGGAGAAAACTACCTTTGAGGTCCTTGCCCTGAGCTTAAGCCTAAATCCCTGAAATCACTTTTAAGGACCTTCCACCTTCCTCTTACTTTGTCATTAGTACCAATTTGGACCATGACCGCTGGTTCCTCACCAGCTCCTGCCAGTAATCTGTCAACCCGATCCGCAACATGCCGAACCCAAGCACCCGGCAAACAACACACTGTTCGGTATGCACGGTCTTTGTGACAGATTGCCCTGTGTGTTCCCCTAATAATCGAATCTCCCACTACCAGCACCTGTCTGACCTTGCCTGTGCTCCCATTACCCTTCTTACTGGAGCAGACAGTCCCCTGGTTGCTAGAGGCAGCCTGGCAAACTTATTGGGGTGCACCAGATCAGGACTAGACTCCTTACACCTCTTCCCTCTACCTCACCTTCTGCATGTTACCCAACTAGCTGCCCCCTCACTCTGCACCTCCATACTTCCCTCCCCACTGTGTGTAACGTATAGTAAAGCATTGCTAGTGTCTGTGCTTTATCTGCTGACATGTTGCATCCTCCTAATACACATGTGAGAGACGAAGACATCAGCTACACAAGTACCTGACATGTTTTGCTATAACATGGCTGCCTGGTGCTGTTGTATCTTTCACATACACACACATAGGCTGCAGGAAGCACATGGAGGAGCCATTACACCATTATACCTCACACCATGATACAGGTTGTCAGTCAAGCACTGGGGGGGTGTGGCTGTGCCTCCCACTCATGAATAAGATGGACAGCTTGAATATGATAATGACTCATTGAACATCTCACAAGTCATTTGCATACAACTTTAGGACCTTGTTGCTTAGGTTTAAAGGCATGTAGAGGGACAATGAAGGGATAGAGGCAATGCTTTCTAATGGGGTTATTTTGCCTGACGGTTCTCTTTTAGGCGCTCGGCTGCTGAAGACTGCCAAGGTTACTGCATGGCTTGTGTCACTCCTCGGCTTGTGGAACGTCTGGCCCTGTGTACAGGTGTAGTTGAAGTTCTTTTGCAGCAGGATTAATGGCAGAGTCCTGGGATAGGAGACAGAGCTCTTTCAATGTGCTACTGCTCATGTTGCGTACTGCTCATGCCCTGGCAATACGGTTTCAAATTAATAGACTCACTAAACAAATATTATTCAGTAATTTTTTTTTTGAACACTGTTTCTTTTCCACATAGTGGGGCTCATTTAGTAAGGGCTCGAATCGCGCATTTTCGTTGGGTTTCCTGAATATTTCTGATTCGCGCCAAATTGCCCCGGGATTTTGGCGCACGCGATCGGATTGTGGCGCATCGGAGCCGGCTTTCACGCAACAGAAATCGGTGGGTGTGGCCGTCAGAAAACCCGACGGATTCGGAAAAACTTTGGAATTTAAAAAAAAATTTGTGTAGCACTCACATACACTGGTACGAAGCAGGTGAACTCCGGCGGACCTCGTTGCTGCAGCGACACCTAGAGGATATAGGGCACACGACCTTAGTGAATCCCGGCAAGCTCTGAATCAACATCGGACAATGCGCCGCGGGGTCGCGAATGGACTGGGTAAGTAAATGAGCCCCAGTGTTTTGCATAATTACAATTTATAGTTCTATGGTTGTATTCCAATAAATATTTTTATGATCTCCCTTAATAACTTGTTTTTTGCATCATTTGTATCATGGTGATAAAAAGATGTATTATTACTTTAATTTTACCACTTAAACATCCCCCATGTAGTCAGCGTTAGGGAAATTGAGGAGTCCGTATCGAAGGTTTGGCTTGCCAACTTCACAGCCCTGGTAGCCAAAATATAAAAGGTAGATGAGACGGGCCACAATAATAGGGGGAGATGAGACAGGCCACAAAATTAAATGAAAATGAGAGGGGGCCACAATTGAAGGAGGAGAATAGAGGGGCCACATTATCGGGAGGAAGTAAAATGTTCCTCGATATAAGGAGGGAAATGAAGGGGGTTACAATAGGAGCTGGAAGAGGCTCTGATTGATTTTAATAATAGGTCCTTAAATCCATGTTAACAAGATTGAATAGTTTTTTAAAATGTATTCCAGGGAAGTGTGGAGAATCTCCCCCATGATGAAGATGGGTTAAGGCCTAAATCATTGTGTCTGGTAAGAAGTGTAAGGGATTAGGTAGTGGGTTAGCTGTCTCCTGGGGTGGGGTGGCGTAGAGGTTAAACTTCAGCTGTACACAGAAGACACGCTCCTATTTATAGAAAATTATGAGGCTGGGATTAGCCCCTTCCCGCTCTGCGTCTGATATATCGGACGCTGAGTGCGGTGACTTAGCACTCAGCGTGCGATATATCGATGCCGGTTTAGCTCGAGATATGAGCCGAACTGGCATTGAAAAACCTGGGGTGCCGGCTGTAACATGTAGCTGGCACCCCAGTGGGCTCCGATCGCGGGTGCTTAACCCGTTAAATGCTGAGGTCAGCGTGACCGCGCCATCTCTGGGGGGGTCACCGATCGTTGTTATGGCAATGCTGGGTCCGATCTGGTTCCCTGCACTGCTTGCAACAACTGCCAGTAAGATGGCGTCTATGACGTCATCTTACTGGCACAGTGCCAGCCGTAAAATAACAGTAAATAATTATTGAACCCGCACGATAAACGTCGTAAAAATAAAAACTGTTATAAACCCTACAAAAATTATGATTTTTTACCTATTCAATCCCACAAAAAATGCTATAAAAAGTGATCAAAAAAACATGTACTCCAGAATGATACTGGTGCAAAGTACAACATGTACCGCAAAAAAAAGCCATCGACAGCAATGCAAAAATGATTTTTCCCCACATTTGGGTTTTATTTGACAAATTTAGTAAAACGTAAGAAAAAATATTCATGTATGGTATCCCCGTAATCGTATCGGCCCGTAAAATAAAGATAACATGATTATTAGGCTAAACGGTGAACACAAAAAAAAAAAATGTAAAAAATCCAGTACAGAATTGATGCTTTTTTTGAGGGCAGGAGAAGAATCCTGCCCTCAAAAAAAAAGTTCCTAAATTTTCAGCAATAGGGGATACCAATCCCAAAATGGTAAAACTGGACAAAGCATCTCATCCCGCAAAAACAATGCCATCACATGGCCCCAATAACAAAATAGCTAAAATTTTATAGCCTACAAAAGGGGCCAATGAGGAAACTAAAATCCTGGCAGTTGCAGGGTGCTCCTTCCCTTCTGCGGCACAATGTGCCCCCATAAAACAAGTCACGGCCACATGTGGGGGGTCTCTGTACTCGGGAGAAATTATAGAACAAATTGTATGGTGGGTTTTCTCTTTTTATCTTTTGTAAATGTGTAAATTTTAGGGCTACATGAACGTATAACCGGCACAATTTGACCATTCTAAATTTCACCTCCATTTTGATTCAATTACTATGAAGATCTCAAGGGGTTAACAATTCTCATAAAAGCTGATAGCTTGAGGGGTGCAGATTTGGGGTTTTGATGCTAAATATGAAAAATTTCATTCAAAACTGTATTTATCCCCAAAATAGTCAATTTTGAAAATCCGGAAAAGCGATATTCGATTTGTAAGCCATGTGACATCAAAATAAATTATCCAGACATTTCAAAAATTATGAAAATTTAAAGTAGACATATGGGAAATGTTATTCAGCAATTTATTTAGGTGGTAAATCTATCTACCTGAAAACGCAATGATTTTGAACTTCGATAATGGCAAATTTTTCAAAATATTCATCATTTTTTCTTTTTTTTTTTTGTAAAAAAAGCGCAAAACTTATCAGCAAAATTTACCACTAAAATGAAGTACAACATGTGGAGAAAAAACTTTCTCAGAATCACTTTGATAAGTAACAGTATTCAAAAGTTATAAGCATATAAAACGATGCATGTCAGAATCCAAAAAAATCGGGCTGAGCCTTAAAGGGGTATTTTCGTCTGGGCATTCACATTCAGTTTGATAAATCTGATATATATAAACATTTCTTCAATTGGATGTTATTACAAAAAATGTTCCTGTGTGAAGATAATTTCTCATAAATGTAGTCATTTTGTCCCTTAGAAACGAGATGGCTTCCTCGGTTACGGCCACCTCTGCTGGAGGGATTGCACAAAGAAACAAAAGGTTTTTGTATATGAAATGTCCGGGAGTTACTACATGTCGCACAGCCGTCCTGTGGTAATGATTGCTGAATCCTGGTGGTCTGGCAGGAATCTATAGCGCAAGTCTGGCCACCGCTGCCAAAATTCGATGTGGTCGTATCCGGGGAATCCATCTCGTTTCTAAGGGACAGAATGACCACACTTATGAGAAATTATCTTCACACATGAACATTTTTTTTAATAACATCCAATTGAAGAAATGTTTATAAATGGAAGATTAATGAAACTGAATGTGAATGCCCAGACGTGAATATCCCTTTAAGCTACAAAATGGCTGCGTCCTTAAGGGGTAAAAGAAGTTACTGACCTGATAGGAAAACATGGTAAACTTTTGAGTATAGGTATAAACTGTAGCAAATCAGCTGGTCTCACCTTTGGATTTTAATAGTGCACCTGTTGAGGCCATAGAACGCACAGTGGTTGATGAAATATCTGGGGATAGTAGTTAGTAATAATTTAAATGATTATACTGTCCTTAATATTAAGCCCCTAACTTATAAAATTTATAAATAAATAAATAAATTATAGAAAAAAATGTATTATATGGCATGAGTTTAGTACAAGTACAATGTGATGATGGATTGCATTGGACTTGCACTAGAAAAATGCTGGTGGACAAGAGGTTATATGAACACTTTCTATTGAAACTTGTTGGGTTTTCTAGAGATATTCATAAAAATGTACCTGGCTGAAAGGAGTGTAACCCACATTACCATAGGACAAACTCCTCTCAGTGAAATCACAAGCCAGTAAGTGGGAGGATAAAACCTCTAAATTTAAATTACCTGCCCCTTCTGCTTTAGCCCCAGAGCTTGGATAGTCCTTCTATTTCAATAGTAGAACTTTATTAGTGTTTTATTTTACAACTGTTTGTTATTGTATTGGGAATATTCTTTTCTAAACATTTTTCAAGTTTAAACTGCACAGTTGTGTATTAAATTTTAAAATATTAATAAGTCTCTTCTTGTAGCTAAAGGAATTATGTTACCAGTGAAAATTCAGGAATAGTGTAGATAATTGATTTACTTGTATTCTTTGTTACCAAATTTTATTAGAAATGTGCATAGGATAGGTCCATATAGGAGTATTCCCTTTAATAAGATAATATGTAATTAGTTATTATTTAACATTTTGCTCTCTTTAGCAGAAAAATGTTGTGCACATACACTGTAGTGAAGAATTAAAATGCTACAGGCCCTGTAATCAGTCTGTTGATTTTGTCCCAGTGGACCGTCTGTATATAAATGTGTGTAATTGTATAAATATTGTGAGAAAGTGAGAGGTGTTGTGTGGGAAAACCGCTATCTGTCTTACAGGCAGATGAAATGCATGTGGTAAAAGCCCTGGGTTTGTCTGCAGTAACCCAAGGGTTAATGCAGACATGATAAGCAGGAATAGTCTGTTTTGTCTGTGTTGGCCTAGCTAACATGGACACATTGGTAATGTCCGTACTGGGCCTGCTTATTATGGAGTAGGGGTGGGCTGGTAGTGGGACTCCTACTCCACCCGGGCTTCGGTCCTGGGCTTTTGTATAGTCCACAGGTGCAGGTCACAGGTCTCGTTAGGGCCTGATTTAGTCTGCAGGCCAGAAGCAGTAGGAGAGGCACTACCTGGAGAGCTGAAAGCGAGATTGCATTATCACAGCAAAGGTAACTGAGGGCCTCCTGTCTTGCTGCTGGCCAAGAGCGGGTGCCAGGCAGCCTGGAACCCGGATAGCTAGGGTCCGCCAAATGTGTTAGACAGCGCCTAGCCGGGCAGGAATTACTTTTGTAAAGTTTTTTTTGCATGTGCCTAAGCCGAGGCTGAATTTGTGTTATGCAAGTGTGAATAAAACACTTAAGTTGGACTTTTAACCTGCTTGTGTCCCTGCTTTCTGCACTGCTACCAGTCAACTACCAGAGCAATTCCCCACAATATGTATATTTTTTTTTCAGGGGAAGGGAAAGCCATGCAGAAGTTTGCCATGGGGTCCAGCCTCTACTAGTAACGCCACTGACCAACACAGCCATCTTTAATCTTGTGTCTACAAGATTAAAGATGGCTGTTGGTTATACAATTACACACATTTATATACACTCACCGGCCACTTTATTAGGTACACCATGCTAGTAAAGGGTTGGACCCCCTTTTGCCTTCAGAACTGCCTCAATTCTTTGTGGCATAGATTCAACAAGGTGCTGGAAGCATTCCTCAGAGATTTTGGTCCATATTGACATGATGGCATCACACAGTTGCCGCAGATTTGTCGGCTGCACATCCTTGATGCGAATCTCCCCTTCCACCACATCCCAAAGATGCTCTATTGGATTGAGATCTGGTGACTGTGGAGGCCATTTGAGTACAGTGAACTCATTGTCATGTTCAAGAAACCAGTCTGAGATGATTCCAGCTTTATGACATGGCGCATTATCCTGCTGAAAGTAGCCATCAGATGTTGGGTACATTGTGGTCATAAAGGGATGGACATGGTCAGCAACAATACTCAGGTAGGCTGTGGCGTTGCAACAATGCTCAATTGGTACCAAGGGGCCCAAAGAGTGCCAAGAAAATATTCCCCACACCATGACACCACCACCACCAGCCTGAACCGTTGATACAAAGCAGGATGGATCCATGCTTTCATGTTGTTGACGCCAAATTCTGACCCTACCATCCGAATGTCGCAGCAGAAATCGAGAATCATCAGACCAGGCAACGTTTTTCCAATCTTCTGTCCAATTTCGATGAGCTTGTGCAAATTGTAGCCTCAGTTTCCAGTTCTTAGCTGAAAGGAGTGGCACCCGGTGTGGTCTTCTGCTGCTGTAGCCCATCTGCCTCAAAGTTCGATGTACTGTGCGTTCAGAGATGCTCTTCTGCCTACCTTGGTTGTAACGGGTGGCGATTTGAGTCACTGTTGCCTTTCTATTAGCTCGAACCAGTCTGCCCATTCTCCTCTGACCTCTGGCATCAACAAGGCATTTCCGCCCACAGAACTGCCGCTCACTGGATGTTTTTTCTTTTTCGTACCATTCTCTGTAAACCCTAGAGATGGTTGTGCGTGAAAATCCCAGTAGATCAGCAGTTTCTGAAATACTCAAACCAGCCCTTCTGGCACCAACAACCATGCCACGTTCAAAGGCACTCAAATCACCTTTCTTCCCCATACTGATGCTCGATTTGAACTGCAGGAGATTGTCTTGACTATGTCTACATGCACTGAGTTGCCGCCATGTGATTGGCTTAGAAATTAAGTGTTAACAAGCAGTTGGACCGGTGTACCTAATAAAGTGGCCGGTGAGTGTACTTATATCTCCTTCAGAGAGGTACAAAGGGTGAGCCCTCTTTATACAGAGGTTTGGTTCACTGCATATTGCAGCAAACACCCACTGCTAATAACCATGATTGGTGCTAGCATTGACTTCGTGGGGGCCATCTTTTTTGAGATCACTGCTCCCCATGACATCATCTGGGAGCTGCGATTGGTTGCCATGACAGCCTCGGGCCTGTGTCAGACCCAATACTATATGGCTTCTGGAGATTCATTACAATGTGCCAGTGGCTCACTGTAATGAATCCTATGGAAAAATGCTATACACTGCAAAAACCTAAAAACTCCAGGCGGAGTTCGATTGGCCGGGGTGGCCGGAGTTCTGGCAGGCCAGAGTTCGGGCAGGAGGTCCAGAGTTTGGGTGGGCGGTGTTTGGACGGGCCGGCTGGAGTTTTATGCAGGCCGGCGTTCAGGATAGTACATACACAGAGGTCACTGCCGACGCCCCTTCCCTTGCTGTTGGTCACATGTCCACATCACATGATCTGCACCTGTCTGGGTAGGTTATGTGATCATCACTATGTTTGGCTGTATTTGATGTTTGCAGTGGGTTCAATGTCACTGAGGGGGCAAGACCTATCGTGATCAGGGGCGGAGCCATCATTAACCCCTTAATGCCGAAGCCACTTTTCACCTTCCTGACACGTCCCATTTTTTCAAATCTGCCCTGTGTCACTATAAATGGTTATAACTTTGGAACGCTTTAACATATCCAAGTGATTTGGCTTAATTTGGCTTAATGAATGTGTTTTTCATAAAATGTACAAATTTTCAGTGGATAAAATACCAAAACGCTCCACAAAGTTTGATACCCAATCTCTCCCGTGTATAATAATACCCCATATGTGGTGGTAGCCTGCTGTATGGGCACACGCCAGGGCATCGAAGGGAAGCTGCGCCATTCAGAGCAGATTATTCATTGTCACTTTATAATGGCTATACAATCTTTATTTTTTTGGCAATTTGGACATATAAGGGCTTATTTTTTGCAACATGAGATGCACTTTAAAAAAACTTTATTTTAGTGGGTCTGTAACTTTTTGATGACATTTTATTAACTCTTTAATGTATCGAGGAAAATGAAATTGGCAATTTTGGGTTCATTTTTTTTTTGTATCTTTTTGGGGTCGTACACCGTACACTAAAAATACTATAATATCTTTATTCTATAGATCACTATGATTATGGTGAGACCTCATTTTTATATATATTTACAATTCTACTCGAAAAAAAAGAAAATAAAGAAAATCTCATTTGTTTTTGCATCGCCATTTTTTCGGAGATATAACTTCAATATTTTTTGGTTGACAGAGCTGGTTTAGGGCTTATTTTTTACGTGTTGAGTTGTCCTTTTCAGTGGTACCATTCTGGTGCACACTTTTGATCACTTTTTGGAACATTTTTGTGAAGGTATTTTATGAAAAATTTACATTTTTGCCGAGTTTTTCGGTTTTTGTTTTTACAGCGTTCACAGTACAGGTCCAATAATGTTTCTGACTTATTGTACAGATTGTTATGGACACGGCGATACCAAATATGTGAGGGGTTTTGGTGATTTTCAGTTTTTTTTTACTTTATTAGATGTGTATAGAGAATGTTTGTGTTTAGGGGACTTTAACTTTATTTAATTCATTATTTTTATTTAAAAGTGTGTTAAATTAGTGTTTCTAACTTTTTTTCTTTACATTTACAGGTTAGCTTGAACAAGCGTTCCTCGGGTGTGCGGCGCCCAGGTCTTTTGTTTCTTCTGTGGGTAGTCTCCCCCCCGTGACGTGACATTTGTCGGTAGCCCTGTGGGGTCGGTGTACCGGGGTGAATTCGCACTGCGGATTCCTCAAACAAAAGGGTTTTTTTCAACGAAACTGTTCAATTTGTTTTTTACGTTTGTTATTCTAGTCATTTAGTTGGCGCCACACAATATGTCATTATCTGTTTTAACGTGGAATGTCAGAGGTATGAGGGACACACGCAAGTGTAATATAATATTCTCCACAATGCGTGCCCACCTGATATGTCTGCTAGAAACACACATGGCTCCTGGCCAAACGAATGGGCTCAAAACACCCATGGGTACAGTGGTCGGCTCATGCAACACTCTCCACACATTCCTGGGGAGTATCCTTACTAGTCCACAGAATGGTTAGATGGGAATTGGGCTCTGTACTTGTGGATCCCGAAGGCAGATATGTGTTTACTCAAGCCTGGATAAATTGTAAGTCATATGTCATCCTACATTGCCTATATATCCCACCATCATCAGGACTCTCCCTTTTGTATGAAGCAGTTCGCTTCACATCAGGCTTCCCCAGCTCCTTGAGTATGTGCATGGGGGACTGAAATAGTTTATTAGACCCATCTATTGACAAGTGTCACGAGGCAGGACCTGCCCCAAGGAGCCATCGCCCGTCGCTCCTAGCTAGATTCCTTGGCGAGATGGGATGGTCTGAACTGTGGCGCTCTAGTCATCCAGGGCTCAGAGAATTTACTTTCTATACCCCAGGTAGAGAGACTTTGTCTGTGGCAATGGCACTAACATCAGGCACCTGCCTCGTGGTCCCTCAGACCATTCGCCAATATTGGCAATATTTCAGCTAGCAGACCAGATTAAACATGTTTGAGGGGAGGCCTGCAGTCAGCCATTTAGTTCGTTAAGCGAACGGCGGCCAGGGGGGAGGAGGAATTGGCTCAGAGCTATAGTTCACTAGCTGCGTTCATTCTAGCACCCTCGGAGGAAAATAGGCGTGCTTGGCTTCAACAGGGGAGAATTGCCTATACGAGAAAAGTAAGAGACGCATGTTTTGCACTAACCAAAAATATTTCGAACAGGGCAGTCAATCTAGCACACCTGATCCACCGCAAGACGGCTTCCCCAGCTATTCTTAAAATGAGTCTCAAGCAGTGGTAAACACGAATAGAGACATTCTTTCAGCATTTACATCCTTCTACAAGGATTTATATAGCTCAAAGGTTGATCGCTTCCCACACCAGATGATTTTCTAGCCAATCTCCCGTGTAGGACTCTGGATATTGAGCAGAGGGAACCACTGGACCCCCATATTGTAATGGATGAGCTGCAAGAGGCACTCGCCAGCATGGCTAAGAGGAAGGCCTCAGGGCCGGATGGGCTCCCCTTGGAGGCTGTGATCAAATACCAAGAGTCCCTTCTTCCTGCTCTACTCCAGGTACTAAGACTCATTTAAGAATGGCTCCTTCCCACCATCTTTTTATGAGGCAGTCATTATCATCATTATCAAGGACTCTCTGGACTGATGATCATACCGCCCCATCTCACTGCTTTATGCAGATTATTACATTCTTACCAAGGTTCTGGCAAATCGGCTGAACCGGGTGGTGGTGTTAGTAGCTTATAGGGACCAGTCCGGTTTGATACCTGGACGCAGAACTACGGACAACCTCCAAAGAGTACAGATGATGATGCAGATAGGTCTGGAGGGGAATGAGGATTGGGCCCTGGCCTTGCTGGACGCGGCCAAGGCCTTTGACTCTATAGAATGGCCTTTCCTACAGGGGTGTTGATTTTATACCAAGCCCCCAAAGCCTGTATCTCACTTAACGGGTCCTGCTCTGAACAGTCTCAGGCGGCGTGGGGGCACCCGCCAGGGGTGTCCACTGTCTCCGTTGCTTTTTGCACTGGTGGTGGATCCTCTGCTGGTGATGCTAAGAGCGGATCCGGTATACAGGGCATTAGGAATAGGGCTCGCGAGGAGAGGTTGGGGCTCTATGCAGATGATCTCCTTCTTTTTCTGTCGGACCCTGAGACTTCCCTTAATAGAGCAGTGGAGCTTATCGATGGCTATGGGAGCTTTTCTGGTTTGTCCATAAATTGGTCAAAATCATGTGTTATGTACCTGTGAGATAGACAGCCAACCAAGCATGAGAAAGGGTGTCTTATTTTAAGTATCTTGGGATCTGTATATCTAGATCACCTGCAGAGATGTTAGCCAAGAATCTATGGTCGCTGATCCCACTCTTTAAGTCTAAATTCGAAAATTTGGTCAAAACTCCCTTTATCAGTGGCGGGACACATAAACCTTATTAAGATGGTGGTGCAGCCAAAGTGTTTATACGTGACCTCTAATATCTTTGTACCCACCCCTAAGTCTTTTTTCAAGGCCATGGACTCCTTATTGATTCCTTTTACATGGGGGTTGGGCCGCTCTAAATTATGATTAGCTAGCCTACAGCGTCCAAAATCCCTGGCGGTTATGGCACTCCTGGATATTTACTTATATTATATTGCAGGACTACTGAAACACCTTGGCCCATGGATGGGGGGAGACACACTTCAGACTCCAGGCACCCACCTGGCTGCATACCTGGATAGCACCATGTTGGTCATGCAATAAACTACTGATGTATCCTACTGATACATAGGGTAGCCAGGCTGGCATGGCGTGAGGCCATCTGCCTCCCAAGAGATTGGCCCTTCATTCTGGAGCTCCAGTGGGATATGCACTATAAATGATGTTATGCAGGATACTTTTTTATATCTATTGAGCAGTTATCTACAAAACGAAATCTCCATAAGCACAATATACACCGCTATCTCCAACTAAGGCACGCTTTCCACACTCAATTCCCAACAGCCTCTGACCATTCCTTCTCCTCATGTCCCTTGATGGGCATAGTAAAATCACAAGGACCAGCAGGTCTGATTTCTTCAATATACTCATACCTCATCCAGGCCAAAGCCAACTCCAATCAGGGCAGGGCACTGGCTGAATGGAGGACATCGCTGATCTTCTTGAGTTGCAGTGCTATGTATCCCCCTCTATTAATAACAAACTAATTCAACTTTATATAATCCATCAATGCTACTTAACTCTGATACGGTTGCACAAAATGTGCCGTATCCCCTCTCCTGGCTGCCACAGATGTAATTGTGCACCAGCCTCATTTTGGCACATGATCTGTGCATTCCCATTCCTTCAGACTTTCTGGAAGGAGGTAATAGACACGCTATCTCATATAGTTGAGACTCCAATCTAACACCTGCCATATGCTTATTTGGGCTCCTGGACGAGGAGCTTTGGTCACAGCAGACTAGAATCTTCCTCCGTGAAGAGCTGTTTATGGCCCATAAGGCAGTGGCACTCCGCTGGATAGACTCGTGCCCTCCCAGATGTTCTCGAAGGAAAACCCTAGTTAACAGTATAATTCCATATGAAAGGATTGTTTTTTTACTCAGGCAATGTCCCGAGAAATTTACAAAAGTATGGGGGAAGTGGTGCGACTCACCCCTAACCTTATATTCTGCTCCAGCCATGTCCTCCTCGCTTGATGCCCTCCTGTAATCTGCATGTCTTCATAATTATGAGATAATGATAACCTGATGTTATTATGTAACAGTATGTGATGCTTGCTGGCTGTATTCCACTTGTGTTGCTAAAGAAGATAGACAACCTCGTGAGTAAGGTTCGACAACCGTGTGTGCACCAACTAACAAACCAAACGTTTGTTAGTTTATTATTTGCATTTTCTTCGTGCAAGAGTGTTTGTGTACGTACTTTTACTTTAAATTGAACTATAATGTACCTGTAAACCATACTGCCGTGATTTAACGTTTGTAAGTGCAAAAATCCTTTTTCTTCTTGTTCAATAAACAAGTTAAAAAAAATTAGCAACATCTCTAGGGTGGCCAGGGAACAAAGTCCAATGGTTTTTCTTAACAACAAAGAGGTAATGCCAAGATTCTTTAGTTCTGGGAGTGCCTTAAATTAACTTTTATATGCCCGTTTCTAAAAAAAAAAATAATTTAATAAATCAAATTTGTATTATTTTACACAGGTGTACTGTATAATGTCTGATGTAACATGTACAGGAAGTCCCCAAGTTACGTACAAGATAGGTTCTGCAGGTTTGTTCTTAAGTTGAATTTGTATGTAAGTCCAAACTGTATATTTTATAATTGTAGCACCAGGCAAAATCTTTTGGGTCTCTATGACTATTGGATTTGAAAAATGTTGGATTCTCACAAGAACCAGGATTAACACTAAAGCTTAATTACAGACACCTGTGATAACTGTTATAGCTGATCATTGTAGCCTAGGGTTAAAGTACAGTAAATTACTAAAATCCAGAGGCCTGTTTGTAACTAGGGGTGGTCTGTAAGTCGGGTGTTCTTAAGTACGGGACCGCCTGTATTCAAAAACCACAGATCAAATGTTTGTGTAGGATAGAGCACTTTTTCCATCCTAGTATCCCATCACACATCAGGATTTTTTTTATATAGGCACCCTCATATCCATCAGTGCAGTCTCTCCACTACTTGGCATGATATGTTTTATGGACAATAAGTGGAAAAACCTAATGTTTTATGGACAATAAGTGGAAAAACCTAATTTCCTTTATTGCATGGAATACTAAATACTGACTGCAGGAAGTACAATTTATCCTACAAAAAAAAAATAACCCTTAAACAGCTCTGTACACGGAATAAAAAAAAATAGTTATGACTTTTGGAAAGTGGGGAGTTAAAAAATGGAAAACCAGGTTGTTAAAGAGGCCTTTTTATCAACTGGGCCCAAATACCATATTATTTAATATATAGTCATTTATAGTATTAATGCCTTAAGGACGCAGGGTTTTTTAGCTCATTTGTCGCTCTCCCTTTGCACGGAGAAATTTTGCTTCTCCGTCACATTATTTATTATTCCATGCTGTGTATTGGGAAACTGGAAAAAAAATCCAAATGTGGAAAAATTGGAAAAAAATCACGTTCACGTCACGTTCTCATCGGCTCAGTTTTGACGTCTTTCACTGTGCACTCCAAATAACACCTCAACTTTATTCTTTGGTTCGATACGATCGCAGTAATACCAAATTTATACAGTTGTATATTGTTTTTTAATACATTTTCAAAAATTAAACAAATGTGTACAAAAAAGAAAAAAAAAATTTGACGCTAATAACTTTTTCATACTTTGGTGTATGGAGCTGTATGAGGTGTCATTTTCTGCCGTTTTCATTGCTATCATTTTGAGGACTGTGCAACATTTTGGTAATTTTTTATTCCATTTTTTATGTGAAATAAAATAGCGTAAAAGTCACACTATTTGGGCGCCATTTTCCATTATGGGGGTCACTGGCAGCAATAACCGTTTTTATATTTTGATAGATCAAGTATTTTGGGACGCGGCGATACTGTGACTTTTTTTTTAAAATCTTGTAGCTTTTATTGAAAAGTTTTTAACCCCCCCCTCTTTTCTCCCCAACAGGTACAAACATTACATACAGTATTTTTCGGACTATAAGGCGCATCAGAGTATAAGGCACACCATCAATAAAAGCCTGCTTTTAGTCTAGGTTCATATATAAGGCGCACTGGATTATAAGGCGCTCCTGATTATATGGATGAATGACCAGCAGGTGGCAGACCTGTGCACAGTTCAAGGAAGCTGTTGTCTGTCAGGACGGTTCATATATAAGGCGCACTGGACTATAAGGCGCACCTTTGATTTCTGAGAAAATCAAAGGATTTTTTGTGCGCCTTATAGTCCGAAAAATATGGTAAATAAAACATATATAAAGACTGATCCAACAGTGTTTCTTTTACAATATCACATTTGCATATTGCAACCATAATTACAGTGCAGTATGGAAATTTGCAGCCTTCAAACATACAAACAATACACAGAAATCCCCCCTTATACCACCCCACCCCCACCCCGTGAGCCAGCTTCAACTATAACCATTCGCTACCTTGTTTCCTGACTATTATTTTACCAGTGATAATTGGTACTCAAGACTTGCTCTTAATCTTAAAAGAGCTGCTGACGGAAGTCCAGGAATGTCCATCCACTTCCCCCAGATTTTTTCAAACTTCGGGATGCCATTCCACTTAGCATAGGTACTGTATTCCAGTATTATAACTGCGTTCATGCAATCTACAAATTCCTTCTTGTCCGGAGGTCTAGGCCTGATCCAATGTGCCGCAATAACTTTCCTAGCCTGATATAAAGACCTTTGGATTATACTTGGAGTACTCCCAGAAGACATGCTAATGGGTTTCCATCTATTGACACAGAGTAGGCAGTGCGTATGATCTACAAAACTGCATTCCATAGAGCTCCCAATTCCTTACAACCCCACATCATATGTAGTATATCAGCTACCTCTGTACCACATCGAGGACATTCAGAATTAGGTCCTGCAATTGGTTAAACGCTTTGCACCTACCCTCTATTATTACTATTATTCCTAAGTATTTGAATCTATTAACCACCTGTATTGGTGTACCTGCTGGAATAGACATAGTATTACTCGTTGTCAATGGCATTACAATGGATTTATTCCAATTTATAGCAAATCCAGAGTGACTTCCAAACTCTGTTATACATAACTTTTGGTAATGAGCTATTGGTGTCTCCCATGTATATCAATAGGTCATCCGCATGTAATGACACCCACTCCTCCCTCACGTTTCTGGGGAATCCTATTATATTTGGGGAGTCTCTGTGGAATAATGGTGGCTAGAGGTTCTATGGCTATTGCAAACAAATATGGGGATAAGGGGCACCCCTGTCTTGTTCCTCTTTCCAATGCAAATGCCTCAGATACACACCCATTTACTTTAGTGCGTGCCCTTGGTTCTGAATAGAGGAGCTTAATCCAGTTTATAAATATTGGCCCAAATCCCATCTTACCCAGAACTGTCCATAAAAATTCCCACTCAACACTGTCAAATGCTTTGGCAGCGTCGAGTGAGAGAACAGCGCTCTCCATTTGCCTGGATATTTAAATATAATCGCCTAATATGTATTGCTGTGTATCTTTCGGGAATAAATCCCGACTGGTCTAAATGGATCAGAGAGGCAATTACCACTAGGCGGTTGGCCAAGGCTTTGGCCACAATTTTAACGCCCACGGGAAGCAACGATATCAGCCGATAGGCATCAGGCTGTGTATGATCTTTTCCTGGTTTTGGAATTAGGACTATCATCGCCTCTCGCATGGAGGCCAGCAAGACCCCTGTATCTTTAGCTTCCTGTAGCACCTACAAAAGATGGGAGAGCAGTACCTCACCGTGTTTCTTGAAAAATTCCCCCGAGAGGCCATCCATGCCTGGTGCCTTGTCATTGGGGAGAGCTCCCAGGGCTGCTTCCAATTCCCAGGGCTTCTAATTGTTTTTTTTGTTCCTGGTTCAAAACAGGCATATTAATATTGGAGACATAAGCTATTAATTCTTCCTTGCTTTTTGACAACTTGCTATCATAGAAATGCTTGTAATAATCACGAAAAACTCTGAAAATGTCTCCGTCAGAGTTTACTATGGCATCAGCAGAATCAAAGATCTCCCTAATCTGGTTTGAGCCCTGGGTTGTGACTTAATAATGTTAGATAAAAGATGTCCCACCACCTCTCCTTGGACAAAGTACTTCTGCTATTTTAAGTGTGTGTTCCTGCAATATCTTTTGGGCCTCTTTCCAGCCAGCTTCCTTAGCAGATGATGGGGACTCAATAAACTCTTGTTCCTTTGCCAGTGCGTTCTGTTGTAGTTGTGTCATAACTGCCCTGGATTTGTTTTTATGGGTATTGATGCGTGCCTTATATATCCCTCGTAATACATCTTGGTGGAATCCCATAGCACACTCTTTGTAACTTCTAATGCATTTACTCTAATAAATTCTTCTATTTCATTACAAAGCTAATTACCCTTGTCTACCAACTGCAGCCAGAAAGGGCTCAGCCTCCAAGATCCCACGGGTCTGATAAGTATGGTTGGAATAGCCAATTCCACAAGGATAGGCTAATGGTCTGAAATACTGCGGGGCAGATATCGTACATCCTGGACATACAAATGCATACGTGAATATATGTCTATCCTAGACAGAGTGTTGTGTGAACTTGAGTAGCAGGAAAATTGGCTAGCCTCCGGATTCCGGCTCCTCCAAGCATCATACCAGCTTACTTCTTCTAACAGTTTAACTAATAATGTCGGTTCATCTGATGCTGCTGGTCGACTTGAGTGAAACCTATCTATGCTAGGGCGTAGTACCATATTAAAATATCCTACCATCAGTATGGGTATCTGTGGTAAAGTATTCACATAGGACAGTATCCGTTTCACCGCCTCACAAGTATACGGAGGTGGGATATACATTGCTATCAATATCTGCAGATATATATATATTGAACAGTGAATGCACACAAATCTACCATCTGTATCAATTAAGGATGAGTGACATTTAACCGGTATTACCTTTGGCACCAATATACTTATTCCCCTAGCATGCGTGGAGAATATTAGGTACACCTGTCCAACTGCTCATTAACACTTAATTTCTAATCAGCCAATCACATGGCGGCAACTCAGTGCATTTAGGCATGTAGACATGGTCAAGACAATCTCCTGCAGTTCAAACTGAGCATCAGTATGGGGAAGAAAGGGGATTTGAGTGCCTTTGAACGTGGCATGGTTGTTGGTGCCAGAAGGGCTGGTCTGAGTATTTCAGAAACTGCTGATCTACTGGGATTTTCACGCACAACCATCTCTAGGGTTTACAGAGAATGGTCCGAAAAAGAAAAAACATCCAGTGAGCGGCAGTTCTGTGGGCAGAAATGCCTTGTTGATGCCAGAGGTCAGAGGAGAATGGGCAGACTGGTTCGAGCTAATAGAAAGGCAACAGTGACTCAAATCGCCACCCGTTACAACCAAGGTAGGCAGAAGAGCATCTCTGAACGCACAGTACATCGAATTTTGAGGCAGATGGGCTACAGCAGCAGAAGACCACACTGGGTGCCACTCCTTTCAGCTAAGAACAGGAAACTGAGGCTACAATTTGCACAAGCTCATCGAAATTGGACAGTAGAAGATTGGAAAAACGTTGCCTGGTCTGATGATTCTCGATTTCTGCTGCGACATTCGGATGGTAGGGTCAGAATTTGGCGTCAACAACATGAAAGCATGGATCCATCCTGCCTTGTATCAACGGTTCAGGCTGGTGGTGGTGGTGTCATGGTGTGGGGAATATTTTCTTGGCACTCTTTGGGCCCCTTGGTACCAATTGAGCATTGTTGCAACGCCACAGCCTACCTGAGTATTGTTGCTGACCATCCCTTTATGACCACAATGTACCCAACATCTGATGGCTACTTTCAGCAGGATAATGCGCCATGTCATAAAGCTGGAATCATCTCAGACTGGTTTCTTGAACATGACAATGAGTTCACTGTACTCAAATGGCCTCCAGTCACCAGATCTCAATCCAATAGAGCATCTTTGGGATGTGGTGGAACGGGAGATTCGCATCATGGATGTGCTGCCGACAAATCTGCGGGAACTGTGTGATGCCATCATGTCAATATGGACCAAAATCTCTAAGGAATGCTTCCAGCACCTTGTTGAATCTATGCCACGAAGAATTGAGGCAGTTCTGAAGGCAAAAGGGGGTCCAACCCGTTACTAGCATGGTGTACCTAATAAAGTGGCCGGTGAGTGTATGTCGTTGCTTATGCTCAATCAACACTCATTGTGCTGCTTTATCGCTGTATCACCAATGTCTCTCGTCTCAGCTGAGGCTGCGACACACTCCCAGGCTGAGGCCTGTCACAAGATGGCGGGCGCCACGAGGTGTACCCTGTAAGATGGCTCTTTACTGAGGGGGCTCTTCGCCGATCAGTCTCCGAAGGGATGTCGGAGACTTCTTTGCCTCACCTCTAGTCTGCCCCTGCACTTCGGAAGCAGCCGCCTGCTGTTGGCTTCCTCCACAGGCTGGCGTCGGTCCCGTACGGATACTGTGACTTTTACTGTTTATTATGTTTTATGTTAGTTCTAGGGAAAAGGGGGTGATTTGAACTTTTTAAAATTATTTTTAAAGCTTTTCTGAAACTTTTTTTTTTACAGTTTTTTAGATCCTCTAGGGCAGTGCTTTTCAAGCTTTTTTGAGCTGCGCCACACTTTTTATTCTTAGAAAATCCTGGGGCACACCACCAACCAAAATAGCACAAAATTACACCAAAACAGTCATATTATACATATAGTTAATAATATAGATTTAAAATTTATTTTACTCACTCAGTGAGTGAGTGTGAAACCTCTTCCTCAACAGTTCTCAGTTTCTCCCTGTTTTTACTATATGGTGCTGATTATTATGTGGCTCATATACTGCAAAATAAAGGGGTACAATGAAAAGTACTATGGCCATGAGGCCAGAGTACAAGTGCCAGCTCATATACTCATATGAGATGGTACTTGTAGTACTCCAGCCTCATGACTATAGTATTTCTCATTTTACATCGCTGCGCATTGCCGGCAAACAGAACACAGGGGGCACCATAGTTTGGGGAACTTTCCCCGCGGCACACCCGACCATGTGTCGCGGCACACTGGTTGAAAATCACTGCTCTAGGGTACATTAAACCTAGATGGTCTGATCATTCCTACCATAAACTGCAATACTACTGTATTGCAGTATATGGAATTTCTGCACAGTATACGTTACAATGAGCCACTGGCTCATTGTAACGAAACTGCAGAAACAATTCAGCATCGGGTCTGACAAAGACCTGAGGTTGTCATGACAACCGATTGCCGTCCCCCAATGACGTTCGGGGAAATGACAATCGGATACAAGATAGTGGCACCCACGTGCCGCTGTCTTTTAAATGCCGCCAGCAGCTTTGCTGGTGGCATCAGGGCAGTTAATAGCCGTGATTGGTGCAAGCATATAGCTCATGTTTGAAAAAATCCCGTTCGGCGCCCGTACTGGGTATGCCATCAGTCCCGGTAAGGGACGAAACGCGTCTCCGAAGTAATAATACATTTTTACTGTGATTTTAGTTACAGTTTATTTTTAACTTGTTTTTTAATCAAAATAAATAATAAAGTGAAAAGTCCAGAAACAGGCGCCGAACTGGATTTTTTTCAAACACGAGCTGTTAAGGTAAACCTAGCTGATATTTCAAATCCTGTCATTTCTACTATTTTCCTAATAGCATTGTAACAGAAACTTCATTTTAAGATGGCGCCAGCATCATGATCATAACCAAAACAATCAAAGCTAATGCATTATCCTGACGTCAAGGAAGTTCTCCAATCAAGAGACTACATGAGCTGGGAATTCTCTGCCCATTCTCCTTCTTTCCTAATTTCTATATAGATTTGTGGATCCAAATAAATTTTGTGCAGTGCAGATTTGCCACAGGCAATGATATCATGAGTGAGATTTAAAGGGGTATTCCAGGAATCAGCATAATTCATATACAAATGGGCACTCAAAATATAAGCTAATGTGTAATTAGTTGTTATTTAAAATTTTTCTCCCCTTAGCAGAAAATGCTGGTGACATAGACTGTAATGAAGAATTAAAATGCTACAGGCCCTTAATTACAGGGCCGTTACAGTCCGTTAATTTCCTCTGCGCGGTCCGTTGCAGGACAGAAGATGGCGGCCGGTCACATGTTCACATCACATGTCCTGCACCTGCCTGGGCAGGTCATGTGATCACCACTATGTTTGGCTGTTGTTGGTTGGTTGAAGTGCATCCTGTATGATCAGTGTTGTGGTGATGGCAGTTACACATCATTACTATGGTAACAGAGCAACCTGTTACATCATCGCTGGGAGAAGAGCATAAGAGGGAGGAGGAGTTACTGAGAACTAAAGGATCATGGAACTTGTAGTTTCCAGTGGCGGCCGCCTTAGTGATAACTCCACCTACTTTAGAGAGGCCATAAACTTTGTAAATCATAAAATCAAATTATTTAAGCTCCGTTTTGTGACTAATGACATTGAGTATTGTTGTATTCATTTAGTTATATCATCATGGGTTTTTGTGTCAGACGTTCATATTCCCGGAATACCCCTTTAAATCAGCAATTGGTCCGAATTATTCCTTACAACGTGCACGCATGCTGACTGATTAGAAACACACAGCCAACGCACAATAAAAGAGGATATCTTAAATCCTACCCCAACAAAGCTATATGCTCACAAACTTCTATCTACAACACAATGTTGTAGGGGGCCGTAAGTACATGTAGAGTGTGTAAAGGGAGCCTTAGGTACATGGAGAGCGTGTGAGGGGTCTGTAGGTACGTGGAGAGCATGTGATAACCTGCAGATTGTGTGAGTGGCTGCAGGTACACATCAAGCGTTTGAAGGGCCGCAGGTACACAGATAGTGTCTGTGGGGGATGCAGATACATGAAGAGCATGTGAGGGGCAGCAGGTACATAGGGAGAGTGTATGAGGCGCCCCAGATACACAGTAAGCATATGAGGATCCTTCAGGTACATGTATGAAGGGGCGCAGGTACATGGAGAGGGTGTGAGGGGGCTGCAGGTACATGCAGAGTGTGTGATGACCTGATGAGTGTGTGAGTGGCTGCAGGTACACAACGAGCGTGTGAGGGGCTGCAGGTGCACAGATTAAAATATTAGCCCCTAATATAACACACTTCCATAAAAATTGTAAGAAAGACAAATACACAATGAAAACCCCACATGTTTGGTATTGACACATCTGTAACAATCTGTATAATTAAACAAAATCGTCATTGGACCACCATGGTGAACACCACAAAAAAAAACCTCCAAAAAAGATTTCGAAAAAGATAATTTTTAATTAATAACCTTACAAAAATGCTCTAAAAAATGATTCAAAAAATGTTTTGCACTCTAAAATAAGACCACTAAAAAAAACAACTCTTCTTACAAAAAATAAGCCCTTAATCAGATTTGTCAGCCAAAAATTTTTTAAAAAAGTTATGTACCTGAAAAGGTGGTGATGCTAAAATGAACAAGATTTTTCCAAATTAGTTTTTATTTAGTGAAAATTTAATTAAATACACAACCCCCCAAATATTTGATATCGCTGTGTCTGTAAAAATCTGTTTAATAAAACATAATGGGTACTGAACACTGAAAACCCACCCAAAAAAAGATCATTTTTAATTAATACCCTTTAAATAATGCTCTAAAAAGTGATTAAAAAAATGTTACGTGCTCCAAAATAAGACCACTGAAAAGAACAATGGTTCTTGCAAAAAAATAAGTCTTTAACCAGATTTGTCAGCCGAAAAATAAGAGTTATGCATTTGGAAAGACAGTGATGCTAAGTTAACCCTTTAACGCCACAGCCCTTTTTCGTTCTTGCGTTTTCATTTTTCACTCCCGACCGACCTTCAAAAATCTATAACTTTTTTATTTTTCCATGTACAGAGCTGTGTTATGACTGCATATTTTCTGCATAACAAATTACACTTCAAAATGGTGGTATTTATTATTCCATGCCGTGTACAGGGAAGCGGGAAAAAAATTCCAAATGCAGTGAAATTGGTAAAAAAACGCATTTGTGTCGTATTCTTGTGGGCTTGGATTTTATGGATTTCACTGTATTCCCCAAATTACATATCTACTTTATTCTTTGGGTCGGTATGATTAGGGGGATACCAAATTTGTATAGGTTTTATAATGTTTTCGTACATTTGCAAAAATAAATACCTCCTGAACAAAATTTTTTGGGGGGATTTTGCCATCTTCTGGCACTAATAACTTTTTAAAACTTTGGTGTAGGGAGCTTGGGGAGGTGTCGTTTTTTGCGGCTTTCGATGACATTTACAATGTTAGCATTTTTAGGACTGTACAACCTTATGATCACTTTTTATAGAATGGCAAAAAAGTGCCATTTTCGCAGTGAAAAAACTTTTTATATTTTGATAGATCGGGCATTTTTGGACGTGGCGATAGCTGTTTATGATTTTTGATGTTTATTTATATTTATATAATTTCTAGGGAAAGGGGGTGATTTGAGTTTTTAGGTTTTTTCATTATAATTTTTTTTAAAATTTTTCAGACTCCCTAGGGTATTTTAACCTTGTGCGGCGCCATCTTTTTAAAAACAACCAAGGCGGGCAGGTACGTTTCCCGGGCTACGGAGCGGTACGTTGCCGCACGTGTGCTGCACCGTACCGCTCCCGTACAGGGCCGTGAGCCCATAGAAGCATATAGGGGACGTATATCGGCCGTATATACGTCGGCCGTATATACGTCCACCATACATGTGTGTGAATGTAGCCTTAGTGACACAGAGCAGATGTGAAAAATGGGGCATGTCCTAAAGGCCAAAATAGTCCTGAAGGTGTTAAGGGAACTTCTGACGTGACGTCTTTCTATGGCACTGTGTAAGAAGAAGATTTCAGGACCTAGTGTTTAACGCCTCGCATGCTACAATTAAGCATGACCGTAGCGTGTAAGGGGATTTCCCCTGGATCTAAACCACCCGTGAGCTTACCACTGGGATGCGATACTTCCTGTGGTTTGGTGTGTGCCCCAAGGCTGCCGGTTCCCTGTGCCCTGGGATCTGCCTCTTGGCAGGACCCGACTGTAACTAACTGAGCATGCAGCAGCATGCTCAGTCAGTAACATAACACACTGCAATACATTTGTATTGCAATATGTAAGGGCTTTAACAAGCAATCAGGCGAATGCTTGTTCAAGCCCAAGTAAAGATAAGAGTAAAAACCATTTTTAAAATAAAAAAGAAAGAAAAAGTCCCCTAATAAATCACATTTACATATACAAATCAAATAAAGTATAAAAACATGCATTGAATATGCATGTATTAACACCACGTGTGAATGCACATTTTCTAAAAGCGATCTAAAAAGTAATCAAAAGATACTGCAATAATACGATTTTCTCTAATGTTGTTTTTGCTCAGCAAAATTGATAAGAAAGATAAAAAAAACTATCTATATGAGATATCACTGTAGTTGTAGTGAGCCAGAGAATAAAGATAACATTGAGGCACATTTACTAAGGGCTATGCGCCAGTTTTCTGTTGGACTTTGCACACTCTTTTAGGTGCAACCTGCTTGCATAGGGACAGCTGCACTATGCTTAAAGCAACAGATTTCTGCACTAAAGGGGGCGTTACAGTGCTCAGTCGGAACATGCGCCAGATTTAACTCCTTAAGGACATAGCCAGTTTAAAGCTCAAGGCTCAGCCCGATTTTTTGGATTCTGACTTGCGTTGCTTTTGTTCTTCATTTTAGTGGTAAATTTTGGCTGATAAGTTTTGCGTTTTATTTACAAAAAAAAGAAAAAATGATGATTTTTTGGAAAAATTTGCCATTGTCGAAATTCGAAATCATTGCATTTTCAGGCAGATAGATTTACCACCTAAATAAGTTGCTGACTAACATTTCCTATATGTCTACTTTACATTTGCATAATTTTTTAAATGTCTAGATATTTATTTTGATGTCACGCGGCTTACAAATCGAATATCGATTTTCCATATTTTCAGAATTGACTATTTTGGGGATAAATACCGCTTTGTATGAAATTTTACATATTTAGCATCAAAACTTCCCTATATATCAACCCATTTTCAAATGTGCACCCCTCAAGCTATCAGAAACAGCTTTTAGGAAGATTGTTAACCCCTTGAGAAAATGGAGGTGAAATTTAGAATGGTCAAATTGTGCCGATTATACGTTCATTTAGCCCTAAAATTGACACATTTCCAAAAGATAAAAAGATAAAATCCACCCTACAATTTGTTCTGCGACTTCCCCCGAGTGCAGAGACCCTTCAGATGTGGCCGTTACTTGTTTTATGGGTGCACAGCGAGGCGCAGAAGAGAAGAAGGGACCTGTAGCTGCCAGGATTGGGTTTCCTCATTGGCCCCTTTTGTAGGCTACACAATTTTAGCTTTTTCGTTATTAGGGCCAGGTGACAGCATTTTTTTTTGCCGGATGAGTTGCTTTTTCCAGTGTTACCATTTTGGTGTTGGTATCCCCTATGTTGAAAATGTTGAACTTTTTTTTGAGGGCAGGAGTATAAAATAATCAATTCTGTTATGGATTTTTTCCTTTTTTTAATTCGTGTTCACCGTAAAGCCTAATAATCATGTTATCTTTATCTTTATGGGTTGATACGATTACGGGGAGACCATACATGAATATTTTTTCTTACGTTTTACTAAATTTGCCAAATAAAACCCTAATGTGGAAAAAACCTATCATTTTTGCATTGCCGTCTTCCAAGTGGCATGACATATTTACTTTTGTGGCTATAGAGCTGGTTGATGGCTTGCTTTTTGTGGGAGATGTTTTACTTTGCACCAGTATCATTCTGGAGTACATATGTTTTTTAGATCACTTTTTATTGCATTTTGTGTGGGATTCAATAGGTAAAAATACAAATTTTTGGCAGGTTTTTAACAGTTTTTTTTAACAGCGTTCGTGCGGGTTCAATATTTTTTTACTACTTCCACCATGGGACATGAACAATCAATCATCTTATTACTTTTTCATGATAATACTCTGCTCCTGAACGGAGCCGGCGCCAGATACTGCGGGTGTTGGCTATATATTATAGCTGACACCCGCAATCATAGATTTCTACGATCGTGGGTGTTAGGGGCATTTAACAAGAATTGAACCCGCCGCGGCGCTTACTGGGGGGGTCCGTGGTTCTGATCGCAGCCCCGGGACTGCCAGTGTCCCGGGACTGCCAGTGTCCCGGGGCTGCGCGATCCTCTTCCAGGAGCCGGGTCCGTGCCTTCTGGCAGGACCTGGCTGTAAGACACTGAGCATGCGCAGTCTTACATTACACAGTGCAAAACATCTGTATTGCACTGTGTAAGCTGTATAAGAGCTTGAACAAGTGATCAGAAGATCAGAAGATGCAAGTCAGCAACTGTAAAAAAAAGTTAAAACAATAAAGGTTTTTTAAAATAAAAATAAATAATAAAATAAAGTGAAAGTCCCCCCAAACACCACATTTCCCTGTACACAAGAAATAAAGTGCAAAAAACACTAAATCACAAAAAAAACCCCACTTATATTGTATCGCTGCGTCCGTAACAATCTGTACAATAAATCATAATTGGACCCGCTCGGTGATCGTGGTAAAAATAAAAAACTTGCCAAAAATTTAAATTTTTTATCAAATTGCTTTACAAAAAATGTTCTAAAAAGTGATCCAAAAAAGTTACAAGCACCAAAATGATACCACTAAAAAGAGCAACTTATGCCGCTTTAAAAATGGCAATACTAAAACAAATGCAATTTTTTAATTCTAGTTTTCTTTCAATAAAATTGGACAAATATAAATAAAACTATAAAAATGAGGTGTCACCGTAATCATAGTGATCCGTAGAATAAAGATAATATATTATTGTTATGCTACAGAGAACACCCCCCCCCCCCAAAATGCTAAAAATCCATGATGATTTTATTTTCCTCCACACGTAAAGAGTTAATAAATGTCTGTAGACACGCTGATCGGGGCAGGGTGACGGCTGTTCCTGACAGCCACCAATTTTGCCTTGCGGTCCAGAGGGGTTTGCCCCCCTCTGTCCATGTTTGCCGCTGTTGGCTGGTCGATTTGGTCCAGCCAATAGCAGCAATATTCGTCACAAAGGGCATCGCTAGGGTGAATAAGAGCAACACTTGGCGATAATTTCCCTACAGAATTTCCCTACAGAAAACGAAGATATGGTAAAAAAGCGCTGGCCGTGTACATTGTACAGATATATTCTGTACAACTCTTACGAGCTGTTCCAATGTGCAGGTCCTGCTGTATCATTTCTCCATTTTCAAGAGGAAGATATTAGGAAACTAATATTTGGACAAGACGGACATGGCCCCAGTACCTCTGGATTAGATGTTCCCGTGTTTTGCCAGGACAGCATTTTCCCGGTGAATTCTGCTGCTTCTAAAGGTAGGACTCAATAAAGAGTCTGTTCCAAAAGAGGAGTTAGGATGGACACTACATACTACTAAGAGACCTGCGACAACTCCAGAGTGACAAAAGTTTAGTTGGTCCCTTGGTATTTTCCACCTCCTCCAACACATTCACAATTCACGCCCAACCTGTTGTGAATTCATTTCCGTAAAATGAATAATTGCAACAACTGTTAGGTCACGTTGCTCCCTATACCCCTCCATTATTTCATTGCGGGATGTAATATGCAAACTAGGGGCACTTGTGGGTTTTATGTTTTTTATTTAGGTTTTCTGTTTCCCCTCTAAGTCTCTGGATTTGTTAGCAGATCCTTTATAATTCTCCAAGTTCTTTATTTATTATTATTATTTATTTATATTCCAAGTGCTTTATCATTCCGGAGCCCTGCTGGACTTTCTGCCTAGAGTTTAGGATCACATGTTGGGTCTTTCTCGCATCAGGAAATATGGTTTCCTAATCCGTGAGCTGAAATTTTACAGTGGCACAAACTGGGCACCACATAATGGGCACCACATAACAGGCGCCCCATAATATGCACCACATAATGGGCGCCACATAACAGGCTCCACGGAACTTTCCAGAAATGATTGCAATTTCCATCTTGGACTACATTGCACATCATATTTATTACACCTTGCTAAATTCCCCAAGGGGTTACATTCAACAATTAGGGTCACTTTTCAGGTTTTTCTCTGTTTTGGTACCACTAGGGCTCTCCAAATGCATCCTGACACATGTGAAGGATTTCTGTCAAATTTGGCTTCTAAAAGATAAACATCCCTCTTTTCCTCGCCCATAAAGCATTCTATATGCACATGTGGGGTACTTTTACACTTGTGAGATATAGTTTTACACCTTATTTGGGCTTATTTCATATATTATCCCTTGTGGCTTAAAAAAATTAGGGGTAAAAGTGACATTTAAAGGAAAAATTTCACCTTTTTAATTTTTAGGGCCTAATTGGATCATTCACCTGTAGGTGCAAATACATATATTACACATTGCGAAATTCTCTAAGAGGTGTGCGTTCAAACATTAGGGTCACTTATCGGATTCTTATCTGTTTTATACCACTAGGGTTCTCCACATGCATGTCAAACATTTCTTTCAAATTTGGCTTCTAAAAGGCAAACATCCCTCTTTCCTTCTTCTGTGCGCCCATACAACATTTTATATACACATGTGGGGTACTTCTACACTCGAGAGAAATAGGTTTACACATTTTGGGGTTTTATTACATTTTTTTATCCCTTGTGGCTATAAAAACCTAGGGGTAAAATTTTCACCTTTTTCCTTTTTAAGTCCTAATTAAATCAAACATCTTTATGGACAAATACACATATTACACCCTGCTAAACTCTCTAACACTTGTTGGGGTTCCCCTCTGTTCTGGTACCACTATGGCTCTCTAAATGCATCCTGACACATGTAAAGGATGTCTGTCAAATTTGGCTTCTAAAAGGTCAATGCCCCTCTTTCCCTTCTGAGCTTCAGTGCGTACCCATACAACATTTTATTTGTATGTGTAGGGCAATTTTATACTCGGGAGAAATGCTAGTACACATTTTTGGGGGGTTGTTTCATCTTTAATGCCTTATGGGATACAAAAATTAGCCATAAAAGTGTCTTTTTGGGGAAAATTTTCATCTTTTTCCTTTTAGGGACCTAATTGAAGCAAACACCTGTATGACACTTTGCTAAATTCTGCAAAGGGTGCACTTTCCAAAATGGAGACACTTGTTGGGGTTCCCCTCTGTTTTGGTACCACTAGGGCTCTCAAAATGCATCCTGACACATGTAAAGGATGTCTGTCAAATCTGGCTTCTAACAAATAAAAAAAAAAACTGGCTTCTAAAAGGCCAAAGTTCCTCTTTCCCTTCTGAGCCCTACTGTGTATCCATACAACACTTTATGTGCACAAGTGGTGCAATTCTGTGCTTAGGAGAAATAGTTTTACACATTTATGGGGGTTGTGTCATCTGTGACCTGTGGCTTACAAAAATCTTGGGTAAAAGTGACTTTTTTGAGAAATTTTTCACCTTTTTCCTTTCTGGGGCCTAATTGAATAAAACACTTGTTGGGGCAAATGCACAAAGTACACCTGGCTAAACTCTCCAAGGGGTGTACTTTCCAAAATAGTCTCTCTGGTTGGGGTTTCCTCTGTTTTGGTACCATTAGGGCTCTCCAAATGCATCCTGAACATGATAACTTTTTCAGCCATATTTGCCCTCCAAAAACGAAGCAACGTTCTTTCCTTTCCAGGGCCCCCCCTGTGCCCGTACAGAAGGGTACAGTGACAAAATGGGTATTGGCATACTGAGGCGGAATTGCACTAAACATTGTAAAATGCATTTTCCTTTTTATCCCATTGTGAAGGTGCAAATTTTAGTGTTCAATGAATCTATAGTAAGATAAAATTACATTTCTGTAATTTCACTTTCTTATTTTTCACCCTCATGAAACCATCATAGGGTTAATAAAATTCCCAAAGGGTGTTTTGAATATTTTGAGGGGTATGGTTTCTAAAATGTTGTCATTTGTGGGGGTTTTCTGTCATGTGGGCCTTATAAAGTCACTTCTAACTAAATTGACCCTCCAAAAGTAGGTGATGATGATGTTGATGATTTTCGTAAAAATCTGAAAAATTGCACCTAAAGTTATAAGCCTCCTTACATCCTAAATAAAGGAAAAGATGTTTAAAAAACTGCTAAAGCAGACATATGGAAAATGCTAGTTATCAAGTTATTTTAGTGATATCGCCAACTTTCGAAAAAGTAGAAAATTTTAATTTTCACCAAATTTCCATTTATTTCATAAATAAATACTAAATATATTGCTTAAATTTCTGAATCAACATGAAGTACAATGTGTCACGAAATAAAACAATTTCAAAATCAACTGGATATGTTAAAGTGTTCCAAAGTTATAACCACTTAAATAGACATACGTCAGAGTTTAAAAAATAGGCCGTGTCAGGAAGATGAAAAGTGACTTCAGCGTTAAGGGATTAAAGTACCCTAGGGAGTCTGAAAAATAGTAAAAATAAAAATGAAAAAAAAAAGTAAAAAAAAAATTATAATAAAAAAACTTAAAACTCATATCACCCCCCTTTCCCTAGAACTGATATAAATATAAATAAACAGTACAAATCACAAACACATTAGGTATTGACACGTCCAAAAATGCCCAATCTATAAAAATAGTTTTTCACTGCGTTTAACTCCGTAACGGAAAATCACGCCCAAAGTCGAAAATGGCACATTTTAAAAAAGGTTGTACAGTCCTAAAAACAATAACATTGTAAACGTCATCAAAATCCACAGAAAAAGACACCTCCCAAAGCTCTGTACACCAAAGTATAAAAAAGTTATTACCGGCAGAAGATGGCAAAATCCCCCCAAAAATTTTGTACAAGAGATTTTAATTTTTTTAAATGTATGAAAACATTATAAAACCTATACAAATTTGGTATCCCCGTAATCGTACCGACCAAAAAAATAGTAGACATGTCATTTGGGGCGTACAATGAAATCCGTAAAGTCCAAGCCCACAAGCGTATGGCACAAATGCGTTTTTTTTACCAATTTCACTGCATTTGAAATTTTTTTCCTGCCACCCAGTACACGACATGGAATATTTTTTTTTTTTTTTTTCTTTTTTCTGTTTACAAAACAAAGAAGCGGAGAAAAAAACATTATTCATACAGTTCAATCAAATACTCTAAGACTGCAATACAACAACAAAAAAAGCAAGTATGTTAAGAACAACCAGCACAAAAAAAAAAAAAAAAAAGCTAGAGAAAGAAAACAGAAAAAAAAAATATATATATATACATACATATACATATACATACATACACATATATACATATACATATATATACATACACACACATACACACATACATACACATACATACATACATACTAGGTCTGTGTAAAGCGTTCCTCCGTGTTTTAGTACTGCTTCATCACAAATGTCTAACCCATAAATCCCAGCATTTAAGTGGTGTTTTTTTACTTATTATATCCCCGTTACACATAAAAAATTCACATTCTTTTAATTCATTCATCCCCAAAATAACGTCTTCAATCAGGGGTATTTTATTAGTTTTCCATTTTCTTAGGATTTCCATACGGGCTATTGCACACAGCCGAAAAAGGAATTCTCTATCTTTCTTTTCTGAAAAAATATTTTCTTCCACAATATTAAGGAGCAGCAGCTCAGGAGTAATGGGCATCTTTTTTTTTATAAAGCCCTTCCAATAAGTTTGCTATCTGCCTCCAAAAACTTTCAGTAAGTGGGCAAGGGGGTTTACTGGTGAGTGTGGGAGGCTACTTTTGAGTCTAGGGGGCTATTAGAAAGTGGATAGCTATATTACTGAATGTGGGGGCTATTATTGTGTGTGGGGGTTCTAAGGGGTTGTCTGGCTATTAGTGGGTGTTGAGGGCTAATAGTGAGGGGCTATTACTGAATGTGGGGGCTTTTAGTGAGCATATAAGGGCATATTATTAAGTGTGGGGGGCTATTACTAAATGTGGGAGCTTGAGTGTGGGGGATATTACTTAGTGTGTAGGGGGTTATTAGGGAGTATAGAGGGCACTTACTGTGTGGGGGTCTATTATAGAGTGTAGGTGGCATTGTTACATGTCAGGCCACATTTAGGGATCAGGTTAGGTTGGTGACACAATGTGGGTGCTTAATTTAAATGTGAGGGGCACAAGGAAGGGGTGTGGTGTTAAGTTTATTGTTATAATTGTGGCTTAATTGTAAATTGCGGCTTACAGCTGTGCGGGCATACCGCCGTGTGCTAGAGAGGAGGAGGTGACCCCTCCTCCCTCCATAGAGAATAGCGGCACACGGCCGCTAACACGCCAAAAGATAGAGCATGCTCTATCTTTTTGCGTTGTGCGGGCCGGATCGGTGCCACATCTGCGTCGCGCCGCTATTGCCGTCTGTGGGGACGTGCATGCGGCTGCAAATTTGCGGCCGCATGTACGTCCCCGCAGACGGCCATGTGAATAGGCCCTTAGGGAACAAAGTTTTAGGGACAAAAGAAAACTGCAGATCATAAGATAAGTGTGGTAATCTCCATAGGCACAGCGCATGGTTGGAAGAAGAGAAATGGTGATAGGGGGCTTAATGGAGAACATGAAGAACAACTACTGCAGTCCCTGGATATAACAGATCAGCATATCTACTGTGTTTTCTGTAGCTGTACAGTTGTTTTTAAGTATAGTTGTTTCAGGTGTATAGGGAGTATGTGCAAAAGAGGACACAACTAAGAATTTGGTACGTATGCATTGGGGCCCGTGCCCCAGATCTTTTGTGACCCTAGCAACGCCCCTGGTTTAGGGGAATATTCTAGACTGCCAGCTTTCTTTCTCTGTCAGGTGCCTGCCTGTGGCTGAGAAGTAGTGGCCTAGGAAGACAACCTTCTCCTGGCAATACTGGAGGTTGTCTCCGGAAGCTTTCCAACCCTTCTGCAACAGAAAACACATAAGGTCAATAGATGGATCCTGGCAAACCTGTAAAATGGAGACACATAACAGTAGGTCATCCACATACTGTAAAAGAACATCATCCAGTAAGGGGCTAGCCTACCAGTCTACTCCCTGTAGGGCTGTGGAATACTGGCTGGGGGAGTTTTACCCCCTTTGTGAGAATCTGCACCAGGTATACTGGAAGACTGAACTGGTAAAGGCAAATAGGTACTGGCAATCTCCATGAAGTGACACAAATCAAAAACAGTGAAGAATATGGCATTCTCGGGGACTGCTGCCAGTGAGGTTTGTGGGTTAGGGACCACTGGGCTACAGTAAACTCATTGACAGCTCTGAGGTCATGGACCATCCTACATGTATCCAGCTGTCCTTTTGGGGTCTTTTTCTTGACCGGTAGAACATCAGTTCTACATCAAAAGGAACTAATTCTGTCTTGAGAAGGGTGTGCTTGCTGGCATCCTTATCCGTTACCATCCCCCCAGTCCCGCCCTGTTGGGGGTGTCTCAGTTTCCCAGCGTGTGGGCATCCACTTCAGTCACTTCGGTAATGTCTCTCCTTCCTGCAGTTGAAGCACGCCCCCTTGGGTCTCGCGGCTGGTACTTCCGGAACTGTTGTCAGTCTCACCTCTGTACAACAGTCTGGCAGAGACGTCTCTAGTCCATAAACATTGTCAGGTCACACCCCATGTGTCCAAAAGCTGTATACAGTTCCCTGTGGAACTCTTCCACTGGCTGTTTAGGTCTCTGCTTCATCTCATCTAGACATATGGGATTCTCCCTTAACTATACTTAGCCCAGCGCTCTGTGCTATCTATAAAGTTCTGGCCAGACTCCAGCGTCTCAACAAAAGTCAGGAACACTTAAATGAAGGCAAAACACAAAGAAAAAATTTGTTCATTTTTTTTTACCTGAAAAAGCATTTGATCTGCTTTCAACATTGCTGGACATAAACAAATTCATACGAGGTCTCGCCCTAAGAAGACATTTCATGACACAGGAAGATCAAGAAATACAACCACCAAGCACCGAGATAGAGGACAATATGTTCCAAGGATTAAACTTTATGGAATAAAAAACATTAATAGAATTGATGGAATTAGACACAGAAAATATCCATAATAATAACACAGAGATGTCAGATTTAACAACCAAGAATGTTTCGTTCTATCCAATAAAATCTAGGGCAGATTCTATGAGCATCTTTCAGGAGGTCATAGAAAGGGAATTAAAACAGTTATCAGATCATTGTAAGAATTACAAACAACATAATCTTACACAGGGCCGGATTAAGGTTGGTGGGGGCCCCTGGGCGCAAATCCTGGTGGAGGCCTAAGGGTGCTGTCACATATTTGAGTTTTGATTCAGTTTTTTATTGGAATCAAAATGCACTGGGCGATGCCGCAGCCGATCACTTATGCACACGGTGTCTTGCATTAAGACAATATATGAAACTGGAAGCTGATTGCAATTGCAAGCGTATGCAATCGGCTGACCATCCCAAACTTGTAAACATAGTTATGCCACCCATAAGTGAGCACCTTCTTTATTTGGGGGAGGTAGGGGCCCTGAGTTATAGGTAGCATGGAGAGGGCCATGTGTTTTTTTAGATTTTTTTACTAGTTACATTGCTTGGTACTCAACTTCTCCTCTCACAGTAAGCTCACAGACCACTCGGTGGGAGGAGAAGGTGGGCTGAGTGATCTCTATGAAGCAATCTAACACTGATTGACTTAAACTTGACTGGTTAGAATAGGTACACGGCGGAGTCAGGACCAAGGGGTTGCCAATCACAGTACCATAATAATACTCCTATGTATAAGAATATAACTACTATAATACTGCCCCTATGTACAAGGATATAACTACTATAATACTGCCCCCTATGTGCAAGAATATAACTACTATAATACTGCCCCCTATGTGCAAGAATATAACTACTATAATACTGCCTCCTATGTACAAGAATATAACTACTATAATACTGCCCCTATGTACAAGAATATAACTACTATAATACTGCCCCCTATGTACAGGAATATAACTACTATAATACTGCCCCCTATGTACAGGAATATAACTACTATAATACTGCCCCCTATGTACAGGAATATAACTACTATAATACTGCCCCCTATGTACAAGAATATAACTAGTATAATACTGCCCCTATGTACAGGAATATAACTACTATAATACTGCCCACTATGTACAGGGATATAACTACTATAATACTGCCCCCTATGTACAGGAATATAACTACTATAATACTGCCCCCTATGTACAAGAATATAACTACTATAATACTGCCCCCTATGTACAAGAATATAACTACTATAATACTGCCCCCTATGTACAAGAATATAACTACTATAATACTGCCCCCTATGTACAAGAATATAACTACTATAATACTGCCCCCTATGTACAGGAATATAACTACTATAATACTGCCTCCTATGTACAGGAATATAACTACTATAATACTGCCCCCTATGTACAAGAATATAACTACTATAATACTGCCCCCTATGTACAGGAATATAACTACTATAATACTGCCCCCTATGTGCAAGAATATAACTACTATAATACTGCCTCCTATGTACAAGAATATAACTACTATAATACTGCCCCTATGTACAAGAATATAACTACTATAATACTGCCCCCTATGTACAGGAATATAACTACTATAATACTGCCCCCTATGTACAGGAATATAACTACTATAATACCGCCCCCTATGTACAAGAATATAACTAGTATAATACTGCCCCTATGTACAGGAATATAACTACTATAATACTGCCCACTATGTACAGGGATATAACTACTATAATACTGCCCCCTATGTACAGGGATATAACTACTATAATACTGCCCCCTATGTACAGGAATATAACTACTATAATACTGCCCCCTATGTACAAGAATATAACTACTATAATACTGCCCCCTATGTACAAGAATATAACTACTATAATACTGCCCCCTATGTACAAGAATATAACTACTATAATACTGCCCCCTATGTACAAGAATATAACTACTATAATACTGCCCCCTATGTACAGAAATATAACTACTATAATACTGCCTCCTATGTACAGGAATATAACTACTATAATACTGCCCCCTATGTACAAGAATATAACTACTATAATACTGCCCCCTATGTACAGGAATATAACTACTATAATACTGCCCCCTATGTGCAAGAATATAACTACTATAATACTGCCTCCTATGTACAAGAATATAACTACTATAATACTGCCCCTATGTACAAGAATATAACTACTATAATACTGCCCCCTATGTACAGGAATATAACTACTATAATACTGCCCCCTATGTACAGGAATATAACTACTATAATACTGCCCCCTATGTACAAGAATATAACTACTATAATACTGCCCCCTATGTACAAGAATATAACTACTATAATACTGCCCCCTATGTACAGAAATATAACTACTATAATACTGCCTCCTATGTACAGGAATATAACTACTATAATACTGCCCCCTATGTACAAGAATATAACTACTATAATACTGCCCCCTATGTACAGGAATATAACTACTATAATACTGCCCCCTATGTGCAAGAATATAACTACTATAATACTGCCTCCTATGTACAAGAATATAACTACTATAATACTGCCCCTATGTACAAGAATATAACTACTATAATACTGCCCCCTATGTACAGGAATATAACTACTATAATACTGCCCCCTATGTACAGGAATATAACTACTATAATACTGCCCCCTATGTACAAGAATATAACTAGTATAATACTGCCCCTATGTACAGGAATATAACTACTATAATACTGCCCACTATGTACAGGGATATAACTACTATAATACTGCCCCCTATGTACAGGGATATAACTACTATAATACTGCCCCCTATGTACAAGAATATAACTACTATAACACTGCCCCCTATGTACAGGAATATAACTACTATAATACTGCCCCCTATGTACAGGGATATAACTACTATAATACTGCCCCCTATGTACAGGAATATAACTACTATAATACTGCCCCCTATGTACAAGAATATAACTACTATAATACTGCCCCCTATGTACAAGAATATAACTACTATAATACTGCCCCCTATGTACAAGAATATAACTACTATAATACTGCCCCCTATGTACAAGAATATAACTACTATAATACTGCCCCCTATGTACAGGAATATAACTACTATAATACTGCCTCCTATGTACAGGAATATAACTACTATAATACTGCCCCCTATGTACAAGAATATAACTACTATAATACTGCCCCCTATGTACAGGAATATAACTACTATAATACTGCCCCCTATGTGCAAGAATATAACTACTATAATACTGCATCCTATGTACAAGAATATAACTACTATAATACTGCCCCTATGTACAAGAATATAACTACTATAATACTGCCCCCTATGTACAGGAATATAACTACTATAATACTGCCCCCTATGTACAGGAATATAACTACTATAATACTGCCCCCTATGTACAAGAATATAACTACTATAATACTGCCCCCTATGTACAGGAATATAACTACTATAATACTGCCCCCTATGTACAGGAATATAACTACTATAATACTGCCCCCTATGTACAGGAATATAACTACTATAATACTGCCCCCTATGTACAGGAATATAACTACTATAATACTCCCCCTATGTACAGGAATATAACTACTATAATACTGCCCCCTATGTACAGGAATATAACTACTATAATACTGCCCCCTATGTACAGGAATATAACTACTATAATACTCCCCCTATGTACAGGAATATAACTACTATAATACTGCCCCCTATGTACAAGAATATAACTACTATAATACTGCCCCCTATGTACAGGAATATAACTACTATAGGAATACAATATGCATAACACAAATATGGTGTGTAAAATATTGCATTACACAAAGGACCGCTGCAACGCTTCACATAGAAAGAGTGCCAGCAGTCCTGTGTCATAAAACATAGGAGGTCAGGCTGCAGCAGGCCATTGTAAAATATGGACCTATGGGGTGCAACAGACCTGTGTAATTTATCCCCATGGCTGCTGCACCCCATGGCACCATATTATATGCAGGAATGCTATGCCGGGTCTCCTTATCTTTCCTTCCACAGGACTTCTGCTGCTACCTCGTGTACAGGGTTGTCAAAAGTGACATTTGGCAACTCACAGGTGATGATCTGCTCCATCAGGTATAGACGTGCATAAAGATTCTCCAGGCCGTCACTTGTCGATGAAGAATCACACTCAGATGTAGTCGCCTGTAGTCGATGTAGTCTATGATCCTAAAGACACTACAGTCACTTACACTATAGTGTCACCTGAATAACACTGTGCTCCGAAATAATATAATATATACCCCTCACACCACAACTGACCACACTGTTCCTTAGGATGTGTGTACTAAATTAATAATGATATTTACATTGCCCCCTTTAATTTACTATAATACATTCAGCTCCCCACATATGCTGCCATACTGTAATATTGTAGTGTATGGTAGGATCAGATAACCCAGTGATATATAAAATAGTTAAAAAATTTTTATTAAAAATAAAAAAAATAAAAATTGAAATCACAACCTTTCCTTAGAACGGATATAAAAATAAACAGTAAAAATCATAAACATGTTAGTTTTCCCCGAATCTCAAAATGTCTGATCTATCAAAATATAATAACTGTTAATCTCGCGTTTAACCCAGTAATGCAAAATAGCGCCCAACTGTATGAAAAGCCAATTTTTTGGCCATTTTGCAACATAAAAAATATGACAAGTGATCAGAAGGTCATACAGTCCCCAAAATGGTAGCAAAGAAAACATAAGCTTATCCCGCAAAAATTCACATTTCACACATCTCCATACACCGAAGTAAGAAAAATTTATTAGCACCAGTATATAGTGAAACAGAGAACTTTCTTTTTGTACAGAAGGTTTTAATTTTTTTTAATGTATTAAAACACAATAAACACACTAAATTTAGTATCGCTGTGACCGTACTGAGCCAAAGAATAAAAGAAATTAGTCATTTGGGGCGCACAGTGAAAGCCTTAAAAACCAAGCCGAATAGAAAACGGCATAAAAGCATTTTTTCACCAATTTCACTGCATTTTTTCTTGCTTCCCAGTGCACGGCATGGAATAATAAATACCATCACTATGAAGTGCAATTTGTTATGTAGAAAACAAGCACTCGCAGAGCTCGGTACACGGAAAATTAAAAAAAGTTATAGATTTTTTAGCTGGGGAGTGAAGGAGTTAATAACAATAGATCTAGTGATAACCTAATACTACACAATAAAGTGTTCACTTTAATTAGTATTTGAATAATAAGTGCCCCAGCCCTCCTAATAATCTCTACTGTAGTTTTAATTTACAAATAGTGAGTCCCTCACCTTCCCCAGCAGTGCCCCCTCCCCCACCTACACTTAAAGTTTCACAGAGAAAGATAACATAAACAATAGGGCAGCAGAGGTTATTTAAAGGAAACCTACCACTTGTAGTGGCAGGTTTCCGATGGAAATACCGGGCACCAGCTCAGGGTGAGCTGGTGCCGGAGCTTATTTTAGTTAGTGTTTTAAACCGCGGTATCGCGGTTTAAAACACTTTTTAAACGTTGTAGCCGGCACAGGCAGGTACGCGCTCGGCGCTTACCGTGCACGCGGCTACATAGGAAGTGAATGAGAGCCGCGTGCACGGTAAGCGCCGAGCGCGTACCTGCCTGCAACGGCTACAACGTTTAAAATGTGTTTTAAACCGCGATACCGCGGTTTAAAACACTAACTAAAATAAGCTCCGGCACCAGCTCACCCTGAGCTGGTGCCTGATATTGCCATCGGAAACCTGCCACTACAAGTGGTAGGTTTCCTTTAATACATTACCCTGCTATTTTTAAAGCTGCTGTCACCTCTGGCCTTCTCCACGCTGTAAATCTTCCTGGGGTCCTGGGTTCTGCCATTCAGCCTGGAGCCAGGCCCGCGCACCGGAGCGCAGCACACAGTACGCGCTGACACTCCTCCACGCTACACAGGTCGTGCAAAGACGTAAATTGCGTGACCTGTGTAGCTGACATACAGGCGAAGTGATACAATCACCAGTCCTCTGCTGCTAGAAGGGAGCGATACTCTGCAGCAAGCATTCAGCGTTACATTCACTCACAGCTGACAGTACTAGGAACGGAGCGAGTGGCCATAGATGCGACTTGGCACAGTGTGAGTGATTGCGATGCTTTGCAGAGTCGCCGCTGCGCAACATTCAGCTCACAGCTGAGCTGTAAGGAAGCATCAGCAGCAGTGTGCGGTGCCGATGCCAATCAAACTATGGGGTCCCGACCAAGCTGTAACTCAATGCCTGTGTCGGCAGACGTTGTCAGCCGGTGGGGGCCCCCTGCGGGAGGAGGGGGGGGGCAAGATGGTGGGGGCCCCTGGGCTCGAGCCCCGGGAGCCCCGCCTATAATCCGGCTCTGATCTTACATATAAACAGAATAAAGCACTAAGAGAACTCAAAATCACGACTTGACAATCAGGAGGGCAGATAAGGGGGGCTCTATAATAGTGATGGAGACACAACTGTATAACACTTGGGTAAAGTTCCAACAAACACTTATTAACATCTTAAATGATGGACTGAGTCTAGGGGTTTTGAGTAAAAAACAATATGATTACCTCAATATCAGTAGTCCCACTGTACCCTTTATCTATGCCTTACCAAAGGTTCATAAAGGTGATAATCCACCACCAATGCACCCAATAGTATTGGGCATAGGCTCACTAAGCGAACGGTTGAGTGAGTGGATGGATTCACCTGAGTGAAGTTGGCCCCCCCACCTTGTTCAAATCAAACAAAATTGATGTCAAACATTTGTGCTATGTTTGTACTGGTTTGTGCAGCAGAAATTTTTGTTTGTGCCGCTATCGTTTTTAAGATATAAATGAAAGTTTCCAGAGGTCACCAGAGGTCAAACAGCCCCCCCACATTGCCCAAACCAAACTGGTGCCGAACAATTCTGCTACGTTTGTGCTGGTTTGTGCTGCTCAAATTTTCGTTTGTGCTGCTTTTGTTTTGAATAAATGAACAAAAAATTTAAGGTCAAAAGTTCAACTAGGCCCCCCACATTAACCGAATCGAACAAAACTGGTGTCAAATGTTAGTGCTATGTTTGTGCAGCAAAAATTTTCATTTGTGCCACTATCATTTTTAAGGTATGTTCAAGTGTTTACATAGGTTAAAGGTGTTTAGGATTAACTGTTAAAAAACAAACCAAGTGACACTTCCCTGGTTTGATCACCAGGGGGAGCTAGCAAACACATTGTAATTTGGAAGAAATGAAATCTGATGACCTCTGGAAAAAAGTATGAATATATCAAAAATGATAGCGGCACAAACAAAAATTTTTGCTGCACAAACATAGCACTAACATTTGACACCAGTTTTGTTCAATTCGTTTAATGTGGGGGGGCTGCTTGAACTTTTGACATTTGATTTTTTGTTCATATATTCAAAATAAAAGCAGCACAAACAAAAATTTGAACAGCACAAACTAGCACAAACGTAGCAGAATTGATTGGCACCAGCTTTGTTTGGTTTGGGCAATGTGGGGGGGCTGGTTGACCTCTGATGACCTCTGGAAACTTTCATTAAAATCTTAAAAACAATTCTTAAAAACAAAAATTTTTGCTGCACAAACGTAGCACAAACGTTTGACACCAATTTTTTTGATTTGAACAAGGTGGGGGGGTCAACTTCACTCAGGTGATAGATTCCCTCCTTCAACTATTGGCAGTTAGAACTCCAAGATATCTTAAAGAAACAGGGGATGTACAGGGGATGTGCATTACAGAATATCACATGGAAGAATACATATACATGGCTCAGCTGTGATGTAACAGCACTTTATACATCAATTCCACATCACATAGCTGTAAAAGCCATCAATTATCATTTAAAAAAGTACAGCACATATAGCCAAAATTTATGACACATAATTTCTTCCTTTTCGACAATACATATTACCTTCAACTTACAGGAGTCCCGATGGGAGCCAAATATTCTCCCTCTCTGGTCAATTTAGTTATGGCTTGATGTGAGGAATTTCATCTGTATGAGTATTTGTGTATGTATGTATATTGATTTGGTCTTCTGGTATGGCAGATACATCGACGACCTGTTGTTTATATGGTCGGGCGATGTGTCTGCCATACCAGAATTCGTGAATCACATCAACAACAATCAATTCAACTTACAGTTTACATATTCTCTGTCAGCACCCGTCCAGCAAACCGTGCAACCACAACCAGGCTTGGCGCTAGCTGTCAGACTGGGTAAGTGGTGGCGAACTCACCCTGTGACGTCCCTGTGGGCTAAGGCCCTGCCTAAAGCAGATAAACCCCCCTGATTAGGGCGAACCCACTATCAGGAACCTAACTGACGGTCCCTGAGCGACCCTACAACATGACAGGGAAACTTATTTCGTCTGGCAGCTGCTGGATGGTGGAGCGGACAGGTAACCGGAATACAGGTATAGATCGGTGTTCACACTGGTGCACAGAATACTACCACAATACTAAGACAGGTATAGACAGCTCTTCAGGCAGATAATAACAGGTCAGATCCAGATACAGGTACAGACGGGATATACACAGGTCAGGTCAAGGTCAAGGGGTTAATATACAGATCAGGTACAGATACAGGCAGACAAACGGAGACAGGTAAAACTTAACTAGAAACACAGGGAAGACAAGTCTCAAAATAACCAGCAAGGTAAGATGGGAATGGGCAGGTATATGAGGCCGTTCCCGGACACGCCTCCGGCAGCACACTGGAGGAACCCTTGGCTAATAGCCAAGGGCTAGTAACCCTTGCTGGGTGGGACAGAAATGCAAGGAGCAGGGTGTGGCTCAGTTAATCCAAACACAAGAATTAAGCCACAGTTCACACACAAATAAACGCTATGTATTCAGCCAACTACGGATAGTGCAACATAGGCACGGACGTTACATTCTCAAAATAATTCACAAATGGTATTTTTGGATTTAAATATCTATATAACAAATAATCAAATACCTCCCGGGACACATCAAAAATCAATTTCAGGGAACACAATTCTACACGCCATTAGCTCATATCTGAACCATACGAAAAAAGTGATACCAGTGGGGGAATTTATGATTGCAAAGAGAAATTGCAGCACACAAGAAGAATATAACAGAGAAATCAAAGACATCAAGAATAGGCTACACAAAAGGGGCTGTGACACATGGCAACAGAGAAGGGCAGAAAAAAATTACAGACAATAAAGACAGAAATGATTTGCTTCATAATACGACATCCAAGGGAAGAAACTTAGACAAGGATAAGAAACCCACGTTAGTGTTACAGGATAGTCCACAATTTGGTGACATTAAGAAAATAGTTAACAAATGTCTTCCAATTCTACTTCAAGATAATAAACTTGCAGAAATTTTGAAAAGCGGATGTAACATAGTATCGCGCAGAGCAACCTCTATAGGTAACCTTATAGCTCCCAATTTCTCCCAAATGGGTAATAAGAAAAACTGTTTACACCATAAGGGTTACTATAAATGTGGAACCCACCCATGCAAGACATGCAATTATTCATCACCATGTACTTTTTTATGGCAAGACACTGAGGAGGAATTGAATCTATTCATTAAGGGAGTCAATCAGAACAAAGAAAACATAAAATTGGCCAACAAATGGACTTCTTGGACATATAAATTAATGTACAGAGTGATGGCAAAATTGAAACGGATGTATACTGTAAGCATACCTCTGTGTTTCTCTCTTACATGCTGAATCTGCACACTTGTCATCGATGGAAAAAGCGATACCAGTGGGTCAGTTTTTAAGACTCAAAAGAATATTAACTTTTGAGAGATTGAATATTTTGACTAGACTAGTAGAACTTGAGCTGGCAGCGGGAGTTGGATCTGAATTAGAATCTGCAGTTGGGGGCTGGTCTATTTTTGTCGCTTCTATTTCGGAGTTTCTAATATTGAATCTTCTTGTGAGGATGGGGTGCTTGGATCTAGATCTACCTCCTCTACTTCCTCTCTTATGGGATTTTTCTTTTTATGCCCAGTGGAGGTGCTAGGACTATTCTTTTAAGCCAGAATTGGGTGTGTAGTGGAACGTTGGGGTCCTCTTGATTTCCTGTGGAAGCCCTAAAAAAGACGGGCCAGATTCACTAGAAGAGGGGCATTGTGGGAGAGTTTTCTATTGATGGTTTGGTCATGTGAACTAACCTTTGGTGTAAAAAAGGCTGCTTCTTCATGGGAAATATTAGAAAGCAAACTAGTGTTGTGGATTGTCAGAATAGAGTCATTGAGATCTCTAAATGCACTAGAGGGTAAGGTGGGTTTCGGAAGTTCAAGATTAAATGGACATTTAGCTGTAGTAGGATTGTGTGTGATTTCCAGAGGTTTTTTGGCAGCGGTTTTATACCTTGTATTTGCATCTAATTTGGCTTGCGAGGTAGAGTAAGGTGGTAGTGTGTGGGAAGTTGTGAATGTGCGACTGAAAGTGGTACCTTGGGTCTTTTGATAACGGGGTCCATTATTCGTATTACTGTTATTTCCTTTGTTGTTATGGAAAGGATTAGTATCATAGTATCATAGTATATAAGGCTGGAAAAAGACACAAGTCCATCAAGTCCAACCTTTAAGAATTAAATAAATGTTTTATCCCCATAACCCGTGATATTTTTGCTCTCCAGAAAGGCATCCAGGCCTATCTTGAACATGTACATAGAGTCCGCCATAACAACCTCCTGCAGCAGAGAGTTCCATAGTCTCACTGCTCGTACAGTAAAGAACCTTTGTCTATGTTGATGGTAAAATCGCCTCTCCTCTAGGAGTAGAGGAAGCCCCCTTGTCCTGGTCACAGGCCTAGGTATCTTTGGAGAGATCCTTGTACTGTCCGTTCAGGTATTTGTACATTGTAATGAGGTCTCCCCTCAGTCGTCTTTTTTCTAAACTGAATAATCCCAAATTTTGTAATCTGTCAGTGTATTCTAATCCCCCCATTCCCCTAATAATCCTGGTTGCTCTCCTCTGCACCCATCCAGCTGTACTATATCCTTTTTATACACTGGTGCCCAAAACTGTACACAATATTCCAAGTGTGGTCTGACCAGGGATTTGTATAAGGGCAAAACTATGTCTTTATCATGAGAATCTATTCCTCTCTTGATACATCCCATAATTTCATTTGCTCTAGCAGCAGCCGCCTGGCTCTGGTCACTAAAATTAAGTTTACCATCCACCAATACCCCCAAGTCCTTTTCAGCTCCAGTTTTACCGTCTATCGCGGTAAATAGTTCATGCAGAACCCGGGGGTGTATGCCATCTGGCCCCGGTGATTTATCTATCTTAGTGCTTGCGAGGCGGCACCGTACCTCTTCCTGGGTTAAACTGTTGACATTCCAAAAATAATTTACATTATTCCTCATTGTGTCTTCCACCAGTGGATTTTCATGGGTAAAGACAGTTGAGAAGGCGACATTCAGTAGATTGGCCCTTTCCTCATCTCCTTCCAGCATGACCCCCATGTTATTTCTAAGGGGACCCACACTCTCTGTTTTTAGTTTCTTATCATTTATATACTTGAAAAATAATAATAATCTCAGTCTCTATTTTTGCAGCCTTTATCTGCTTTTTACAGGATTTATTTTTCTCTCTATAATCCTGTAATGCCTCATCTCTACCTTCACGTTTTAGCACCTTAAACGCCTTATCTTTCTCGCTTATTGCTTTCCTCACAAGACTAGTTAGCCACATTGGCTTTTTCTTGTTCCTTTTATGCTTTTTCCCATAAGGTATGTGTTTCTCACAGGACTTTTTCAGAATATATGAGAAAAAGTCCCATTTTTTGGGGGGGCTTTTGTCTTTGAGAACATTATCCCAGTCTATGCCTTTAAGGTCTTCCCTTAGTTGCTGAAAATTTGCCCTCCTGAAGTTTAGAGTGTTGGTTGCCCCTTCCCTAACGTTCTTAGTAAACCGTAGTACAAAATCAATGATATTATGATCACTATTCCCCAGGTTCCCCCCAACCTGTAGTTTTGATACCCTATCAGGTCTGTTGGTTAGGATAAGGTCCAGCAGTGCCCCCCCTCTTGTTGGCTCCAGGACTATTTGCGACAGGTAATTGTCTTTTGTTGTTGACAAGAACTTGCTGCCTTTGAAGGACCTGCAGGTTTCTGCCCCCCAGTCAATATCTGGGTAATTGAAGTCCCCCATGATAAGTACTTCACCATGCTTTGAATCCGCATCCATTTCACTTATCAGCATTTCCTCTGCTGCCTCCATTATATTTGGAGCCTTATAACAAACCCCTAGTGATATTTTATTATTCTTTTTCCCTCCCCTTATCTCCACCCATAGGGACTCCACATTTGCATTTGCGTTACTGATGTCATCTCGCAAGACAGGCTTGAGGCAAGAATTCACATATAAGCAAACCCCTCCCCCTTTTTTATTTATACGACCCTTTCTAAAAAGACTATAACCATCTATAGCAACAGCCCAGTCATAGCTACTGTCCAGCCATTTCTCGCTGATTCCCATTATATCATATTTCAGCTGCAACATCAAGAGTTCCAGTTCCTCCTTTTTGTTTGTGAGGCTTCTGGCATTTGTGTACATGCACTTTATATGGTTTTCCCTGTCCGTATTCCTTTTGTTCTTATTCCCCAATCTCATTCCAGCCCCCCTTCCTCCCCCATGGACTATGACTCTTCCCAGCTCTCTATCTACACTGTCTATTTGCCCTGCACAAGTGTAGTTGCCCTCCCCCCAGGTCTCTAGTTTAAACACTCCTCCAACCTTCTAGCCATATTTGCCCCCAAAACAGCTGCACCCTCCCCATTGAGGTGCAGCCCATCCCAGGTAGTATTTAGGAGAAAACTACCTTTGAGGTCCTTGCCCTGAGCTTATGGCCTAAATCCCTGAAATAATTTTTAAGGACCTTCCACCTACCTCTTACTTTGTCATTAGTGCCAATGTGGACCATGACCGCTGGTTCCTCACCAGCCCCTCCCAGTAATCCGTCAACCCGATCCGCAACATGCCGAACCCGAGCACCCGGCAAACAACACACTGTTCGGTATGCACGGTCTTTGTGATAGATTGCCCTGTGTGTTCCCCAAATAATCGAATCTCCCACTACCAGCACCTGTCTGACCTTGCCTATGCTCCCATTACCCTTCTTACTGGAGCAGACAGTCCCCTGGTGCTAGAGGCCACGTCTTGCTGCAGCATTGCTACCCCAGAGCTGATATCCCCCTCATCCGCCAGCCTGGGAAACTTATTGGGGTGCACCAGATCAGGACTAGACTGCCTACAACTCTTCCCTCTACCCCGCCTTCTACATGTTACCCAACTAGCTGGCCCCTCACTCTGCACCTCCATACTTCCCTCCCCACACCCATCTTCCCCAGAGAGTTTGTGCTCCAGGAGCAGCAAACTTCGCTCCATATTGTCAATTGCCCGTAGCCTTGAAACTTGCTCATTTAGATACAGAATCTGGGCTTCCAGATGAGCAATTTTCACACATCCCACACAGCAGTATTCCCCCTCAAACGGCTGTTCAAGGAAAGCATACATGGCACAGGATGTAAACTGTGTAGCAATGCCACTTATGGAGTCCATTGTTCTAATGGGGATTACAATAGAAATATGCACAGAAAGAAGAATTTACAGTCAAAGTAACACAAAATACAGCAGTTACCTGCTTAAAGCCCCTCAAACTTAAGTCCCTTAAACGTAAGTCACACTTAAGACACTGCACACTCGCCACCAAGCTCCCACACTCGCTTTTCTGATGCTTTTTTAAAAAGTTATGTGCCACAAAACTCTGCTGAGCTCACTGCAACAAGATCTGGCTGCAAACCACCAAACAAACTGACCACACAAGTATATAAAGGCTGCTAATTAGATAGCCACACCCCACTATTAATTAGGCAGCACCTGTGACTATACTGTCTAGATAAGGTGAATGCCTCCCTATACCCCCCACACAATATGCAGATTATGCAGTGTAAGTGTTAGATCTGTTGTATTTAGGTCGTGTTCCCTCATCGGACTGCTTATTGGGGTTTTTAGATGTTTTGTCTACGTTCTTTTTGAGTTTTTTTCCTTGGTCCAGTAACGCTTTTTCGATATCAAAGAATAAATTCGTAATTACCCCTTCATCTGAATCCGAACCTCTCAAGGTGATGTTTTCAGTGCCGGATATCTTGGTCTTGGATGTCTTGGTCTTGGATGTTGTATAAGTGGCTACCAGGTGAGCACCTTTTGATACTTACTTGATACTTACCTGAGGAAAAAACTATCCTGACGTTATCACGCGAGCAGCCGTTCTCTTTTGTTGTCCATTTGTTTTATCCACTTTCATTCCCCTGCAAGGCCGAGCCACATGCCCCCCTGGCACAGTTGACCGCCTCCACGCCCGCCCACACCCCTCATGGCCGAGCCACCAACCCCCCACCCCAACAAGCAACCCCGCTAGTACTCACACCGCCTCCCGCCCAAAAAAGCACCCGCCCTCCGCAACTTTCCCCACTACCCGCCCGAAAAAGCACCCGCACGAACACCGCCCTCCCCGGCCCAACAAGCAACCCCGCTCGTACTCACGCCGCCCCTCGCCCGAAAGAGCACCCACCCCCAAACACCGTCGCCCCGACCCCCCCTCCCTGACCGAACAAGCGGACAACCCCCGCCCCCTTCGCACGCCGTGGCCGTACAAGCAACTGTCCAACTCCCCACCCCCGGGCGAACAAGCAACTGCAAGACCCCCCACCCGCTCGAACACCCGCCTGACGCCACGGCCGGTCACCCTGAAATGTAAGTATATAGATATGTATTTGTAGGTATATATGATGTATATTCCTGGTATATGTGTATATACAGTGTATATGTGTACATATGCATCTAATGTGTATATGTGTATATACTGTGTATATGTGTGTATATACCATGTATCTACTGTATATATATATATATATATATATATATATATATACTGTGTATATATGCATCTACTGTGTATGGGTACATTGACACGCGGTATGCCAGACGTGCGGGAATACCGCCGTGTGCTGGAGAAGAAGAGGAGGTGACCCCTTCTCCCTCCATAGAAAACAGAGGTGCACGGCCGCACACTTGCAAAAACATAGAGCATGCTCTATCTTTTTGAGGTGTACGGCGCGGATCGGTGACACACATGTGTGGCACCGTACCGCTGACGGGCCACCATTGCCCTCCATGGGGACGTTAGCATTAGCTAAGAGGTGGGGCATGCACGTGGCATGCACGACATACACTCAGGTACATACACTTATCTTAATCACAAAGATTGGTCCTATTGGACAGTAGGATATGTAAATAGCCGGCTTACCCTCACCTCAGACATGTCTCCTAGAGAAGCATTTTTAAAACATGCATCGGGGCGAGGGGAACACTAAGCTCATTACTGCAGGTATGATTTGCTATGTGAACAATATGGATTTATTTACCCTCTAGCTATACTTAACAGAGAGATCAGTGAAAACCGCACAAAGGTAGAGTGCCATTATATATATGGCCAGTAGTCATATATATTCATAATAGACAAAATAGTCTAAAATATAAATATAATCGGTCCCTCCCCTGTACTCCTTTCCCCCACTCCTGCACTGAAAGAGAGAAATAAAAAAAACCTCAGCAGAAGAGTGTACTTAGATAAATGTACAATTAAATGCATATTTTTTCATGAGCCTCTACTAATACTTCTGTTCTTCTTGATATATTAGGAGCCTACCTTATACTACACCATGAACAATCTATGTATGATTTTTCTCAAATTAAAAAAAATTGTTAATTTGTAACTACCTCTGAGTTCTACATTGCTCAATACAATTTTCTATGTATGGATGAATCTTTTAGCTGGCCTACAAAAGAAGTTCATACAGTGCTCCCTCCTGTGCACCCTGGTGCCATCGCTTCCATCTGAGTAACACACATACACCTCACCCTTTACATGATATAAAACATGATTTATCAGACTAGACTGCCTTTTTGTGAACTTGTACAATCTGGCTACACAGCGAGCTGCCGTGTCCTGTTGTCCTGTTGCACATTTCAGTATGCAGCACCAGCAGTGTCAGTAATTTATGCATCAGTAGTAGAGATGAGCGAGCACTAAAATGCTCGGGTACTCGTTATTCGAGACGAACTTTTCCCGATGCTCGAGTGCTCGTCTCGAATAACGAGCCCCATTGAAGTCAATGGGAGACTCGAGCATTTTTCAAGGGGACCAAGGCTCTGCACAGGGAAGCTTGGCCAAACACCTGGGAACCTCAGAAAAGGATGGAAACACCACGGAAATGGACAGGAAACAGCAGGGGCAGCATGCATGGATGCCTCTGAGGCTGCTTAATCGCACCATTATGCCAAAACTATGGGCAACAGCATGGCCATGACAGAGTGACAGAATGAAGCTAGATAGCATCTAAAACATCCAATAATTGACCCTGACACTATAGGGGACGGCATGCAGAGGCAGCGGCAGCAGCGGCAGGCTAGAGAGTGGCATGGCGACATACCCTAAATGGACTCAGGCTTCAAACCAATGGGTGGCAGAGAGGAACCAAAGGAGGTGAGCATGAAGCGCTCAAATAATATCGGTACATGATAAAAGTTTGCCAGTATATTTTGTGGATTACACAGCAGGGTGGCGACAAAGTTAACATGGAAGCCATGAAAACAACCCAAAATTCTGCCTGACACAGCTCGTTTGATAAGGGGACCATGTATGGAGGCAGTGAACTAGTAGTAGATTAAAGGTGCTGCAGTTAAAACTATGTTAGTTGGATCTTGGCATGGAGCTGGCGCTCCGCTGCCAGGCGAGCTTTCGCCAATCCAAGCCCGTGTCTCTAGGCTACTCCCCAAACAGCACTTCTAAGAACCTTTTGTATAAGATCAAGTGTAGTAGCGTTCTTATAAGTTTAGGATATGGCGGGTGAGGGGAATGTAAACAGAAGCGCAAGAAGCGCTAAAATAATATTGGTAAATGATAAAAGTTTGCCAGTATATTTTGTGGATAACACAGCTGGGTGGCGACAAAGTTAACAACTTTGATGTGGAATCCATGAAAACAACCCAAATTTCTGCCTGACACACCTCGTTTGATAAAGGGACGATGTATGGAGGCAGCTATATGGACGACTTTTGGAGGTAGCAATGGAGACAACGTGTGGAGGCTGCTATGGAGACAATTTAATTTGGATAGTGCCTGTATGTGGCAGTCCAAAAAAGTTTTCAAACCAGAGGAGCAGGTAGGTGGCCCTCCAGAAAAATGAAATAGATTGAGTGCCTGTATGTGGCAGTCCAAAAAAGTTTTCAAACCAGAGGAGCAGGTAGGTGGCCCTCCAGAAAAATGGAATAGATTGAGTGCCTGTATGTGGCAGTCCAAAAAAGTTTTCAAACCAGAGGAGCAGGTAGGTGGCCCTCCAGAAAAATGGAATAGATTGAGTGCCTGTATGTGGCAGTCCAAAAAACTTTTCAAACCAGAGGAGCAGGTAGGTGGCCCTCCAGAAAAATGGAATAGATTGAGTGCCTGTATGTAGCAGTCCAAAAAAGTTTTCAAACCAGAGGAGCAGGTAGGTGGCCCTCCAGAAAAATGGAATAGATTGAGTGCCTGTATGTGGCAGTCCAAAAAAGTTTTCAAACCAGAGGAGCAGGTAGGTGGCCCTCCAGAAAAATGGAATAGATTGAGTGCCTGTATGTGGCACTCCCAAAAATTGTTTAAAACAGAGGACCGGGTCGGTGGCCCTCCAGAAAAATTAAATGCATAAAGTACTATAGCTAGAGCCAGTGGGCCCTGTCAAAAAATAGCCAGTTTCCTCTGCTTTACTGTACAAAGAGGAGGAGAAGGAGGAAAATGAGGAGGAGGAGGAGTGGATAAATTATTCAGGTTGAGCTTCCTTCACCTGGTGGAGATTGGAAATTATGAGAAATCCAGGCTTTATTCATCTTAATAAGCGTCAGCCTGTCAGCGCTGTCAGTCGACAGGCGTGTACGCTTATCGGTGATGATGCCACCAGCTGCACTGAAAACCCGCTCGGACAAGACGCTAGCGGCAGGGCAGGCAAGAACCTCCAAGGCGTACAGCGCCAGTTCGTGCCACATGTCCAGCTTTGAAACCCAGTAGTTGTAGGGAGCTGTGTGATCATTTAGGACGATGGTATGGTCAGCTACGTACTCCCTCACCATCTTTCTGTAAAGATCAGCCCTACTCTGCCGAGACTGGGGACAGGTGACAGTGTCTTGCTGGGGTGACATAAAGCTGGCAAAAGCCTTGTAAAGCGTACCCTTGCCAGTGCTGGACAAGCTGCCTGCTCGCCTACTCTCCCTCGCTACTTGTCCCGCAGAACTACGCACTCTGCCGCTAGCGCTGTCAGAAGGGAAATACTGTTTCAGCTTGTGCACCAGGGCCTGCTGGTATTCATGCATTCTCACACTCCTTTTCTCTCCAGGGATGAGAGTGGAAAGATTTTGCTTGTACCGTGGGTCCAGGAGAGTGAACACCCAGTAATCGGTGCTGGAATAAATTCTTTGAACGCGAGGGTCACGGGATAGGCAGCCTAGCATGAAATCTGCCATATGCGCCAGAGTACCAACGCGTAAGAATTCACTCCCCTCACTGGCCTGACTGTCCATTTCCTTCTCCTCCAACTCCTCTTCTTCTGCCCATACACGCTGAACAGTGAAGGACTCAACAATGGTCCCCTCTTGTGTCTCGCCAACATTCTCCTCCTCTTCCTCCTCATCCTCCTCCACCTCCACCTCCTCCGATATGCGCTGAGAAACAGACCTAAGGGTGCTTTGGCTATCAACAAGGGAATCTTCTTCCCCCGTCTCTTGTGACGAGCGCAAAGCTTCCGACTTCATGCTGATCAGAGAGTTTTTCAACAGGTCAAGCAGCGGGATGGTGAGGCTGATGATGTCGGCATCGCCACTGACCATCTGTGTTGACTCCTCAAAGTTACTCAGCACCTGACAGATATCAGACATCCACGTCCACTCCTCATTGTAGACTTGACTGACCTGACTACCAGTTCTGGTGGAAGTTGACATCTGGCAGTCTACAATCGCTAGGCGCTGCTGGTAAACTCTGGATAACATGGTCAGTGTTGAATTCCACCTCGTGGGCACATCGCACAACAGTCGGTGAGCGGGCAGTTGGAGGCGGCGCTGCGCTGCCCTGAGAGTGGCAGCATCTGTGCTGGACTTCCTGAAATGCGCACAGATGCGGCGCACCTTCGTGAGCAAATCAGACAGATTGGGGTATGTCTTGAGGAAACGCTGAACTATCAGATTTAACACATGGGCCAGGCATGGCACATGTGTCAGTCTGCTGAGCTGCAGAGCCGCCACCAGGTTCGGCCGTTGTCACACACAACCATGCCTGGCTTCAGGTTCAGCGGTGCCAGCCACAGATCAGTCTGCGCCGTGATGCCCTGTAATAGTTCTTGGGCGGTGTGCCTTTTATCGCCTAGGCTCAGCAGTTTGAGCACCGCCTGCTGTCGCTTAGCGACGGCACTGCTGCTGTGCCTAGAGCTACCGACTGATGGCGCCATGCCCACGGATGGTAGTTCGGAGGAGGAGGTGGAGGAGGGGTGGGAGGAGGAGGAGGCATAGTAGGCCTGAAACACCTGGACCGAGGTAGGCCCCGCAATCCTCGGCGTCGGCAGTATATGACCAGCCGCAGGGTCAGACTCGGTCCCAGCCTCCACCAAGTTAACCCAATGTGCCGTCAGCGATATATAGTGGCCCTGCCCGGCAGCACTCGTCCACGTGTCCGTGGTCAGGTGGACCTTGTCAGAAACGGCGTTGGTCAGGGCACGGATGATGTTGTCTGACACGTGCTGGTGCAGGGCTGGGACGGCACATCGGGAAAAGTAGTGGCGGCTGGGGACCGAATACCGAGGGGCGGCCGCCGCCATGAGGTTGCGAAAGGCCTCGGTCTCTACTAGCCTATAGGGCAGCATCTCCAGGCTAAGCAATCTGGAGATGTGGACATTAAGGGCTTGGGCGTGCGGGTGGGTTGCACTATATTTGCGTTTCCGCTCCAGCGTCTGGGGTATGGAGAGCTGAACGCTGGTGGATGCTGTGGAGGATCGTGGAGGCGACAATGGGGTTTTTGTGGCAGGGTCCTGGGCAGGGGGCTGACTATCAGCTGACACAGGGGAAGGAGCAGTGGTGTGCACGGCCGGAGGTGAACGGGCTTGTTGCCACTGAGTGGGGTGTTTAGCATTCATATGCCTGCGCATACTGGTGGTAGTTAAGCTATTAGTGGTGGAACCCCTGCTGATCCTGGTTTGGCAAATGTTGCACACCACAGTCCGTCGGTCATCCGGTGTTTCCTTAAAGAACCTCCAGACTTCTGAAAATCTAGCCCTCGCCGCAGGAGCCCTCGCCACGGGAGCTTCACTAGTTGACACATTTGGCGCTGATGCACCAGCTCTGGCCCTGCCTCTCCGTCTGGCCCCACCACTGCCTCTTCTAACCTGTTCTGGTCGAGGACTCTCCTCCGTCTCAGAAGCACTGTGTTCACCCGGCCTATCAACCCAGCTTGGGTCTGTCACCTCATCATCCTCCGATCCCTCAGTCTGCTCCCCCCTCGGACTTCCTGCCCTGACGACAACTTCCCCACTGTCTGACAACTGTGTCTCCTCATCGTCGGACACCTCTTTACACACTTCTTCCACTACGTCAAGAAGGTCATCATCACCCACAGACTGCGACTGGTGGAAAACCTGGGCATCGGAAAATTGCTCAGCAGCAACCGGACAAGTGGTTTGTGACTGTGGGAAGGGTCCAGAAAACAGTTCCTCAGAGTATGCCGGTTCAAATGCCAAATTTTCCTGGGAGGGGGCAGACTGGGGGGGAGGAGGCTGAGGTGCAGGAGCTGGAGGAGTGCCGATTTCGGTGACATGGGTGGACTGCGTGGAAGACTGACTGGTGGACAAATTGCTCGAAGCATTGTCGGCAATCCACGACATCACCTGTTCGCACTGTTCTGGCCTCAACAGTGCTCTACCACGAGTCCCAGTAACTTCAGACATGAACCTAGGGAGTGTAGCTCTGCGGCGTTCCCCTGCTCCCTCATAAGCAGGTGGTGTCTCACCCCGCCCAGGACCATGGCCTCTGACCCCTGCAGTAGTTGGACGCCCACGTCCCCGCCCTCGTCCTCTACCCCTAACCCTCGGGTTAAACATTTTGAAAATGAGAGTTATAACTTTAATTTTTTTTTAACTTTTTTTTGTGTTTTTTGTTTTTTTTTGTGTTTTTTAGTTTTTAAAACCAAACGATGCTATCCTATTGCTATGGCTATTTTCTAGCCAAGTATGAAAGCACACTGCTATGCCAGATAAAAAAGGAAATGGCAGACTGTGCCTAATTGAAATCCAAGCCCTAATAAATTTTCCCACTTCGGTCTTTGCGATGGATATGTGCGTCACTAAGCGCAAAACACAGCGGTCGCAAGTCTCACTACAAATTGCTCACAATTTGCTAGTAGATGCACTGCAGCAAGGACAGCCACCAGCAGATCAACCAGAAATCAAATATATATAACGCTACTGTAGGCGTAAGTAAGCCGTTTGGATTCTCCGATGGCTATTTTCTAGCCAAGTATGAAAGCACACTGCTATGCCAGATGAGATGACGCTGAGTTATTAAAAAAATAAACGTAAAATAAAAAAGGAAATGGCAGACTGTGCCTAATTGAAATCCAACCCCTAATAAATTTTCCCACTTTGGTCTTTGCGATGGATATGTGCGTCACTAAGTGCAAAACACAGTGGTCGCAAGTCTCACTACAAATTGCTCACAATTTGCTAGTAGATGCACTGCAGCAAGTACAGCCACCAGCAGATCAACCAGAAATCAAATATATATAACGCTACTGTAGGCGTAAGTAAGCCGTTTGGATTCTCCTATGGCTATTTTCTAGCCAAGTATGAAAGCACACTGCTATGCCAGATGAGATGACGCTGAGTTATTAAAAAAATAAACGTAAAATAAAAAAGGAAATGGCAGACTGTGCCTAATTGAAATCCAACCCCTAATAAATTTTCCCACTTCGGTCTTTGCGATGGATATGTGCGTCACTAAGCGCAAAACACAGCGGTCGCAAGTCTCACTACAAATTGCTCACAATTTGCTAGTAGATGCACTGCAGCAAGGACAGCCACCAGCAGATCAACCAGAAATCAAATATATATAACGCTACTTTAGGCGTAAGTAAGCCGTTTGGATTCTCCTATGGCTATTTTCTAGCCAAGTATGAAAGCACACTGCTATGCCAGATGAGATGACACTGAGTTATCAAAAAAATAAACGTAAAATAAAAAGTAAATGGCAGACTGTGCCTAATTGAAATCAAACCCCTAATAAATTTTCCCACTTTGGTGTTTGAGGTGGATATGTGTGTCACTAAGAGCTAAACACAACGGTAGCAAGTCCCCCTGCAAATTCCTCACAATATGGTACTAGCTGCAAATAAAAAAAAAAAAAGTATAACGTTATTGTAGCCCTAAGAAGGGCTGTTGGGTTCTTGTAGAATCACTCCTGCCTAACAGTAAGCTAATAGAACACCCTAACGCTTTCCCTGACCAGCAGCAGCTCTCTCCCTAGCGGCATCCAGACACAGAATGATCCGAGCAGCGCGGGCAGCGGCTAGTCTATCCCAGGGTCACCTGATCTGGCCAGCCAACCACTGCTATCAACGTGTAAGGGTACCACGTCATGCTGGGTGGAGTGCAGAGTCTCCTGGCTTGTGATTGGCTCTGTTTCTGGCCGCCAAAAAGCAAAACGGCGGGAGCTGCCATTTTCTCGAGCGGGCGAAGTATTCGTCCGAGCAACGAGCAGTTTCGAGTACGCTAATGCACGCTAGAGCATCAAGCTCGGACGAGTATGTTCGCTCATCTCTAATCAGTAGGTCTTCTGTTCCATCAGAATAGACTGGATGCCAACATCAGACCTTGCAGCTGTAGCTCTTTTTGGAGATACAACTGCACATGTTGAACACCCTAAAAGCCCAGCCTTGTTTGGTTTCTATTTTTTTCATTCATTAAAGCCTATTCCTGATAAGGATAAAAGGGGAAAAAATATAAACCTGGATACTTTTTCAATTGATTGACTAGTTCACGTTCTGTCAGATAAAGATTTTATAGCCTCAACAGCCATCAGTATTATTACATCTACGAACCCTAAAAGTCACTTTGAAAGGCCCAAGTTCCTGGCATTGGCCAAGGACCATAGAGAGGCAGGCAGACAGATTTACTGTTACCTTTCTCAACCTTCTGTAGGCTATGTGGGATGATTTGAGGAATCTGTTCCATACACAGTGAGCTGATTGTAAGGACGGATCATACTCCTACACCTCACAGTGTACACCATTTAGAACAGTGTCTAAAAGGTTAAATGGAAATGGAAATATAGGAAATAGTCGCTTCTGTGTGAATAGGCTAAATTCCATCAATGAAAAGGACCTTAGCAGTATGATATCAGCACAGTACATACTAGTTAGTAAAGATTTTTAAGTAGTACAGTATATAGTTGCTTCTATGTGATTTACTATCACTGAAAATGACCTCACCAGAATATAATTGATCCTGGTGGAAATGGTTGTAATGGAAAAGGTGGGGTTTTTTTTGTCGAGTTACAGGTCCTTTCTAGTAAAGTTTAACAATTGTCATTAGCAGCATCACATATACAAGGGGATTCATCACACACTGTTGAATGGTGCTCCTCCCTATGAAGTAATCCCTGCCGAATGGCACCCACCAGATCTATCAAGAGGCTCCAGCTTCCCGATAAATCCGGTAGGGATTGCGTCGTGGGCAGCGGTATATCAGATCAGGCCCGGTATACAAATGCGCCATAGCCGGCTCCAGTCAACGTCATTATTTTTTCATTCCTGTGACACTTGGATTTTAAAATATTCAGGTTGACAAGGGAACAATAATTAGCAATAAAGCTAAAGTGCAGGCACCTTACAGTTGATCTTTGCAGCCTGGGGTTAAAGTTCAGTAAGTTACCAGCATCCAGAGAGATTCACCAGAGATCACAGGGGGCAGATAGGTCCTTCTGTAACTAGGGGTTGTTTGTAAGTTGAGTGTTCTTAAGTCGGGGACTACCTGTAATCGTCATCATCAACTTTACATATGTTAGGGAACAACTGACATTGTGATTTTTAGGTGACATTTTAAACAGCTCAATTGATAAATCTGGCCTTGCAGTAGTCGACAGAATGATAAATTTGCTGGTTGGTGATCACTTGTTTAACCAGGGTGAAATTCCCCCTGTGACTTTTTGGCATTAAAAAGTTGCAGAAACTGTAATACAACTTTTTTAAGCCACAAAAGTCACAGAAATACAAAAATAAATGCCTCCAAGTATGTATAATATATACCCATACACCACACCTGACCACACTGTGGCCCCACATATATCATATATACCCCTCACACCACAACTGACCACACTGTGCTGCCACATACACTCACCGGCCACTTTATTAGGTACACCATGCTAGTAACGGGTTGGACCCCCTTTTGCCTTCAGAACTGCCTCAATTCTTCATGGCATAGATTCAACAAGGTGCTGGAAGCATTCCTCAGAGATTTTGGTCCATATTGACATGATGGCATCACACAGTTGCCGCAGATTTGTCGGTTGCACATCCATGATATGAATCTCCCGTTCCACCACATCCCAAAGATGCTCTATTGGATTGAGATCTGGTGACTGTGGAGGCCATTTGAGTACAGTGAACTCATTGTCATGTTCAAGAAACCAGAGATGATTCCAGCTTTATGACATGGCGCATTATCCTGCTGAAAGTAGCCAGATGTTGGGTACATTGTGGTCATAAAAGGGATGGACATGGTCAGCAACAATACTCAGGTAGGCTGTGGCGTTGCAACAATGCTCAATTGGTACCAAGGGACCCAAAGAGTGCCAACAAAATATTCCCCACAACATGACACCACCACCACCAGCCTGAACCGTTGATACAAGGCAGGATGGATCCATGCTTTCATGTTGTTGACGCCAAATTCTGACCCTACCATCCGAATGTCGCAGCAGAAATCGAGTCATCAGACCAGGCAACATTTTTCCAATCTTCTACTGTCCAATTTCGATGAGCTTGTGCAAATTGTAGCCTCAGTTTCCTGTTCTTAGCTGAAAGGAGTGGCACCCGGTGTGGTCTTCTGCTGCTGTAGCCCATCTGCCTCAAAGTTCGACGTACTGTGCGTTCAGAGATGCTCTTCTGCCTACCTTGGTTGTAACGTGTGGCGATTTGAGTCACTGTTGCCTTTCTATCAGCTCGAACCAGTCTGCCCATTCTCCTCGGACCTCTGGCATCAACAAGGCATTTCCGCCCACAGACCTGCCACTCACTGGATGTTTTTTCTTTTTTGGACCATTCTCTGTAAACCCTAGAGATGGTTGTGCGTGAAAATCCCATTAGATCAGCAGTTTCTGAAATACTCAGACCAGCCCTTCTGGCACCAACAACCATGCCACGTTCGAAGGCACTCAAATCACCTTTCTTCCTCATACTGATGCTCGGTTTGAACTGCAGGAGATTGTCTTGACCATGTCTACATGCCTAAATGCACTGAGTTGCTGCCATGTGATTGGCTGATTAGAAATTAAGTGTTAACGAGCAGTTGGACAGGTGTACCTAATAAAGTGGCCGGTGAGTGTATATCATATATACCCCTCACACCACAACTGATCACACTGTGCGCCCCCATATATCATATATCCCCCAAAACCATTCAAGCAGGGTCCACGGGTCCTTAAACTTCCAGCAATAAAGAAAAACTATTTCACGGCAGCCAAACACATGGTAAACATGTAAAAACGCACACACTGTCAAAGTGTCAAACGCAGCCTGTGCCCATATATAGAGGAATGGAGTCGTAGTATTGTGCTGTGCCCATATACACAGGATATGAGTACTGTGTTGTGCATATATGCTGTGTCCATATATGAAGGATAGGAGTAGTAGTACTGTGCTGTGCCCATATATAGATGATAGGAATAGTAGCATTGTGCTTTGCCCATATATAGAAGTATTAGTACTATGCTATGCCTTTAGATACAGGATAGGATTACTAGGACTGTAATGTGCCCATATACACAGGATAGGAGTAGTAGTACTGCATAGTGTCTATATATACAGGATAGGAGTAGTAGTACTGTGCTGTCCCTATTTACACAAGATAGGAGTACAAGACAGTTACTGTGCTGTGTCCATGTATATGATAGGCTTAGTAGTAGTGTGCTATGCAGGATAGCATACCTCCCGACTTCTATATTACCCTAGCTTTCTGAACTCTTACCCTTCTCCCCTTTATGTTGTGGGCTCTCTCCTCCATCTCCCTCATATTTCAGCCTCCGTATCTCCATCTTTCTCATATTGTGGCCTCCTGTCCCACATCCCCCTCATATTGTGGGCTCCTGTCCTCCATTCCCCTAATATTGTGGCCTCCTGTACTCCTCTGTTCTCCATCTTCCTCATATTATGGCCCTCTGTTCTCCAGCCACCTCATATTGTGGTCTCCTGTCTTCCAACTAATGATTCTAGCTTAAAGCAATAGTTTTTATGCCACATAATTTAATTGTATCCGTACTAGAATATGGCAAGTATATTAAGTGTAAACTGCTAAAACATAACTTTTATTCACACAAGATAAAAATGTTATAGACAGACACAAATAGAAGTATTAACCAATGATAGTGAGCTTTCACCCTTATCCCTGCACTGCGGTTATGTGCCCATATAATGCATTCAACGTATCCACACAATCACAGTGTGTAAAAAGCGAGTTTGAAAGTATACAGACTTGGTGGGTGGTTTAGTAGGGCAATACTTGGGGATCAGACCTTATCAGATGACCAATCATAGTTCAATATCAAAACTTATAGTTTGACCTTTATATGTGAATTTTAGGGATGATGTGTTCAAATGTGAAGTACCTACTGGTTTTCTAGGCACAACACTCTATGACATATTTCCTGGTCTTGTCTGTCCCTTTCTTCTCCAAATTACCCAAACGATTGTCTAATCCACCACCCCAGCTGCATTCCTAACACTGTCCCTATATTTCTTGCTGCCTTTCTGATTCTGGACCTGCTCCTATGTGTTTTGCGGAGTATTATAGTTTATAGTATTATGTCCTGCTCATCAGGGAGCAGTAGGGGATACTGTCAGGTAGTCAGTTAGTCAGACTGGCTGTGGCTACCTGTAGATATGTCCACTCCAGTTTAGACAGGGATTTTATCATCACAGCATGCACCTGTGTTACATTTTAAAATTAACATCTCACCCCTCATAATTTTTTATATTACAGAAATGTGTAGGTCCATACAATATTGTAGTGGCAATGTGGAGGATTCAAGATAAAGGGTCAGCAGACTGCCTGTGAGGGGGAGACAAGGCAATGGAACAAGAGACTCTCCAATGCCTCCATGTTGGCATCCCTGGCATTAAAGGAATGCATGACACCACTTGACGAAATGAATTAGGCATGAATTTACATATATGGAGCTTGGTGAGTCATTGCATATGGCACCACGCCACATTACCAAAATGCCGGAGGCCACCATGAGCGCTCTGATGCACAGTAGCTATTTCAGTATTGAACTACACCATCAGTACCCAGGCAACAATTAGGTAATTAGTACTAGACTGTGTATGAATGCTATAATTCTACTGATGATCCACTGTGTAAATAACTTGTCACCATGGACTTTCTATTTGGTTTAGATCAGGACTCTGGGCTGGCCATTTCATTGTTGTTTTCTGTTTCAAGGAACTGCTTTACCAATTTTGCTTTGTGACAGGGGCCGTTGTTCTGCAAGAAAATTGCTGGATGATTGAGTGAAGAACGCAAGGAAGAATCGATGTGTTGTTGAACAGAACATACTCACTTGCATTCACTCAGCTGTATGAGAGGTCCAACTCCTGCTGCAGAAAACATTCCTCAAACCATGACAATTCCTCCACCACTTTTCACTGACATCTTTATAAAGTTTGGGTACAGTTTTTCCCCAGTTTGTTGATGAACATAATGTTTGCCATCAAACCGAAAGAAATGAAACTTGCTTTCATCACTAAAATGAACTGAGAACCATTTCTTCACTGTTCTCAAAACATCTCCTTAGTAAAGGTGAATCTAGACTTTTGATTCTTACGGCTAATGAGAAGATTGGTAATTGCAGTGAAGGCTTCCAGTCCAAATGCTCTTAACCCCTTCGTGACCATGCCATAAAAGGTTTTAAGCCGGAGCTTTTAATTTTCATACTTATTGGTTTAAAGGCCATAAATTTCTTTTTTTTTGTGCAATACTATAAAAAAAAATTGCTGCATTTTTTTTTCATAACACATAAGAATAGTTAAAAATAAGAAAAGTCAAGGGACGTTTTTTCCATTTTTAATGTTTTGGGGACCATTAAAAATTAAATTAAAAAAGTGTAAACTGGAGAAAAATATTTTTTTCTTTGTAATGAATAGTATATTTTTCAATTTTTAAATTAACTCAAAATTACCATTGTAAATTAATTCCCTAGTGTGTGATGGTCGCTTTGATATGTAATATGTATAGGTTGGGGCAAACGGGGCGTCTATTGCGATGTTTGTTATAGTGTAGTGGGGATTGTTTTTATTTTATTGGGGAATATTAATGTTTATTTTTAAATATTTATTAATATGTAATGCATCTATAAGAGCCCCAGTTACAGGGGAAAACCACCACCGGAGGGGGCAGATGTTTGATCAGAGTTGGGTTGTGTCTTATCAGACCCCTTATTTACCCCTACAGAACTGGCGATCACATGATCACCGGGTTTGTAGCGCCAGCAGCAGTGACAGCTCTGCTCCTCACTGTAATTCAGATGGGAGAGGAGAAAAGAAAGTCCAATAGCCGGCACTGCTCACACCAAAATTAACAAACATCTTCTGCAGACCAAAGGCAGGAGACTGGGCATTAGGGAAATCAAAGCGGTCCAGGGTGCACGTCTAATATATGCAGACAAATGAGGCAAAAAAAGAGAGGAAAATGCGGCAATCACCGGAATGATGTTAAAAACGCTTCTATATTTTGGTAGAGGTGACAGGACAGAGGCAGCTCCTCACTCTGTCCTGTCACCTCTACCAAAATAAAGAAGCGCTTTTAACATAATTCTGGCGAGTGCTGCTTTTTCCTCTCTTTTTCTGCTCCTCACTGTATCGGCTACTTCAGCGCAATACTGTGAGGATCAGAGAAGGAAGGAGCAGTAATAAACCACATCTCCCTTCTCCCTAGGGTCTACGGCTGTTCTGACGTCAATAGACGTAGCTGCAGACTCGAGACCTGCGCCCACTGACGCGGGTCGGGATCAAGTTAAACATCATGACACTGTATGATGGAACAGATCCGGTACATTTTTCAGTGTTGAACATCCGAGCAATTCTAGCTACATTGTTGAAAGGATAACCCATGGAGATTCTCTGCATGATCCCATCTTCTCTTGCATTTGTCTTTCTAGGGCGACCAGTTTGGAGACCGAGTTTGTGATGTTGTATTCTAGAAATCACAGAATGACCAACCTCTCTTGTTATGTCTGATATTGTCACCCCTTCGGCCTTCATCTGGACAACCTGCTGCTGGTAGTTTCAATCACTTAGGAATGGAACAACATTTTGCAAAATCAGTGAAAACTGGAAAGTTAGACTATTAAGTAATATAAGGTTTGTCTGATAATAAAGGAAGTTAGCACCAGATGCCAGATTAACACCAATAATTTGCAGGTATGTAACTGTGTTCTCTAGTTTTGATCTGAGTTCTTTTTCATTTATCTAATTTACATTTTAATCCTGTGTTTTAGAAGATATACAATTTATGAAATAAGCTTAAAATAATGCTATTTAGTCATAGGAATACACAATGACCTTGACATTTAGGAAATTGTGTGTCATTCTCTATCTCCCGAGTAGGTGGTCTGGGAGAATCAATTACAAATACTACCACAGTATTGAGGGTTTATCCATAACTAGAATACTTGCAATACAGATTTCATTCCAATCCTGTGCTTTTTAGACACTTTGGGGGTTATTCACCCTTAGACCAGCTCCTTGGCACCGCCTGTCTTCAGAGCTCCGCTGCCCATCAGATTCATTAAAGTGACTTTGTCCCTTTAACCCCTTCCCGGCACAGGACGTAATAGTATTGCACGGGCCGAGTTAACTTCCCGACCTCTGCCATACTATTACGTTTCAGTATGAGCATGAATATGCCATCAGAGGGCTTGTGCTGTACTATTATGCCCTTTCAATGTCATGGCATACATGGGAGAAATTGGGTATCAAACTTTGTAGAGCTCATTTATGCAAGAATAACATATGGACAGCACTGCATAATGACCCTGGACAGCAATGACCAAAAAACACTTTAGTTCAAACTTGGAGACTGGAGGCTTCAGGAGTTGTGCTCTATTCATGAATAAACATCCAATGAGACTTGCAGTAGTAGAAAAAGTGAACAGCACTCATTTTATTGTTGCTTCTTCCTTCAAATTTATTTAAACATACTCACATACATGCTTTTACATGATGGAGGGAGGATAACATCAACAACCCAATTGTGTGAGAACGACGACCGTTTTGCGACTCTATGCTTCTTCCGATTCTAGTTTGGTGAAGCAGTTCTATGTATACGCCAAAATAGTGAAGAGGTGAAAATAGTCCTGTGTGACTTTTTAGCAGTGAAAAATCACAAAAAACCTCAATACTACTTTTTTATGCAAAAGACCTGCAAACCAATGATGAATAACCCATTAGTTCCTTTTAATAAATCATCATTAAATGTTATTTTTTTAATATGGTATATTGCACAAGTTTATTGTCTATTGAGGTGCCTGAGAGAGCCAATGTTCACCATAGCTGCCTACCATTTTCAGTGGAAGCCCATTCCTATAATTAATAAAGCGTCCAATTGTGGTGATAAATGCCATTCCCTGTTGTCATGTCATTCTTTAAACTCCTCCTAAGACACTTGGTCAAGTAAACAATTGAGGTCTAATCAGTCAAAATATAAGCAATTTGACATTTCCTACCTTCCCAATGTATAGGTGTTAAATGCCCATTTTATATCTCCTTCCTGCATTATGATGTATAAATACTTCAACAGACGGGTCATATAACTGTAATAGCATTACACATAGAAAGTGCCCATGTGATATGCTACTGAAGTACAGTAATGATTGACATACACCTGCCAGCATATAAACTGCATGGACTCCATATTTAACAAATATGGAAAAATGGTGCCCTTGACTATAATTATGGTGGGGTGTAGAGGTAGAACAAGGGACCCAGGTTATGTGAAGTGTCAGGAACTATGGAACCCTTAAAACCCCTCAAATTAGAAAGGTGTTGTCCTTATATTTTGGTTGTTATCTATTTGTCTATTTTCGTATCTATGAACGGCAACTCTACAAGCTATAGAATGACGGATGCTTCAATAACTGAATATAAATACCAAGCCCATAGATAGGAGGGAAATGCAAGAGGAAGTCAATTTCAGTTTTATCATGAGTTAAATGTGAACACATTGCACAACGCCTGACTGCAGCAAAGCGCCCATGCTCTCGTGCCCGTCCTCCCTGTGCCCCTGCACATGGGAGGAGGATGCAAATAGTGTCATGCCGGCAGCATCATTCCAAAAGCAAGAATAATGTAATGTGGCCAGTGTAGCTGAGTGAAAGAGCTCTGCTGTGGTGACACCACAGGGGGAGGGGGAGCGCTGTGACATCTTTCTAGTTGAGCAATGCAGAGTCTTGCCTCAGTCAGTATGATGAGGAAGGAGGAGGAGGAGGCTGCTCTGTGCTTGGGGTGAGAGACAGAAATGGCTGCATGGATGGGGGGCTTGACACATACCCTACAGTGACCACCAACAGCATTACTCAGTTACAGTGCACTGCTTGCCAGTCGCAAGATTTGGATGCAAAAGCTTACTCCCTAGGGATGACTGCATCTATTTCATAACAGGTAGGTATGTGTCTACAGGTTATTATTAATATGAATGTTATTTCCATAACACTAATGGATAGCAGCTTGTATTTATCTCATTGAACTATAAATGAGGGGAAAAAAAACAATATATGATGCGATTTCTCTTTAGGATTGCTTACATTTGCTAGTTGTTATCATTCTATTTTTACCTTTCAAATATTTTTTTCTCATGAATCATGAGTTGCAAATAATACACTTCCAAAAATGTTATAAATAATAAAGCAATATGTTTAAATGTATCTCTTCAGTCATGTGAACATTACATTATATTCATATAATGTCGTCACCATTGATTTAAAGCTATGCAGATTATGTGTTCATATGGATAGAGATATGCACAGACCATCATAAGCATCCATGTACCGTATACTGAACTGCATGGTTGTTGCCAAACCTGAATTTTCAAGCCATGACAGACATTTCTAGTATGAAATGGATCTGTTGTTTTATTATAACTCATTAAATCTGAGCTGTCTTTTTAGAGTCTGTAGACAAGCAATAAATAATCAGCCATTAGCAATCAAACTGATACCATACTCATCAGTGGATTTGTCATTGTTAGATGCCAACCATGTCTTTTCCAGCAGTGATGTGTTAGATCTTGTTATGAGTTCAAGGTCGTCTTCTACTGGAGACAGGTGTCTTTTTGAACTGAATAAAATCCAATGTACCTAAGATTTTTGGAAATCACTTCCACTATTGGTGACCTGTCAACGATGAACCATTTCTTGTCGATTTTATATTCTGGAATACTGTTTTGACATTGCTTGCCATATTCTAAAATGACGAAGTAAAATTTGTCTGTGGGCACATTATTTTTTATCATACTATCATTTAAATATGGCAGCTTTCTGCAAAATTTTTATTACAGTGCTCTTGCATTTATATTGAGTGACCACATTCAATGCACACTGCAGCTGTAATATTTTATATTGGTGAAAATACTTAAAGGAAATCTACCAGATGGATGCAGTGCTTCTAATCCAAGCACACTTACATGCTTGTGTGTGCCTCCCAAAACAGGATCCTTTCTTCTGCTTGCTTCTAATAGCCTAATTTTTTGAGAAAAGCATACTTTAAAATTATGCAAATGAGCCTCTGAGGCTCCTATTTACTTCACTAGAGCACCTTCTGGCTCCCTCATCTGCTAATTATTCATGCCTCCATTCAGTTTTTCTACCTGTCTCCTCCCTTCCCTCCTGAGCCATACAGCTGGTGACATCAGCTGGCTCTAATGAGGGGGCCAGGAGGGGCTCTTGTGGCCTAGACAGCGGCACCCAAGGGTCATCTGCATAATTTTAAAGAATATTTTAGAAGCAAAAAGAAACAGATCCTGTTTCAGGAGGCATATACCAGCATGTAAGTGAGATGGTTTAGAAAAACTGCATCCATGTGGTAGATTTCCTTTAAATATCACAATATATTTCCATGTAATTTCCGTGACCATATCCTGTAACCCGTTTTTTTACATGTGATAACAGTTGATTATATAATGAAGACGCAATATCAGGGTCATATACTTTAAATGGGATCTAGTTTAACAGACAAGCAATGGATCACCTAAAAGAATGCATAAGCAATATAATCCCATATTTGTGAAAAGCTGATTTTATTTTTCAAGTTTAATAATTTAAGATAAAGCTTAATTGTCATGAAAGATATGTTAAAGGACACCTGTCATCAGGTCTCTATTTCTGTCACTACTACCTGTTAAAGCAGCTCACAAGGATCCATCACAACCTTTATCTAGTCAATTCATACGTTAATCATTATAAAATCATATATTCTTTATTATGTAAATGAGACTGGTCACATGGTCAGAGGCAGTGATGTCAACCCTGTTACTCCTCCCCCTGCTCATGTCTGTGTGTAATGTATAGTAAAGCATTGCTAGTGTCTGTGCTTTATCTGCTGACATGCTCTCCCTCCTAATACACATGTGAGAGACACAGACATCAGCTACATGTACCTGACATGTTCTGCTATAACATGGCTGTCTGGAGCTGTTGTATCTCTCCAATACACACACACAGGCTGCAGGGGGCGTGGCCGCCAGCACCTGGAAGCACATGGAGGAGACATTACACCATTATACCTCACACCATTATAGAGGCTGTCAGTCAAGCACTGGGGGGGGGGGGGGCAGGTTTTGCCTCCCACTCATGAATACGCTGGACAGCCTGAATATGATAATGACTCATTGGACATCTCACAGGTTATTTGCATACAGCTTTAGGACCTCATTGCTTAAGTTTTCAGGCATGTAGAGGGACAATGAAGGAATAGAGGAAATGCTTTCTAATTGCAATTCATGATAATATATTTAGTTTAGGGGGTTATTTTGCCTGACGGGTTTTCTTTAAAGGAAATCTACCAACAAAATCAAGCATGTTAAAGTAGGGATACTTACTGATAGATCCAGGCAATGTACCTACAGTATTCTTATATTTGTTATAATTAGCCTCCTTCCTTCTAAAATCAACTTTTTAATTATGCTAATAAGCTTTAAGTTCTCCTGAGGGGAGGAGCCCCTTTGTGCTGCAGATTCACAGGCTGTTACAGTGTGCAAGAAGCAACCCCTTCCCCCATTGTGTTCTGAAACGTCCTCTGCAGCAGTGAGATTACATCAGGTGTAGGGAGTGGAGAAATGCTGAGGGAAAAAGAGGGGGAAGATTGAGACAGTCTAACAGCCTGGAAAGCTGCAGCATGGATAGGCTCTGTTAACACCCCCAATGGCCCTTCAAGTTCATTAGTATAATTTAAAAGGTTGATTTTAGATGGAAGGAGGCCATGGATAACAAATATAAGAAGATTACTATGGTAATGGTTTATCATGCTTAATTTTATAATCAATTTAGCTGTTGCTATGAGCTTTCTTTATTGTACAACTTTTACCCATACTATGGATTAGTAAAATAAAGTGCTGCTGGACTAGAGGTCTAGCCATTAATTATGGCAAGTAATTATTAGACGATTCCTTGAATTCCAATTTCCGGATTTAGCTCATTGAATGTAATCATCTCAGAAATGACAAACTCAACCTTATTATAACCTTAACAG